>NC_081190.1:30917468-32127763 GCF_902713425.1 Acipenser ruthenus | reverse complement strand
GGACGTTAGAGTTCTACCTATCCTAAAATGAAGTTTACATATTTGTATGTTAGTGGAAATTGAATACTATGAACACAAATTAACTCCAACTTGCTAGAGTCCAAAATATATCTTGGATCACATAGTACATGACCCTTGACAGAATATAACCATTGAACTTCCAGTGTTCATAAGGAAACAAAACATTGCCCGTTTATTTTAATCACATTAAGAAACATGTGTTATTTAATAGTGTTGGGTGGAGTCACCCAGGTTACTGAATCATCTACACTAAAACAAAACGTGAACGAAATCAGTCATTTGTTGGCCACGTATACTTTACAGAAAAGGAAGCATTACCTTGAAGTGAACGCGGAGATTGGAACCCCTGGCCTTGCATGCTGTCAGGAAAGTAAAGAGACTGAAGTATTACAAATCGGTAAGCTAGCAGTAAATTGTGAATGTTAAAACTCAGTTTAAAAACCAGCGTAAAAGCAGTTTCACTTACATTTGGTAGGATTCTCGGGATCCAGAGAGTAGCGGACCATTTTCAGAGATTAACTACAAACAAAACAGAGGAGAATGAAGCAGGTTGACACGAGTCTTTCAACATATTTTCTAATCTTCATTACAAACAAGCAAATGATACATTCAAGAAAAAACTGTTGGCGTTTATTAATGGATGTACAAAAAAAAAAACACTTTAATATTCCACTATAGCCACCTGGAATAAATGTACTGATATTGTGGTTGAATTAACTACTGTAAAACGTGCGCAGATCTAAGGAAATTTTTGCACACCACCCCGGCGACTTTTGTAAAACGGTGCCATTCAATACATTTCATCTTTCAGCTCTAGATACTGTTGGTATTACACCCCTCCGATATGCACTGTAACATCCAAACTGCGCTTTGTGTTCCAGCACAAATTAACCACAGCAGTCAGCCATGACAGTATCCATTCACTTTCAAAATCTGTAAACGTTTTTTATTTTTGATATCCACAATAATAAATCGCCATATATGTATAACCGCAGTCACTGAGTATAACTAAAACACTCAGCAAGCTTTTGATCACGTTAGTGTATAGGATGGTTGAGATATTTAATGGATTTTAATAACATTCCCTCTGCCTGAGCGCTCCAACATGACTTACTCACCTCAGGCCGCGGAAGGGAAGAGGGACGGCAAAGCACTCTGGGAACCCAAATCGAGCAAGAGATTCTCGTGGGAACTGTAGAACGAGATTTCATTGTGAGGGACCGTCGAAAAATTCTCAAACACCGATTTAATAAGGGTTTGTTCGCAACTTTTTCTCCTGATAGTGTTTTATGTTATTTTATTTTTATTTTAAACGGTATACATACAACCATGTGGAACTTGTACTCAATGTAGCTTACTTTACTAACTTACTCGTTTGATCAGTATCTTTTTTTTTTTTTTTTTTTTTTAAATAAACACGACTGATATAAAAATGACCCCACATTTTCCTAATTATTATTATTTATTACTTAGCAGACGCCCTTATCCAGGGCGACTTACAATTGTTACAAGATATCACATTATACATTATTTCATATTATACAGATATCACATTATTTTTACATACAATTACCCATTTATACAGTTGGGTTTTTACTGGAGCAATCTAGGTAAAGTACCTTGCTCAAGGGTACAACAGCAGTGTCCCCCACCTGGGATTGAACCCACAACTCTCCGGTCAAGAGTCCAGAGCCCTAACCACTACTCCACACTGCTGCCTAATATACTATCCCACAATATGAAACACTTTATGATATTACAATTTTTTTCAAACTGACAAACAATTCTTGCCTTGTACATTATTTTTTTTCCAAACCGAAACAAGGAGTAATCACGTCTTCTTCTGACTAAATAAGCATCCGCAATCACCAATTCTCAATCTAGCCAGTTGTCTTTCTTGTGGCTGACGCCGAGATATGGTTATGTGCGTCTGTGAACTGCGTGTGTGCGGACTTGCTGGACTGTGCTGCTGCAGTGCACTCAGCAAATCGTGTGCTGAAGAGCCCTGCACCGGCTCGGGTACCCGCGGGTGACGCGCAGAGCGGGTCGGGATCGGAATGTAAACTTTTTCGCTGTTTGCGGTTCGGGTGCGGGTCAAAAAAAATAGTAATTTTCTGATCTGAATTTGAATCGCCATAACGTTTTCTGTCCTTTCAGCGTATTCGTCTGTACCTTTCACAAGTAATGTATTTGAAGGTAAATATATCGGTGTAGTCTTATTTTCATGTACGTGGAAAAAAATGGCAGGCATAGCACATGCCTAAACAACTTCCCCTTAGAAAGCACGGAAGTGCCCATTCAAATCTGGCACGTTATTTATTCTGCTTAAAATAAAAGCGAGAGAGACCCCGTTTCGCCACAGTATGCAGATATTTATCATATGCAATACATTGTGCCTTTTTTTTCTACATCAGCAACCTTGCGGTGGACTTCTCATTTTGTCTTGTTCGTTGTGACTTGTTTTTTTTTTCTTTTTAGAGAAATTGATTGTCTGTTTCCGGTTTAAGTTTGCAAAAAAATAATGTATAATTGATGGTTTGCAAAAAATAATGTATAATTAATGGGAAATGTACCTCTGTTTGACAAAAGGAAAACCCATCACATCACAATTGATTGCACCTGTACCAAACTCTCACAGCTTACCTTTCAATGTGACAGTGTACCACTTTCTAACATTACACGGGTCACGTTTTGGTACGCGTACCACGTTGTGACGATGTACCACTTTATAACACTACGTCTGTATTTCCTGCACTAAAGCAGGAGGCGATTAGGGAGGAGTCAGCTGACTAAGTAGTATTCTCGGTTTGTATTGCTACTTGTTTGATACATCGCAAGATCCTTTTATCACGTCTGCTTGGTGATATTAAAAATGTATGGACGAGGTGAAACAGAAGATAGCGCAGGGTTTATATCATATAGTGGATAATAGTTCGAGAGGTAAATCAGAAGTGGGGAATTATTTTGGAATCATAGTCATTATGTTTTTGAGAATGACAGCCACAAAACTGGTACATGTCTGCAAAAGCACAGGTGTATCTCCCTTTCAACTTGTGGCACGAAAGGAATAGACAGGTATTTTATAATAAAGTAAGTAGAGATAGTTAATGTGTTGCAATTTTAAAATATATCCAGACCACTAGAGAAAGCTACCACACTGTATAGCCTTTTGCAGCGGTTCCCAAACTGTGGGTGGCGACCCCAAGTGGATCAATGGATGGGATTGCGAGAAGCCACCTCGATATCTCTCCTGCTTGCACACTGCAAGGCGTAGCAGCCTCTCAGCGCAGTGACAACCTGTCTATTTAGCATAGGCTCTACTGATCTCCACCAGTCACATAACTCCCTTACCAAATCCCACTCGCTAGTCTTAAATGAAAGTCACTGAAAGACACCCCATTCCACCATTGGTTTTATTTGTTCATTGTTATTGAAGAGCGCCGTGGATTGTTTTTTACAAAGCATCAACTTCCAATAGTGAGTCTTTTGATTTTAATATGAATGGAAAACAAGTGGAGGGCAATAAACGTGCTCGCAAACACGATGAGGCTTTCCTTGAGTATGGCTTCAGCAGTGTATTTGTGAAAAATGAAGAAAAGCCAAAATGCCTAATATGTCACAATGTCTAGCGAAAGAATGAAACCAAATACATTTCAGCGACACTTGGAAACCCTTCACAAGGAATACGTGGGGAAACCAAAATCATTTTTCCAGCTCAGGAAAGAGGGACTTTCGCATCAACAAGTGCAATTCAAGAGGGCCTTGTCCGTCTCTGATCAAGCTCAACGGGCATAATTTGAGGTGAGCCACCGTGTCCCACATGCCAAGAAGCCTCACACAATCGGGAAGACTTTAATTTTGCCCGCTCCAGTCGATATGGTGAGAATAATGTGTGGGGAAACTGAGGCGAACAAATTCAGAACCATGCCTCTCTCCAACAACACTGTGAAGAGAAGGATTGAGGCGATAGCAACAAATCAAGAAAACACGCTGGTGGAACGTTTGAAAAACACGGATGCTTTTGCACTTCAAGCTGATTTGAGCACTGAGGCACGTGATGCACATTTCTTAGCTTTTGTGCAACACTTACGGAAGGGTGCAATTCTCCAAGACATTCTGTTCCGTCTCCCTTGAAGATAGATCCTTTAAATAACATGAAAGGTATGTTAGTAAGTTGGTGTCATGTAATATAAAGCTGAGGAGTTTTTCCCATCCAGATTTCATGGCCATTTGTCATCTTTCTTAGACGGCTGATTTTTCTTCTTTTCATCTTGGCCTTTTTAGTACATTCCCATCCCACATGGGTTTTAGGGATGCTGAAATGATTTCATAGTTAGGGAACAGCAGCATATTCCAGTCATAACTTCACAAGCATTGATTTATTTGGAAGGGTACAAAATAGATCCCAAATTCAGCTACTTCTTTTTATAAAATTGGATTACCATAAGAGGGACACAAGATGGGGGAAGCATGTGACAATAATGTATGTTAACATAGGTTTCAGCAATTTTAATAAATGAAATGACTGTTCCAGTAAGAGTTTAATAACCAACAGCCATTTGTCAAGTTGATACAAGAATAAACGGTACCATATTGTTATAATATATAGAAATTGATTCAGATGTTTGTCTAAATCTATTACTATGTTTCTTTTAAGCACTGCTCTATTTGAAATGTAAGAACGCATCCCCAAAATGAACACAGCATGTTTACTCCAAACAACTTGGGAGTGCTTAAGAGATCTTTCATTATTTTATGTAGCTGTTTGGTTTTAGTAAAATTAACAGCCGTTTTTGTTCATCCAAAAAAGGGTGTTAATTTAAGACAAGTAAATATGCTTCAAACCTTCTCATCTTCCAACACTTGCTTTGTATTAAAGGTCTATTTTATTGCACATCAACATCATTATGCAAACACATGGTTTCCATTCAACCACATTTATCTGGAATCTGTTGAGGTGAGACTATTCCAGCCTTGAGCCTTATCAGCTCCCTAAAATGCTTGTATTGACTTACATGCGAAGAAGTATTTATAGTTGTGTTATGATGCCTGATGTACCTTTATTATTTGTTAATAAGATACTTAATAAAGTTGTTGTGTGTACAACAGTTAGGAGTGGAAAAGGCCCACATTTGTTTAAGGGAGGAGTGGAATAAACCTGCATTCACTTTTTTAGGGTGGAATAGCCCTGGATTCATTTAGGCAGAGGGTGAAATAGCCGTGTACTGGGGCATTGGAATAGTCCCACGTTGGCACTAAAAGCTTGTATGTATTGGTTAAAGCTTCAGTTATTTATTTATTTTTTTGCAAATGGATCACTACTTTAATGTGCATTTTCAGGAACATGTTTTATATGTGTGAACACTTATACATTCCATTTGAAAATGAAACATCGTGGGGCAGCTCCACTTCCCCCTAAAAGAAGCATTGTTATATACTGAAAACAGTTCAATATCATGGGGTCTCTATTAATGATATAAACAGCAGCCACGGGCAAACCCAGCATGGCTACTTCTTCCCTCTGAATGTGTATTGTATTTAGTGATGTTTGTATGGGGTCAATACATTTAGATATATTAATTAAAAATAGGGCCATTTGATCCTACAGAAGCATGATTAGGAGTTCCAAATTCAACCCGTCATATTTGGAACACTTTACTTAGGGGTGTGGTTCTATCACTTGTTAAGTAGAGTACTTTCGAATTGGCGCCTGAATTCAACCAGTTTTACCGCTAGGTGGTGCTGAATCACAAAGTTATGTCATTGGCTGCATTTGAATCTAAATCTAAAATAGTGTCTAATTTAATATGATAGAAAAGTGAACAGAATAAGTATTCATTACAAATGTGTTATTTTTGTTCATTAAAAGGGAGATTCTAAAAAAAATACAAGAAAAATAATAAATTAACTACCCCTTTTTTAATCTCCTATTTTTTGTATAATGGGCCTTTACTAGTGATTCCTGTTTATTGTGAAAAATAACAGAAACGAACAAACCAAAAAACAAAAACAAAAAAAACGGTTTAAGTCGGGTCCAAACTGTTTACAAAATAACTATCAGTACTGTATCTGGCCACTTGGTGTCGCGCTAGTACTGGTTACAGTGCTGATGCCACGGAGAGATGCAACACCGTGAAACATATATATATATATATATATATATATATATATATATATATATATATATATATATATATATATATATATATATATATATATATATATATATGATAGATAAATAAATATTGTTTATTTTCTTCTACACTGATGTTTTGGGAATTCTTATGTGATAGAATTAGTAGATTAATTAAAATCCCTTTGTTTTTAAAAACAGACTCCTGTAATGTACACTGAAATTATTACACGAAAACTTGGCAATTTACAACATACAATATACTATACTTCAACCATCCCAATTCATACATTTATTTCGATTAAACCGTTTTGTTCATTGTTGTTGTTGTTGTTTGTTGTGTGTGTGTATGCGTGTGTCCCGCACGATGGACTTCCTGGTAATTGTATCCAGTAAAATAGACAAGACTGCATTCAAACCCCCAATGTATTGTACTCGGCCTATATAATTCGAAATATACTGATAATATTAGGCATATTCAAATAGCTTAGCTTTGGCTTTAAAAAAAAAACATTATCAAATGGACTATAGGCTATATTCTTTTTTATTATTATTATTTAATGTTCTAGGCTAACCGTAACATTAAACATGTTATAGGCTCCATGATACAGGACATATTTGTATGCGCTTAACCTTCAAAATATTTATTATAAGAACAGGAGTTTTAATTCGGGGCTTTATGAAGAACTACGTTTCAATGATGACATTTGTTTTGTACTTTAATGTTAACGTTTAGGCACAAGCCAACAAACTATGTTCAATACCCAAGGGTGGGCTTATGTCATACATGATTATCTGCGCTTATTGAAATTGAGGAGTCAACGAATCTCGTATTCGAGACATCGATTTTAACAGTGATTTAGCAATTCCAATGTAAAAGAGTAGAAAGACCATTGGTGCCGCAAGGAGTTAAAATGTAATTCAGTTGTGTCCCAGCAATTGTATTTGGTAAAACAATATAGTTTTTAGGTTAGAACATTTTTGTGTACTTTTTAGGCTTCCTAAATATATTAGAAAAACATTTATATGTATTTTAGCAATGTATTTTTTTATTAACATGGGGTTATGTGTTTGATTCATAGCCTACTTGAATCTAGAAAAATGACATTCTCTAAAAAAGACCATATCCTATTTTGTGTTTGCTGATGCATTTAATGCAGACTTTTAGACACATATCTGTCAAGTTTGAATGACAGTAATGACAGCTTTGATGACGACTTTTAAGCTAAAATAAAATACTGTAATAACACAAATACAAATGTTCAATAAAATAAAATAAAATTAGTACAGAAAACCTATGGAATAATAAATTACATAAAAAAGCAAAAAAAAAAACTGCACATTTTGGGTTTCTCTTAAGAAATCCTCGCACTTAACCAGAAAAACAGAAAATAGAAGAATATTGTGAAATAAAATAAACGATATTAACAGCAACTATGAGTAAACAAGTATTTTGAATGTTATTTAAATAAAGATATAGACAACATTGTATTAATTATCCTATATATTTATTAACATATAATACCGAGATAATAAGAATGTAATTTCTGTTTCTCAAAAGAAACTAACATGTATATATCGAATTGTTTCATTTAAGAAAATGTGCATTGGCATCCGTGAAAAAAAAAAACGTAAAAGGCGGCTGTCAATTTAATTTTGTTTTCTAAACAGACAGAACGTATTGGTGGGACGTGAGTAAAATACAATACAGGTTAAGCAAATGATGAATCGCATCTGGCTGGGTGAGTGTAAAAACCATGCATAGTGCGCTTCTTATCATTACGCTATTCAAAAATACATCTGTTCTTATTGTACCTTTGTCTTTGTTGACTGACCGAAGTGAAAAATAATAATCGCTATAGAGGCTTATTAACAATAATAGGGCCTCGGTTTCGTTGATGCACAAGCAGGACCAGTAGTTCACTCCTGTTTAATTCCAAGCAGTTGCTTCTGAATATTTTAATACAGTCACTGTTATTGATCCTTGTTCTTTCTCCCAAACCCTGTAAACCAGCGCTATTATATTATAGCCACACAATAAAGTGACTACAGTCTTTTCTGGAAGTAGTTTGGAGTGTATAATCAATCATTTATAAGTAAAAAGGGTAAAATAGGAGAGCAAAACATAACTATAAAAAACTTAAAAACAACATCAATAACAAAAGCAAACATTTGATAATTTCCACAGCTCATATAATAATAATAATAATAATAATAATAATAATAATAATAATAATAATAATAATAATAATAATTTAAACATAGCAGTTAAACGTTTATCACAACAATGCATAACTTTCTGTTTACTCCGCAAGACGTAGATTGAGATGATCTCTGACCAGCTTCAGAATAAATCTGGCCGTATGACACTTAATTCATTTGCTTAAAACAGTTAATATGCACTGCAATGTATTGATTAAAAAAACAGTCGTCTTAATACAATACATTTAAAAGAGAATAGGAAGAATGACGTTTTCCAAGAAAATGAGGACAGATGTCCCAGTGTTTTTGTAAACGGAGACTGAATTGACTAGTTTTATGTTGTACCTTTTACATTTAAACTCTGTCCAAAAGCAGTGATTTAGATGCAAATTTAAGTACTGAGGGAGCCAATAAGAGGGAGCTCTCAGGTTCAGTTGGTTCTTTAGTAATAGACGCTCCTGACGTCATGGAGGTTTTTACCCAATAGGAGTAGAAAAACACACCTCCAGCTTCTGAGTGACATTCTCAAAGTTTTGATTTTTGCTGCTAAAGGAGGCCGAAAGTGATGAAAATGTTTTATTACCTCCGAGAGCTTCATCTGCACTGGCAAGAAATTACTTTTTATATCTAGTTTTTTTTTAAAATATCAAGAAAGCAAAGAATGCAATGGATACATCTTTAAAAAAAACAGCAATGCAATATTTAAGAATTGCAAGGTTAAGATAAACAACAAATCAGGATATTTTTTAGCATCAGTGAGTACGTGCAGTGTGGCGGCTACTGTAAATTCGGGACCTTTGCTGCACGATAACGAAGGCAATTATCGTTCGTAAATAAAGATATAAAATAAAACAAATTCAGTGTTTTGGACATTTCTGTACAAATAGCCTTTTTATTTTCCTGCGATATCTATTGACAGAGAGAGAGAGAGACAGAGATAGTTGACATTTTGTTCATGCTGTTTTGGCTGAAAACCTTTTCTGTTTAAGGATATAGCATAAACAAAACTTTTTTTTTTTTTTTTTTTTTTTAAATTGAATTATTTTATCTTTATTTTAATACCCCGGTCCTTAGTTTAAAATTAATTTCTCAGTAATGTTAGCGGTGGGGCAAATGGATGGGACTCGTCAGAGCGCTTTCGTTCTCAGCAGCCCTCCATTAGCAGCCCTGCACAGCATGACCGAAATGAAGACCCCACTGTATTCTGCTTATCCCTTATCCAGCACCGGACCTACATCATCATCTTCACCGTCCTCCACCTCTCCGAACCCGGGAGGGATACCCGTGTCCTCCCCAGGGATCAAACCGTCACCGGGACTCTCTTCTTTTCTATCACACCAGCAGTACTTGGCCGCCACCCCCCATGGAATTAACGACATCCTTAGCCGCCCCGTTGCAACTTCTGCTTCTTCTGCGGGGATTCTGTCAGGATTGCCCAGATTCAGCACTCTGAGTCCCCCTCCTCCGCCAGGGCTCTACTTCAGCCCCAGCGCCGCAGCTGCGGTTGCTGTGGCTCGCTACCCCAAACCCTTGGCCGATCTCCCAGGCAGGACCCCGATCTTTTGGCCAGGAGTCATGCAGAGTCCACCTTGGAGGGATGCTAGATTTGCTTGCTCTCCTCGTAAGTATTGCATTAGTTTGCTGTTTTTGTGTTGGCTGTTTAATTTATTATTATTATTATTATTATTATTATTATTATTATTATTATTATTATTATTATTATTATTATTATTATTATTATTATTATGCTTTTTGTTAACAAGTATTTTGAAATATGCCATTAAAAATAAGGAAAGAACCCGTGTAAGTTGCACAAGTATAACATAAAATGAAAATGTGTGCTTGTCCAAAAACAGCAAATACTGTGCCTTGTTTTACAGTAGATAGATAGGTCGATTGCCACTTGAAATTGTGTAACAACATTCCATGTTGACAAATCTATTTATCTGAAAAGCTCGGTATTAGTGCTGCTAATTAATAACCACTAAAATCTGCTGAGGGTAGCGTCATTCTCGTAAGATGTACTGCATGAGAAGTAACAGTTTGTTAACATGAATGGTATGTTTGCTCCTGTATTAAAAACAAAAAAAAGTGTGTACTGTAATTTTTAAAACGCAAACCACAGAGAATAAAAAACGCTCAAAACTGTTTTTTTTCAAGTTGACCTAAAAACTCCAAGTGTATATGTATGTTGTAGTATAAATAAACGTTTCTGTCAAGTAACATTGTTTATTTTTTTTCTTTCCAGATCAAGGTTCAGTTCTTCTTGATAAAGATGGGAAGCGAAAGCATACCAGACCCACCTTTTCTGGCCAGCAGATTTTCGCCTTGGAAAAGACTTTTGAGCAAACGAAATATTTAGCAGGCCCTGAGAGAGCGCGGCTGGCCTATTCACTGGGGATGACAGAGAGTCAAGTGAAGGTGAGATTATCTTGTCAAACATTAGATAAGAGAATAAAGATCACACATTACTGAGATTAAACACAAACCCCGCTTGAAACCTGCTGATAGATTTCAAATGGAATATCTTAAATGGAAGTGTTGGACTTGTGTTTTAAATATGTGAGATCTCCTGGCATTATGGGATAGTATACATGAATCGTAAGGGCAATTACTATATATTCTGTTTTTAAATATGAAGTCATTTGCAGCATGTTAACAACATACAAGGCCTAATTAGAATGATTATTTATACACCCTAAAATGTGCAGATGCTGATGTGTATCATGCAGACTACAATCCTGCACATATTTTTTTTTTAGAAAACATTTGTAATTTAGTTTCCTGTCAATACTTATTTGATTAATATCATTTAAACCGATATGAAGATATGTAACAGCATGTTCAGACTGTTTAAGTTGCACTGAAAATGGTGTAGTGCACACAGTGTAATAAATACATAGAAACTTTAAGAGCAAACATGAACTGCATTGCCGTGCAGTCGCCTATTAGATGTCAAGGCAGTAACGTTTTTGATTATTATTGTTATTATTTTAATCAATGTCAAGAGTGTATTTTGACTACTCTTCTGCCCTTTTTCAGTTATGCTTTGAGCATGATGCTGTCCTATGCGTGCTTTGCTGTAGTACAGTATGAATACAGCACCCCCAATTAACACAATTATAAAAATGTAGAATATATATGGGATCCAACGGCTTGTTGTATTCATCGTGTATATGTAACCCTCAATATAATCGAAATAAGTAGTATTTTGAAATTTGAAAAAAAAAAGTGCTATACAAAAAGGTTATGTAGGAGATATTATTTATTAGCATACCCATATTATAATTATATGCTATTTCCTTAAATGCAATAATGAAAAAAAAACATAAATAAATTAATAATAACTACGCGATATGGCTTTAAAATAAAGCAATTTAAAGAACAATGTTAACTCTAATTGCGGTTTATTTATTTTCTTAGAGCTGCGAATATGCGTTATGATATGTAGGACAATATCATTTTCAAAAATACATAACGACTACTTTGTTTGAAATGTTCTGTAGCCATCACATTAATCTGCACATGAAATACTATTTCTGTTATACTTATTTTGTTTCTCTCATTTGGCGAAATGCCTCTTAATTGCTAAGTGTGTTTGAACTGTTTTATTCTTCTGGATCATAAGGTTTGGTTTCAGAACAGAAGAACCAAGTGGCGGAAGAGACACGCGGCAGAGATGGCCTCGGCAAAAAAGAAACAGGACTCAGAGACGGAGAGGCTCAAAGGAGCTTCAGAGAACGAGGAGGAAGACGACGAATACAATAAACCGCTGGATCCCAATTCAGACGACGAGAAAATTACACAGTTACTGAAAAAACACAAACCGACCACTTTGCACCCGCACACGTCTGAGAACGAGAGCTCCTAAAAGAACCAAGACTTGCAATTACAAACATATAGCACTGAACTGTTCTGAACAGTGGACCATTTTCTCTAAGATGTATGTATTTTTTATAAAGGCTAGAGAACACAGGAACAAGGATTTATTTGAAGACTCTCGGAGGAAGCACTAATTGTTCGTTTTGATCTTGGGAAACGCTCCTTCGTTTGAGCAAATGACACTTGAGATTATTGACCGGACTGTTGCTGGGGATACTTGTAAATAAACGCGTGAGTGTATACTTAATAGAAATTACCTAACTGTGAATATTTATGTGCAAAATACCTTTTGTATAGAAAAGTTTGGTTTATCTTTCGAATCGCCTGCTTTCTTCAAGTCATTTTACTATTTCGTTGGTGACTTTTGTGAATTCTGATGACAAGCCTATTTTGTTTCTCTATAACATAAACGATCTTTATTTTGTTAATTAAATTGCTTTTTCTTCTATAATGTCACCTTCAAGAATGCCATGCTTTTTAAAATGACTTTTCTTTTGCAAACGGTTCCCTTTTCTTCCCAAGAGTGTTCTTCATTTGCACAACTAGTAAATTAATGTAATTTATTACTAATTTTAAAAGTAAATGCAGTAATGGTTGTTTTTGCAAATGTCACATACAACGTGAAAACCTTATTTGATGAAAAAAAAAAGTTTTTACTCTCAAAGAAGAGTTTTCTGTTTGACAAGCCATCACAATAATAAAATGCTACCAGCGTTTAAATTTAATGGCCTTTGTAATATAAATATGATTAGAACATGTTTTGTCTCCCCAAGGTTTAAGCTAATTAAAATGTTTGAATTTGGCATTTTCATGATTTACTTAATTTATATAATATTGTTTACGTTTGTAACAGTGTTTGTATCTTGCAAAATGTGTATTGCAGGGTCATTATATGTAATGCACTTTTTATTAAAAAAATAAATAAAACGCAATTCGAATGGATTGTTTCGTGAAAAAGTTATTTTTCTTGTTTTTTCTCTTTTACTTTGCTCCTGTTGGTTTTAGTGCTTTATATTATTGATATTGGATTTGAGATGAAAGTTAATTCAGATTGAAAACAGTGATTTTATGGGGCACATGATTTATTAAGTAAACCATACAATCTAAATAATTCTGTGTCATCATTGCAATTAAGCCGTATTAAGGCTAGTGTACATTTTCAATGTGCCTGCATTTTAAAGCCAAATTCGCGAGTTGTAGATTTTGCTTCACTGTCTTCTGATTTACATGTTTGGATACGCATCATTCCAAGACCAGGAGACAACTTACATTCTCATTGGATTACATTTTTAATGGCGCTGCAAGAAAAAACGAAATTAAGAGATTTCAATAGGCCGTCCCATACATCACATTTACGAAACATTCTCTTCCTTGTTCAGTCCACAGGGGGTTTAGCGAGAAATATGCCCAGATTCAGGTATTAGTTCTGAGTTGTTTTTTTTTTTAAATAGTATTTAATCATTATTTCAGCCTGTTACATGTGCGAGAGATATAATTTGTTTCAGGAGCCAATCACTTTTGATCTAACTTTGCACCTGCGCCATAAAACCAAAAACATTTGGAGACTCACATTTTTAAATAAATGATGTGATTTTACATCTTTTCTTTAAGTTAAGTAAACTATGTTTATATTTTTGCAACTGTTTTTCTAGCAGGTAAGCCACTTTTTAATATCTTTTCAAATACATATCACTTATGTCATACTTGTGGAAAAAAAAAAAATGAAACAAAATGTTTTAGGCTATCAAGATCATAAAGTAACCTGAAAACAAAACCAAACCAAAGCATCGGAAGTGGGATTTAAAGAACAAAAACAAAAAGTAATACAATGCCCCTTAAAGGGAATTCATTTTTATAATGAAAAGATTTAGAACTATTTTAATGTTATTTATCAAATAGTGTTTACATTGTAATGCTTTACGGATGTGTTGATCAGGGTTATGAGGACAATTGCATATACCAGCAGAATGTGTAAGGGACAGGCCTATTCGGGTTTTTTTTTTTAATGTTGGAAATGGCTTCTTGGGAAATATATCATCTCTTTAAAAACGTTTTAGTTTATTATGCACATTGATGTAAATATTAATATAAATACGAATATATTATTTTGTAAACGTTTAATTTGTAAACAGATTTGTTCACGTTCATAATATGTAAATTCGTTTATTTAGTACGTCTTAGACCTACAACAAAAGCACAGTCTTTAAAAATAGGACAAGAGACAAAAGTAACATGAACATATTATAATTATAAATTTTTTTTTTTAATAGAAATGCAAACCCACGAAAATCTTTCCCTTGGGTTTGAGTTTGGCAGAGAGTTCAGTGCAGATTCTGTTATGATGATGTTAGAAATTGAAATTATATTGAATGTGGGTTTAAGGGACAGGAGAGTAATAGTTGGTATGGCAGACATTTTGCAGGTCGCAAATTATATATATATATATATATATATATATATATATATATATATATATATATATATATATATATATAATGTTTTAAAGCTTATAATATATTTATAATGCAAGGAGCATAGTAATTCACTTTGGTTGTCTATATGTCCACAGTTTCGCATGATTAGATCTGCATGTTCCTTCAAAATTGGAAATCGCTCACCCAGTCCAACAGAAGTTGTAAATATTTGATTAATCAAATCTGTGTTAAAAGGTGCAAGAATCTTCCAAATACAGTTTCAAGCCTCTATGGTGATGTTAGAAATTGTTGAATAATTCTTTAAAAATTCAAACAAATACAGACTATATAGATTTAGGCACATCGTTTCCAACCATCAATGCCACATTTTTGAGCAGTTACTCTCAACGGGCAGGGCAAGCAGATTGGATTTACCTGAGCCTGTGTTATATAGTCCAGACTTTATATTATTTAGTATGTTTGACATCATTGTTTAGAAACGTGTAAAAACAAATTGAAATCTACCCCCACACACTACCTCATTAAATTCAGCCCAGTCACAGATAACATGCATTAAAATAGTAATCAAACAACGCTGATGTTCTGCAGTGTTCTCACATGGAAGCAATGTTTGGTAAAGCATTCGAACTTTACGACATCCTTTTTAATTTTGAAGAGCTACATGATTATAACAGTGGGGGTTGATTGACAGAGGAAATAAATTGTGTGTGGTGTCCCAGATGTCTTGAACAGTTATGGATGGCAGTCACAGTAAGCCTATTGCAGTGTTCAGTGACTGTATGAAAGCCTCCATTGTTAGCGTTGAAGTGTAAAAGGTGAAGTATTACAAACGCCTATAGGCCTATAGCTAGCGCCATCTTTTTAACCCAACTTTATTTTATATATATATATATATATATATATATATATATATATATATATATATATATATAAGATAGGGACACATCATTTTGTAATTGTTTTCTATTGTAAAGGTGCCACTTTTAAGGATTTTCCTAAGGATGCTTTAGTGATTGTTCTTTTAATATTTACAAGATACATGAAATGACGTTTTATTAAAACAACAAAGAAACAAACAGAAAAAAACCACCTCTAGATTATTATAGAAGTCCATTAGTTAATGGTGTTTCACAAATTCCTACTACATAAAACATATTTTACTAACTGCATGACATACATCCCAATTTTGTCCTCCTTTGAACAACAATTCCACACTCAAGTAAACACTCTGAGAGACTACAGAGCTTAAACAGTGAAAGGAGTCTCCCCAATGTTATTTCGACGCCCATGTGAATGAGGCATTGCAATGGATCACACTGTCCCACTTCCTACGCACACAAGAGCCTAAATTTAACTGAAGTCCTTGAAGATTAGAAAGCGAAGGGGAACACCAGCAGTGGGCGCTGTTTGATATTGAGGTCTGTGGTACAGGGCAGAAAAGCTGCTCTCAAGTCCGTCTGAGCAAGCTGACAGCTTCCTATTGATTAAGTACAAAAGTCCCGACTGCTCAGCTCTTTGGCCAATAAGTATGTTCATTACATGGTAATTTAGGTCAATAGGCACAAGTAGCAAATATATATGTGCAAGCCCTATTACTGCTGAGCTCATGCAAATGGCCCAATGATCCAAACATTATTTTAGAAAACAAATATTGCAGTTACATAATATTTATATCCCTATGCCATGGGGAGAAGCCACTATAAAACCATTAAATATAAATGCTGTTGTTGTTGTTTACAAGCACTTGGCCATGCCTACTATGGCCAAGTGCTTGTACAGTGTTACAATTTACCCTTCAGATTTTAAAAATGAAAATGTACAAATTCCCCAGACATATTGGTCTCAGAGGTCCTTGACAGAATTGTATATTGTGTTGTGTAAACTAATAGGCTAATATACGTTGAATTTCTGAAAGATTATTTCAGAGCTTTATATGCTAAAGGATTCCGATGGACATTAAATTATATTATTTTCAGTGTGGAGTAGTGGTTATGGCTCTGGACTCTTGACCAGAGGGTTGTGGGCTATTTATACTTGGTGATGAAGGTTATGATTTCTACAGGTGTATTATTTTACAAACCTTGAAGAAGGCCATACATTTATAATTTTGTTTTCAAAACAGTTTTCAATTGCTTCTTAATGCTGTGTTATCACTGTAAATAAAAGTACAAATTCAAACCTATACTGCAATCGACTACCCCACATCAAACATGCAAAGTTTGTTTTGATATAGCCTGCAGTTCGAACTGCACTTGTTTCTGAGAGCTTAAGAACACTTGCTCTGCAATTATACACGTATTAAATGTAATGGAATCAGTTAGTTAAAATGAAAGTAAAGTAATCCTGATCATTCTATGCATTATTAAAAAAACGTTACTTCAAAGACTCAATCACAGAATCAAGAAGACAAACTTTTTTGACAGTGCCTTCATCCGTGTAGTTTCTAATTATTACAAATCTAGATCAGGGTAATAATCATAATCAAGTTACCACCACTAGCAAAGAATAAGCTGCACGAAGCAGCCCTTTTAATGAACCACTTATTTTTTTGAAGTTTAATATATATATATATATATATATATATATATATATATATATATATATATATATAAACCTGGTGGTAACTTAGCATGGTGATTAATAATTAAAATTTCTAATTAAAACAGGTATCTATTAAAAAGGGTACATTTCATGAAAACCCTTTTCAAATGTTTTGGAGAGGGTTAGAATTTTACTCTTATTTTTCACTGCCTCAGCATGAAATATCCTGCTTAATTTAAGTCAGTAAATGTTTTGAAAATATGGCAATATTGTTTACAAAAATCCTAAAATAATCTGCTTGACTAAAATTGTTTTCAGTAATGCATTTTGTGATAGCTGTAGCTATATCCGTTTTCTATTAACTAGTCATTTAGCAATGTTTTCTGTTGTGCTATTGAAGTACCATATGTCTTTCATTTGACACTGAACAGCTTAATTCTATTAAGAATAAAAACATTTAAAAATAACTGCATGAAAAAAAAAACATTATTCATATTGTCTTTTTATTTCAAGACAATTTCATCTGAATTCACAATACTAATTACTTAATCAATTTGGATTCACCTTCTATGGAAACACATGATAGTCTTGATTTAGCTCAGTAGCATTGCCACTTGACAAGAATAGTGTTTTTATTTCAGATTAAAATAGAAAAGATGACTATCCACTCCATTATTATTAAATCAAGTACTGCTGTAGCCACACTCAACGTAACCATTTGGGATGGGTGTGATATGAGCCAATGTCATGTTATACTGAGAAGTGATAGCTCCTCAATATAACTGGCATCAGGCATCAGGGGTCAATCCGTTCTGCCACTTGTGATTCTAACTGCCTTGGGTTTCAATTTCTGCTTAATACTTTCCCTGTAAAACCATTTTACACCAACATCACGTGTTAACTGATTCAGTGCTTCTGCCAGGCAAATTGTTTTGGAAAAAATGACAAAGGTTGTCAGGCTTTCAGTGAAAGCTGAACTAGCAGAAACAAAATCAGTAGACCTACAGTAATCCAAAACCAGTAAACAGAAACTGGGATAATTCTGTTTATTTTCTGTTATAGAAAAATTGAATCTCTCTGCCATTCCCTTTCATTGGGGGGAGTTTCCATGTGTGGTTATTTACACGTGAAGAGGCGATGTGCGTGCATGTTTGGAAGAACAGCTCGAGAGGATCAGGTTTGTGGCCAAAAATAACAGCCACAGAGAGGGATAGGGTAAATCTCATTTACTTGTGAAACGTATAACGCAGGAAATCCATGCCCATTTTCACATGGAAACCCGCATTTCACGTGAAAACGTCCACTGCTCCCTATCCAGACAGCCTGGCACAGATCTCGATAATCCTACGTCTCCGCCTGTTTTTTCAGCCATGGTGAATTGCAATAGCTAGGTTGGACAGTTTCATTGTATACCTCCGGGTTAATTATTTTCTTTTTTCTTTAATTAATAAGTCGTGTGATGAATTAGTTGAAATATTATTCAGTACTAACAATATGTCACCCCACCAATGGACATTTGAAAAACAATTTGGACAAGAGCAGTAAAACACATTATTAAACAATCAGTCACGAGGCATTTACAAATCACAGCTTTATTACATGAGCTTCACACTGTGCTTTAGAGTTTCACTCAAACAAGATGTCGCTTGACAACCATGGATTTGCAGGTGAGATTCTCTCCTGTACCTGTTCTCTGTGCATGGAAACCACATTTTTCCAAGCTGTCTGCGAAAACAGTACGAGAACTCTACGCATGTTTAAATTGCATATCGACTTTCCCCTTCATTTGCACGACATCAGGTGAAAAGAGGGTCTTGTCAAGTAAATTAAACTGAGCCAATGGAAACCCAAAATGTATAGGGTCATATTTCATTTGGCTTGAGCACAATGTCTTGAGTAAAATTAGAACACACATGGAAACTCCCCTAATGGGATTCAAAATCCTGTTCAGTAGATTAGGACAATCCCCCACAACAAAGACATTTAAATATATATTTTAAAATTCAGTTATCATTATTGTATTTTTATTGATGATTATGCAATATACAGAAATAAAGAAATTGCCGCAAACCAGCTTGGTTTGGAGGTCCATTACCTGGCCTGCTGGTTGAGGCAGTAAACCCCCATAACAGATAGTACCAAGGGGTATCTGCAAGGGTGGAGCTGGGGGAGGTGGAAGGATGAGAATGAATCAAACACATTAGAGGTAAGTTACCAGTCTTTATATTGCTCTTATACACCAGAATTGGATGACATAATGTCATAAAGGGTTCAAATGACTGAACTAAAGTCTAGGATGCTAGGACATAAAAATCTATACCAAACCACTTGTCATAATAGTTATAACTGCAAGGTGCATCTAGTGTACTTAGAGACAACCGCCTCCTTTGTTTATAAAATAAGACAGTTCTTTGTGTACAGACTGATTCTTCTATTTATTGCTTAAATGTTGCACTGCCCTCTAATTACTGACCAACCAAAAAAAATATCCCCTTGTAAATGATTATTGTTCCTTTTCTCTTCTGTTTATTTTCCTATGGGTATGGTATTTCTTCCATGGAGGCCGGGGCTCGTTTCTATATACCAGTACAATGTCGTATCAGGCTAGTACGGGAGCACAGTATATACGATAGAAGTAGTGTTTCTGTATAACATTGCTCACACTGCTTGGTTGGATTACCTGTCATATTCCACCGACACCATTTTACCTGGTGTATAAATACGACAGGAGGACAGTCATTTCCCTTATTGAACTTTGAGAAACATGGCTGCTCTAATTTATGCTGCGTATTTAAGACATAGTCTGAGACAATTACAGCGACAGAGGGCAATGGAAGATGCGTGTGCAGTATATTTGATATGGTTTCTGATCAAGAAATTATAGTGAACCATGTGTTTTATGCAGCTGGTCGCTGTTATTTATTTTTGTAGAAATTCTGATGGTGTTGCTTTGCTGTGTACCAGTAATAATAATAATAATAATAATAATAATAATAATAATAATAATAATAATAATAATAATTCAAAACTCAAGCTCAGAAAATACTGTTCAAATAAATATCAGATTTGGAGAGAAATACGTACTAGCTGTTGGCATTTTTAAACAAAATGTTAGCAATCAACCTGCATTTCTCATAGTGTGGTATTAAAGGCTTGATTCCTATCGGTTGATCAACACCGATGACACCTGATCCAAGGGTCTTCAGTGCAGATTAATATTCTACCTACGGCAAACCTGAGATGAAGAAAGTCCATCTGTCTGAAGGGATGGCAGATTATACTTTCGTTTATGGGGTCAGGAGATTACAATGGAGCTTTGACACACAGAGGTTATGGAAGCTCGCAGCCGAGCAATCAGCATCATAGTCCAACCCGTTTCAGACTGTAGTTTGATCTGGAAACCAAATCAGTGAATCATAAATAAATTATAGAGGTTGTGTTATATATAATGGTTTGGGGGCACGGAGCAGGATACCTGCTTTAATGAATGATGCCCTCCTCTAGAGTTAACATCTCCAGCAGTGATTCTCCAAGAGGCAGGACTACACTTCTCAGAATGAATGTAGTTTGACCTCTGTGGTATCTGTAAATCTATGATCTGTTTATTTTCAGTGTTTATTTTAGTGCAGTGGTTCTCAAACTGGGAGGCGCAGAATATATCCTGGGGGGTGTGAGAAGGTTCATGATAAAAAAATGTAAAAATTACTGTGCACATCTTAACCTATATATATTAACTTAAAGCTTACTTCTGACACATCCAGGAATGTCACAGTTATTAGATGGCACTGTGCATCTGACTGGTGCCTTATAAGCTTGCATGTGCACATTAGTAAGTGTTGTTCACAATTGGTAAACTATTATTTTCAGGGTTGAATTTGTTGTTATTACGATAGATTGGTGGCTGGTTCATGCAAAAGAAGAAAAAAAAACACAACAGCAGTAACATACAGAAAAACCAGTGGCATGTTGGATTTTGTATATGTACCTGTATGTGGAGGGGGGCATCCAGTACCACAAACAAGAAGGGGGGTGCGGTCCAAAAAGTTTGAGAACCTCTGTTTTATTGGACCACATAAAATACTGTCATACAGCACTTGCCTTTTTGTGTTCCTTTTGAGATGGCTCAGATTCTTCACTGAAACAGCATTAAAACCTGTTCATTTTGCATGAGCCAGGCACAGGTTCTGCTATTTCAATAACTTACTCTTAATTATTCTTACTCTTGACCAAAACAACCTGTGGGATTGTGTGCCATATTAAGCGGTCAAATCTGAAAAATAACAGAAAAAGAACTTAAGATTGACCAGATTCAGACTTTTACCATAACATAGACATATTGGTAGCGGTTTAAGTAAAACAAGTCTATAGTTCACAAAAAATGATTCTCTGAAAGTCTATGCAACCTGTAGATCAATAGGTTAATTTCCTCATGATTCAGTTAGGACGGTTAACCATTCTGGATAGCTTTTCCTGCTGATACAGAACTAACTACAGCCATCCATGGCTGGTGACCTTATTCTCTCATCCTTCATGCATTCTCTGCCTTTTATGAACTGCTGGGATTAGATCATCATTCATCATTTTCCAGGTAATTAAGTCATGACATTATTTTAGTAGGCAACAGTCTTCATACTTCTTAATTTCTAAGCATGTAGGTATTATATCCAGTATATTTATATACACTTGGTCCCTGAACAGATACTTGTCTCCACTTTAAATATAAAGATTTTAATTACTTTCATAATCTGAGACATTAAACACAATTTTTATACCTACCATTTAAGCCACTTACTTACAAGACTTTGATAACTCAAGATGATTTATTTGCAGTCCAGTTTATGGATCCATTGTACGTGATTATAGAAATGAAACATGTAATAAGATATTATGCAACAACCGGACACTGCTCTCCCATTGTTTTCTATGGAGGTCAGCGTTCTGTTAATTATAATGGAAAATACCCTAATTAAAGACACATGTTTTAAAACCACTGCTTACTGATGAAACACTTTATAGAGACGCTACAGCCCTGCTTTCAAAAAGTATTTCACTGGACTACACTGGTTATTTCAGACAAAGAGATAAATAAAATATAACTTTCAAAAGTTGTAGTTTAATAGTGAGAATGACATTGCTGTGGCGTGTTCCTCAGTAATAATGAAACTCCCTCGTTCAAATAATACCCTCGACCTCCAGTCTCAGGCTTTATTGACTGGGACTTCCTTTAGTACCTTGTAACACGCCACAGCACTGCCAGCATCCT
The DNA here is from genome assembly GCF_902713425.1 of Acipenser ruthenus. Lineage (NCBI taxonomy): Eukaryota > Metazoa > Chordata > Actinopteri > Acipenseriformes > Acipenseridae > Acipenser > Acipenser ruthenus. The sequence goes on along the minus strand of NC_081190.1, from coordinate 32,105,286 downwards.
TCATTATAATATTGTTATAACATGTTGATTTTAAAAGTGTAATCCATTTCTAATAATAATTGATTATAATTAGGGCCCTGCGAAATTCATGGGAGAATTAAAACGACAGGACGTTTAATGAAAAAGCTTACCTCAAGACTTGCTGTTTTAGAAAAAATGGATGAACCAACAAAATCAGAAAGCATTTCTTTGAGAGATCGCCTGCAGCAATATCCACCTGGTGTCTCCTCTCCCTGATTGCAACAGATGGTAAGGGACTAGTGGATCTTATACAGTGGGTTGAAAGTCACAACGTCAGAGTTCATCAAACAAATAATAAAGTTGCAGAATTAATAAATATATACCAAGCACTGGCACAAGAGTTGCACAGCACAGATGCCAGTATAAACAAACAGTGTGTTAAAACTTTCCGCAAAATGTATGAAAAATTGAAAAGCTACTACAACCCTGATCAATGCAGAATAAAACCATGTTTTATTCAACCAGCTCACAAGTTTTTGAAGGCAGTAAGGATTTTCGACCCACAAATAAGTTTGTAGTTTGGTTAAAGAAACCCTCCGGTTTAGAGTCTATTCCAGGGTTTTATGCTTAATGTAAATCAGATAAATATGCAAAAGAAAATGGAATTTCTTTGACCGAATGTTAGAGAAATGCAGAATAAGTATTTCCCAATTTAGCAAGAAAGGCTAAAAGATATTTGTCATTTGTTACCAATTCTGCAGACGCTGAAAGAAGTGTTTCTTCATATGGACACATTTTCACAGAGCAACGTCAAACCATGAAAGACACAGCTTATATATGTTACATAATCCATCAAATGCCCAGATTCCATTAAATTGTTATATTAACTATACTGTTCAGGGATCAGTGACAGAAGCAGGAAGTCTCCTCTTGTGTTTGACGATTTACATATTTGTGCCGGGTGAGATCCAGATATCAAAGAAATGTAATTCATTTTTTTTAAATTAACGATTTGCTTGTACTGGTAAAGTAAAACCTATAAATAATGTATTTATACTTATGAGTTTGCTGAAAGAATACTGAAAACAAATTCCTTTTAAAATCCTGTTATACGTATTAACAGGAATGTAAGGGTTAAACAAATGTCAATAGCCATCTACAGTGTTCTGTTTATTAATCTGCTAATAGGTGCTATGTAGTAATGGGATGAACAATTCAGATGGTTAAAGTAATGTAAGGGATGATTGTTTAATGATTGCTCATTACGTGGCTTACTGCGGAAGCTATATCGACATCATGTGGCTGGAGGACTAAATTACAGGTTAAAAAACAAAATGCAGGTGTCGTCAGGTGCAGTGGTACAGTGAATAAAAGAAGGTCCAAACAGCGTTTCTCCCAAAACAGTCTGTGTGTTTAATAATAATAATAATAATAATAATAATAATAATAATAATAATAATAACACAAATAAGTCCACCCCTTTACCAACAATGGTATTGGGGGGTACACAGCAGGTTTCTTAGTCCACAAAACAAAAGTAAACAAACTGGACTTTGTCCGTCCCCACATTCTCTGTGCACGGCAGTGCACGCTCGGGTCCTGGGAAGCGTGGTGCCAGTGAGTGGTGCGGTGCTGTGCTGTGCTGTGCTGTGCAGGGAAGTACTTGTATTTGCCGGTCCGCGGCTCACTCCTACTCTGCAATAAAGAAACACAACAAAGTAAACAGTACAGGCTCTGGCCGATTGTACACGTCAGCGCAAGGCGGTGTACTGATGTAGCTGCTTCCCCTTTGTACCCACAAAGCCCTCCCTGCAATCAATCCGTTACGGTACGTGCAACTACGCACTCCCCCTAATATGGTCACTTTCCGGTTTCTGCCTACCGTCAAGACAGTCCATCTATGAGGCAGCATACCACAGTCCTTACACAGCGTCCTTTCCGATCGGGAGGGAGATTTACAACATCGACTCTTTCTATCTTTATCACAGCAGGGCCCTAATTATAATTAATATCATTGATTGTATATAACCGCTATAACAGATCCCTAAACTAAAGTGTTGCCATGTATCTATTAATGCACTATAAAGGAAGTGAAATAGACTTATTAATAGAAACACTGTAAAAACGCATTGTTATAAGATTATTATAATTATATTACCAGACATTATGCTGAACCTTGCATTACTATGAAGTTTCCCTATAGAAGTTGACCTCAATTCTTATTTTTAAGATAATTAACTTTGCCCAAATAATGCTTTTTTGATTGGTCTGAACTATCTCTCCAACAGCATCTGGACTCGAGGAGAGAGGTCCCATCCCAGAAGTTGTGTGTACACAGAACCTGCTCAGTCCCACAGCAGATGCTCCAATTCCTCCCTGAGGTTTGTAACTGATGTTTAGGACAGCTGGAGTGAATTATTTGCTCTTATTATTCAGCCTGAAAGAAGATCTTGACAGAGACTGAAATAACCTGGTTATAGAAAAGAATGTCAATACACGTTGTCTTGTAGGAAGGCAAGGAGATGGCATAACTAGCATGTTAGTAAAATAATTAGTCTTGGAGGATACCATTGGATAAACTAAAGCTACTGAGAAAGTCTGGTGTACAGAGCAATTTTATCCATATAGTATAATTTAACATGTTGTGCTCAAATAGTACTCTTTGGTATATGGTAATGGCCTTACAGGAAAAATGCCATTTCATATTTATTTGTTAACCTCACTTATACTTTTACAATGTTGCTTTAATACAAAAAAATCATTTTACTCTATTGCTCTGGCTCCATGCTTGTTTTTTTTTTTTTTTGCTTCCTGGACTAAAAAAATGTGATATTGTTGGGACCATTTGACTCTGTTGACACCTGCTTCATGATAAAATGTCAGTCTCTCAGGTTATAAATAGTTGCATCAACGTTTACAAATAGTAAGTCCGCCCCTTAAGAGTCAGTTTGTAGAAACATGCTATCTTACTTGCTGCCATGAATAATAACCGTTTGCTTCTCCTTCCCAGAATCCTACCGATTCATAGTGAGGTCAAGAGCTCACACTCAATATGTGGATAATAGTCTGACTTTTGTTTCTATGGTGCCTGCCGGGTTTCGCTACGACATCATCTGCAGCACAGCAGTCAAAGCATGCAGACAGCTGTCATGAGTAAAGGCAAGCACAGATTTGAGAGATCTGATGTGCTCCAATGACACTTTTCCTTTAAACTCAACCCCATCACCAAAGGTAGGAGTCAGATTGTTACATACAGTTAGGCATAGCTTGATGATACATGTGATACAAGGCTGTTTAGGTAACAAGAGAATAATTTATGGTACAGTGAAATAGGACCTATGATGACGTCTCTGGAGTAGGAGTGGCAGCCAGTTTAATTTACCCTTTTATAATACTATGATGAGTAAGTGTGGGTGCCTAGGCAACAAATGTATGATCTAACATTCACATAAGTGCAGTGTTATTTGCTGTTTGTTTTTTATAGCAATGATAGGAAATTAAGAAATGTGCTATTTTTGAAAAGCTTGGTTGCAGTGTTGGTGAATAACATTTTACAGGTACCACATTACTGTAATCTGATTACAGTTTTCAGTAACTTGCAACTAATGTTTGTTTTTTTTCAGATAGATAACTAAATGTGGTAACAAGATACTTTTTATGTGACAATTTACTTTTTGCTCCATTAAAAAGAAGGATTACGGCTAATGCATAACAGTGCAAGTCAAATGTGTTTGTTATTTCATCTTACTAGAAAATTGTGTCAGAGGAGGGAATGAGCTGGTTCAATAGCTGGATCTTCAAAAATATTCTCTGTAAAATGTAAACTGTGCCTGAGAAGTAACTATTTGTAACTGCAACTGTAACAGTTATATTTTTTCCAAAGTAATAAGTTACTTTAACGAGTTTGTTCAAGTAACTGTAATGGATAACTGTTTAAAAGTAACTTTATTGGAGTATGCACCAGTATGGCTCCATAGTAACCAAATCTTTTTACATTAAGACATGACACACCAAGTTGTTTTTGGGTTGACTCTCAGGCTGCATGATAAATCACATCCACATAAGTTAACTATGGCAAGGTAATATCATGATAGTTTCTTTGTAAACACATGCTACCTCTAATGTGTGTGCTTATTTAGATTATAGACAAGGCCACATGACAAGGAAGACTATGACCCCGTTCACACTGCTGCGCTGGCCCAGGGTCGAACAATAGCCTGCACTCAATGGAAGAGCTACCGGGATATACAGTAATGCTTGATTTGTAGCAGATGTTTCTTATTAATATCTATATTTTTCCAATGCAGCGCAGTAGCAAATTTATGGTATATACTATTCTGACTTGATGTTATGGTGTGTAACATGGTGACGGTCTGAGCTTACCCACACCCACAATCACATTTTTTCAATAACACTGAGGTATTTACAATGCAGGAAACAGCAACTTGCTGGTGTTCACAAGTACAATTTTCATAATGGACAGTTCACTCAGATTGCAAATGACTAACAGGTTGTACATACAAGGACTGACATTCATAAGACAAGCTTACGACTAACCACCTAATACGACTACTCCCTCCTAAGGAAAGACACAGCATTAAATAATAATTAATTAATTATTCAATAACTGGTCACACTTTTAAAATTAACATTCTTTCCATTTACAATAAACATTCACATATTTTACATTACACATGTTTCTTCTCGTTTATACATATTTGTTTAACCTGCATGAACATCGTCTTTGTTTACAAACACGATCGTTAAACTATTACATTGTTTACTTGTTATTATTATCATTGTCATTATTATTCTCTATCCCTCATTAACAGTAAAGACTGAACATTAGCATTACCCCTTCTCTTGGAAGATGTGGCGGAGTGTCCCGCCCCTATTTATTATTATTTGTATTTTTGTTTGCGGCGCGGGTAAAAGCGCCGCGTCTTTTATTATTATTTAAAAACCCCGTGAGGATGCATGGCTGATCAGCTACTGATTACTTAAATAGCTGACAGTCATGCATCCTTACCAAACGCGTGCAGACTCTGGCCGGGGGATAATAAGATAATTACCAACTAGTTAATCCCTCGGCCAGAGTATATAAACCTGCAGCTCTCTGCACTTGATGTTGGGGGTGTTGGAGTAGAGAGTACGGGGAGCGGAGAGAAGGAATAATATTTAAAAAACAATTGCTAATACGTGCTGGATAATCCAGCACGGCACTTACTTGTTTGTTTATTTATTCGTTTGGCCCTCGTGCCCTTTTGTTTGTATTTTGTTTAAATATTTTGTTTGTTTATTATTAAATACGCTGAGTGCTTTTGCACTCAGTTTCACCCGCCCATCCACTGTTTTGGAGTCAGTTACTTCCTGGTCCGTGACGTCATCCACCACACCACTGCGAGCCAGACTGTCACAAAGATTACCAAACAAATGTATTTGCTTACGATTGTAAGTCGCCCTGGATAAGGGTGTCTGCTAAGAAATAAATAATAATAATAATAACAAAACCCTTGTGCCACATGTTTACCTATGGCAACTTCATTAAAGGAAGTGCCCTAATCTAAATACAGCAACTCACCATCAACAACATGCATGATACATAACCAACTACTGCTCTGTCGCCAGTAGAATAACATTAACAATAATAATCACAATAACAGGCATTGAAATATTACAGTGAAAATACTAATTGTTACTCTTTCAAATTTTAAGCAAGTTACAAGCTTACCTGTGCCATTAATCAATAAAACAAACTGAATTACATTTTTTTTTTTTACTTTAAATATTACAAATAGTTCCCTGTTATTCGTGTTAGTTCACTCTGATTGTCGTAAGACGCTGGCGTTGAGCACAGAAAAGAATCCCAAGTTTGCTGTTTACGTATCCTTTCATTCCATTTATGTTTAGTGCTTCCCATGTGTTCTATACTGGTCTGCCCACGAGTGTAATCTAGAGCCTTGCTGCATGAAGTACAAAACAGCACGTTATCATCGACCTGAAATTCATCCTTGCCAAACTCTTGATCCGATCTTTAGGGGTGACTGTTACTGTTTTCGGCACCTTTGAACAACTCCGGATGCTGAATGAAGTAAACTGAAGCCTCATTCAACACTGAACTTTAATAGCGGAAGCAGTTTTATATTAGACAGGTATGTTTACGTAAATTTAAAGCAAAGTTGCCTGTGTTAATGTTTATATATTATACATGTATTGATTTGGTTATTATCACACAAACAAAAAAAGCCTTTCTTGTTTTTTGCCTCTCTCCAAATCTAAAACAAAACAATCGCTGACATCATTGAAAATCTGCGTTTTTCTGTGTTATCATAGAAAATCTGCGTTTTTTCCTTATTATTCCACAGCAAACTGATTCCTATGATCCCTGCTACTGAGCTACATAATCAAATTGGTAATGTGATACAAAAAGGCGGCCCTAAGTCTGTGACCCTGGCCCTGGGCTAAATCAAAACGGTGGCCTAAAGCCCTGGGCTGCCTTTTCTTTTTTGGTGCGTTCACATATGAGAAAAGGCAGCCCTGAGGCAGCCCTGGGCTGCCTTAAATCGCAAGTGTGAATGGGGTCTATGTTGCTATGGCATGAACACAGACCCAGGTTGTTTTGCATTCTTATCTGTTGCCCACCCATTTGTGGGTTTCTCATAAAAACCCCTCAGTGATGACAAATATATATCATGACACACTTGTGAATGGGAAATGCCTTCTGTTGGGTTCCCATGTTGCCAAATGAGTAAGCACACAAGATATCCTAAAAACTGACCAGCTTCTTGATTCTTCATGTTGGAAGAAGCCTCTTATTCCATTGTCCTTTTTCCAGTTTTATTGCAGAATCAATAAGGGACCATTACAGACTGGAATGCTAGCCAGCTAGGCCTGTTAAGGGGCAAAGTACTGAATCCTCTTGGCTTCTTTCTTCCTTTACTGTTAATTACTTCAGTTAATCCACCAACCTATTATAAAAGTGTGGGAGTCTAATGCCTCCTATTTAAACTGTGCTCAGTATACTGTTTTATACCTTACACCGTCTCAACTTCCTTGTGTAAACTGCCCAATATTACCCTAAAGTGGCCATCTTAATGGATTAAGAGGGCTGATCTAATCTCAGCAGTAACATATTTGGCAAGAACTTCACACTTGTGCAAGGGTGATAACCCTAGCATGTTGTTTGCAGACAGTAGCACAGTAGCATTCTTTAATTGGTTGTTGCCTGGAAACTGTGTCAGACACTGTCTTTTATTTACAAAATCAAATAAAACAAGCTTTCTTCCCAGTTCAGGCACCAGGTACTATCCACGACTGACAAGCTAGTCTGTTCACTGAAGCTGTGAAGGATGGTTGTATAAATATGGATGTAACAGATATCAGCTGACTTTAACTAGATTTCTTCAAACACAACTAGTAGGTTTTGATATTATTTAAGGTCACAAGGCTACTTGTAGTTGTAATTGTTCATGCCATCTATTTAGTGTACTGTTACTGCTATTCCTTATAAGATATGATGCCAACTGTTGTTGGTTTGCTGGGATTTTGATAAATAAAGAGGTTAAATAAGCCTCAACACATTTAACTAGAATGGTGTTTGCCTAACAGCAAATCACAACAGTGTGCTTGCAAATAACTATGCCCATAGATCTAGTAACAGCTTGTGGGTGTGTAGTATTCTGGGGAATGCTTTGTTGACAAAGCTTGATTGTGATAGTTAATATGTATTTATTTTTGCAGGAAATTGACTTTGCAAAAACAGAAGTGCCTTAAAAATTCAATTTTTGGCACTCAGAAAGTGATGAGTCAATGTTTTAACTTTTTTTAACAGTGATTGTGATCATGTTGAAATCCTAATGTGTATGTTTGCTGCCAGTATTGCAGGGCTAAAACCAGACGTACCCTTGTGTATCGTGTATTTAAAATAAAAAAATGGCGTACTTGGTTTATACTTGTTATACTTGTTACTCGGCACACACCTAGCTAATGACATGAAGCTTGGTTTTATGATAAAGACTTGACTGTCAAACAACATTGTCATTGTCATTGCTTTATTTTATAAAAAAACAGTTGGAGCTGTAGAGCAGTTAAGGAATCAATAGAGCTGACATGCTTATAAATATTAATGTAATTAGAGGTTCATAAAACCATAGCAGTTCTGAAGGAAACGCAACAGGCCTAAAATGCAACTGTGACAGGGTAACATCACAGCCCAGGCTGTTACCAGCAGGAATTAAAGAGTCAGAGTCAGGAAGCTGCAGTTTAGCAGTATTGTGCACATTTATTAACAAAACAAACACAGGAACAAAGAAAAAGGCTCAAGGGCCAAAACAAAAGGTTGTCACGCTGGGCATTCGCCTTCACTGACAAATATAAACTCCCAGATCCCAGATCTCCAAACTCCCTCCAACAAACAAAGGATTTCTCCTTCCTTATATACATGTGGCCACCCCCCAGTTAGCATCAATTACCTATGTGGAATGGCCACACCTGTGATTGCTGACAGGGACAGATGTAACCCAATCCCTGCCAACCTTACATTCTGACACACACATGCACACTCTACTTACAGCAGCAGGGCTTCTGCCCTGCCACAGCAACTTTTGGTTCTCCAGATAAAACCAAAACCAATTTACAACTAAGATATCAAAACCAGTAACAGATAATTTATGCAGTAAAATTAAGAAATGAAAAATGAAATTGTGTGTTCCATTAGGAGGCCTATGAAACATTGAGACACTGTGATGGATGAGGATGTTGAAGTAGCTGTATTTTCCCAAGACTTCCAGAGGGGTGTAAAGGCACTGTGTCATTCCACCACCTTCAGAGCACTTAAACCAGAAGAAAAAAAATAATGACAAAATGAGGACCTTCAGTAGACTCTGCCTGTAAAAAACGGCCTCATCGCTTGAGTCTTTTGTTCGGAATTTTATTAGGACTAGCCGCGCTAAAATAACCTATTAACACATATCACAGTGCAGCTATAATAACCTCTTCAATCATATTTTAAAAGTCACGTCAAGCCGGCCTGTATAATTCATCTCTATGCAAATACATCAGTGTCAACCCATTAGTGTATTGCTAGGGGGTTTTATTAAAATGCATTCTTCTCTTTTTTTTCCCCCAGACCAATAAAACATGAGCCCTATTGCCCAAGAATTATAGCGACTATTAGAGTAACATATGGACAGCATGCACTCTGAAAATAAAAATCAACAGATAAAGTGGCAGGGTCACAGCAGGGAGCAAACACTTAGCAAAATGGCAGTGGAGTAATAGATTTCCCCTCACTGCTTTAGGAGGTAGGGGCTGTCATAGAAATCAAAGCTATATTATAGATTAATTTAGTGTTGTCTCTAAAGGCTGGATAAACTGTCTCTTCCTTACAACTTAACCCACGCCAGGTGCTCGGGTCTTGTTGATGCTTAATTCACTAATTCTCTTGGCTACTACGCAAAACATATGTTGGCTGTAGGCCAAAATAATGAATTATCGTATAATTATAATTAATTTATTAATCAATGTATTAATAAATAAGGGTGCTAGGAGGTCCAATGGGTTACTTTGGCAAATGTTAGATTAGTTCATAGATCTCAATTTAGCTCTCAGCATTATAACCCATCACATAATTTGGCACAATTTGGACTGGGCACCTTCACAGCATTTTACAAAATGGATTGTTTGAAATGCTACAGGGCTGGGTTGGAAGAAGGCAGCGGAGGAGGTGGGAGGTGGGAGGTGGTTCTTATACTGGTACTTCAGACAGTTCCCTTTATTTAATGCAGCCAATTATTTAACAAAAAGTTTGATGGTAATGTTCCTGGAAGAAGCTGCTAAACGATTTAAAGCTCAGTGGCGGAGGAGAAGTGAAGTTTTCGGGGTTGCAATGTAGTCATTGACATGATTGAGATTATCTTGTGGCATGTGACGTGAATATGATTGGCTGTCAATCTAACACTACTCTCCAAGCAGTCTAAGGCTCTGAGGAAATTTTAACTTACTTTATCCAGCAGAGAGGAGAAAATAGTCACTGTACAGCCTGCGACATCAAGAATTCAAGGTCTTAAAACGTTAAAGTCCAAATTGAGTCTAACACAGTGGTTCTCAAACTGGGGGGGGGGGGGGGGGGGGGGGCACGGACTGTATCCTGGGGGGACATTAAAAGGTTCAGGAATTATTAATAATTTTTTTTTTTTTTTAAATTACAGCACACATCTTAACCTAGGATAATTTATTTGGGCTTTATTGGCTGTTTTGATTTGATCGGCAATAATACTTCCACCAATCAGAGGGTTGCATACAGCACTCGTAGTGATCCTGCCCTCTGTCAGACTGGTATACAGAACAGGTTAAAGAAGCGCTGGACAAGAGACATAATGTGTCAGATATCAAAGTGATGAAGCCAGTTTGCTTGAAAACATTGAAAGTTGACTGGACAGTGTAAACTGCCTGCTACTGTAGTAGGAGTTCTTTTTTATGTTACGCATTTTAGTGTTTTTTTTTACAAGGGTTTAATTAAATAACAGCCAAAATTGTTTGTGTCAGACTCGTTGGAAAGTCTGTAACAAAATGGTTGATTGTTATTGTCGATATGTTCTAGATACGACTATTAGTGCAGGCATCATACAGTCCATAAAGTCCATAAACAAAACAAATATGTGTGAATGAGGTTGCTGACCCTCGTGCACTGCACTGCCTGGCAGGGATTGTGTTCACATGACCAGATCTCAGTTTATTGACATACGTCATATCCAGTAATATTGCGGAAGGATATTTTCCTCGCCTCTGCTGCAATATGATTTGATGTGTATGGTTTTGAGTAAAATGTGGGAGCCAATGGAACGTGAAGGACTGGAGTTGGCCACACCCTGAAGGTTCTGAGATATATTAAATAAAGTCAAGTCCAGCAAATGAAAATGGCATCTATCAAAGCAAAAAAAAACGAGTGCTTGTTTAACAGTGACTGGAACAAAACAAATATATATTTAATACCCCGGGGGTGGGGGGTAAGTCTATTACTTATATGATAGAGTGTTTGCGTGTGTGTGTGTTTTAATGTTTATGACACCCCATCCCACAACTGCTGAACAGTTTCCAAATGTTGGCAAGTATACATATTTTAATTTGTAGTCACTATGCTGCATAGACATATTAGTAGCTGCCTTAAAAAGCAGCTGCAGTATCACATATTAGAAAATGGATCAGAGATTTTCTTTAACCTCATTTGTCAATATGAGGTCCCTAATCTCTGGTAAGTGTTATCTTTCAAACTATGTTTAATCTCTGTCCCAAATCAATCCACCGGAAAATATGTCATTTAGGTTTTTTCTGCTTGATGAAAGAACATCTCTGTTCCTGTACACACCCTCTAAATATTGCTTTTCAATGTCCATGTGGCAATGTGCCCCGCCTCTGTGTGTATTATTGTGTTTTGTTGTGTGTGTTAATGTTGGTGTATTGTATATATATACACATACATACACAATGGAAATTTATATTTTCTAGAAATTTCTCGAAAACAAAGAATTATAGGAAAAATATTTTGTAGCAAAAGTTTTGCTTTTGGCGATGAGGCGATGAGGAAAAACTTACAAGACACAGATGTCTACAATTATTTATTTCAGCAATTTTTTGCAAAACTCCTAAAATGCTAATTCAAAAGTATTCATACCCTGACAAGGACAATGAAATTAATACCTGGTTGAGGTACCTTTACCAATAATAACCTCTTAAATGATTGGGATATTTGTCAATGAGCTTTTGGCATGATTCTTTAGTGATTTTTTACCATTCTTCAAAGCAAAGCAGAACCTTGATTTTATTCTTCTTTAACCATTCTGAAATGGATTTCGATGTGTGCTTTGGATCGTTGTCGTTTTGGAATGTCCAATTGCGCTTTAAACCAAGTTTTGTAGCGGAGGGTTTCAGATGATTGGCCAATATCTTTTGGTATGCTATCAAATCCATTTTACCATGTATTAGAACTAAATTTCCTGTGCCATTAGAGGAAAAACAGCTCCATAGAAGGATATTACTACTTCCATGCTTGACAGTAGGTATGGTGTTCTTTTCATTGTGCTTTGTTCTCCAAACATAATGACTATCAATGTGACCAAATAGCTCGGTTTTTGTTTCATCACTCCACAAAACCTTTTACCAGAACTCATATTCATCATTCAAGTGCCATTTTGCAAACTTTAAGCAATTGTCCTTGTGACATTTTCTAAAGAGTGGCTTTTTCCTTGGCCTGCAACCCTAGAGACCATCACCTTGCATCACTCGACCTATGGTTGAAATGAAAACCCCAGTCCCACTTGCAGCCAATTCACTTTAAATATCTTTGGAAGTCAATCTTGGATTGTTATTAACTTTCCTCACAATTCTTTTACTTGTTCTTGGTGAAAAAACCTTCTTTCTTCCAGACCGAGGGAGCGTTGTGACAGTACCATGAGTCTTGTACTTCTTGATAATAGAAACAATAGTTGAAATTGGGATACTCAAATGCTTGTAAATCTTCTTGTATCCTTCTCCAGCTTTATGACAATAAATCATTTTCTGCCTAAGGTCTTCAGATAGCTCTTTACTTTTTCCCATATTGACTTATTGGTAATGACAGCAATCATCCTATGCCTAACCCTTTATTACTCTCTAATAATATTCACCTACAATCCAGCATTTTCTAGACTTTTCTAGAATTAGGTTCTGCATCATCATATTGAAATTTCTAGCACCTTGTAGACAATACTATCATAGCATCAAAAGGTATGAATACTTTTGAATTAGCATTTTTGGAGTTTTGAAAAAAAAATTGCTGAAATAAATAATTGTAGACTATTTCTTGTAACTTTTTCATCACCCACAAAAGCAAAACTTTTGCTACAAAAGATTTTTCCTAAAATTCTTTGTTTTCAACTTCACTTTCACTTTTGACTACAACTGTGTATGTATATATAGCAGTGTGGAGTAGTAGGGCAGCAGTGTGGAGTAGTGGTTAGGGCTCTGGACTCTTGAACGGAGGGTCGTGGGTTCAATCCCCAGTGGGGACACTGCTGCTGTACCCTTGAGCAAGGTACTTTACCTAGATTGCTCCAGTAAAAACCCAACTGTATAAATGGGTAATTGTATGTAAAAATAATGTGATATCTTGTAACAATTGTAAGTCGCCCTGGATAAGGGCGTCAGCTAAGAAATAAATAATAATAATATATGTGTGTGTGGAAACCCAGTCCCCTCACCTCCACTGCCATCTCCCACTAAGTGTAATTTATGAATACTTTATTATATACAAGAACAAGATTTTAAAAGTAATATGGTAACATAATAAATTCCTAAAATATGACATATGTTTTTGGATGGGTCACATTTGATTGTGGGGTTTAATATTTTACTGTGGGGTCTTTGAACCCCACTAGCCCCCAAAATAATCCTGAAAAACTGCTACTGAAAATAAATGCATCAAAATACTGTCTATATTTGTAATGTAGTAGCTTTTTAAGTATCACTTTACCAGCTGGTTTCAGAGGTCCTGATTAGCACTCTCTGACTACTTTACTTAAAGTAACATTAGATAGTCCAAGATTAGCACTAATCGGGGTCTCTGAAACGAGCTGTAAATCATAGTGGTCAATATTCATAAAAAGAAAAGACCAGTTATACACAATGTATGCGGTACATTTACAGTATATCTACCTCATGAAAATCAATAATTCACAGTACATTGCCACTGACTTGAATTTGAATGAGGTTTCCATTTTCTTTTGCTAGAAAAGAAATCAGGGAAGAGAGAATATCCAGTGCACAGAGACAGTGAGAGAGTGGTCTAAATCACCAGCATCACCCCAGCATGGTAATTCAGCAGATCTATTAACTTGTTACACCAGATTTGTTTAAAGAGACTATTACACAGTCATTTAATCAATTTGTTACACTGGAGGTCCTGACTTGTGAGACAATCGCCGTATGATTCTTTAATGACTGAATTCATTTGGTTTAATAAAACCAACATTTTGTAAAAGTGCGTTTTGAGAAGTTTAATTTAAGGGACAAAATAGCCCTTGTGCCGCTTCATCCGATTAGCTTTCTTTTTGCGGTTTATCAAAGTCAACGGATTCTGCCAAGGCTCTTTGATCTGAGTATTTTTCTTTTTTATGGCGTCATTAATTTAATATGGATCATTAGTTCCATATACACATGCATGTTCTGACAAATGTAACCCATGAATAATGTACATAATGTGCTGGAGCGCAAATACATCACATGATAAACAGAGACTACCTTAATATAAAAAAAATCCTCTTTCCAGTCCGTCACTCCGTTATGCTAGAACAGCGTTTCTCAAATGGAGTCCTGGTGCCACATGTGGCCATTGGCAGGTCTTTTTAATGAGGACACTACTGCATTGTTTAAAATAGCTTTGACTTGACTGCAGTCTCATGTGGTGTAAAAAATGATGAAATAGTGAACATCTTGCAGAAGTGTACAGTTTTTGGTTCTATATTTTTTGCTGCCCTTTGATGCCACCAGATCCTTTAGTTTAAACATGTTTTAAAACGCATAAGGTGTTCAGCAATGATATTTGAAATTATCTATGGAATTTACAGTTAAAATATATTTTATGTATTACTTTGGGCTAGATTCTCAAAACTAGTTTACTCTACTAAACCAGAAACAAACAGCAGACATTTCATTTTGGTGCTTGTAAGTAGTCTTAATTAGTTTCTTATTCTTTTTAGAATGGTAATGTGTTTTTCTTTCTTTCAGGAATAAATAGCTATTAATGAACAAAATGTACCCAATGCTCCTTGAAGATTTCAATGCTTTCCCGTAATCCAGGGCAGTCAACTTCAAAAGGTCACATACAGAAACGCAGACATTGAAAACACAGCAGCAATTGGATACAGTACTGAGAAAGGGAGCCGAAGCTTGATGCTCCTGGAAGCGTGAGTATTATCAAAACTACCAGGAGTAAACCCACAGTAAGCAATCGCTGCTTTTCCAATGACTCGCATGTTTTTAATGTCCATGTAAGCTCCGTATGACCTCTTGAAGTGGAATGCAGGGATGTGCTCAAACGCAAGTTGACCATAATATGTGTATCTTTTTAAACTGAAAATGTGAGGTCTATGAAGCGATGGCAATACTTGTTAGGTAAGATTTGGTGGAATTATTTTGTTAGCTTTATGTACTTTATTGTCATCTGCATGAGAAAGATGGATAGAGAAAGGAAAGAAACCCCTTTGAACTACTGCATCCTGACTCTTATTTGTATTACCTTTAAAGTTTTAAAAATGAGATATATATATATAGGACTCAATACAGGGCAGAGTCAGTTTTATGAAGAATAAGTGCTTTAGCTGTGTATTTTAATAGAGCATGTCAAAGCTACAGTAAGACAGGCATTCTGGTTGTGTGAGAGGCCTGGACTTAAACTGCAGATTTTCTAAACCACAGTCCAGCTCTCTAACCACTAAGCTTCTTGTGGCCCCTTCCCATACAAATGCAATCTTTAAATAAGAATGGATTTGCTACAATCGAATTTGCTGTGTGCTTTACAACAAATCAATCCCCAGTGGGGGACACTGCTGTTGTACCCTTGAGCAAGGTACTTTACCGAGATTGCTCCAGTAAAAACCCAACTGTATAAATGGGTAATTGTATGTAAAATAATGTGATATCTGTATAATGGAAATAATGTATAATGTGATATCTTGTAACAATTGTAAGTCGCCCTGGATAAGGGCGTCTGCTAAGAAATAAATAATAATAATAATAATAATAATAATAATAATAATAATAATAATAATAATAATAAAGATGGGATGAGGAGAATGTAAATGTATTAGTTTGACCTTGTGTCTGTTTTTAACTGATGCTGCCCATGACCACTATATAAAGCTTGTCTCATGGTAACCAGAAAGGTTGTAGATTAGAGGTCAAACTGCTCGTCCAAGGTTACTTGCACTAACAATGTTAAAGGTTAATTAAATCATGTGTATAACAAAATAAAATAGAATAGAATAGAGTAGTTCACATTAAATAGTCCTACATTTAGATTGCTATACTAATCTAATAGCTGTTCAGATGACTTTTCAATAAATGGAGCACAGGGGTGGACTGCATATCCATAAGTGGCTACAACAGCAGCAAGCTGTTACTAAGTGGTGGCCTGCACTAGCCATATAAAGCGGCTTTATACTTTACAGCAGTTTTTATTTTTGCAGTGCAACCCCAGGTACACAATCAGGAGCTAATGTAGCAACAGTCTGTAATAATCAATAGCGGAGGAGACCAAAGTTAACTGGCTATCACCCCATTGATTACTGGGTTATGCATTGCCATCTTTGCTTCCAAGCCTTCTGTTTATGTCACTGTGGCAAAGTGGTGAGTGAATACAGGTGAGTGCAGTGCAGAGCGGATACAAAACAGACAGACAATGATTTCCAGGTGCAAGGGTGTTTATTAATTTAATTAACAATGTCCAGAGCCTTATGGCAAACACCTGTAAATAATAATGTTGGAGTGATACAGCGGCGTGTATCACTCAGTATTTGTAATTCCCCGGGTTTGACCCCTAACCAAAAGTCCAGTTTTACACACCAACACTAAACACAAAACACAAACACAGTTCTTAGTGATAGTGAATACGTGCAAGTGGTGTAATACAGTTCTCCGTGAAATGCAGGGGTGAAAGTGATGTCCGGGTTTATGCTGGCTTTCGCTACAGCTCCGGATCGTGCAACTGGTAGTCTATTAAAAAACAGACGACAGTTAACAAAACACTAACAAACACAAGACAAAACTCGCGGTTCACGATACAGCACCCAGACTCCTTGTAGGTTTTCAACACTAACCATTTACCAAGGAACAGATCACGTGCGCTAAGTCCCCTATTTATATCCTCGCTCATGACCCCTAGGTTAACGAGCGCATCCGCTCCTCCAATCCTTGGATGCCACACCGTTTACCATCTTTGTCATTGAGTTTGGATACCGTAGCTGCGCCCCTTTCCTAAATGACCAACATCCACCTACCCTACGGAATAAATTGTCGTGCCATTTAGTTAAGGGTACTCTATTCCTGTTACACAGTGCCCTCACAGGTTGAGAGGGAGATCTAACACCAAGCACCATTCGATCTCTGTCACAGCCACCTGAGAGGCCAATGGTTGGTTGGGCGTAGAGACTAAGCAGCTCTCACACCCAGGTCCTTCCAGGCCAGGTTTGAGACTTGACTGAGGAATCTCACATTGCCACTGATTAGACTATATCTGCTGTGTGGATAAACACAGATATGTTTTTGGCCTTTTTAATCCCTTTAAAACATTGTAGCAAGGGTTCATTCTATGGATGAACAGGCAAAAGTTGGTCTTGGATGATGCTGGAGGTACATTAATGCATTTAGAAAACAATGTGAAAGCAATTGAGAATATCATAAAAAGTCAGTGAGAGGGGTGGAGGAGTGTCCTGGAACTGCTAGAAGAACAAGCAAATGAACCTTTGGCATATTATTAAAGACATGCAATACATGTTTTAGTTTTTTTTAGGACCCCAGGACCATGGTCAACATGATGTTGGCCACTTTAATTCTGAGCTCAATACTGTACCTGCTGTTGAGTGAGAGAGGTGGTCAGGAAACATGTCCTCTGTCCCCATCCCCTTATACCAATACTGAATGGCAAGCAGTGGTCAATTAGTTGTAAAAAGGTGGTACATGAAATTTCACTGGAATAGAGTACAATAAATAAATTAATACATTGAAGCGTGATGAAAAATATTGGTAATGCTTTAGTATAGGGATCCGTTATAAGCAATATTAAAAAAAAAAGAAAAAAAAAGAAAACAATGGCAAAAGTGTATAATAACTGTATTGCAAAAACAAAGCAACCCTATACAATTAGTGAGACAGACAGACAGGCATAGAAAGACAAACAGACCTAAAAGACAGACAGACAGACTATATCCGTTATAAGCGATTATAAACAATAGCAAAGGAAAAAGAAAGTGACAAAAGTGTATAATAGTCTTATTATGTCTAATCATATTCTATAATTGTTAATAGCATAATTAATAAGATGTTTATAGATTCTTTATAATCACTTATATTGGATCCCTAAACTAAAGTGTTAACAAAATATTTTACCTGTCAGTCAATCTACTGTGTATCTTAGAACACGATAGAAAATTGAGGGACTATGAGCCAGAGTCTGATTTTTATGACCCGTTTCCGACCCGGACCTGCTACTACAGGATCCGACCCGAACCTGCAACACCATCTTCTTACTCGTGACCCGACCCGCTTTAATAAGATCTGCAACCCGAACAGAACCCGCAAGTGTTTGTTCTTTACCTTGTGCCGATTGGCTCTCTCACACTCTCACATTCACATTCATGCACAGATATATCTACCATTCATCACAGATTGAGTTTATACAATAGGCTATACAACATGGTAGCTCCCTGTAGTGGTCTGGATATATTTTAACATTGTAACATTAACTATCTCTACTTACTTTACTATAAAATACCTTTCGTGCCGCCAGCTGAAAGGGAACTACACCTGTACCAGTTTTGTGGCTGTCCTTCACAAAAACATAATGACAAGCAATGAATCCAGTCACATATTCATTATTTTCATTCGCTACGATTCCAAAATAATTCCACACTTCTGATTTAACTCGAACCATTATCCACTACATGATATTAACCCTGCGCTATCTTTTGTTTCACCTCGTCCTCAGACGTGATAAAAGGATCTTGCAACGTATCAAAAAAGCGGCAATACAAACTGAGAACAGTGCT
Source organism: Acipenser ruthenus (assembly GCF_902713425.1). Lineage (NCBI taxonomy): Eukaryota > Metazoa > Chordata > Actinopteri > Acipenseriformes > Acipenseridae > Acipenser > Acipenser ruthenus. The sequence goes on along the minus strand of NC_081190.1, from coordinate 32,086,528 downwards.
TAGTCAGCTGACTCCTCCCTAATCGCTTCCTGCTTTAATGTAGGACATAGCGGTACATTTACCTTCTGTGGCAGAGTAGGGGGAGGAGAAGAGATGTAGTCCATGAGGGTGCTGCAGGACTACATTCCCCAGAATGCCAAGGGGTTACCAGGAGCCAGATGGGAATCACCTGGCTCCATTGTAATGTGAAGCACCTGAGGCTGATTAAGCCCTGGAACCCTGTAGTCGGGGCTGTCTGTGTGAAGGCCAAAGTCCTGTGTGAACCTTAGTGTATTTTCAAACTTGTAAACAGTGTGTGAAACAAGTGTTTTTGGCTGGTAACGTAGCCCTCCAGTGTGATAGTTAAGAATTGTTCAAAGTTTAGTTAGTACTCCAAGTTAGGTTTTTGTTTTGTTATTTTGTTTTTGTGTTTAATAAAATGCACGAAAGTGCTTAAATGTGCTGTTCTGGTGTCTGGGTCTGCTGTGTTAAGGGTGCAAAAGAGCGAGGCAGAGAGAGGCTCCGTTACACTTCTAATATGTTATTTGGGCAAGGGTTACAGACGAGTACGCTAAAAGGACAGAAAACGTTTTTGGCAACCTGATGCAGGACTCTACTATGAGATGTCAATGAATATCTTTTTTTTTTAACCCCCTATGTACATAAATCCTTCTTTAAAAAGATTTCCATTGGGACCAATAGCCAGAGAGATGGGCAATGTAAAAACTCTGGGGCTGTCGCTGGAAATAAAATCACAATGAGCTGTCTAGTGCACTGTCTTCCAAAAAGAGGCTGACTGAGCAGAGAATGTTTGTGTGTGTGTTTTTTTACAGCGGGCAGTAAAGCTCATACTGATGCCTTTGGTTGTTAAACACTAAAGAGCTTCAATAAAACACCTCAGTCACCTGCTTGCCAATAAAAATGAAAATCCATTTACCTAAACAAGGAAAGAGATAACTGTGGTCAGTAAATAAATGAAACACTGAGAGGTGAATTTGAATGTACAGCCAGGGCAGCACATTCCTTTCAACTCAGCAGTCAAGGTCACAGTAAAGCCCATGCAACACCTGGTGACACCCCATTCTACAAAGTTATTATCAGAACATAATAACCAGCAATGATATTGCACAGTGGTTTTTGACACAATACCATTGAACTTAATGGATTGTTAGTACTGTATGTATTGATTCATACTATTGTTTTACAATACATATGGAAATGTTATGACCGTGGTTCATACCACTGTAGCCGCCTTAGCGATGAAAATCACTGCCCTTATTACAGAGCTACTGTACTGTAGTGCCACTGCCATTGAACATCATTTGGTAAGAGGGTATAGTTCTAATACAAATTGAATACTTGATCTGGTCCCCTTTAAACTCTTTCGTATTAACTAGTGCAGAGAAAAAAACAGTTGTTCCTGAATTAAATCGTCATTGTAGATTATGGCAGTACAAAAAACATCAAGGCTGAAAAAGGGAAAGACTTTTGAGAGCAGAGTGTAAGGTTGTTATAAATACAGGTTTATATGCACTGGTGCTTTGATTATCCTCAGAAAGTCGAATGTGTAAGTGAGGAATAATGATTTCCAGTGACTGGCAATAGCAGCTCTTCAAAAGCAGTTTTGAGCAGCATCCTGGAGACACGTGTGCTTGATTCAATCAAAGCATTCTGAATATTAAACTGGAAATCAACTGGCCCAATGACTCCATTAGTAAAAACCAATTGCAGTTTTTGTGGCATAAAAACCACGTCCCTTCAGCTTTAGTACACAGTGTTTTACTTAACGAAGCTGATTAAATAATGGCCACAACCGTCTTCAATCCAGTTATGTGAGCAGCATGGGTAGCAGTTTATTTCTCTAATCCAAGGTCCTCTGTCACTTGGATGTCTGTAATAACCACTCAAACTTGGCATGCATTCAAAACTTTAAAAGGAGTTCAGTAGCCTTGAGGAAAAGATTGGAAAAGTTAACAGTGTGGATGCCAGACACCAGTGGAATTTCTTTACTGTTTCTCAAGTTTTTTTAAACTACACATTCAATACATATATGAGATTTCAGAGACTGGGTGTTAAGTGTACTGTAAACAATGCACCAAACCACATCATTGCTGCCATTTATATTACAATACGCTAGTTAATTATTTGCTTAATTATTTCTGAACTATTTGACATTTGCCAGAAAAAGAAGAGTTTAACTGACAAAAAACGTAGTTTAATATTGTTTTTTCTCATAAAATGAGAAATTATTTTTTACCTGGTTTAAAATAAATTATTTTCTTGGCTTTATGAAATGTCTTGCTTTGAAAAACTTGAAATAAGACACCTTTTCTTACCCACGTTTCCATGACCCACATAACCCTGGTACGTGCTCGAGTTGCCCCCCCCCCCCCCCCCGCCCCCCTCTGTTTCCATGTTTTTAAATTACTTGAGTTGGCTCCCAATTCGGGCGGGAGCCAGAATTATCTGGTCTGATTTCACTCCTCAGGCTGGCCTGAATTTGGGCTGAGAGGAAATTACATTACTAAATTTCAATCCACATGTTGTAGGGGGCGGGAACATACAGTGTAACGGGACATTTTGGCTATTAAATTCGGCAGATTTGCTACCTTGGGGGATTTTGATAATTTTTGAATTGGCACGTTCACGAAGGAAAATGCAGTGCAGTTTTGCATTAATACATTTAATTCCAAAAACATTCAATTAAATTGTTACTTAATGAAATCTGTCTGCTAAAAACAGTATTTACAGTAACTCGTTATAGCATCTACAATGTCACTGCAGCAACTTGGAGAACAGCCTTCTAATCAGTTACAGTGTTTATTGTTCTTATATGGCCCCTTAATTTTAAGGTAAACTTTTACAATAAGCATTTGCTATCTTTCAGTTTTAACTTAGCTACGGTTCACAACATAACACAGTGAAATGATCAGTATCATATAGTAATAGTAGGACAGTATTGCCACTTGTGAATGCTTTAATTTGCTTCGAAATAATTTCAAACTGGTTAATAGATTAGCAAGCACTGGTAAAATCAGATCAGTTTTATACGGTGCAGAACTCATTTATTTTAACGTCTTGTTTTGTTTACGGACTTTGCGATACCTGCACGGTGTGTACTGTCTTCAGTAATAGTCATCCTATCGACAATAACAATCAAATATTTTGTTACAGTCTGGCTTATAAACGCTTTTGGCTGTTACTTAATCAAACCCTTGTAAAAAGAAAAGGAACACAAAAATATTTAACACAATAAAGAACAGTCCTGTAGCAGGCACAGTTTTCACTGCCTCTGGGTTTCTGATCGCATCAGATCAATTCCAGAGTTTTATAAATCCTTTGGTGGAAACGTCTGGTCTAATTTTAATGTTTTCAAGCAAATGGGCTTTACCACTGCCATTCTTATATCCACTTTGACATTATTTCCCATGTAGCACTTCTTTCCTTGTTTTGCATACCAGTCTGCCAGAGGTATATGTACTGCGTGAAACACATGCGAAAGAATATATAGATAGATTTATCTTTTAAATCATTGACAAATTGACTGTAATACCGTCTGCAGCAAATTCACAACTTGACTTTTAACTCACAAATATTTCTGGGGGAAATCGGTAGTATTTTCTGCCCAACTCACGTGATAACTTGGAAAAGCATGGAAACACCTCCTTTTTCACCAACTCGAGTTGTCCATCAACTTGAGTTCTGGGAGAATTCATGCCAATTCGAGCGCACTCGAGTCGACTCGAATTGACTGTCCATGGAAACAAGGAGTATTCTTTTAAGTAGCCTTCTAATCTGTTTGTTAATTTAAAATGATGTAATACCTTTTCTATCTTGTCTATAGAACATAAATCTATTTTGTCTATAGAATATAAATATGGCAATGCTGTACCTGTTCACTTTAATATTTAATTACTCACCTGTTTAAAATCCTATGTACCGTAAAACTTCCAATAATTGCCAGATCTCAAATAATTGGCGGTCTCCAATAGGCGGCGTGGCTACTGTGAAGTATTGTAAATAAGCGCCGGGTCTATTTTAAACGCCGGGTTATGAATAATAATGTAACGCGCGCCATACTGGATGTTCCCACCAATACACCCAAACGGCTGTTCAGTGAGGTTAGCAATTAATATTTCCACCCTAATTTTAAAGTGTTAAAGCATCTACGCATGTAATTGTATTTCATGAGGGGAGAGTATGTATTTAACTGTGGGGATCTATTGGAAACTATGAAAGGAAAAGCAATTAGAGACAGAGACTCATCTGTTTTACTCAGAGCTGACCCTTATTGTAACTTTGCCCTAGTATTTCTAAAGCAATTAAAAACACTCCAAGAATCTATTGTTTAAAGCTCTGGGCACCTCTGGGAGCTTTCTGAACCCAAGCCCCATAGCCTGGGCGACATAACTAAAGCGGCATTAACGCCACCTCACCAAACTGCTAAACAAACCCTGGGTTCTGACTTGCATGGGAAAACAGCATTATAGACCTGAAGCGAATTGGTAGGGAACACAACACACAATCTACTCCTTGTTAGACTGACTCTGTCTTGGGCCTATCTGCATGGACTTGACACTTTTCTATCATGTATACGAACTTTCCCAGGCAGGATTAGGTACATAAAGGACATCCCCGGCAAACACTGCTATAAGTCATTCAAACACTCTCTTACCTCTCTCCCCCTCTCTCCTTGCTCTGTGGTGTGCGAGTGACCCAGGACAGCCAGCCAGCTTGCGAAACCTGACAGCTAATACCAAATTGCTCGTCGCTGGAAGATATAAGCAGCACCATCATGCGAGTGCTTCACATTTTATCCTTATTTACTGGGAGCAGACCACTTAATTTACAATTGATACAAGTACGAAAGCACTGCATTTTGAGTATAGTGCTATGGTTTAGGTTACAGCATTGCTTGTGCACAGAGTTGTTTCAGATTGTTTAAGAAATAATTGATTTAACTTAAAATGGCTTACTCTATATTTCTTTTTTTTTCTTTATTAATAAATTAGATTCCTAGATTTTTGAAAATCAGCCTCACATACAATACCAGATAGTTCCTGCCTTGGGTAGGTTCTGCCTTTGGTTTGATGACCTAAAGAGTGTTTACATTTTTGATAAACTACCCACGGAAATGGAAGGATCACAAACACAAGAAGAAACAGTCACGTAAAATATATTACAAGACATTGAGCAAAACGTTTGCCTACAGTATGTAACAGACAGTGTTATGCTGCTATTGTGGATTCTGTCCCCTGTCGGATCGGTGAGATGAGGTTAAAAGCTCTATAACCACAGAAGTTAATACAGAAATTCCTGGCTCTTTTGCACCTATTTGATTTAGCTTCTTATAGTTTTACCCCTTTCAAAACACATGCAGGAATGGGGCTTCCAGTAAAACCTCATTGCACACATCAGTCTTAAGGTCATAAGCAGTGGGTAGGTCTGGTGGTTTGTATTGGGCATATGTCCAGAATCAGATCCCCATCTTATTTTAACTGTGGTCTTGTGACCTCAAGCGTAATGCCACAACTACAATCTTTTGCCTTCCAGTCCAGTGCTCTAACGATTGCCTCCTTGGATAGGTCTGTTTCCTGTAAAGTTCTCAACAGGAGCCTATGTAATCCTGTAATGTGGCATAATAGCCATTTGTCACACTGCAGGCCTCCTGGTTGCAACTGAGGATCAAACACCTCCCCCTGCCCAGCATCCATCATTCAAAAAGGACATGGACTTACAGACAGGGCCCAAACCTACACATTTACTGGTAAGAAAGATAATATTAAACAAACCGCATACAATGTAGTGCAGAAACACCTGACCGGAAGAATAGTTAGTTTCATATTACAATATGATACAAAAGAAATGTAACAAGGGTGAGATAGTGATTAATTCACTAGCCTCTCATGATTTCACCTGCAGGCTAAGATGTGGTCTAACCGCCCCAGTGGACATCAAGTTCACGACACAATACCACCAGGAAGGAAGGTCTCATGGTACCTGTTGTCAAGACTGTAGCCAAGATCGTTGTCGATCACTTTTACTTACCACTAAATCCACAAAAAAGAGCAAAGTACAGTGACAACAAGTTATTATATTTTTATCAATGTAAATCTGTGTGTGTGTGGTCAAAAAGCAGACCACAACAGTCACCGAGTAGAAAGGAATTAAGATTGTATTTAATTCAACATATACGTAATTTAAACTAAACTTTTAAAAAACATTGGAGCTGAAGTACATGATTTCAGCCAACACAGATTTAATGCTGCACTTTAGATATAAACAGCTTCCAAAATGTTTGTCAGTTTAGTACTTAACAAAGGCAGGGGATTCATTGCACAAGAGCAGGGTGAGCTATTCGACAATGCTCTGCCAGTATACCTCAATCCAGACCTGAAGGATCACCTCTATTAGTCATGGGCCTCTCTCTAACAAAGACTGCTAATTGTGCTTTTGTGATGTGCACCATTGTCTACTGAGGTACACTGCACCTCACACTATGCAGCATCTCCACACAACAACATTGTGTAGGCCCATATTTGATTGATCTACCTATAGAACCGCCATCATCCATTTACATTGTAGGTTGTATGGATATGTTAATTAATTCCACATAAACCTGGAACAGCAAACCGCTCTGATTGCAGCAGCTCAGCACACAGATGTGAACCACAGGGACTAACACTGATCTTGGTTACTCAGAACAGAGTTGTATGTCAAATCACAGTGATCACAATATTGGTCTGTAATGTATTATAAAATGGCTTGGGAATTTCCAGCTTCCTGGTTGGCTACTAACATTGTTAAAGGAGTACAAACAATGGTTCAGATTTCATTTCATTCCAATCAGGGAAATCACTGTTTCAAAATAATAATAAGCCATTTTAAAAGCTCAATAACATACATGAAGGTGTACTGAACTAACCCACTCATGCCTTCTTTTGTGCTATTACTTGCTTCAAAAATTGGGATTTTTTTAAACCTTTTTTTCTTTAAAAGAAGGAAATTGGGTAATCCTCTATATTAAGGTGCTACTTATTAATGTTTTATAAATCTATACTATACATTTAATAACTATTTTATAGAGTGTTAATAAAGCATTATAGATGGTTTATAACCATGCAATAGCCATAGACGGAATTACGTTTAAACATCCCAAAGTACAATAGGTGGCTAAAATCTGTCCCCTTCATAAAAATGTAATTCTGTTTATGGCTATTGCATGGTTAAACATCCCAAAGTAGAATAGGTGGCTAAAAACCGTCCCCTTTATGAAACTGTAATTCCGTCTATGGCTATTGCATGCTTATAAACCATCTACAATGCTTTATTAACACTTTATACAGTTATTAAACATGTATGATATATTTATGAAACATTTATAAAACATTAATAAGCAGCACCTTAATATAAAGTGTTACCAGAAATGGTCACAATATTTGTTGGAGATATGATAATAAGTCTAACTAACACTATTATTTTGTATAGCAAAAAAACAAACAAACAAAAAAAAAACAAGTAAAGATTTCACCTGTTTGAGATAAAAATTAATCAGTATTAGCTTTTAATTTACCTGAAACGGTGAGCGTGGTGAGTTTTTATGTAAAAGTTTTGTATCAATAATTTGTTTCATACTGTACAGATATTTTTAGCTACAGATCAGAAAGATATAATGTCTGAAAAAAAGACATCAATAAATCACCCCATTAATGAATCAATAACACTGTGTTTGTTTAAAATAGATGCTGTAGTGATGATAATGAGTTGGATCAATATAAGTTTCAAGCAACTTATAAAGACTTTAAATAATTTAGTTCATTTAATTTCAAAGCCTAAGGGACCTACAATTAAAATGGCATTCAAAATATAACAACCCCACTCATCTGTACTTCAGTAAGTATTTCTATTCTTTCAGGGAGGAGTATTTATCAAAACAAAGTGTTGCTATAAATAAAAAAATAATAAAAAATAAAAAAAAATTAATTGAATTAGTGATTCAATTTATCATTGATATGATACGATAGTTTTACCATTCATTATGGAATGTTTGCCTCTTTTTTCACCTGTCCTTGTTTTCTTTTGAATTATACCAGCACCGACTTGCCTTTTGTTATGTAATTGCTATAAAAATTGTTACATTATTTTGAGATATAGATTTTTAAAGACAGTACGCTGTAAAATTGTATGTTTAAGAATTAAACACAAATCTTTTGGAACAGAAAACACATTTCAGTGTTTATTGTAATTGTTTTACTTAGATTAACTTTTTGAAAAAAAACAGTATTTGCTTAACCTCAGTAAATAATACACATATTAAACTCTTTCAACACTGTAAACTTGTACAGAAGTCTAGGAAAGCTTACTGCAGGCTGGTACTGCTGATACATTAACAAGGTTCGTTAGGAATCTGAATCAGCAATGAGGTTTGTGCTTAGCCCTAATCCTAGCTATATGTACTTTTTATATACATGGTTTGTGAGGAAAATATTTCATAATCATTCTAATTCAAGCACAATACAATTCTCCCCTGGCTGTAAGACTCATTCTATAACACTGGAAGTCTCATCTAGTCACAATGCTGTACTCCCATATTCTAAACACAGAGCTTCTCTTGCACAGAACAAGGGAAAACTGAACTGCTTTAACAGTATCGGGTATGTTTTATAGCTGTTCAAGTTATTCTAATAAAGTTAATTTGTAAATGACAGTACATTATTAGTTGGTTACAATATTACAATGAAATTACAATAAAAAGCAATTGGACAAAGTTTTAAAAGAAGCTGTCCTATCTGAGACAATAGGCAAAATTCTCCAAGCTATTTACACCAAATCGTCATTTTACCGAAGCAGAAATAAATAGAAAAATTCCAGTAATGTAAAAAGAAATGCCTTCTGAAGAATAACATACAACATAGTAACAGTTTCTGTTTTTTTAATATCAATTAGATATATTACAAAAATAAGTTGTTTAAGGGTTTGAAACTATAATCTTTGTCCAGTTTCTACGTAAAATATATCACCACATCTAAAGTATAAAATAAAAATGACTTATATATGCCTAAAGCCCACTACAGCGGGAATATGTAACATATATTTGCATAAATTAAAGCATGGAACAAAAACAGAGTTTATTAAGACACATCTCCATTTCAAAGAAAACACTTTTTTCTGTTTCATTTTGCCAACAAAAGAGTTGTCAAATAATTAATTGTAATAATTTAATGGATTATTTGCTCATTAGATATTAATCATCCTGCCTCTACTGGGCTGAGCTGCTGCTTCTACACCAGAACAGCGATTCTGATCTCAATTAGATTATGTCTCTCTTCTTTCCCTCCCCATAAATCATTTGCCCAAAGTGAAATTAACAGCTACTGGAGCGCATTAATAATCTGCAGCACACATTGGAAAATGCATTAGCTGGAACCTCCCATCCTTCTGACTGTTAAGCACATCATTTTGTTTATGAAATATAAACATTTCATGGTAGGGTTGTTGCACATTTCTCAAGGCACGATGACAGGTGAAATGATGGTACACAATTGCCAGTCAGTCAACCGCTCAAATAAAGTTTGTTTAGAACCACAGTCTGTGACCGTCCATATTGCCAGGGTCATTCACAAACCCTCATTTCAAATATGATTGTGCACAGGATGAGTACAGAAACATTTCAGGGTTTTTTTACCATTATGACAAATGGATAATGTGTGGTTTTCACCACTGAAAGCACATTATCAGATTTTTTAAAATTATTATTTTAAATCCAAGACTAGTTAATAAATTATGTGTTGTCATGTTTCATAGAAGCAGTGCAGAACAAAAAAATAATTTCTTTGCAAATGTTTTGCATTTGAAAAATCATTCAGTGTCTTTGTTAAAAACACATGTAAGCTGAATTTATTATGAAATACTACACATACTGTTGCAATAAATATATACATTTTTGTTTCATTTACATATTACACAGGACTTCTGAACCCAAACCCCAAACTATACTATGCATTTATCATAGTTTACCATGGTTTGCAATATGTTTTACAATACTTACCTATGCTTTGCTATGCTGTTACCATGCTTTTACAATGTAAACTTTTTTAACTGTAGTGCCCTATGATATCTGAAAATCCCTTTAAAAATAACAGCAGTGTGGAGTAGTGGTTAGGGCTCTGGACTCTTGACTAGAGGGTTGTGGGTTCAATCCCCAGTGGGACACTGTTGTTGTACCCTTGAGCAAGGTACTTTACCTAGATTGCTCTAGTAAAAAAAACCAACTGTATAAATGGGTAATTGTATGTAAAAATAATGTGATTTCTGTAAAAAATGTGAAATAATGTATAATGTGATATGTTGTAACAATTGTAAGTCGTCCTGGATAAGGGCGTCTGCTAAGAAATAAATAATAATAACATTTGAAAGTTTACTTTCAAACCAAATGTTTAAAAGAAACACAGTTTTATCAACTGATATCTTAGTATCCAAGAAAATGTATATTCTTTTTATCTTGCCTGGCTTTTCCATTATGAACATACTGTATATAGTGCATGATAATGGTCAAGACAGAACACTGTAGAAACATATTATTGAAAAATGATGCACTCTTAATGGGATACTATCTAGTTTTCAGACACCTGGTAATAGCTTCTGCCATTAAGTCCCACTCATTTAGACCGCTTTGCAAGTACATATTACAAACATTTATTTTATCACACTCTAAAAATACAACTTTATACTTGTTTTTATAAACCTGGCTGTCACTTCAGAGATATTTTTGATGCATGATTTCTTAAACTGTAACTACATTAAAATATGTGCTTAGATGTGGATGTAGGTTGCCTTATAAGTAGCTATCAGACCTGATTTCAGTTTATACAGAGTCCAGACACAATCAAATCATGGTATTGGCGTGTGTAAATCAGTCATAGCTGTCTTTATTGCAGAGACATCGTAGCAATTAAACACACACCCAGATCAAATTTACAAGCATTCATTTTCATAAAGGTTTGCCAAATAGACCATTAGCTAACATCAAAAAAAACCTCCGCTATTGGACAAAACACAAATAAATTATTTGTTTCTATTAATTTATATATACTTATCACTGGCGTTACAGCAAAAAATAACGATTTAGTTTTTGACACAGATAAACTGCTTTTAAAGTACTTTCCTCCAAAGAAACAAGAAAACTGCTGTTGAAAGTTCACGCAATAGGTAAAAGTACATTTAAATCCAATAATCTAATTTTAAGCATAACAACTATTTAACTGTTGTAGATTCTATCAAATCCAGTGTCGTGAAAGCAACTGGGGTATCTACAGATCTCTGTGGATACAAACTTGCTATTAACAGCAGAGTGGCAGTGTTATTTCACTAGGGGTGACAGATTGTGAGCTAGGGAGAGTAATTCAAACTATTACCCAGGTGAAGGCATGAGGGCTATATGATATATGAAGCCCACTTAAACCCATTGTATCTTGTACAGCACATCTTTGATAGATTAGAGCTTTGACATCAAAATGGAAATGGTTTCTCTGAGGCGTGACACAGAGCTTTGGGTGACCTTTGACCGCCCTTCGAGGAACGTGGCTGACCAAATGATCAGTCGGAAAGGAATATCTACTGGAAGTGGAGTGCTGGAGAGATGACGAAGATACTTGGGTGTATGTATGCACCAAAAAAACATATTTATGCATACTGTGATTCTATGCAATATCTAAAATAGGGTATATATATATATATATATATATATATATATATATATATATATATATATTTATATATATATATATATATATAGATAGATAGATATATCAAGAGTAGCTGTCAAGGGGTGCAATATGTATACAGAAGTTGTTATGACAGTTGTCTATGTATCCATTTATATAATAAGAATGATATACTCATTGTATTTGGTTTATGTCATTGTCTACTCATAATGCTGTAGTGAGGTGACCACCTCAACAATCCTTGTAATCCTGGTAACTAACACATAAATCCATAACTAATGAATTATACATGAGACATTATTGTGAAATGTTTATATAAACATTATGTAATACTTCATATGGTACAGATACACAACATAGGAATGAACTAGATTATAAGAAAAGGGAAGAGTTGGTTAAGAGAGTACCATTAGTAATTACATATTCTAAATTATTACCCAACATTTCAAAAATTGTTTGGAAGCATTTACGAAGGGATGCAAATTTGGCTGACATTTTAGTCCACAGTAAACATAAAGGGATCATAGATACATTAAGGGACATTGAAATCTGTAAAAGCACATGTAAAGTGTGTAAATATATTTGAAAAGATAAAACTGAAATCGCAAATAAAGAAAATAAATATTCAGTCTTAAAAAATCTGTTATGCAAGCATAGCAACCTTGTATATGGTATATTTTGCATAAAATGCATTTGTGGTTGTGAAAGGCCTTATTTTGGATTTGTACCCCTATAAAAACGTGATCCAGAAACTAAAAGTTGCATTTTTAGTGTACAAGGCACACTTTTATTATCCAAAACTAAATAAACAAACAAAACCTAGCTCTTCCGAGAACTTACTAAACATTTATGATGCAGGTCCCTGACCAATGCGCAGGACAGCTAAGCTGTTTACCTGTCATACAAAACATACAAACAGTTTTAAACAAACGCACATAAACCAAGCATAGGTTTTACTTTTATACAGTACTTTTTCAGGAATACGACATACAGTCAGGCTCTTCACTCAGCAGCAGCCCTGAATGAACTAACTCTGGGGTTTATATGCCCCAGACAAACAGGTATAGGCAGCTGGCTCTAATTTACAATAATGAGGCCAACTGCCAAAACAATAAAACAATTAAACAATTACCAAATAATAATTAAACCATTAACTAATTAAACAATAATATAATGTAGGGTGGCAGGGAGGCTTTTAACCCTGTCCCTGCCAGAAAACACACTTATATACACTTGTTACAGTCCATGCCCTGCAACAGTAATAAAATAAAATATGTAGGTACATCATTATATAAAAGAATACAGAACCACCTATCAAATATAAGAAATACAAAAATAAATGAACCAATAGTTCAGCATTTTACAAGGCACAGACAGACCATGGATGACCTAAAGTTAGTGGTTTTAGAAAAAATAAAATTAGATAATGTACAGTATAGACGAATAAAATAAAATAAATGGATAAATAGACTAGATACCATGATGCCTGAAGGTTTAAATAGAAAGGAACAGTAGATCGTTACATCATTAGCTATATAGTGACATTAGATTTAAAGAGAAATAAATATGTGGTTACAATGGCATCAAAAGCCTATAAATACCTCCAATGTTTGTTTTCAAACACACTTTCCCTTGACATAGGTTTGTTAAACATGCTGAAACATTGGAAAATTGGCTGTTTGAGCAAACACATATATATATATATACACACACACACACACACACAGAGGTATATCTATCTATCTATCTATCTATCTATATATCTATATAAATGAAACAGACATACATACTGTATGTATATTTAATTGATAGCTTTTGCAGCTCCAGACCTCACTGCTCCTGATTTCATAACCAACCATCCAGCCCAGTATTGATTGAAAAAGTGTTATCATAGATGGGCCTTGCGCATGTCGCTTTTTCCAACTTCATTTCTAAAACATTAATTTTATACAGCAGTAAATGAGAGCACTGCTTTTCCCATGTGCTTGGGATCAGCTGGCTCTTTAGCCCTCTGGCACGCACTCACAGCTCCCCAGTGCCTGCTCCTGCAATCTATCTGCCCCTGTACCTTTGCTTAACAAGTTCTTTCAATATTGGAGACGAATGCTCAACAAGGCAGGCGAGCATGCAGATTAAGGCCTGAGAGGGGACGGTGTAACTGTAGCAGCGTCTCACAGGAGAAATTTCCCCAGGAATTCCCTGAACATCTCTCTCCTCGCATCTGTCAGGCAAACCAACAGAGCCCTTGTTCTCCTCAGATTGTTTTCACCAATGACCTGACACCACCATCTATAATTAATTACATCATTTACATTAGACTATTGACTAAACAAATACATAAATCACAGGCGAGAGTCAATAGATGCAGACACATTTAATCATGTTCTAAATAATGATTAGTGTTCCCATAATGCAATAATTATTTTCAGCAGCTGACTTGAATTAATCTTCTGTCACTGTGTCATAGGAGGAAATAATACAAAAAAAAAAAAAGAATGGGATGTAGAAATGCAAAAAAAAAACTGCTTTATTCAGTGGCTCTCAATTGTATCCTTTACAGGACGGATTGTTAATGAATGTGCCATGTGGATCACCGTGAACATGGTGTTACATAGACTGACAGATAAAAGTGCTGTCAAAAAAAGTCATAGACATTTGCTGCCTTGTTTACTAGTCAGCTATTGATATATTAAAAAGTTACATAGATTGTCTGCCTGGCTGCCTATTTCATTTCTGCCTAAACAGCTTTGGGACTTGGCAGCACGTTGTATTCAGAGTTAATATAATTTGTATTTCTTGATAACTTGTCATAAAAACAATTTATTAAGTATGTGCAAGACCCCATCATACAACAGACTTGGATAAGAAACAATTGAATAATACATGTTCCAAAGGTATCTATAACAGTTTTATAATGTCATTGAAAAGACCCTTAGAACAAAGCTTTCTTTATTTAAAAAAACATGCCAGTGCTGACAGTATAAAACTGTTATAGATGTCTTCACAACATGAATTGCACAATTTTAAATGATCATGATAATAAAAGATATGGGCATTTTAGCTTTAATTATAATATCAGCCAGCAAATTGTATTTTAAATGAAAACTAAACAAAATACAGCACATTATATTACAATGTCCCAGTCAAGAAAATAAACCGTTACAATACTTTCTATAGTCATTTTCTTTTGCGGCCTACATAAACTATTTGACATTGAGATAGCATTAGAATGTTAAAATGTTTAGATAATGGAACCCTGTAATGGAGAAGTCAGATCACACATTTTTTGTTATACATTTACTTCAGTTAACCTGAAATTTATGTCTGTAAGAAATTAACTAGATGACTAACATATAACTTTAGATTTTGTTAATACTGCTGTTTGACTGACTGAATTGTGTTCCTGTATTTATAATTCACATTTATGACAATACCCTGCTATTCATGTTCATAAAATACACACAGTATTGGGGTAAATTGACATATGAACTCCCTGGTTAGATGCCAGCACTGAGTACAGCCACTTAAAGGACAATTCTATTTACTGACCCCAAGTACCTCAGGGTGGGTCTTTAACCCTTTCGCTACTAGGGATTTTGGAACCCTCAGTGCTAGAAGTTTTTTCCTGAATTTGGGACTGAATCATTTCAAAGTCAAGTTTCTCACACGTCTTTAAAGGAAACATAGGAAAACTATATATTGTTTTTTTCAGCACAATCTGAACTTATCACTGATGTTACATTTGTGGGCATACCTGGCTGAGATACCGCAGGTTAAATATAAAATACAATGAAAAATGACATTTTCTATGTAACTTTAAATCCCTGTAAAAGTTATTTCTTAACATGATAATAAGACATCAATCATCCACTGTTTAAAAGATGTAACCGATCAACCATTCACATATTTCTAGAGATTAAACCCTCCCACACACTGAAATTGTTTAAACGATTGGTTACTCACAGCCTGTGGGACAGTGCGATATATGGGAGGACGTACGCTGTACGTCCCGTAGCACTGAAGGGGTTAAATTATGAAAATAGGGCCATGCATTACTGCCTACATACTTTTAAAGACATAAATACACCAAGGTATTTAGATTTGCTGCTGTTTGGATCAATAGAAAATGCCTTAGGGTCTCTAAATTGCACAGGAGCCAAAGAAACACTGGAATTTCTCACGGCCCCTGAGCTTTCTTAAAAGACATCCTTATCAGTCAATCTATTAATTTTTTCCACCTTGACCAAGCCACAAATTCGATTTTGAAGGGTTAGTTGGCGTGGTTTTAATGGGGTAAAAAAAGCCCTCTTAGCCCTCTGCCGGTGTCACCTGTGCAATTTCCCACTAATTCATTCCCGTGGATATCTCCAAGCAACATGCTGTGTGTCATGGGAATAAGGGCCATATTCACAATACTTAAACTCAGGAGTTATTTAAATACTATATATATATATATATATATATATATATATATATATATATATATATATATATATATATTGTGAGCGTGCTTGCCACTCACTCGGGTTCGTGCCCCTTTAAGAACTGCGACCCAGGACAGAGAAATGGAGGTTTAAAGCGCGGCTGCGCTATTTTTATTAAACAGAAACAAAATAAACACAAAACAAAACCTAACTCCGTTTTGGAGCGCTTACTAAACAGGTACTTTCCCTGGCTAACTTGCAGGACGGCTAAGCCGTTTACCTGGCACCACAGAACACACACGCTAACACAGCACTTACTTTTCTGCCTGCTCAGAAGCAGAGCACCTCATCTGCCTCCTTCTACTCAGCAGCCTTGAGCAGACTGACTGCTCCTCTTAAATACCCTGCACCTCATTCTAATTTACAATAGCTACCAGGTGCAGGGGATAATTAATAATAAAACAATTAACAAAACTAATTAACTAAATACAAAAAGGTGCCATTTTTCCTTCAGGGAGGTTTTAACCCCCTCCCTGCTGTCTCACACAACACACTGCCTTACAATATATATATAATACACAGGAGGCTGTGTGGTCCTGTGGTTAAAGAAAAGGGCTTGTAACCAGGAGGTCCCCGGTTCAAATCCCACCTCAGCCACTGACTCATTGTGTGACCCTGAGCAAGTCACTTAACTTCCTTGTGCTCCATCTTTCGCGTGAGACGTAATTGTAAGTGACTCGGCAGCTGATGCATAGTTCACACACCCTAGTATCTGTAAGTTGCCTTGGATAAAGGCGTCTGCTAAATAAACAAATAATATATAAACGGAGCCCAATAACGAAACTCTGAAATTGTAAAAGCCTCTCTTTGAATTCCCCAGGAAGCTAATGGCGCTTCTTTGAAAATGGCTGCCTGTTTGTCGTGGTTGATTTGAGATCGGGCAGTAACGTTTTTGTTTGTCTTTTCTCCAACAATCCACATGCCTATTTGTGTACTCGGTCAGTCATGTCTTTTGTTGGCGATTTTAATACACGCATTACTGTACTCGAATTTAAGATGCAGGCCATTTTTTAGAAGAAAAAATGGTTTAAAAAGTGGGTCTTGAATAGGAAAGAATATGATATGGGTTTTTTTTAGACATGTAAGAAGCCAACAACAGTTTAAAAATCAATTTGAAAATGAATTCCATTAAATATACCTTTATGAATAAAGCCCATGTACAGTATATAGTATTGCATGAGAACCAACTATGCTACACATTTTATTCTGGATATTCCATTTATAGACACTTTTGAAGACCTAAACGATACTTGTTTGTCTGTTTAATCTTCATAATTAAATTTTCAGCATTCCACTAGAACATTTTAATGTGTGGGATGCCATGATTCTTGACCCTGGGGACCTCCTGTCAGAAACCTGATGCTGCAGACTGTACAACTTAAATGATATATACCATAGTATCCCAGAAGACTGACAGCAAATTGCCATGTTCTGAGACAGTGCTAGGCCATTCTTTGCTTGATACAGATTTTATATAGACCGAGCCTCAGAGGAATACTGCATCTTTCCCAAAACACAGATGAGAAGACAATAGTTTCAAACCTTGTAATTTGGCAGGGTCAAGGGGTTAATGACTTTGTGTTTGCTGTTGCTCTCTGATTCTGATAAGAGAATTTCTGTTTTCTCAGTTATCTTTTACAATGGAGGAACTCAGCATAGCAACTGGCCATATGGAATGTGACTGTGCCTTGTCGTGAGGGACAAACACAGAAGTTTTATGGTGAGAACTACAAATATTTATTCATGATAAGGAGAAAGTAGTCACTTGTTGGCACAGGCTACTTCATTTACATGCCGTTATAGACTGTTTGCTATAGCTTCAGATCAGTGCCTATCATTTACTAGATGAACCTTTTAGCTTCATTTTCATCTCTTGTCATCAACATTTTGGTCTCTGGCAGGGTAAGTTTAAAGGCCAGAGGTGTTATAGGTATCTTTTTTATAACATTGCAGACATTGCAGGAAACTGAATGATTTAGATGGCGAGGTCACTGGTTCCACCTTCATATGACTCAGCTTAGATATCAGATTGGATTTAGTGTCCAGGGGCTGGCTGTAGGTAAACCCAGATGCTTTTAGCTGTTCAGTCATACAGCTCCTACAGTTTCTTAGTGGAAACACTTCAGTGCAGTGATATAATATAGATATTATAATATAGATATAAGAAACCTGGAGAAGCTGAAGAGAAATTAATATAACATATTATACTGTAAGGAGGAGCTCTAAAATGTGTTTTTATACATTTATGAAGGTTATACCTAAACAACAATAGATCTAAATACCACTGCCATTTACCTCTATATTAACCCCACTGATGTCCCTCAGGGGTTATTTATTGACCAATTATTAACATCATTAAATAGAATAACAAATATGGTTCACATAAGTCCATGTTAGATTTATGAATAATGAATAACATTGTATATTAATATCCACCACGGTTTAGATCATTAAAATAGACTAAAATAGTTTATAGACAATACAGTCCTATTTTCATGTGCACATACTTTTGTTCTTTTATACTTTCTTGTACGGACATTTGCTTGTTTCTATGGAAGTGTGTGACTTTTATCATGAACAATATAGATATGGACATTTTCTTTTACTCTTTTACGCAATAATTGTGGGGGAATGAAACAAACTCATTTGCAGATTGTTATAACAAAGGGAACCCCTAAAACACATCAGTATTGCCGATAAATAGATCTATGAGTACAAGCATTTGCATGAACACATTGTATATTTTCATTTAACCAAAACAATACCATAGCCTTATTTTAAAGAGGGTCCTGGCAAGACAATACAGATAGACAGCAGCAGTCGCAAGCAAATACAAGTACATTTTTACAACCATACGTAGAGCACATCGCAGTGATTGAATACATGCAACAAATGATCAAAATCAATAAAATAACTGAAGAAGTTAAAACATTACAAATTACAGACCAATAATAGGTTTCTGCAGCTAGGCATTGACAGGTTCCAGAAATGTTGGGTTAAAATAGGCTCCAGGTTCACCGAGACAGTTTGGAACAGTTATAATTTGTTATCTCACATCTCTTTAAGAAAAGAGGCAGGTAAAAGGTGCCTGAATCCACTGGGAGAAATTAGCATGACAATTATTTGTAAAAAAAAAAAAATGCTTAAAAAAATTACAGTTTAGTAGACTTTCGCTTATCCAGGCCCAGGTAGTCTGAACTGATATCACAATGAAATGCATGATTGCAGCAGTTGTTGAACTCAAACTGTAATATCATAATTGTACAATAAAGGCTGTTCTACACTGGACATGTGAGCAATGCCAGTGACACAAGCAAATATGTATCTAAATCAAATGCAAACGTTTCACGATTGTGTGCCGTGGCAAGAAGTGTTACTGTCACACCACCAAAGCAAGGATATTATCATAAAAATACAAACGAAAATGTACATAAAGTGTTAAGATGGCTTCCCAAAATAAAAGTTATCTAAAGGGGAACAATACATATGTCATCAGTATTTTATGTCCTAAAGGCTACTGTGCACATGTAGTGTGCATGAAAAGGTTTTCAGCTCAGCAGTGCAGAGGCATGACAATATACTTCCATTGTATTTGCATTACATCTGCTGCAATGTTGTAGTGGGTGGGAGGTGGTGCATTCAGCAACAGTGAGAAATTTCAGCTTGTTTTATTAAATTGCATTGCTTATAATACTTTTATGATTTAGGATTTTGAACTGGAGATTTTTAAATATACGATCTGGTTTGCTTCACTGTATTCTACTTATTACTCTACCGATTTTTATGCATCTTGCATAATTGGAAAGGAAATTTCTCACTGTTGCTGAATGCACCACCTCCCACCCACTACAACATAAAACATGCACTGATCTCCGTACCCTTTCCCCAGATACGGCACTAGCTCTATCCCAGCTCATGGCTGAGCAGCAATAGAAAAAAAAACTTGAAAATAGTTCAATTTCATTGCTATAGATACATTAAATACGCTCACTAGACACACCAATAATGCTTGTGGTGTTCTGTCAGGCATTGCCCTTTTTAGTGTTCTCTTTATATGCACTTAATGAGCAATCATAGAGCACAGGATACCACTGCACTTCATATATCAATTTCTCGTCGTCCATGTTCCATGTTCATTTGTGTTTTGACCTGCGTCAAGATTGTACACATTGCTTCTGATTGATCCTTTTCTTTTTTGTCGTCTGCGATGGAAAAATAGAACACAGTTCTTTTCATATGGAGACACTCGCTCCGCCAAGACTGGCTGCTTGCATTGCTCACGGGTGGTGTAGACACATCTATACATTCCAGCCCCTTCTCACATCGCTTGCTTCCAGAGTACAACTGCATTTAAGTGTGCAAAGCACTTACAATGCTATTATATTTTTTTCCAAAAGGTTTATTACTTATTTTTGAAATGTGAAAGTTTGGCGTGCATCAGGAAAATAAAACATACACGAGGCAAGGCATTTTCAGTACGGTATAGTTTGCAAATCACAGGTTTGGTCCCAACTGGTTTGTATTCAAGAGAGTCAAGTGTAGTTCAAATACAATTACATGTAAACTACACTAGTACAAATGTAATTACACAGAAATTACAATATTATTTTCAAACTAATTCCACTAAACCATTTGAACAGACTTATTCCATTATTTTTATGTGCCACTTAAAAATACTTTTAATGTAAGATAGAATAAAGATGCATAAATTGAGGACTGCTGTAGTCTACATTTGTAGTAATACAATTGGTTATACATTAAGATATCCTGTGATTAGATGGAACTGTTTTCCTAGACACTAAAAACAACTACATTCATTATAAAAACCATCAGATAGTTAATACAAACAATAAGTGATTATATTAATAGTTAATATTTATTCAATATTTTACTGTAATGCTTTTCCTCTGGGTTTAATTGACTGCCTGTTAACTAAGGCAATTAATTGGAATGAGGAACACTAATCTGCATGCATTCAGCTTGATTATTGTTTGTTTCTTAGCTCAAATCATCTTGCTATTCTTTTTGCTGGGCCAGTGTTCTTAACATTTGACAATAATGTGACACTACAATGGGAATGCAATAGTTCTGTAGTAAAGTAGCACAAGAGCAATGGTAACACAATGGTATGAAATAATGCACGCTGATAATCCATTGCAGTACCATGGCACCAAGGCTGTAATAGGGTGTTACCATGTGCAATATTGTATTTAAAGGTTGGGTTGCAGCTTCTGTGAAGGACACTATACAAATGTTTCTGATGCTGACCTTGCATAGAATTAAATAGATGCAGCAAGCTTCCCTCCTGTTTCCTACCTGCTAAGCAACCAGCCCCTTTGTTTGAAAAGCTATTACAAGTAACATCAATGCAAAAAAATACAGTACATGCAAGGATTCAATGCAACTGGCCAAGCCTGAGAAATCGAATTAAATATTAACATGGTGGTTTCAGCAGAGCGGCACAAATGTAATATGTGCGTTCTTAATGAGCCGTGCTTTATTTACACCTCAAACAGAGAGGTTCCTCTCCAGCCTTAAGTAGTTAAATCGCCCTCTTCCTGGTAAAATTTATTGCCATTTAAACATGACAAAGGGCCATTCGGGGTGGTCATTACAATAATCTATCATGTCTACTACTGCTGGTATCCAGCTTAGTGGTAAATTCAATCTGAGAAGGGTCAACAGAATTTTTCCACCAAATGCTTCCCTCCTGACTGTCATCAATTTACTTTTGTCAACAAAAGGGCATTACTACCGCATGCAACTGAAGATCCCTGAAGACACGCAGCAAACAGAGCAAGCAGCTTCCACATACAGTACCTGACCTGTTTCTGCCCAATCGTCGGGTCACATTTGTATGCAGCAGGAGAACAGAATAAAAGGTTACAATTAACAAAGAAAAAGCAGCTGAGCTTTTATTATTTTATTAAGAGATCAAGTCATGACAAGCATTTTCATTTTTGAAAGAGACGCAGCATCTGTGAGGTTAAATAAAAAGTCATACAAGAATACATTTACATTTTAAATCCAGTATAGCATGGTTATTAAGGTTTCAACATAAATAATATGCATTTCAGCAAAAAAAAAACAAAAAAAAAAAACTTGCTGCTGACTTTCCAACCATTTTTTGTAGTTTGTTTGGGGTTAGGCTTTTCATGTAACATTTTTTAGAAATTTTTATGGATTGTGCATTACAGTAAGCACTGGCAGACCTTTTGGTTTTAAGGACCTAGGTTTGCATCTGACTAGTCTGGTCTAAATAGACCACAGTACCACATAAATTAACTTAGCACGACTAGTAGCCTTTACCTAGCACACTTCTGAAAAAAAGTTCTTGCTAATAACATAAAGAAATCTGTGCAATACCTGACATAAAAGAAAACGAATACACGTGAAGACACTATAAAACTATTATACAGCTTGTTGATACAATCCCCTATGAAAATCACTGACCAGGCCCTTATTGAGTAATCTGTTACTTACCACCGACTATTGCACCCTGCAGTGCTACGATACAGTACAGAGCAGGGCAGCAGAGCAAGAAAACATCATCTAGTAGAAAATGATTTTGTATTGGTGCAAGAGGACTATTAACCCACAGGGAGAGTGACGCAGGCAGCTGTGCTGTACGTGGATTTCAAATACGACTTTGTAGCAACAAATACCTTTATACTGCTTTAAAATTGAATTGAGTTTTCATTTAATTGAGTTTTCATCTAAATTAAATTGACTTTTCATCTTGCCTGGACTGCAGTTTAGTTTTCCATAGAGACCAGCTCAGATCAGTGATGAAGCAATGGATATCAAAGTGGCAAGGCCGCATACTTTGTGTAGTACATTCCCTTGATAAAATGGATGGCTAAATTAGAGGGTAACCTTCTCAGAGCATTTTGAAAACAGCATCTCTATAAATGGACATGGGTAGGATTTGACCAACAAGAAATAATAATAATACATAAAATACAAAAAAATGAACACAATTAATATTATGTAATGTGTATATTTGTTAAACACAGATATTTTTTACAAGTTTGTAATTAACATTCAGTCCCTACCAGCACCATCTTTAAATAATTGTATTTCTTAACATGTCAATAAAGAAAAACACTTTCATACTACTTGCAAATGTTTTGGTATCTTCTTCATAAAGACTGGCGACCTGTCTAATGGTACATTTTATAATATAGCATGTCAAGGTACAATATATACATTCATTCATACATACATACCGTTCTGAAGGCCCCCTGGTGAACACAGTTAGTGAACATCCTTTTATATAATAATGAACTGAACTTAAATAACACTAAATACAAGGCTTGGCTGCTAGTGCTATATATTTAACTGATACAGTTCTATTAAACATGTAAATAAAAGTAGTTCTTAATTGTGTCAAGACATAGGTACAGAAAAACACAGTGTACTGGGTCTGTTGTCAATAATTATTTATTTATTTAGAAAACAATTCATTGGTCAGTCTTCCAAGATGTGGAATCTCGTTGCCCCGGCAGCTGACTGGTCTTCAGTGATCTTTGTGTGTGATGGCCTTTAAGTACCATTTAAAAGAATAGGTTAAGGCATTGCACACTATATTGAACATTCCAGCCCAAACAGCAATGCCTTATTTACACAAGGCTGTTTAAATAATGCTAAATTCCACAACTGTTTAACATGGTAACGGGAGTATAAGCTCACCCTTTTATCATGGTATACCACAGCAAACTTAATATAGTCTATAAGGATACTACCGTTATTTTAAGATATTGATACAAAATGCTGCCCAAACTGCGCAGTGAATGCAATCAAACTTAAATTCCCAGATGCTCCTTTACTCTCAAAGTCACAGCAACTCATCTGTATAGATATTGCATCTGGTTTGCTTGTGCTGGGCAGCTATGCTCAGACTTTCCCTGCAAAAACTGGTGCTAAGAGTTACAGGAAATAACATGTTCAAAGTTACAGTTTGAAAACATTTTGGTTTTCCGGGATCGTTGCCGTGAGCTTCTTGCACTGGCATAAAATTCCCTTAATGTTGTTGAGATTTTTTGGACTTATTTCCTTAAAATGAACGTCTATATTTTTTTCATTAAGCCAGGGTCTTATCTACTGTTATTTGTCTACTCTTGACAGTTGCTGGTGCACTTATTTTGTTTTATTTTTTTATTTTTTCAAGTGGACTGCTGTCTTCCCTCGGAAAGCTTCACTTGGAGCTGCAAATCTCCCTCCCTACCAGAATGGTGATATGCTTCGTCAGAGACGAGCTGACTTGACGGTAGGTGGAAACCGGAAATTTTGGAGGACGCGCGTAGCTGCAAGTGCACCGAATAACTCCATTGTGATCAGCTGCAGGGCAGGCAGCGATTGGATAGACCGTGGCGCTGGGTTGGTCACAGGGAGGAGTTTGGTAGTATGAAGGGGAGGCAGGTACGTGAGTACGGCCCCTTACACTGAAACGTGATCTGAAGCTGGAGCGTTGTTTGTTATTGTTTTGATTTGTGAGTGTTGTACTTACAGAGGAGCAGAAGCCAGGAAGTCAGGGAGCCAGGGAGCCAGGGAACCAGCATAACCACCCGGAGCAAAGCACCCAAGATGGAGCACATTGCCGTGCACTTCTGGAAATTCATTTTGAATAGTGTCTTTTGTTATTGGGAACTGCAACCCCGATACCATAGTTGGTAGAGCGACAGATTTATAATTTATTGTTTTGGAATAAAATTTAGATGTTTTGGATACAAACTTGGTCTGGACATTGCATTTATTCACCACACCACTCGTCACATCACTACAGTTGATGATCAGAAGAGGGATCAGGATGGATCCAAGAATCATGGCCACAATCTTGGAGGAGCAGGAACGGAGGGAGGTTCTACGGCAGACAGAGCACTAGGAGGAGTACACCGCTCTCATAGAGAGGATGAGCGTGCTGATTCGGGCTGGCCCCAGCAACAGAAAAGTCAGAAAAACCAGCAGTGGTACTGCTGAAACCACGGGTGCTTAAAATGATGCTGGAGGATGACCCCAAGGCCTATCTAGTGTCGTTTGGGCATCAGGCAACTGTGGCAAGATGGCCTCGGGAGTGGTGGGCTACCCAACTGGGCCCCAGCTTAATTGGGGAAACCCAGGCGGCCTTTCAAGCCGTCTCACAAGAGGCCGTCTTGGACTACGACCGGGTTAAGCAGGCTATCCTCCAGCGGCGGAGACGCATCATTGTCGGTTCCGGGAGTACCAACGAACCCCAGGGGCCAGGCCCCGCGTGGTGGCGCAGCAACTGGCAGATCAGATGACCCAGTGGTTCTGCCTTGGCACCCAAACAGCTGAGCAGATGCTGGAGCTAATTGCCATTGAGCAATTTGGGAAAATGTTGGGGGCAGAGACCGAAGCCTGGGTCAGCCGACACCGGGCCACTATGCTGGAGGAAGCAGTACACTTGGCCGAAGCCTTTAAGGATTCCCTGCCTACCTCCCCCTGCAGGCCGCCCAAATCGCCTTTCTTTCCGGCTGAGCCAGGACTCTCAAAAAATGACAGAAACACAACTTAAATATAAATAAGTCTCCACATAATCATCAGCATTTGCATACTTAAGAAACACCAACACATACTTGTTATCTCATCTTTCTATGGCTGACCGAAAACATTCCATCTGGCCTTTTTGTTCATGTGAAATGTTTAATAATATTGACCCCAGCGGCTTTACCTCCTAATTCCAAAGCAGTATCCTGCCTTTCTTAGACTACCTGGGTAACACTTTTCTGGCCGTTGGTAACAGAATCTCCTGGGAAATCAAGAGGAATGTACCATTAAATCTTCAAGTAAAAACCAGGCTTAGACTGCCAGATGGACATATAGGAGGCTCCCTGTGTAGTATTAAAGATATGAAGAGCTGTCAGTAGGACAGGAGTTTTAGTAAAGTTGGCAGAGGTCATGATAGTGAGGGGCTCACTGAAAAGATGTTGAGAATGATTTCAATGACAGGACACATTTTATATAGTAATTATGTAATCATTATCTGCTAACTATAGTGCAATTACTGTAACTATTGTATCATTATTTTTATAAAAGCATACTTATTTTTCACATTTCAATGGCCAGCTTCTAGCAGTGACATCACAGTAATGTCACAATGTCGTCACAACAGCGGCTTCTCCAAGTTTTGAATCCAGAGCTCTCCACAGCAACGGTACTGTTTTATCCACTGTTTCTTGCTTACTCAATCGTTATTTTTGCGTTATCTACCTAGAACCATCAGGTATCATCTCTTAGCATACCAGTATTCAGTACATACTTAGTTTTTGTCACCAGTTAAGTTAACTTTCATTTATAGAGCGCATACATAACCATAAAGCAAGAGCATCCATGTTATTACTTAAGTAATAATGGTCAGGGCCCAGAGCATTTCCTGGGGATCAAGGTCCTGGGCATTTCCTGGGGATTAATCCCAGCCAGTTATTAATTCCCCTTGAAATCTCTTGTTATAAGACACAACAACAAAAAATGAATCTTTTGTTTAACAGTGTTCTGTGTTCATTTTATTAAATGTTTATGTAATAAATATGTAATATTTATAAAATACAACCCAAATATACGAGTTCAATGGCCATTTTAAAGGGATATTTAGAACATTTAATCCAAAATATCTGCACGTTTGTAGAAAATTGCATGTCAGACTTATTTAAATCTTTTCCAAATTATAGATTTGAAATCCTTGCATTATAATTTTTCTGGCTTTCAATACTTTTATTAGAGAATAAAACACAAATTTAAAACCCTCTTCAGGAAAATGGGCTGAAAGAATTAGAGGTTTCAAATGGCACAACCCAAGCAACCAAAGCAAGTACAGAAACTAATCACAAATCTATGAAGTCTTGGGACTGCTTTAAAATGAAAATACAGTACACCTACCTTAGATAAGGTGTCTTACATTTTTTAAAAGGTTGTATTTGGTTACCACTGGTATCTTTCAATGTTACCTTAAAATGTTAAAATGTTTGAACCTCACTTGAAAATGGTCAATTCTTCTTCTTCTTCTTCTTCTTCTTCTTCTTCTTCTTCTTCTTCTTCTTCTTCTTCTTCTTATTTAGCAGACGATCCAAAGCAACTTGCAGATTTTAAACAAAATATAAAAAGTATATAACTTACAGGCAATAAAAATGCAAAACAAACACATATATATAATATATACAAAATATATCTAAATAAGGGAAAATACAAAAAGATATATAGATATAGATATGTTTTTTTTACAAGTAAAGGTTGAATAAGTGGGTTTTGAGAATACGGTGGAAAGTAGTAAGACTGAACAGTCCTGAGGATAACCAGTAGCTGGTTCCACAACAGGGGGATGAGGGAAGAGGAAGGAGAGTGAGTAGAAGGCATAACAAGTAGAGGACGAGAGGAGAGGGCGAGAGGGAATATAAGAAGGCACGAGGTACTGGAGATAGGAAGGGGCAGGATGACGAATAGAGCGATAGGCAAGATCCGAGCAGAGATAGGTAGCCAGTGGAGGGTGCAAAGCAGAGGGGTAGTGTGAGAGTAGCGGGGTTGGGAGAATACCAGATGAGCAGCAGAATTTTTAATAAGCTGAAGAGGGCGAATAGCCGAAGCAGGGAGACCAGCGAGGAGAGAGTTACAATAATCCAATCTAGAAAGAGCAAGAGCTTGGACCAGGAGTTGAGTGGAATAAGTAGATAGAAAAGGGCGGATTCTATAGAGATGTTGTTTTTAACTAACTATCCACATATGTAACAGGGTGACTTGTTACATGTGTGGGTAGTCACTGGAAAATACTGACAGACACAGAGCATTGGTGTTGATACGCTGCTCAGGCGCGCAGATTTAATTTTAACATCGAGCTGACATTAGGGTACCAGCAATGGTAGACATAGTGTCACATTTAATAAAGAAATAAAAACAAAAAACAAAAGCTAAAAATAAAAGTTTGCCACACAAAATGACGAGCACTAGTCCCACTAAAAGGAACGTCCCCCTTGAGGAACCTTACTACTCTACGGTAACCCTCTCTATACTGGTTTGGGATCCACATCCCCTAAGCTGACCTACTTCTGTTCTGTTGCTTCTGAAGTCCTGGCCTCCCAGCGACTCCGGGCCATTCTGACGGTCCTGGATGGGCAATTCCCTTCACAGGCCCCGTCTTGCAGTTAAAAAGGGCTTCGTAGTAGTAGTTCCCGCAGAGCGGACGCTTCCCTCCTGGATGTAAACAAACCATCTCAGCACCCGTCTGTAGAGCAATGGCCTTGCAGCAGCCCCGAGCTGTATCGCACCTGCTTTTTGAGCTCTGTGCAGCATCCCAAGGCATGCCCCCCAGCCAATCCAGACCTCCCGATCGTCTTAGCTGAGGGTGAGCCTACCACTCAGTTGGTTGCTTAGCAACGCGTCTCCAACTGCGCGATGCTGCTGATTTTTCACAGGCACACGCTTCCCTGTCACATAGCCCCTTAAAACACATGTTCTGTACATATAGTGAAACCAGTCACCAAAATTATTAAAAACTGGTGTCTGCTTAAGGCATGAGGTTGCTCATTCAAGGGGAACCTGTCATTCATTTGTACTGGAAAAATCTTCTCATTTTTATTATTAGAAAAAGTATATTTAAGCATTAATGTTCGTTGATGTCCTGCCCTGTTT
Organism: Acipenser ruthenus; assembly: GCF_902713425.1. Lineage (NCBI taxonomy): Eukaryota > Metazoa > Chordata > Actinopteri > Acipenseriformes > Acipenseridae > Acipenser > Acipenser ruthenus. The sequence goes on along the minus strand of NC_081190.1, from coordinate 32,057,703 downwards.
ATTGGGGAATCAAAGCCTTGTTTGACAATTTATTGATCTGTATTGATGATACCAGGGTTAACTCCCCTGCTCTTCTTCTTAATATATTAATGGTCTCTTTAATGTTCATACAGTGGGTCCTGGGTTAAATATCTACATCCTGCAACACAGTGAGACGAGTGCCCCCTACTGAGCAGACTGCATCACTTTCCACAGCACCTAATTTTTTACCAGAATTCACATATTCTTCAATCTCTACCAATGTGGGAAAAAATCAGCAGAAATGACTGACATAGTTAGCTAGCTTATAATGGTAGAACACCCAAGGGGCCAACTGGAAGGACAGAGTATCCCACCGATAATGCTTTTATAAACAGATGCCTATGTAGTCATGACTCAGTGACTATGACTGCAAGATGTTTCAGAAAAGTTGCTGATGTTCATGGATGTTGTCTGGGATTTGCAAATAAATGTTTATGTTGTTTTTAACTGCACTCAGTGATATGGGTGTTCTACACACTGGGTTTTTGTTTTGTTGAGTTTTGTACTGAGAGAAAACTTTAAAAAGATTTATTCTAAACAGAACATAAAAATGTAACTAGAAATAACACAGCTTACAAATTAGTATAAACAGTTTTATCTGTACAATATATTGTGACAGTGGGATTGCATGTTTCCAAGTGAAAAGACTTTAAAATGCTTCACAGTATTACAGAGGCAAAGTGGATTTACACTAGCCAGCCTGTGCCAGCTGTTTATAACACAGAGATGCAATAAGGATAACAAATGCCTAAAGTAAACTTAATTCAAAGTGCCACTTAGCATTTGAAATACATAAATATGTCAAGTAAAAGACCTTTAATAGACCCTTTTATCCGGGTAATAGCGTAAGTATTATTTCCCTCTCATTAGTACAAAAACTACCCTGGGATCTATTTCCTATCCTTCATCCATTTAATCTGCATTAGCTTCCCTTTTACCTTGTGTTTAATCTGCTTTCCTTCAAGGTATTTTGAATAAATCAATAGGAATACATGATTGTTTAATGATTTTTGGAAGAACTCCCTTTGACCACAGCTGCATGATTTAGAATGACTAATTCTGCTTTTTCCAATTGATTCTTCACTGTGCGGGCTATCCATTCCTGTCAGTGCAATTGCAGAGAGAGAGAGATTCAAATTCAAAATGTGCTTTATTGGCATGACTTCAGGTATTGCCAAAGCAATATTGTTTACATATAACAATGTATAAGAACAGTAACAATTAATATTTATAATAATAATAATAATAATAATAATAATAATAATAATAATAATAATAATAATAATAATAACAACAATTAATAAGTGCAATTAAAAGTGCTCACTGTGTGTTCCTCAGGTTTTGACAGGCTGCTACATATTGGGTAGCCAGTGGGGCTGTGTGTCCCTCTCCAAGCATGACTGCCAGTTTCTCTGGGTCAGTCATTTGTGGGAAGTGTGGGAGGGAAATTATAATTCCTTTAAGGAATTTGTCTCTTGTTTGGGCATATTTGTTGCACTGTAGGAGAAAGTGCAAGAGTACAAGAGTACAATTAGAATTGTATGCAGGCACAAATACTATAAGAGGAAACATTACCTGGCTGGCTCATTGAGACAGGCTGTGTGAGACAGTGGTTAAAGAAAAGGGCTTGTAACCAGGAGGTCCCTGGTTCAAATCCCACCTCAGCCACTGACTCATTGTGTGACCCTGAGCAAGTCACTTAACCTCCTTGTGCTCCGTCTTTCGGGTGAGACGTAATTGTAAGTGACTCTGCAGCTGATGCATAGTTCACACACCCTAGTCTCTGTAAGTCGCCTTGGGTAAAGGCATCTGCTAAATAAACAAATAATAACACTGGGCCCTGTAGGGCTGTTTTAAAGAATGTTTGGTTTAGGAATGTTTTGTTAAGGACTGTTTTGTTGAATTAAATCATTAAGTATGTAGTTCATGAAACCTGTTCTACAGAAAGTTAGAATTGCATTCTAATCTTCTTTAGAAAACATTACTTAAGCCATTCAAAAAAGGTAGTTACACGTGCATTTACCTTTTAATTCTCTTCTTTCATACAATAAGATAGGGTCCTATCTGAAGCAAGTGCAAAAAAGTCAAATTTTCTGAAAGGAATAAAACATGTAGTTTATGTATTGCCTTTTAGTTATTGATACCTTTACACAATTTGTATTCTTTAGGGAAAGTTTACTTTGCCTGTGCTTCAAAATAGGACTGTTTGTATGAATGCAGGTACCGTATAATGCCCAATTAGAACAGGTACTTTGAATCTGAATACTGTTCACAGCTGTTTTAGAGCAGTTATTTGTAATTTCATGCTTTACTGTAAGTCTTTATAATCGGGATGCACTGGTGCTTTTAAGAACTGCACGTTACAATGCAGTCATGGAGTAATGGCAATTAACCAGTGAAATCTTTAATTTCTATTCAATGAAATGTGTTTGTAGTTGATCACCATTCTGCCTACTCTAATCAGGAATAGAAAACTATTATTGGTTTTAGAGCTTTAAGGAGGGAATGGTCAGCTGTCGGTATTGGGAGAAGATGCAGTTTTATGTCATTTTAAATACATTCGATATGAGATGAAAACGTAGTGATGCAAGGTGTCTTTTTTACACAGGGGAATTACAACAACACATAACAAAATGCTTTTAAACTGTATGAGTAACAGTGTCCTGATAGTATACAAGGACAAGCGATTTATCCATACCTATTATCACCATGTGTTTCTCGGCACCAGAGAGGCCAAATTAAATTTACAGAATCCGTACTGAAAGAACAGGTCTAAAAGTATTTGAACATTGATTATTTTCTAACACGATTTAGGAAGAAGGTTGCAGGGTTTTATATTCCTTTAGTCTCTTGAGCCTTGCCCCCCCCCCCCCACGCCCTCGCCACCGCCCCACCCCATATCATGTTTTAGTGCTTAGTTTCCCATTTGGCAAGTAACTGTCTTTTTTAGAGTTCATTACTGCCATAAGTAAAATTAAAACAAGGTTACATTTCTGTACCTTTTAAAAGCTGTCTAGTTGCCAGTAAAGTCACTTTTGTTTGGCAGCAGGTATCTGGAAACAGGCAGTGTACATGCCACCAACGAAAAGCTTCCTGTGAGTTGGCAACACTAAGTTACAGTCTTGGCATTGTGCATTAGCACTGCTCCAGGTTTATATAAAATGTCTGGATGAAAAAATGGGAAATTCCAGCAATATGAAGTAAGCAAATGACATCCCTGTCATGTATAAAAATCTGCATCTCCCTTTTTTCAAGTAAGTTTCAGTCTTTGATAGGCAAGACAGGTCTTGCAGGTTTTGCACAAGGAACATGATCAAACCAGTAAGCTTCAGGTCAGCTTAGAAGACCTATAGGAACTCTATACAACGTTTTCTGCTTCAGGCAAAATTCTGCCTGAGAATTTATTGAGACGATCCACGCACAATTCATTAGCATGTTTACGTAGCTATAGTGTCAAAGGTGATTTTCATCTAATACTAGACAGTACCTTGTTAAGTATGTCCTGCCATTTAAAAGGAAACCATTTATGAAAGTTAATAAGTGACTCTGTAATCTTCCTTCACTGTTTCTTACCAGCTTTGTAGCATAACTTATTTTTTTACTTACATTTTTTTTTAGCAAATTGCTCATTCTAAAACTTATTTTTTTTACTGCACTTCTGTACAGTAAGCTAAGTGCTGTCCTGGATATTTGTAATCTTTATTTATTTTGTTTCCTGCCTTCGACTCTATGCCTCTAATTAAATTAATATTCAATATAGTATGTGAATAGGAGCACTTCTACAAATGAGTAAGCAGATGGGTATAAAAGTGTAATTGTACTATCCCAGCAGTCTGGATTTGCATGGTTACTCTTGCCTCCTTAGGGAATCTTAGCAAGCAGCATTTCAATGTCATAATGACTTTTGCCTTTTATAACGTCTAAGAATTTCAGTTTTAATTATTTTAACACTAGACTTAGCATTATTTAGTGAGGTCTCTTAAGGATTTGCTGACATTTTAATGGCAAGGAGGGGTTAGGGTATATGTTATAGTCCTTTAAGTGTAATAGTGGATTATTTCATTAGAATTATGATGTTTGACATTCGTTTTGCTGTTGAAGAAATATCCTTTTATATATTGTAATAAAATATTTTAATACATTTCAATTAGTTATAAAGTGGATGATGGATAGCATTAATTTAAATAGTTAATTATTCACAAAACAAATATAAAAAATTACATATTTTTTCCTGGTTAAAATATTTTTAAACACATAAATATAAAAGCTAATTTCCTGTTTTCACCATGATAAAATAAACAGGGAGACCAAAAACTATGAGGAGCATGCAGTACTGTTACTGAGGAGTTTATAGCACACAAATCGCAACTACATTCTGAAGAATGGAATTCCACAGAGTGACAGTTGGGAACACAAATGTAAGACATGTATAATTGTGTGCTTCCAATTTAAGCTAAAACTACACTGCCAAATGAGTGAATATGACACCCGTGACTGACAAAATCTTACTCCGACTGACTCCTGTCTTCTATCTAGTGTTGGAAAGGATAATTTATTTCCTCTGTTTGCCCTGGTAAAATATGAGGCCCGAAGGTTAACCTGTATGTGAGAAAAATAGGGTATCTCAGAGTTATTTAGTCACTGTCACCGGGACGATAACTCCTATACCACCCCCTTATCCTGTCGCATCTCCTTCATTTAATGAACTATAAAGGTTCAGAACAATCACAATAAATCCCTGCATTCCCATTCTCTAGTGTACAGGTTCCTCCAGGGTGCAAGGATCTCCGGTGTTTAGTTAAAAAGTCTGCATACAGCAGACTCATTCAGGGGCCAGTGTTTCCATTCATCCTTTAAGTTGTTTAATTCAGAGGGCAAACCATTTAAAACCAGCCCTCTCTCCTCTGACTCCTCTTCAAAAGGGGGCCTGCAGTGGCCTGTTTACTCAGAGTCCAAACTTATTAAGCCAGTGATGTCAGATTAAAGGAAGAAAGGGGTTCAAATCAAAGCCACTAAACTGCACATAAAAGGCTATCGCTGGCAACCAATCTGTTCGACTTCCAACCATTTGCACTTTGTGAATAAGGGTCAATCTGCTATTGGCACCCACATGGTAATGTTCTTATGAAGCTTAAGCTGCTTTAACAGCTGAATAAGTGAGAGCAAGGCACAAGGCCTCACCTAATCATCCAGGCATGGAGAAAGGGCTCGCTATCTGGTTGAGGTAATCTTGCTAAACTCTGATTGGAAATGATCTACAGTTTGGGGAGAAGGGGCTTTAATAGGAGTTAAATGAACCTTTCAGCAGCTTACAGTTCAGAGCATCATGTCAACAAACACACACAGTGTTCCTGCGTTCACCTTTTTGGATATTGAACTTGACTGAAATACAGTGGAGTTCTAACAATAGCTGAAGCTTCTTGTTCCCACACAATATTTTGGTATCTTTCTTCATGGTAATGTGTTGACCCGTTTTACACATACCTGTCCTTTACTGGTTGGTAATTTCTTTATTGTTCGAATAAAATGGGATTTATTCATAATGTATTGTACAGTTTGACCCTACATAATTTTGAGTGCTGAGTAAAAGAGAAATAAAATAAAACAAAATGTACTTTAGAATGAAATGATAAATGATGAATAACAAACAGAGCCATGAATTTTAAACCGTAAAATATTTAGTTAACCTAAAAAGTTAAACTAAAAAAAACTAGTGAACTAGTGAACTAGTTAGCTGTAGTGCAGCAGGGAGTCCTATGGTTTCAGTTGTGAACCTGGTTTCGAAAAGAGTGATACTGACTGGTTTTAAATACATGCACACAGGAAATACATTTGGGTAATTAAATACGTCTAATGTGAGAGCTGGTTTTTGACCTGCAATGATGTGTGCATTCTATTAATTAACCCTAATGTTTAATTTATTAACTCGAAAATGAAATTGATTGCAGGGCTAAAAAAAAAAAAAAAACATGTATGTCACGTCACAGTAAAGACATTGCTTACAAAATAAAACTTGACTTAAAATTGTTAAATGGTACTTGGCATAACATGATTTAAAAGCATACAGTAAAGAATTTGTACTGCAGTTTAAATAATGAAAACATGTTACACTCTCTCTTCTGCAAACACATTTGGGATGCACTTTCTTCTCTATGGTGCACCTGCAGCAACAGCTTGCTTTGTGGCGTAAATGTGTTTCCATGGATCCAGACTGGCATGCTTTTAATGTTCTAGCAATGTTCTAGCGATGCAGAATCTAAATATAGAGTTTTTAAAATAATAATCCAAAACAGCTTTGTTTTAATTAGTATAAAGTGAAATTTATATATATATATATATATATATATATATATATATATATATATATATATATATATATATATATATATAAAATTATAATTGAAATTGTAATATTTTCCAATTACTTAGATCTTGTTGCTTGTTGCAACATTTTAGCTTCACTAATGTGTACTTTACCTTAGCAGTTTACTCCAAATAAATACCAAAAAAAAAAGCTGAGAGCAATTAAAGGAATTCTGTTAACAAAATAAATCTCCCTTGGCTTTTATAACACATTAGTAATATTTACCTCACCAGATATCAGCAGATTACATTTACACATCTAACATTCTAGATTGTAACTATAACTATAACTATAACTATGAAACTATGAAAAGAAAAAGTTTATTAAAGACCAGACAGTATATGTGATATGTGATATTTAAGGTATTATTTTTTACAATCTAAAATATATTCCCAGTTAATTGCACGGGACCTAGAATTATGGAACATATGACAATGCAAGAACACAAAGAATGAAGTGGCACTATGCAGGTTTGGATATTGCTGTTGTTATTTCTCGTGAATGACTGAACGGCTCAACCCAGTCGCTCTGTCCTGCCAGTCACACTGCCCACTGCAGGGACCACACAGTGCTAAAAATAAATTTCTACAACTGCTGTACTTTAAACAATGGAATCGGAATATAATAACATTTGAATGAAATCAGTTATTCAAAGTTTCTCAACTCCAAAGCCATTCAGTTTCAAATGCTTCAAGGATGTTGGGTTACATTATGATCATACAGGTGTATTTACTTTGTGTAATTATTACAAAAATAGTAAAGCAAAATGTGTTTTCCAGGAAATTTCCCTTCATATATTTGATCTGCAATGGCCTGTATCTTGCATTGAGACTTACTGCAAACACCTTGGTCTTAGTGAACTATATCTAGGATTCAGTCTGCAGATAACCAAATGCATCTAGGCCAGAAAGAAAACAATATTTATTTAAAAAAGCAACAAGGTAAGTTAGAGGATATTTTCCTCTTCCCTTTCACTTGATTTCCACACACAAAGCTCTACGGCCTGCCTGGAGTAAACTCAAGCAAAGAGGCAGAGCTGGACTGGTCATAAGCTTTCCTCAGATCATCCACCTCCTGGAAGGTCAACTGTGACCACTATCAACCAAGTACAGAAATGTCCATCCCACAGCTGGTGTTGCTTGGATTCTAACTCCTAATCTCTGAACACAGAAATATCAACAAACTACAGCAGAAACTCAAAACAGGTACGGTCAACTCAATACACTTGAAATGGGAAAAAAATACTCCTGGCTACTGTAAAATAATTTGACCAGTTGAACACAGCATCTTTATGTTCTTATTATTCCTCAGGGTAAAGGTGTAAACATTTTATTATACAGTAGACATAGATTAAATCATTTAAAATACTAACACCTTCCTGATGTCTTTGTATCTTCGAGGTTCCTACCGATATTGCATGTAAACTAGATTGATATATTATTGGTGAGCTGACTGAACTCTGTTATCAATCTTTACTAAATGAAACAAAAAATATAACTTAACTATAACTCAAATGTAATGCAAAACAGTGGGTAAAAAAAATTCTTCTCTGAATAAAAAGTTGACTTGTTGGGAATGCAAATCATTTCAATCCTATTCAATGCTAATAAGGAAGGGGAAAACATTTCAATGTATTCGTGTCTTGTTACTGCCTGGCTAAGAGCCTCTAAATCCCTACCATTTACCAAATTAAACTAATTTAAAGTGCTTCCAAAAGCCACATCTGTAGGCTGACGTTTGTCCCTGCCTTTCACTTTGGGCCCCGGGAAACTGTTCTCCATCCCATTGATCCTTGAATAGTCATGCCTGTCAGGGAGCCATATCAACCATTATCATTCTAATTGGACTGCCTTTCTTGGTCCCTAATCTAATTTGCAATGATGCTTAAGCATTTTGCAAGGCTGCAGCACTTTCTTCAGAATTTCAACAAGAGCATTAAAGCCCCAATTTACATTAATGAAGTACACATTTAATTAGGGGGAAGAGGGTAAATGGGGGCTCTTCAAGAGCAGCAGTGTATATGATCGACAGTCATCTGAAGATGTATTTGGGTTTCCTTGTACAAACAACCCTCAAGCCATTCCAATGACTTCTAGCCGGACTCTGGGGCCTGGCTTACCCATGCAGAAGCTATCTAGAGCCAGTCATGTACAGTACTAACCTGAGAAGGTTATATTAGGCTGCAAATATAGAGGGCTGTTTCAAATATAGAGGGCTCTGTTTTGACGCAAGTGCAAAGTTAAAATTCAATTTTCTAAGCAATAACACAATATTGTAATTGTATAAAACTAGCAAGAAAATAAAACTTAGTTATTATTATTATTTATTTCTTAGCAGACGCCCTTATCCAGGGCGACTTATAGTCGTAAACAAAAATACATTTCAAGAACCACAGTACAAGTATGAATACAATCAAGAGCAAGTTGCAGGAAAGAGAAGTTACATTCTTGCATTCTTGAGTCTTGCTACAATTACTGTAGAAATTATTTTATTCCTCTCTAAAATTTTGCCTTTAACTTTGAACTGTCTTCAAAATGGGGCCCAGTCTGCTTTTTGCATTCTGTGAAAACAAATTATGAATTTATGTATTTATTAATTTTTATATTCAATGCTATAAAGTGAATACCATTTTTTTAAATTAATTGTTTTACCAGATCTCATTTTGGAATCTATCTTTATTCCAATCCATTGACAGAACTACTGTGAGAATGACTTTACTAAGCGGAGCTTGATCCAAGGAAACACATTTCCCAAATTCAGCTTTTAATTTAGGTTTAAAATGTATTTTCCATACATATGTACTTGCTATATAAAGAAAAGAAAAAAAAAACATGCCCTGTTTATTCCACTCGAGGATGGCTGTAAGCTACACATTTGCCTCATTCAGTGGCTCGTTAGTTATTCTATTGTGTAATGTGCAGCCACTTATATTTTGAAGTTCCCTAAAAACTGCTTTTTGCCTATGTTTTTCTCCTCTGTTAAAATATTTATCAGCAAGATCCATCCATAGATATGTTTGGAGTGTGTGTATTGCACATTTTAGACTTTTTTTTAATCCCTTCTACTTTAATTAAAATTGAATCCTGGTCTGCAACTGAAGTCAGCTATTTGGTCTTGTGGCTGGAACTAGAGCAACATGACTGCAATGAGACAATGCAGGAAATGACAGACAGATGACCCAGCATTCCTCATATGAGAGGACTGGGTGGTATTGTAGAGTGTGTGCCTGTGTGTGTGTGTGTGTGTGTATCAAGGCTTGTGAATACTGCATAGATATAAACAATAAAGATCTATTACAATAGGTCTAGCTAGTTCACCACCAATATTTCTCACTACATTGTTCCCTATAGCTGGGCTGTATATCTGCAAGATTAAAACAACAGCAGCAAATATCAAAAGTATAGGCTTTTCAATGACAAATGGTCGAAGTCTAGCATGAGATGTTTGCCATTTGTTTTCAAAGGTCAGATGTCGTTAGGAAAATGCAAATATGTAATGAAAGGATGTTAAGTAGGAGAATATCCTTACTTTGTGTCTCACTTATGAAGGGGAATGTTACATGTAATCTCCTAGTGACACACAAGTAACAGCAAACAACTCAAGCCAATCAAGGCAATGCATAGCAAACGATCAGTAATCAGAGTTACAAATGAAGTGATTTATTTTTCCTCTCAAGTAGCTATGATATTCCATTGAATTTACAGGGATTATTTTACTTCTATAAAAGGAATTGGTTTACTTATATAAAAGGTTATGGCTTACGTACAATATTTAGCATAGATAAAAACAGTTATATATATATATTGAAAATTAAACAATTTAATAACTTTAGTATAATATATAAACAGGGATAAACAAAAAACCCTGGAATTTAATTGTTGACATTTTAATTGACCATGGACTTGTGTTTAATCATTGCATTGTAGTCAGAGTTTCAATCAGAGCTGGGATGTGCAGACTTTCTTCTACTGTTCAATGTTTCTGCATTTGGTTTTCATAAGGATAGGATAGGTCAGTATGTAAATACATACATGCACACAAGCTGTACCTGCAGACTTTCATACTTACTGAAATGAAAATACTGTTTAAAAGAAAACAGCAACATACAGTCAAACAACATAGATCCACAAAGTAGAAGACATTGTACTGTAGTACGTATTTATGTCTTATACATCTTGTATTTAGAGAAATTACTGTAAGAACCTTTTTTGTAGTAATTTATATTCCATGCTGGACCTTTTGTTATTTTTAAGTTGTAATTGTACTGTGGTGTTTAAGTTACACATCAATATGAAATCCCTTTTTTCCAAAAACTTACTCATAGTATGCCAGTTTTACAAATAGCTTCCTTTCATCACATGAAAATGCCTCAACTAAAATAATAAAACTAAAAGATAAAACTAGAAAGCTAGATGGTTGTCTAACTTTCTGTAAAAAAAAACCAAAACATATCTTAATGGTTGACTACCACTTTCTAGCTGCTCAGGTCAGGGTAATTTAATAGGAAGACCTGGGGTTATCTTTTTAGAATTCAGCATGTTCCATCATACAGAACCATCAAAAAACAAATATCCCTCTCCTGGGTCCGTTGTGAAATCAGTCCTGTATATCTACAACGTGTATACCACAGACCTCAAGGACGTTTTTTTTTTTTTTTTTTTTTATGTATTTTGATATTTTAATAAGGAAGGTCAATCCATAACCTTATGGAAAACATCAGTTATAGGGTGGCTGTATTGAAATCTGTTAAGCTCATCCACTTCAATAGTAGACCCTCATCTACATTTTCATTTAAATCTGGTAGTAGCTGAAGTAGAACCTGAGTTAGGAACACAGGGGTTGTTTATAACAATTAGAACAATTTATTTGCCTGACCTTAAATATTACAAGACTTCCCAGTATTTAAAAAAAAAAACATTACTCGATTAATTCAATCGTTTGTTTCAGCAGGAGGTTCTACATCTTCACAGTTTAAAACTGAAGCACATTCAGCTGATTTAACTCGTCAATACTGATCTTCTAGCTGCTCAAACCATTTCACCACACTGCTTGGCTCCCAGATTTTTAGGTTTTAGCTTTCATGTCCATGCAAACCCTACTGTACAAATATACCTGTCTCACAACAGCTATTGTGGTTACAACCAAGTTGTTGTTTTCATGGTCATCAGAACGTTATAGAGTATAATTTGAACTATATATACATTTTAGTATTTGGCTCGGCTTTGAATGAATCTATGCTCTTTGGTCTTGCTGTAAAATGGTAGAAAATAACCATTTAACATTTGTGCAAATGTGATAAACTGAAGGGGAGGCTGACAGGGATTTAGTGAGGCCTTCAGGCAGGATAACAGCCAATGAGAGACAGGGCTATCTGAGTGACAGCCCTTTAGCTGAAGGGTCAACCTTTTGTCTCCCACAGTTCACAACTTGGATTTTGTTTTGGGGCTTTTCAATAGTTGACTTTACTGTGTGTCCCAAAAGAAGGGCTTGTCGGTTTGGGTGGTAAGAAAAAATGTATTCAGTGAGAGTGGTGGTCTCAAGGCAGGACACTGGGAGGAGAGGCTCTGTGAAACAATACCAGGGTTTAATACGAAAAGGCAAAGTTATAAATTCATCTATTTGCTCTTTCCTGACCCTTGCTTTCAATCCACTTTGCACCGAGCACCCTGGGAAAGATACAATGCGTTTCCCTGTCACAATATTGAGAAAAATTGAAATGGGGAAGAAAGACCACCAGATGCTTTATTGTCTTAGCAGTTTCCACGTAATTAGACAGGAAGAAAAGTCCTCGGCATGGTTTCACTGCACTGAATGAACTTGGAGATTGCTACACAGTAGTGGGTTTTATGATTCATGCTCGGTTATCCAGCACCTCCCTCTCTTTTTTTAACACTGCCAGCTACTTTATCACCAGCCTTTAGGGCCCTATCACTTAAAATGCATCAATGCAAAGTTAAACTGTGCGTGACAGATGTCCATGAAATTGTTTAACATACAGTGGACAATGCTGTCTCAAGTCATTCACTGGAACCCCCGTTGACTTTTGGCATTAAATCCCAAGTTTTACCCAAAGTATCTATTTGTAGCCGATCCCAATGCTGACAATTTTAAGGTAGGCCAAGTATTTTAATCTTTTCTCTCTGCTTCTAACAATCCTAGCTTGACAGACACTTTAGTGCATTATTACTTCATGGTTTGAAGTTGACAATAGCTCAGTAACTTGTGCGGCTATAAATGCATAAACCTACAAAAAAGTTCCTTTTTCATATTTTACTAGTTTCTGAAGAAAAGTCTAAGAAAAGTATGTTTTAGCTTTATTTAAGTGTGTTAATTTGTGCATCTTGCTTTCAGTATGTGATTGGTTAAAGATTATATTAAACCCATTCCACAAGCTTGCAAAAAAATGAAACACAAAACAAAATACAAACTTTGCAGATAAGTACACTTGCATTCATCCTCCTAAATTGAATGTAGTCAAGTTGTAAAAGAAAGGCAATTTATCGGTCTAATCCAGCTGTCACTGCCTAAAAAGACATATATTTGGGAAATTAGGTTAGGCCATTTTTTGTTTTATGGTTTGCTAAATCCAATAAATGGTTTGCCTATCTGACTGACAGACACTGGCAACAAAGCAGGCTTGTATAGTGCTGCAACAAACCCTATTTCAGGCCACATTTACTGATTTTAGAACACTAATATAGACTGTGCCCTGTGGTAAAGGCTCATATATATCATTGTTAGTAAAAGCTAAATATTTGTATGAATGTATATTTCAATTAATGCCATAGTAGCAAGCATAATGTTGTACACTGAATCCATGAAATATGCAAGTGTCCTCTATCAAAGAGATAATAAATGGTACAAGGTCATTTATTTGGAGTCTACTTATGGTATCATCATATAAATACAACACTGCTAAAAAAATACTTTTCTCATTTAAGTTTTTATTTTTTTACTTTTAATAAGTAAATAAAAGCATAATAATCATGAAACAAGTAACTTTTTCTGAAGCTATCCAATTCATATTTACAGAAGAAATATTATATTATATTTGCTAAGCCATCCCCACACTGTAGTAAACATTATTTCAAACCTGTCTAAATCTTTCTTCACATCTCACCTTGTATAGTTTCTTATTTGATGGCTGTTCACCTTTGATTTGATTTATTTTTCTGACATTTTTCAAAACTGCTTTATCGATATCATGCATGGTCAGCTACCTGGCCAAGCAAGAGGTAAGTAGAAAATGGATGGGGCCCTTATAACATGCCATTAACCTTCATGCTACTAAAATTCATCAACTACAACTTGGTGAACAACAACAACAAAATAGCTTATGAATCTTGCAGTACTGTATGATCCTATAAATTACAACAAAAAATCTATTCTGGCATTTTTTTAATGTATTTTTTTGGTTTAGTGTAAATAATTTAATAAAATAATTTATAAATTTGTTTTTACATACACGCGATTTCTGACTCCGTCAAAAGTTTTCTGATACAAAGCCCATCTCTTCAATGTTACAACTTATATCCGTCACAGCTCATGTTTTTTTTCTTTCTGCATGCCAAATCAGTCTGTTTTATTGTGCAGTTACACAGCGCTTCTTCTAGTTTCACCTGACAAAAATACAACCAAAACAAAGAGAACGAGACAAGCTACGGTAATGTAGCAGTTAATCATTAAACAGTTTTAGATACTGTGAAGTATTTTATTTTTTTTTAATCTGTGATCGTTAGTTGATTTTGTGCATTTTCATTTTCACGTGAACTGTGACATTAGGGCCTTATCGAGCACTATATTCTGCAATTTTGAATACTGATTGGATACTGTTTTAATTCTGGAAGCTGTTTTTTTTTTTTTTTTTTAATCTTTTGCTAAATTGCATTGGCTTTTACGTTTTACGCAGTTCTGTGCATGGGTAACATTTTGATTTCATTTTGCTGTTGGGTCATTAACAGGGAATTTTACATACTGCATTTATATACCGGCTTTAAAAGTATGTACTGTATTACAGTCCACGTAATTTCAGAATCACATCATTTTGAATTAAAATACAATTAAAAATATAGTACTGTACCAACAAAATCAATACAGTACATCTGAATGGAAGCATACTTATTTTAAAACACAGTCCTTTCAGATATGTATTTTTGATATTGTATCTTTTTTGTGTTAACTGAAAAATGGACAAGGGTTGGAACAGGCCAAAATGAAATAATCAGATATGCGTCACACTCGTTTAACCATCATTGAAGTCAAAATTTTATAGGGTCGGATATGTGAGTGCTGGCTGTACTTCCAATAAACGCCACCATCGAAGAGAAGGTTTCCGCGCTACTTCAAATAAACGCTGTCCTTGAATAAACGTTGCCGCTGTTGTAGACAATTTAAAATAAACGCTGCACCGTTAATTTGAAGATACAGTATACTACATTGCTGTAGGCAGAAGGCCGATATGTGCTACTTGCTTCCGCTAATGTGTTTGTTAATTGTGTGAGTCGTTGGTTCGTGACCTATGTTCAACTGCAGGAGTGTCGACTTATGTGAATGGCAGAGGAGCTTTCAGGTCCTGTCCTCTTACTTTCTTTTGGTACGTCATGAGGGAGGGCACATCGGGACCTGAGTATTCCATGAATCTGAGTTTGTTTAACAGGCTAGGGTAGGTTATAAAAGATTATTCAAGGATACACTAGACACCATCGTGTTACATTGAGAACTGAGAAAGCTACTGGCCACATCCTGTAACCAGGGCCAGCTATTATAAAAGCCTGTTGTTTATCTGCAACACATAGCTCTAGTTTAGTAAATGGCAACAATCCATTAAACAGAAGCGGACTCTGTCAGAATTGTATAACACCACATGCAGAGCAGCAAATAGATCATTAGCCATCACTCTACAGCGCTGTGGTCTTCAGGTTGTGAGAGTGGAATTCAAACTGTGAATGCTAACTCTTTAGTTACAGCCATTCATATTCGTCAAATAGGAATGAATACAGGTAACTATAATATGTTTTACATAAAATGCATAACATTTTAACTTTATTACATTTTGTTTTTAACATTATCTTTGTAAATATATATATATATTTTAAATGTGATGCAGTATAAATTATAGCCCCCCCACCCAACCATACCACTTCCAGTTTTAGCCAAAGTAGTTCACAGGAGAGTGGAGATGAATGAATAGCCTGCTTTATAGAAGCAGTAAGCGGTCAAACGGCAAAGCCAGAGACCATTTTCTGCTACTCCAGCCCCATTATTAAAAAGGGCTTTATTGGCTCTTGTAAAAGTGTAGCCTCCTCGGAGGCTGCATAATGAACGCTCAGTGGGCGCCAATTAAACCCTGTGGTGTGCTGTGGGTGGCCTGCCTCAAGGCCGGTGCTGATGTTCCATTCCCACCCCTTTTACTACGACCCTGGTCAGGCCACTTTTATGCCACTGACAGCTTCATGAAGCACAAAACATGGAGCAATACATGGCATGAAATTGGCAACAAAGCTGAGCAAAAGGGGGAACAATCCTCAAGCAGGATGTG
Source organism: Acipenser ruthenus (assembly GCF_902713425.1). NCBI lineage: Eukaryota > Metazoa > Chordata > Actinopteri > Acipenseriformes > Acipenseridae > Acipenser > Acipenser ruthenus. The sequence goes on along the minus strand of NC_081190.1, from coordinate 32,041,780 downwards.
ATCACAACATGCCTGACTGGATCTGGAAGCAGATGCCGGTGCCAGGTATTGTCTCTCTGACTGAAAAGACATGACCCCTGTGGTACTGAGGACAACAAACCTTCCTCAAGCCTGAAGAAAAGAGAAGGGGAGATTGGAAAGGGAGGAGGGGGAATGTGGGGGGCTGGGTAGGAGGGTGAAGCCAATGAATAAATCAGGGGACAGCAACAGTAGAGTGTAAAAAGAGAAAATATGCTAAAGAGGGCTCTACAGAATGTGTCGCTGGCTGGTCCTTTGCAGCTGAAACACTTTGTAGACAATGGCTTCTTAACAGATGGGAGTCCAAGTGAAAGAGCCTGAGTGTTCTTGAGTTAAGAAGCCCCCTATTTGTTTAGTCTGTTTCGGCAGGTGTCCTTAGAAGGGCAATCCCCCAGGTTAAGTGGTTTGTGTGCTGGTTTAATAAAGGGCAGTCAATGTATCACTTTGTATCACTTTTTGTGTGTGTGTGCAGTGTAATTAATCTGGTTAAGCTCTGGGGTGCATGAACCTCAAAAAAATATTCAAACAAGCACGCCTCAGAAAAACCATACAAACTCCACCCTGTCGCCTTTTTTGTTCAGTTTTCTTGGGCAGGTGTTCTCTGATCAGTGGCTCATCAAGTACGATGTATAATGTGGTTGCCTAACAAAAGACAGACAGTGTATCTTTTTGTGTGTGAAGTAATTAACTTGAATGGGATTCATAAATGAAATAAAAAAAGAAAGAATAAAACACCATGCAACTTAAATTTGTAAATGTGTGTATAATGCATATGTATGTCTGTCTATGAACAAGTTTCCTACAAAATATTGACACCTCAGTAATCCCAATTGTTCTCTGAAACAATTATGATTGGCAACAGGTGATCTGTACTGTGCAAATACACCTCATATGGCTTGCTTTATAAATTAGGGAATGTTTTTGTTAGAGTTCTGCTTCAACAATTGCTGACAGCCTGAGCAGTTTCTATATTAAACTATTCAGTCACTATTCAGGAAAACTAAAAAAATCAAGATTCGGGTTCTTGGGTATCCCTATATAAAAGCTACTGTACATCCATTGTACAAAATATATGAAAATACATATTTTGTCTTACAGTTTTTGGACTCTAAGGCCTTTTTTTAAATTAAACATATATCACAATGTACAAGATACACTGCACATTGCACCATTAATATGTCTTTTTTAATGTCTCCTACTTTTACATCTTTTACAACTTGCATTTGAAAATGCTAGATGTGCCGTCGATGCGTATTGCTCTGTGACTATCTTTGATTTATGTTAACGTGGCCAAACTGTTCTAGTTGTTTTTAACCAGCCACTGACAGTGCAATTAGTTAACCTTTGTTTTCAAGCGTTTGCATAACAAAGCTCCCCAACTGTGCTTTCAACTCCCTCTGGGTTGATAAGATGATGCAATTCCTGCTAAATACTATAAAAGTTTCAGCTAATAAGTCCACTTTTGGTAAATCAACTATTTGACTCAAGCTTTTAATAAGTGAAACCGGATTGTGTATTGTAGTAAATTGATGTTGTTGTCTGAAATTAATGTAATCTTATAATTCCTATTGTTTGTTTTTGAATTATTCCCAAGTCTTTTACTAAAACAAGAAACAATGTTTCGACCAAAAGATTTCTCAATGTCTTCACTGAAAATGATATCTATATCTATAATGATGCTGGTCAACCAAAAAATAACATTTTGTCAGGTGTCCCTTGTTTATGTTCCATGACTTATCTACATAGGCAGTAATCAGAATTTAGGGACATAAATTGAAACTCATCAAGCTATTGTTTTGTGTTTTAATATAGCATTTAAAAATAAAAGCTGAACAAATACTTCCTTTTGACTATCTATACATACACACAAAAATACATGAAAGACGTTTGTACTGCAGTCCCCCCCCCCCCCCCCCCCCACACACTATATCACTGATTAAACGTTCATGTATCTCTAAAAACAAACAAACTGTATATTACTTATTCAATTGAGAGGTCATAAACCACAGGATCGAGTCCAGTTTATGGACTCCATGTTATGTTGTGTTCAGCCATTTGTTATGGTTTCTATTATTTACTTAAAATCTATTAATTTCCCTTGCAGATGCTGCTTTAGTGGTTTAGAATATCCATTTGTCATAGTTGTCATTTTTGGTTTACTACTGACATTTGGGTAATGGTCATTTAACTGTGCATTTAAGGAGACTGCTGTATGAGGGTATTTACTGTTTACTGTAAGTACTGTGTGACCACGCTCTTCTCAATTTTCAGGCTACATAACCAAAACATCTTTCTTAACTTAATATGATTACTTTGCAGATTCTATGTTTATTAAGTATTTGACCTCTGTTTTCCTCGCAACTTGAAATTCCCAGGAGGACTGAAGGTCATTTGACGTCCTCTGTTCCTAATGTCCAGTGAATCGCTTCTTTTCACCTGCTGACTCAAGGACAGAGTTCAGCCTTAAGGGCTCCGCCAGGCCTTGTCTGACCAGATGGGGCTAGTGTGATGTGGTGAGGCTGAAGCAACACCATTCAGTTTTCTTTCCCTAGCTCTTGGGAGGCCAATGCCATGCTCACTGTGGGCTGCCTGTTAAGATCAGCAACCCGGCGCAACCAGGACAAACGTTTCAGCTGGTGCCTTCACCAGTACAATTAGCGTTAGTTTTTACTGTTTACATCAAATTGTCATTATCATGATTTTCTTCAGAAAAGAAACCAAACCAGAAATAACATGCAGGCATATAATGATGGTTGACTTCCACACTACCAGAGTACCACCAGTTTTAAGTTGCCGAAGACATTCTACTTACTTTATTTTATAGTTGCAATTTATAATCATTACTGCATTACACCAATAACTGCAAAGATATACTTTTGCCACTTGGTTTCATCATTATGCTTTGAGCATTGGCAACTCTAGCAGGAGGACAATGTGATTGACTACTTAAGGCATTTTCTGTCTGATCAATAGGTTGTTGGCTTGATTCTGCGTATTCTCTTAGGTTAGAATTGTCCCCTCATTCTCTACAACAATTTGGACATTTATCACAAACACACATACATTAAAGAGACCTGATCAATCAACTATCAGACTGTTTCAAAGCAGTTTTTGAATTCAAATCGATCATGGACACTCACAGAGAACGGTAGTTAGGATGACTTACTGCTCATAAAAACTGTGCACTCATTATACCATGGTTATAAATTGTGTAGCCTTTAACGTGGCAGCCATAACTTCATTTGCCTAGATTGTTATATTATTAATATTTTCATAGTTTACAAATACGTAAAGATATTTTATATTTTCAATGTTATAAACTATGTCTCAATGAACTCCTGAGCCACTTGTAATTGGACCTCTACACCTCCCTCTGTATCTTTCAAATAAGCTTTTAGTGTACTAACATCTCTATGTAGCCACTCCAATAAAGGTGTGATGTTGCGTGAGGGTGAGAGATGGAACATGGCAGAGAGTTGTGTGAGCTCCACTCTGTGATTGAAATGCCATTTAATTAAGATTAAGAAGCCTTTTAGGGACCTGTATCTATGTTACATAAGTCTTATGCATTGCATGCAGTATCTTTATTTAATACATGTTTAGTAGGAAAGCACCATGTGCGTTGGAATCCTGTTGATGAATAAAGACAGCTTCCCTGCCAAAACCTGGGAGTTTGTCCTTTTATTTATCCTACTCAACAGCATAGTTCCCGCAGCTCTTTTAAACCAAGGGAAAGTTCTCCACACACTGTGGCATCGAGCCAAATTAAGCATCCAGGACACCCAAGTTATTCACTGATTGATAATTTATTTCTTACTTAATTCAGTGAAAGAAACACACACAGTTCCAAAGGTGAAAGACAAGTGCAATTATCAAAGGACAAATTTAATGGGTCATCCAGTCACTTTTGGTAATGTTTTTATTATAAATAGTCTATTACAATATTACCTCTGACGTAAGAAACCAACACCTTGGCTCCAAGCTTTGTGAAATCCCATTAAAAGTAACTTCATTATAACAAGCAGCTCTTAATAACATGCAAAATGCTTGGCATTCAAAAGCATTGTTATAATAAGCTTGATTCATGGTAGTTTGATTGCAACATTGAATTGGATTAAGGGATTGTCTTGGTTTCTAAACACTGCTTAAAAATAAATGGTTTATGCATATGCTAAACTTTCGGGGATTATACATCAACCTCAAGTGATCACGCTTTACAGTATTAAATAAAAAAGGGATAGTTTAATTTGTGGCTAAAGATATCTAGATCTGAGACAACCACAGTGGTTGAATCCTTTTCAGCCAATCAGAGTGTTTGGTTTGTAGACCATTTTATAAAACCATGGACAACGTGCAAACTGTACCTCTATCAATGCACGACCTGGGTGTCCACATAAAGATATAAAGATACACGTTTCAGGATGAGTAGCAGGTAATAGTTGGAAAAACAATTCAAATAAATGTACATTTTGTACAAAAAAAGTCTAAAATGCAAAAACAAATCCATCAGTCTAAATGTATTTGGCTGCTAGTTAAGAAGAAGAAAAAACCCACTTCAAGTGATCTATGATTTCAATGTTTATATATTAATGGCCCATCATGTAACAATTTGTTTTGTGCAGAAGAAATATTACTGAAATATCAGTTGTTTTATCATACACAGACCTTGTTTGTTACCGTACTTGTTGTTGTGGTATAAAAGGGAGTAATATCAGCAATGGCCAAATTATTGTTGAAATTAGATCTGGATTGACCGGGGGAAACGCATGTTTTAGTGAGGCCATGGGGTAGAACCTGCACCCGATTGCCAATATGTACTTTAGATGCCTACTGTAGATACTGGTAGACCACGAAAAGATATAGGTTAATACACTGAATACTCCATACTGGATAAAAACCTATGCAATCTGAACTGTCTAAACAATATAATGGGGGGGGGGGGGGGGGGGATCACTGCTTATTAATTAATAACGAAATAGTTTACAAATGAAATGATTATGATCCTTGCCAGTGAATAACTGACAAACTACATTTATTGGCACACACATAGCGTGTTGTGCTTCTTAAAGCGGGCTGGGGGTGTGTCCCAGAGTGGTCATTAAAAAACCTTTCCCATTCAGCTGGCCCAAATGTATTCATTGTCTCATTTCCATACATCTGATTAAAGAGCTCTGAGGCTCCCCAATCACAGTGATTGTCACCCAGACTAAATGTAAAATCTTTATTCTTAACCAATGTCTAAATCATTGTTTTCTCGCCGTGCAGATCATGTGGCACAGATTATTAATAGCTCTGGTCTCTACACCACTTGACACAGCGCTCCAGCTGTCACTCTGCTCCCTGGCTCGTATGATTCTTGCACTGGTGAAGTGCCAGGCCCGAGCCTATCCCATCCGTCACTGTCACCCGGCGACCAGTGATGAATAGTTCGACCGTTGCCGTGGCGAGGCCTAGGCTCACGTTCACTCACGCCTGACTTTTACAAACTTCCACATAGCAGCTGAGGCCTATAACTGCTCCCTCCACACACACACACACACACACACAAACATACACACACAAATATCCCCAAACTAGAAGATGGTGACCCAGGGTACAAACTCAAATCTGTTTCCAAAGCCAAACCAAAAGGAGCCCTAATGTAATTGTATCACTAATTATGCATTTAATTCAGTTATAAAGAGCTAATGGATCCCCCAGTGACAGCTTTTACTGCTAAAAGGCAATTCATTCCTGAAATGGCAAAATCTAATTACAGCGAAACGCTTAGTTGAAATCCTTTCCGAGGATAATCTTGTTTGCGGGCATTAACATCCCAGATGCTGCTGCTGTTTGTCCATTATGACAATGTGTGTGTTCTGAATAATGCAGAAAAGAGTCCTGCCTGGACACTGCACGTCTGGATGTCAATCAATAACAGCCCCCCTTACCGTCTGCTTGGTTTACTAGGGGGTGTTCACCAAGGGAGGGCACAGTTGAGTAGTGGTCATCGATGTGTCATTGGCAAGAAAAGGTTGATGGATATTTTATTTTTATTTTTTATGAATAGTTGTTTGGTGGAATCGAAGAAGCAAACTGTCAGCAAATAATTATATATTTTTTAGAAAACTCCAAAAGATTGTGAAGCTAACCCACTGATAATAACACAGTTATAACTGTATAGCAATCTAACTGCAACTAAGTTGTCTCTTTATGGTGTTATACTGTTTACTGTGTAGTCTGAAAACAATGTTAATTGGTTTAGATTTAAAAAGATGCAATTGAGTGTTTGCCTGTACTCCTGACAAAGGCTTTTGAGCTGAAATGTGAGTATGATCCTTTTTCTGTTTAGTACACTTTTAAAAGATTAAATAAAATAGAGGTGAGTGATATTTGTTATGGTGACGTTATATGTTCATTTTCCATTTAGGTTATTTATAAGAAGTTTGTCATCTCAGGTCATCTCACAATAACCATGTCTTGGCCTGCACTACAGCTGTGAGACCTATGAAACGTATTACTGCTTAGAACAGCTTTCTGTCAGTAGCCAGGACCCTGTGATGTTATTTAAGACTGCAAGCTGCCTAAATCTTTTCACTATTTTCTACTTTCCCGGGGATCTTTCCTGACAGCTGTGCAGTATCTGTCACAGTATATACATTAAATGAACCATATCAAAATGTGTGTAAATTCAAGGTCAGTTATCTTTCATATTAAAAAGAAACAACAAACATAGCATAGATAGCTGGCATTGATTTTCTCCTGCTCTCTTGTGATTTGCTTGGAGAAATGAGAACAGCTGAAAATATTGAAACATCTTTCTGTGCATAATGAGAAATCTTTTTTGGTTTTGTTTTTTGTTGGGAAAAACATGGGATTTTCAAATTAAAACATTAATTTAATATTCAGAATTAGTTATGTAACATTATATATAAAACCTGCTGTCTCAAGACACTTATTTCCTAGGATTGAATACATATGAATTACATATGCTTACATGTTCATGGCAATTTTTTCCTCTAAATACATTCGAAACTGTTCAAATATTCAAATTTCTGTGCCAGCACAATCTTGTACTTGTGCTTTTTTGGCATTCCTGTATTTTTCTTGCAGGAACAATCTCTAGTAATAACACAGGTGGAAAAGTACAAATATGCAAACATTAGTCAATTGCACTGCAATGGCTTTAATATGATTTGACTGAGCTGAAATGTTGGACTGCATCCGCAATCATTATTAATGAGCTGCTTTCCCTCTCAGCCAGTCATCAGGAGTAGGAGTGGGATTCATGGTTAGGGTTAGATTCAGAAACCAAAAGAAGAACATTTGCAAACTCATCCATATGTAACCTTTTAACCACTTTGCGACAAGATTAAAATTCCTGTTTAAAACTTAATGGAGTTTAAGTGCAAATAATTGTACAGCCTACATCAGTATTCCCTGCTGTATATTCTGTCCATGAGACATAGCAATAGTTTTGTCCACATAGCAAGCCCAATGTATTTGATTTGTGTAGTGATAGCGTATCAGCATTTTCAGCAGTGATATCTTTCAAGACATTCATTTTTTCCTGCTCCTGTCTCAAACAAAGATAATACAGAGGAGCAGATACATCCCTTTACATTCTTTTGTCAGCAAGTATTTAAAAAACAAGAAGAAAAAAAACATGTGTTAATGTCACAAGAAAAGCTGCCTCTTGTTTGCCCTCATCTATACGGCTGAGTACCAATCAATGGCAATGAACTTCTGCATTGAGCGATTTAAAAGCCACTTAGAAGCAAACTTTTCTTTTACTTTTTCATTCTTATCATGTAGTTTTTGGCAGTGTTCAAGGTAGGTCTGTCTACGATATAATGTGCAAATACAAACCCTAACAAGTGCTATGTTACTTATAAGCACTTTGACATAGTCACAGCTTTTAAATATAAGCCATCTATAAAACCGACAGGGTCACAGGGAGCCTCCCATTAATTTCACCTGTCCTCCCAGACGATTGGAAAGTTTGTGTGTGGCTCAGTGGGCCTGAGTGGTGAGGCAAAAAACACACAGCTGAGCATCCAGAGCTGGCCACCCCCTCCATCACTGTCAATAAGGGAAATGGAAGGCACTTACATCATTTAATTTACTATTTCAATGATTACATACCTCATTGCCTTCCCATTGTTTCAGTGATGGATTTAATTAACTTCCAATTAATCACAGCAGGTGCTATTTAATGTTCAGCTCTGTGCAAAGAGCCCTGCCACAGACCAAAGAAATCATTTTGAGACACTTCAGTGACCAAGAGGTTGGAGAAGATTAATATGCTTTACAGACAGGGGTTGAAAAAATAAATGTCCAATGCTTTCTGCCCCTGCTTTTGTCTCAGGCTACTTATTTTCTTTTGTAGCCAACCTCTAGCATGGCTAAGATACAGGGTGTGAGGCGAAAGCAGTTGTGCAGAAAACAAGAGTGGTCCCAAGATTCAATAACCCTGTCCTGCTCTGGGTATGACAAGTTGCCCTTAGCAACTGCTGTTTTATAATGCCTGCTGGCTACCATTAGACACTCATATACAGTAATTATACAGTGATTACACATAGGGTTGTATAGTTACAATGCAACAACATGTTTAATTACAATATACAAAATATTACCAATAGCTAGCTTTACTCTGTATTTATGTATGTGGTTATGGTTTAAAAATGTATATATTATGGAACCAAACATGCAAGTACAGTGTAATTACTGTGTAGTTAGTGACACAATGAAAAGTTTTATTTTTCTTTTGTATGCCTTTGCTTGTTTCAAATCACAAATGAAGGCACAACCTCCTCACAAATAATAGAAATCAGTCAGCTCTGAGAGGACCAGAATCCTAATGTAAATGAGACTCAATATACAGTACTAATGAACAGAATGAAAGTCCTGTCTAGAATAATTGTACTTTCAACACAGAACACAAGGACCTGGGTTGTTCCTCAGTGGCTTTCCTTGATAACTCAGTGTAAGAAATGATTCCACCTTAACCATTCCTCTCTCCTCTTCATTACGTTGCTTGACCTTTAGAAGGAGAAAGTGGTGCTCCTTTAAAACTGTGTCCTACAGTTGTGCTCAATTGCATTCTTGTATGTGATTCCTGGGTGAGTGTACTTTCTTTTAGAGTTTAACTTTCTGTACTTCTATATCAACAAACTAAATAGATATGACTACCTGCAGGTTACAAATGTCATCTAGGAAATTGAAACAAAAATGTAAAACACAATTCCAAATGATATTTTGTTATTCTGGTAACATTTTATAGCTTGTGAGTTGATATTTTCAACATTGACACAGAGGCAACAGCTATCTTATAATGATCTTCTAATGGTTCCTTATATTTTATTTAAGGAAATATCGAAAAATCGTAAACAGTGGACAGGCAGAATAGATGCCTTGCAAAAAAAAAATATATATATATATATATATATATATATATATATATATATATATATATATATATATATATATATATATGTGTTCATTCTTTCTTCATATATTTGAGTACATAACCTGGTTCTATATTATTTGTTGTCACACAGTATTTAGAGTATGCATGAGACACAGAAAGGTTTATTTTAACGTAACAGATGAGTACATAAATAAGAATCACTCATTGGCACACTTCTGACAACCCGTTTCCAATCATGCACAATGTGAACTCTTTAGGAGACAATGGTTATTACTCAGCTGTCAATATTCTGGGTCACAGATAGCATTGACGATTTGCAACTGTCCCCTTACAGAGCTGGAGTCCTAGTTCAATTGCTCCTGTTTACAATAGCTTCTTATCATAGTCCATCAGGAAAAAAAAACAGGCATGAGGTTTAATATCAGATAACCAGGGACTTCCAATAAAACACAATGAAGAAAAGTGTTCTGGGACTCCAGGCGTGTGCCTCATGTGCTTCCTGAAAACCCAGCTCTTCATCATAAAATGCTATCTCCGGCTCACTTCCTTTTGTAATTTACAAAAGCTTTGAATATAATTATTTGACCTGGCCCATAGTATCATTAACATTGTAATAGGGCGTCTGTCAGCATTGTGACCTGCTGGTCCCTGCCTACAAGCTCTATGTTTCATTCTCTGTGCATGGATTAGTTAATTAATTAACCTGCACTGCCGTACAGAGCAACGCTTATCTGTACAACATGGAAAACCGTCACACTCTCATTAACATTTGAGTTGCTCACAGCATTGTTTTATTTTCTTTGTTATAAAAAGGCATACTCAACTACACATACAAACTACAATATGACTGGTTCATTAAATACTGTATAATGTGGTTTACCAGCATTCTGAAACATATAGTACTGTAAAGACCAAAGTGTATATGAAGCTTGATCAGTTTCCTTGGATGAACAATATAAGATGCTGTATTCATTAAACAGTAACAAGACATAAACCTGAACAGCTTTATGAATATGGCCCAAGTCTCCCTGGACACACTTCTGTAGTGTTCGGACCTATAACAGTATGTAAGTTATTGCTGCTATTGACAGGACAGCAGTGTAAATTAAATGTTGCATCTCAGTTGATTATATGCCCATATGAAGGTTAATATTGATTACGGAGATTACTAGTTTATCTGCTTGATTTGTATGCAGGCTAGATCAGTTAAGGGTAACAATCATGTCAAAATGTTTTTTTTTTTTTGGTCTACCATCTGTTACTGGCGTCCGTGTAATTCGTCAGCGAGGGCTCGCCATTGTTCCAAGAGCATGACATCCCTGCCTTCTCCCTGAAAGCAGGACCTTGCACATGTTAAGGCAAATTTCGTGCTGTTTTTAAAAGTCGAGGTTTGTAGGCAGTGACAGTGAAAGCTCATGCACAGCACGAACCCCAAATCATGGGTTCCATCACCTCCTTGGAGGCATCCAAACCTAGCAAAACTGCATTCCGCATTACAGGAAAAATTATAGCAAAGGATAGGTGTTCTACAACAGGTCTGTGCGGTGCCTAGGGCGGGTGGGAGACCACACCAACATTGCTGTAGTATGTCAGTAATTGTTTGCACTTTGTTAACAATACCAGAAAACATCTGTGTTAATACTAGCAAATTCTAACAAGTGTTCATATACTCTTGATTGATCAAAAATTATCTTGTATTCATGTATTTCACAAAGACAGATACCGTTTTATTTTCAAATTATCTATTCAGTCCTTTTTTAAAGTATACACTTCTTAAGCTTGTTTAAAAGGGGCTGACATTTTAGGAAAACCATTACATCGATTTAGGTTTGTGAGTGCAAGCCAAAACAATGATCAATTTATATTTGAAACAGCAACATTATTCATAATTACAAATTTAGGGGAAAAAAATTATGAGCTGGAATGTTGAGAAAATACATACCCGTATGCATCAGGTCTCACATAAACCTTACTTAAAAAAATAATGAACAATATGAGTTATCATAGAAGAACTATAAATGTAACATTATTATTTAATAGACAGCATTTTTATTGTGAAACATTGCTTACGGATCACCATCATTCATTACTATTTGTCTCACCTCTCCCAAGGTCACATACAAGTCAGGACTATGACTGTGGCAGCTTTCACCTCAGCTTGTCCTTGTCAATGAACCCCAGTGCCAGCCTCTGCTATTCCCATTGACAGCACAGGAACATTTCAGTTCCAACTACTCCAAGTCCAAAACGCTCTCAGTCTCAACCTCCCTCAGCCCTGAGACATCTGATAGAGCCTAGATTAATGAACTAGTGACCGAGGGGGTCACAATCTGTAAGGGTACATTTGGATCAGAGCATGTTGATTTTGCACTTTAGGTTTTTGTGTTTTTTTAATGTGGTGCTGTGTACTGAGCAGGAAGTAGGATTTCAGAGCTGGAGACCTAAGAAGGGCGCACTCTGAAGGTTAAGTATGACCAAAGCAGCAATGACCAAAGTCCCACCAATGCCACTCCAGCCTTCTGTTTGAAAAATACCACCATCATTATACTATACAAATATGGACTCTAGCATAGTTCCTGTTTATAGAAAAAAAACTAGAGTACAGTACACCCTCGCTATAACACCCTTCCTTAGAACGAACCTTTGGCTATGACGAACCTGGCCCCTGGCCCCCAAATAAAAAAAAAATAAAAAGATAATATAAACACACACTGTCAACATCCTAGTCTGTATGCACGGGATGCCACCTCCGCAGTGAAGTCAACTCTTTTGTCTTTATAAAAACCATGCGCTGTGTAACTATGCCTCTGAAACGAAAATAATTTTATGTTGCAACAAAGCTGGAACCTATATTGATCGTTTGAAAAAAGGAGTAACACAGGCATGTCTCTGTCATGAATATAGGTTGTCAAAAAGCACTTTGTTTTGGCTTGTTCAGCAGCCATGTGGCAAAGCAAAACTGATTAAAGAAAAAAAACAACAACAACAAAACTTGAGGATCCGATGAACTTTTCATGTCAGACTTTTCATGTTGGGTTGATTTGGAATAAAAGTTGAGTTTGGGATTCTTGCATGTTGGATTAAGATTTGGTGCACTTTGAAATGATTCATGTCAGACTAATTTTGAATAAATGTTCAGCTTCAGTTTGACATTTGTGCTTTTTTTGTACTGCGTTTTAATTCTTTAACAAACAGGATAAAGCAAAGGCAGAATACTGCATACACGGGATGAACAGGTACATGTAATCCTACTTGTATTCACAATCTCATCTCATTAATTTACTCCAACAGTTTATCGTTCATTGTGATTGACCTTTCACTATAACAAACCCCTCGATATAACGAACAAAAGGCTTGGACCCCAACAGGTTCGTTATAGCGAGGGTATACTATACTTATGAAGTGAATGACAGCAGGCAACAAATTTGTTACTTCAGTTACCCGTGGGATAATTCGGTGATCTGCCTTAGATCAGAGGCGGCCAATCACGGTCCTGGAGGGCTATTCCTCTCCTGGTCTTTGTTCCAACCCTGTTCTAAATGGTTTAATTGAACCAATTAAACCTCCATACAGACCCTGAAGTAGTTCATTATCTCATTTTACCTGTTAAACCTGGAGCGGAATAGCCCTCCAGGACCGTGATTGGCCACCCCTGCTTAGATGATATTGCTTATTCCGTCTGCAAGTTGAATGCTATGGGAGTTGCGCACTAATAAAAGTCAAGTTCAAGCATCAGATGGCAAAGCCTTTATTTAGTACAGTTACATGAGATCAGGCTTCCAGAAAATGAATGTATTCGGAAAACTGAATCAGAAAAATTGGTTTTCTGAAAACTACACTTTTCTGTGTTTACGTGACTTGGAATAGATAATTCAATTACACTTCTGATAAATTCAACTGTGTACATGGATTACATTTTTTTGGAAAAAAGCATTTGCACATACGCAGTAGTGAGTAGGATGGGAACAGACAGGGCTCGGTTCAGTCTGCAATTAAGTTGTTGGGCTGTAATATTTACAAAAGTTACTACTGTATTGTTGATCATGTGACCCAGCATTAGCCAATTGGGATGCAAGTAGCAAAGGTTTAATAAATATGTACTGGTATGTATATAGTAAAATCACCAATATTTTGATCTATGGAGATACATTGAAATAGGAATGTGACAAAACAAAACTGTCATTCTCCCAACCCCCATTGTTCAGGTACTTTGTCTCGTCTCTGTGTGTCCAAAAAGTTTAATCATTATTGCCGCTGTTTTGTTTTTCCTCTTTTGGGGCTGGAAATATAGATATAGCTTCTTTAATAATCACGTGCGCAGGAATGATGTCACCGTTTGTAAATGTGCAGTACATGATCAGAATACGTTTTCTGAAAAGTCTGTCTACATGTTTACACTACTGGAATATTGTAGGGGGCGTTTTCGGAAAACTTACTTTTGGAATGTTTTTGGAAAACTGTGTTTACATGACCTCTGATATCGGAATTACTTTTTGGATAAATATATTTCCAGATATGTAAAGGCACCGATTGAGAGGGCACTACCGCTATTAGAAACATTTGCTTGTTTGCTCCTATGACCCTTTATTTCTGTCTTTTATTCAACAGACAGAACATGCTATGTAGCCTGTGGTCATTCTGTCACATAAGTAATCACAAACAGGCTGTAATTTGCAGCTTTTTAACTAATATAGGGTCTTAACACATAGTAATAATACAATTGCTATGAATTCTAAGTAGCTATTTATGTACCACACTATATCAGGGCATTGAACAAGGGCTAAATTCAAGTGTGAGAGAGCTCAATTTTACAAATATCAGGCTGCTAAGCATTCCTGAGGTTGGACGCGATGAGAAATGGCCTTTGATAGTGATGTTCCAATTCAGCTGGGAGACTTTAAAATAACAATGTGTTTTCTGATCTCTGTGTGTGTGTGTGTGAAGAAGGATACACAATTATATTATTAACTGAGGGTGTGAAGGGCTTTTAAAGTGATAAATAGTATTTAAAATTGACCATAAAGACTTTAGAGTTGTATAAGGAAGTTAGTCATGTGGTGAAGTTTTGTTTACTTTACAAACAAGGCCATTGTGTTCCTTCTGAAACAGATGCGGGATAGAGATGGGAAAATAGCATTGCAGTTGACCCCAAAGAAAATGAGCAACATTTTACAGTAGGAATATCTAGATACACTTGTAGAGAAGTTTTGCTGTTTAGCTTGAAATCGGTCTGGTTATTAGATTTCTTTGTATAAATACCATAGGCCAAGAATACAGGCTGGTTTAGACCCAACTGATAAATTAGAGTAAAGGACTACACATTTTTTCTTAGTTTTGAGATTCTGTTAACAAAATCATTCTCTGTCAGGTCAGGGTTTAATGTCAAATAATTATTATATATCCATTCTTGAATATAATTGAATGCTTCCTTTAATGTAGTAAAATGATGGCTGCGATGTAAAGGAAATACATATGTATTTCATCAGCAAACCGAGGGTAGGAAAGGATACAGATCTGTATTAATTTACCAGGGGGCAACATATAGATGAAGTAAAGCAGAGGGCCCAAAACAGAGCATTCACAGAACAACAGTTGAAAGATTAGAATATCTGTGTGCATTTATATTGCCTTCTTTAGTTTCTGCTAAATAATTCATATAATCTAGATCAATTCAGTTAACGTTTGTACTGTGAGAGAGGTCATATATGTAACAAGCATTTCTTCAAATAGTAATTTTATTTATATGTAAATCTAGCACACAGTGTAACAATATCAGGGACCGTATTTAGATGATGCCCTTCTATGTTGACATTTATAGTGTTTCAAACAGTAATAGTCATTATTTTGATGACATATCAGATTTGATATTACAGTATATGCAGTGATACGTTCTATTCACAAAAGATTTATTTAAATAAGTTTTTATTTTGAAAACCATTGTTTTAATTAATTTTATATAAATATAATTTAGAAAACATGAAATATGAAACTGTTTTCATGCTGTGTCTCTCCAGTTCCCATTTCGGAGAGACCTGCCTCTGTCATTGGGTTACCCGAGCGAATCCTTTGTGCAGTTTCGATTTATATCCTGGAAAGAAAATCTCAGCCATCAAAGTGCAACTTGAAATAACACTGATTTGTTTTCAAAAGACTGCAGGAATGAAGATTTACCCACTCACCTTATCAGTGGAGGAGAACGAATCTCGGGTTAGCTTTTTCTAAAATGAGTATTCACCTATATACAGCCACAGACAAAAGTATTTGGGCAGTTTAAAAAAATGACAAAAACCACAAAAAGTGATTTCTATAATTTCTAATCGTTCTATTGAAAGATATAAGTTAAAGTAGAGATTCAGCTCTACAATAAAACAACAAATTATTACTTAACATGCATAAAATAAAAAAATAACATGCAAAAACTAATTTCATACTTTGACAAAAGTATTTGGGCACCCTTACATTAGTATTTTGTGTGCCCACCCTTTGCTTCCTTTACAGCTTGCAGTCTTTTTTTTGTATTTTGAAACCAGTTCCTGGCATCTTTCTGGAGATATTTTTGTCCATTCTTCAACAGCTCTGAGTTCTGCAATCGACTTTGTTTTCCTTTTTGCAACAGCAGCCTTCAAGTCAATCCTCAAAATCTCAATGGGATTCAAGTCTGGGGACTGAGATGGCTAATCCATAACTGTAATCTTCCTTTCATAAATCCCTTTGTAGACTTCGCAGAATGCATGGGGTCATTATCCTGCTGAAATATAAACTTCCATCCAATAAGCCTTCTAGCAATGGATAAAAAATGTCTTGATATTTTGCAGCATTCATTGATCCTTCTACAATACAAAGGTTGCCAGTGCCTGAGGAAGAAAAAGCCCATACCATCACACAACCTCCACCATGTTTAACATTGGGCATGATGAACTTTTCTTTAAATTCTTCTTCTCTCTTCCTCCAAACATATAGTTGTTTTTGTTATTTTGGATTCGTCTGACCATAAAATTTGGTTGAACAAATCATCAGGCTTCTTCAAGTATTCAATGGAAAACTCCAATCGCTTTCTTTTGTGTATTGTTTTTAACAAAGGTTTGCATCTTGGTTTTCACCCATGGATATTCATCGTGTTAAGGTATCATTGAATTGTTCTCTCGTGAATTTCTTGACCATCTTCTCTCAATTCCTGTGTCAAATCTTTTGCAGTAATCCGTGGATTTTGCCAGGCTGCTCGGACGATTCTTCTTCCAGATTGTGCAGAAATATTTCTTGGTCTTCCACCCCTGGATCTAACTGTAGTAGTTCCTGTTCTCCTGTGTTTGTCAATAATATCCCACACAGTGCTTTTCGGTAAACCGAGTCTTTCTGCGATATTTCTGGTAGTTTCTCCTTTTTCATTTAGTTGTATCACTGCCATTTTGAGATTGCTGCTGTACCCTTTAATTTTAACCACTTTTGTTGCTTTTTTGAATCATACATTTCCAATTTATTTTTCAACACTATTATGTATTTATTTATTCTTTAATTATCATCAGGTTTTGGTCTTCGATCATGACAATTGTCAATAATTAGCAACGAATGGGTTTCATACGAAATATGGTGATGCCCAAATATTTTTGTCAAAGTATGAAATTAAGTTGTTATTTTTCATTTTATGCATGTTATGTAATAATTTGTTGTTTTATTATGAAGCTGAATCTCAACTTTAATTTATATATTCAATAGAACAATTAGAAATTATGGAAATCACTTTCTTAGTGGTTTTTCTCATGTTTTTTAACTACCAAATATTTTTGTCTTCGACTGTAATTTCCTAAAATCATGTTTGTTATAAAGAATAAAAGGATACATACTGTATATAGATACAATAAAATATATAAGATAATTAGTGTACACACACACTAATCAAAGTGAAAGTTATTATAATGTATTGGCCATAACAATAATAATAATAATAATAATAATAATAATAATAATAATAATAATAATAATAATAATAATAACAATACACATGTATAAAAAATGAAAAGTGAAATGTTGTTCTGTTCTATTTCTTGATGCCACAGTATACAGAAGATACGTTTTCAGAGTTGGTTGCTATTTTAATAATTCAAATGTGTGTTTGTAAATATTTGTTTCTATTATTACAGTAAAGTTACAGTAACATAACAAATTAATGAATGAATTAAACAGATAACATAAAATGCTGAAATGACCATTCAGAATGCCCTGGCACTAATCTCAGCTCACAACCAGAGTGGTCTTAGTATTTCATTTGCTGTTTACAATTACCACAGCAGTAGGCATTTTATGAAAAATTAAAAATGACACTTTAATGGTGTCTAAAATAAAATAATAATGAAACATGTCTAAAATCGATAGCCCATTGAATTAATTCATCCCGGATAACACTGCTGCATGTGATACCAGGTGTCGAGTGAGAACAACAGGTACATCTATTGACTTTTATCATGATGCACCTGCTATTACCTGACCAAAAGAATAAAGATGCTAATTCCGGTCCAAAAATGTAAACATACCACCAAGCTTCTGGATAGATCAGAGTTGCCTGAAGATGTTCATAATGCCAAAAAAGTACTGAAGGTTACGTCAAGTGATCCAGGAAGATAGCACAGCAAGGTCCAATGCATTTAGCAGGTATTGTTATAACGTATATGGATGCAATACTGGCTCTTTAGATAACTTATGACTTAAATGTCTGGGAATACAATCATGTAATAGATTAAGTTTAACTAAAAATAATTTGTTAAAAGCCATCCATATGGGGAAAGTGCATATAAGCTAAGATATATAGTATAAATGTGTTATTGTATACTGAATTATTGTATCACCAAACAAAAGTAACATGTGTGTAGTTTGCCCTTTCAAGACAAAATTAATTTCTGCATAACTGACATAATGCACAGTAATAAATAATGGACTGCAACCTTTAAAAAGCACTGTTTCTGCTGTCAATGGGTTTAACTGATGGAATAATATGGTATTCATTTTTCTGACTACAACAGTATTGAGGCCATATTGAGGCCACTTGTTGTTGATTCCATCTGCTTTCAGTGTAACAGGGAGGTTAGAAATTGTTGCCATTGCGTATAAATTTGTCCAGAGAATTAATCATCCAGAGAATCACGTGGTTCAATCACATGGTCATCCCACTCTATTCTTAGTGGTTCATGAACTCCTTTCTGTGATAAATATCAGACTCAACCCCACCTATTGATCTGGGGATTTGAAACATTTTCATATACTAAAAGGTACCCTGTGTATCTCACTATTTCACTTTTTTTTATCCCGATATAAATAAAAAGCATATTAACTCACAGTAAAGTCATTATTACAATTACAATAAGAAACTGTAGTAGTTTTTAGATTATTATATTACATCGTCAAATATGTGTCAAAAAATAATGGTACTTAGACTGACGCAATGGAAATTGACTGACGGAATGGAATGAACAGATTCATTCAACTTTGTTTTCATGTGAGAAATGGAACCACTAAAAAAACAGCAGGGTAAACATATAACATAGGGGAATGGCATCTCTGATGGAATAGTTTGTAACCAAGAAGCAGAATGAATTACATGGAAAAATACATAGTGGTTGGAAGAAGTATGTAAGACATGCGTAACTAGATGCTCTCTGTCAGATTCTCACCTTAATAAAACTGGAGTGTAAAGGCCTCTGTCCACAGAAGAAGTTTCAGCTTCCCCACAGTGCATCAACACTGGCCAGCAATGACCACAACTTCAACAACAACAGTCTCCATTCCCAAACCAACGTCTGAGGCTCAGCCAATTAGGTTCAATAGTGATGTTGCTTTTCTGATACGGACACCTGACTGCTAGAAACTGGTTGAAATCACTCATTATCACAAACCCCTGGTGGCCATCAGTCAGTCACTGAAATAACTTGTGAACTCTCCTGACCTGGGCAGAAATCAAACCAATGACCTTGAGGTGAAGGGCTTCATATCCAATTGCTAGTCCACTAAGCCGATCATCCTATCTCACTGTATGCCTGCTTCAATTGTAATTGAGCAGCATTGTATTATTGACTTACTTGTGTTCTTTCTGAAGGTGTAAAGATTTCTTCTCTAAAATGAAGAATCATTATTTCAATGGTTATCTCGTACCATTAGACAGTTACAAGTTACCTGAACACAACTGTAATTAGTTAGAGTACAGTAACTTATTACTTAAAATATGTAGCTAGTTACAAATAGTTACTTCTCAGGCACAGTTTAAATTTTTTGGATTATTAAAGTTGCAGCTGGAAATATTCTTTGAAGATCCAGCTATCACACCCACTCGGTCCTTCCTCTGACTCCATTTTCAAGCAGGATGACATGAAAAGCTCATTCATGTGACATGTAAGGTGTGACTTGCACTGTTTACGCACTTTCTGATTTCCATGTTATGCATTAGCCATAGTTTAAATATAACTAAAAGTAACTAAGTTATTTTTTCACATAAAATGTGATCCATTACCACATTTTGTTGCCTGTCTGAAAAAGGAACCATTACAGTTATGTGTCAGTGAAAAATCTATTTAGATTATAGTTATGCGTTACATGTGATGCGTTACTCCCCAAAACTGCCAATAGAATAATGATTTCTACATTTGGGATTTTTATTACTGTTACTTTTGCTAATCTTTGTAGCTGGAAGCTGGGTTCACGTAGACAGATCAGTTTGGCCAGACACCAGATATACTCAGTTAATACAAGCGACATGGTATGGATTTTTAAATTCACTTTCTTTACGTGCTGGGTCTGTAAGGCTACATCATTTTCTTTTTATAGTTCTGTGGTGAAATCTCAACAGAGGCACAGTATATATGTTTCAAATGAAGGCTTAATTAAATGTTCATCCATTGAACAAGGAAATATAATAACTTACAGCACTGTATTTTTTATTGAATCTATTCCACCTGAGCTGGTTATTCTGGGTTTGCCATCTATAATGTTCAATGAAAAATCTAACTTAATTAATTCCTCTACATGTCATCCCATGGGAATATATTGTAAATAATATTAAACTTTGTTGAACTATATTATGACTACAGAGGTCTAGCGACCATTTGAGGCTAGAAAAACAGTACAAGAATCTCTAGACTTTCTCATTTGATATGCAGAGTACATGGGAACTTTTCCCTTTCTGGTTGCAATTATGAGATCGACTTCTAGATTTCATGGAAATGCCATCTTTTGAGGTCCAGGCTTTAAGGAAATGAATGCTTAGTTATTGATGGCTTCACATAAGCAGTGAACTCTCCCTAATCGCATTGAATGGTGATTGTTACGGAAGTCATATGCATAAAATTAATTATGCCATGCAATAAGGGCCATAAATCAGTTCACTATCAATTCACAAGTAGATCTTTCAACCCAGTGCTCTTTTCACAGTTCAAGGTAAAAAATGAATCCAAACAAATTCACATTTTATGGGACAAATAGTTTAGGGGACAAATGTCAGTAATACTAAAAAGATATGGGACATGGCTTTTTTTTTTAAATAATCTTGAAATGTTCGCGTAGCAGCATTGGAGACTGATGTCTTCTACTTTTATAAACAGAGCTGGCACAGCACGACAAGCAGTTTCCACACATTGCCCCATGTGCGTTAGATGGGTGGAGAGCAGTTCAGTCAACACGCTCATCTTATACTTGGTCCCCCTTCTTAAGAAGGCCTTAACTGGTACCCAATGATGGTTTTGATGAATTGTGAGATGGATTTATGATGCAAACTGCTGTCCATTGAAGGCTAAGTGACCTAAGTGCATTCAAATGTAGGCTGTGTGTTTTATCTGTTGGTGTTGTGTGGCTTGTCTTATGAAGGTATACCTACAAATATTATGTGGTCAGTACAAGTTGTATGTGCTGTCTCAGAATAACTGCTCAACTCCTTGTGTGTTATTGGTTTCTGATTTTTTTTGTCCGGCTACTGAATATTTCCTCATGAAAATGTATTTTTTTTCTCACAGAAGTCGAGAAAGACAAATGTTAACTGCAGTCACCCCAAACCCAGTATATAAGCATAAATCACAGAACACATTTTAATTCCAGTATTATTTTGTTTCCACCTTTACTCTCTCTAAATCATGCAATCATGCATACATGTCCAATACTCCAGAGAGTACAAGTGACAGTCCAGAATACTTAATATATACTTAAGCAATTATTTCTAAAGCCTTTCAAGCTTCTCGCTCTACATTTAATTATGTAGATGTGGTTTAAACAAGGTTTTATTTATAATGATACAAATGATTAATTTACAAATAAATAGCAATATATGGTAAGGGAAATAATTACGGCACATACTGTGTTAAGTTACCTATACATCATATTATTTTACTGTATTCTATGTGGGATATTAGAGCCTTTTATAAATAGAAAAGGCCAAGACAAATCTGGGTTGAGATGGTTACTCCTCTGATCCTCTACTGACACACTGTCATTGGATTATTAAAGTAATTTTCAGCCTTCTGATTGGATTCCCATCAGCCAGTCACAATACAAGGATTTATAACTGATGATGACTTAGCAATCTGGCAACATTTATTGTGTCAGATGTATTTCTAATTTCTAAGTATAAACACAAGGCACAAGCATGGTATTACAGTTTAAAAAACATAACTGGGAAACCATTATACAGTAAAACAAGTTCATCACCTTGGAGAAACCTTGCCTGAACTGTTGGAGGATCAGCGCTTCACCAGCAGTGGGTATGAAACACATTTTTCAGTGGTACTGTAGTGGATTAGCTGTGTGTATTGATTCACACCATTGAGATACCAATAATATGTCACAATATATTGAAAAAAGTGACAAAATTAAAACTGTGCTACAATGGCTTCCATTGAAGTTACCCTTGCACAACAATTTCTCAATAGTACATACAAAGGGCATTGCAATTATAGCGGCCGCTGTGTTTCCATTGAAGATCATTTGGTACAAGGATTTAAAGCAAGTGTAGGTCACCACCAAATAGACCAGGGGCACCAAAAAGCTTTTGGGCCACCAGCATGAAAATCATTCTTGAATCATACTTCAAACTGAATAAAAATCTATCATAAACTGCTATATCATTCTCGTAAAGTGCAGCTTGGCTGTAGATATCAACTTGTGTGCTGTCTAATCCAAGTGTAACTGCTGCAGACATTTTCTTGGAAGAAATAAGTGAAAACAAATTGTAGTTGCCAAAAGTCAAGTTTCTCAGTCGTGTTCCAGCACTTAAAGAAATATTTCCTTGTTTTTCCTGACATCCATTACTTATCACTTTGGAATATTGAATATAACAATAATATTAGTTTTAGGGGGTAAGCAGGGCAATTAAAAGCAATTGGCTTTTATCATTTAAAACAAACGCTGGGCTTGATGACTTGGATTCCAGCTGGTATTTTAATGAAGTGTTCTTGAACGGAGAAACCTGCTGTATCACCTCATCATCCACACAACGCTCTGTTATGATAAGGCGCTATGTGTTAATAATGCTTGGTACATGAAATGCGGCGATGGACTGCATTGTACTTTTCCTTTTTAATTAGTGATGAATTTAATGCTCTTGAAAGGAT
Organism: Acipenser ruthenus; assembly: GCF_902713425.1. Taxonomy (NCBI): domain Eukaryota; kingdom Metazoa; phylum Chordata; class Actinopteri; order Acipenseriformes; family Acipenseridae; genus Acipenser; species Acipenser ruthenus. The sequence goes on along the minus strand of NC_081190.1, from coordinate 32,018,773 downwards.
GCATATTGATGGCACTGGAGACTCATGAACTTGTATTACAGCTTTCTCACATTGCCTCACCAACTGTACTAGAAACTGAGACTGCAAAGGGAGAGGTTGTTATTTTTTCTGTTGGTACAAACTTGTTACTTTTGGGAAACATTTATCAAGGCCTTTTGTACTATCTTTTTGTGAAAAGAAAATCAAACTGTCAACACATGATGCTTAATATCTGCTACATTTTCCTAATATTTAATATATTACCTGTTTAATATCCCACACTGTGATCTATGATTATCTGAATTATCTAAAGAAGGGTTGAAGTAAATTGAACTCCATATTAACGCAGATGGTGCTTTTCACCCCTGGGGTAGCCACATATTAACTCTACATACAATAAAATACAGTGAAATTAAGTAAGGATAAAAGCAGGTTTTACATTATTAAAATTAAAATCTGCCATGGTTTAGATCGTTAAAACAGACCCCTAAGTTATGTTCTGTGTTATTCACTATTTGTTGTTTTAGCTTATAATATTATGTTCCATTGATTACTAACGGCTTCAGCAAAATAGTTTCAAGGCTGATTTGTAGTTATTTTTGTGTTTGGGGAGGTTTTTATTATTAAATTTAACATTGACTGTAACACTGGTATTAATCAAATTTGGCAAATTTATTGGTGATTCTGGTATGACTGTTTTATCTTTGATTCCAGTCACATTAATATTTAAACACTATGAATAAATTACTTGGATTACTAAAGTAAGGCCTTGTGTGCTCAAATTAGTAGTTTTGGGGGAAAAAAACATTTACAAAATCTTATAACCTATTAATACATTTCCTTATTTTATTTATCTGTATGACTTTATATTGAAGTTGTAGCATCTTCACTGAGTTTAAGAATTGAATGTTAAAATATAAGTAACATAATAAATTTGCAGAGTCAGTGCGATACCTTGAAAAAAATGCGCTGAACCGATAAAGAACCTTGTAGAACACACACGTGTTGTGCAGTAGTTTAAAGTAACATTGCAGTTAAAATGGAATGCTTTTTAATACCTTCCCTCTTACCTTTAAAGATTGTACAGTATTTATCGACATTACTCACGTTGACTTAAAAGCAAGGTTGCATTTTACCCCGTGAAAATACATTTCACTCTCTCAGTTAAAATCAGAGGGTCCATCCGTACTGTGGAGAGGAACCCCCCCCTCTCCCTCCCCCCTTGGGAGGAAACCTCTGGTGGACCTGGCGCCCCCACTCCGGGAATACTAGGGACTGGTGAGCTGCTGCAATGTCCGTGGGAGATGACCTGGAGGCGGAACTGGTGCTGGATACCTGAGAGGTAATTCCTGATGGAGGAAGGGGCCAGGTTAAGGGATAGCCTGAGGTATGTGATAAAGGCGAGGAGGTGCTGAAGGTTATAGGTGGTGAGAGAGATACGAATCTGGGCGCAGAATGTGGTGAAGGAAGACCAGGCAGTAGAATGAGAAGAGCGAGTGGAAGGGGCGAAGGCAATTCTCCCTGAAGCTGCAGGCTGACTGGAGGAGGCTGGAGAGTGTGGAGTTTAGTGGAACACCAGTTGATTGAAAGGAGGAACTTGCCGCAGGTTGGGGTCTACTTCTGGGATCAGGCTGTGAAACTTGTGGACCATCACACAACCTCCACCATGTTTAACACTGGGCAAACTTTTTTAAAATGTTTTTTTTTTTACTGCAAGGTGTAGTATTCTGTAGTAAAATTACTACAGCTAGCCAAAGTCCAGTATCTGGGTGCACGGTATGGTTCACAAGACCTCAAGGTTGATATGGCTTTACGCTCCAAGTCTTTCCATTGTATTCCCCTTGATGTCCTGGTAACTGTTGCTTTTGATTTTTCACCGTTAAATCATCTGGTGCTGTCCCGGTATCCTGCAGAGGAAGTGCTTCACAGGAGCAGTTAGACATAGCACTTCCATGGTCAGGTCATTGAATGGACAGAGCAGCCTTTTCTGAGGCTAGAGATTAAAGAGTGAAGGATGTCTATTGATATAAGGAAGCTGGGAGGGAGCAGAGGGGGGGGGGTTTCTCTTGAGAACTGATGGGATGGATAGGCGTGTTGGGGAAGGGACGGAATCGAGGCAGTAGAAATACTGAATTCCGCAGATGGAGGCTTTAATGGTAGTGGGGGCGAAGTGAAGAGAATCCCTTGCATGGGCGATGGAGGCTAGAATCCGTTGCTCATTGAAGCAGGATGGGATGTATTTGGTTTTGAGTTCAGAAAGTTGTAAATGTTTTTCATCCGGTGGTCTACGATGATTTGGTCACTGGAGTTAAAGCTGTAACCATGTAGTGGTGAGCAGACTGAAGAAGGTTGGACAGTGTTGTATTTAGTTGAACAGCAGATGTCGGTGTTGCAGAGTTTGATGAGGGCTGAGGTGGCAGCTGGAACTGAACGAATAATGAAATCGACTGCTGAGTTGATTCTGGAAACAAAGGCAGAAAGATGAGATGCCGACCATCCTATGTGTTAGTTAATACGGGATCGATCAGTGGTTTGCTACCATCATGTCTGCTTGGAATGGAAAAGGTGAACTCACATTCAGAGATTTGGGTTTCACAACTCCAGTCATTCTATATATATATTTTTTTAGAGATCCAAGCATTGGAGGATAGCTGGAGCGTTGGAAGCTCTGGAGGAGAGCAGTTGCAGATTTAAGCAGTACACTAAAGCAACTTTTGCATTCTGCAATAGTGAGCAGATCTGAAGAGGGAGCCGAGATTTGCTGTAGTGAGGAGTGATTAACAGTAGAGGCGAGATCTGCTGAACAGGCAGAGATCTGAGGGAGTAAACGATGGAATGCTGTCAGTAGTGTGCAGTGGCTTGCTGTACAGAGTGAAGTCCTGAATGCGGTGAAAATTGGTATTTGAGAGTTAAGGCGGTTTAGATGATGTTGGAGATGGGGCTGCCTTTAGGCAGAGATGAAGAATGCATAGATCTGAGGCTGCTGCAGAATCTGAGAGATGAGAATGCGTTGCTCTGAGGCTGCTGCAAAACCTATTGATTTGATCGGGTGCAATCTATGAACGAAATGGTGACTTTGAAAGTTGTATTAAGTGCCTTGATAAAGTTCGGGGCAAATGAGGAAGTGCGAATCCTGGAACAAGAAGGTTGCAGGAATGGCCTTATGCAGGGAAGCTGGAAATTAATGATTCTTAGCATCTCAGAAAGCTGAGAAGCTTGGCTTCATGACCAGGTCCTCGGTTATTAAGAAGGCAGTACGGCTTATTTGATCATTTCTAAAAAATTTAAATAATACCTTAAAGACATGAATAACTTTAAAATATTAGTCCATGCCTTGCCCGAGTCTCTTTTGGCAGCCTTTCCTGTTTTTTTTTTTTTTTTTTGGAACCAATAGAAGATCTGCCTTTTCCACAGCTAGCCAATTTGAAGTGATAGGGGTGGGATGTAAACATTCCCTAGGTCAGCTATCTCGGAAACAAGAAACAAAGACCAGCATAATATTGTTTTTAGGAACGTATCACATTCTAATTATTACTTTATTTAAAATAAATAAATAAAGTCTTGACTGTCGAAAGTGTGGATTGATGTTTGTTTTCTGACTGGTTCACGTGAACCGATGTGAACTGGTCTGAACCTGCCACTGTGTTACTGACATCCAGTACTTGTTATAAGAGACGTCATTTCACGCAGTTCAAGCAGCCCTGTTCTCTTGCCCAAACTGCACAAGATAATATCTATTATACAATAAGATACCCTACACACAACATATGAACTTAGAGAAAACCTGTGTTTTTATTGACAGGAAACAACCCACAGTGGAAATAGAATTTAAAAAAAAAAACACCACTCTCAAGACTAAACTATTGTAAGACTGGACGAAATGGGTTTAAATCACGCTGAAAGGAAATGAAAAGTTTAGGAAGTGACTGTCTTTGAGATTTAAATGGCAAGTGTGTGACATTACCATGCACAAATCAAGCCATTTTGTCTTTCAAAGTAACAAATTATCATTGTGTGCCCCTTGTCATGAAAGCATTAACAAACCAATGGCCAGACAACAGACTTGATCCATGACAATTGAGGTAGTTAAGGCACTGGGAATGACTACAGAAAATAAAAGCACAGTCCTCCCTTGAGTCAATGCAGTCAGCAATACTTTATGGTGGCTTTAGAGTGAGGTATGGAATAAACACTGCACATGTTCCTTTCACCTATGAAACCCAAGAGGGAAGGGATACATAAGAATACACATCTGTGTCACTGGAATCTATTGTTGCATATCTCCTATAATACACGTTTGCAACACAAGCAGTGCTGCCATTGGAGAGCTAATGGGCAGATGGCCTTACTGTACAAACAGAGCAATCTATTTAATGAATTCACTCTGTTGTCCCCCTGCTAGAAGGGAATAAGACTACCCTGTAGCGGTTCTTGTAGGTAGAATTCTGGGTCAGAGGGTCATAAGTTCAAATCCTGCGCAGGACAATCCCTCCAATACTCATGATCTGTGCCCCAGCATATACTACACAGGACCCTGATGTGGCAGGTGCCATCCTGTGCATTTTATACAGCAGGGGTGGGGAACCCATGTTCCTGGAGGGCCAGTGTCCCTCCTGGTTTTTGTTCCAACTGTGCCCTAAATTATTTAATTAGACCAATAATTGGTAATAAATAATTATTTAGGGCACAGTTGGAACAAAAAAGTTTCATTCATCTTAGCTAATTTTGCGAGTTCCACGTGATTGCTAAATGTCTTCTAATGTGTTTGATAGTTTTGACATTTATCCTTCATTCCTTAAATGTATGGCACCTAAACAGCAAAAAAAAAAAAAGGAAAGGATCTAAAGGAGTTAACAGTATCTCTGAAACAGATTTTTGGACACTTTAACAGAATTTAAACATAAACAATGGCTAAAATATAACATGGGTGTGTGTAAATGATATTGGTTCTATTCAATTGATCCAAATGTTGGCAGATCTAAATACCACGCACTGTACATATTTAAAATATCACTGTAACTGTACATATTTTTAAAGACAAAAAAAACACCAAATGGCTGACATACACTGTTAAAGACCATTGTTTTTGTTCACAAATGTGATAAGTATTGTTGTTGTGATATTTTTGTTCTATAAACAGTGGTTGTACTTATATCTGCTGCCGTTTAGATCGATTCAATTCAAATGGATATTTGTATACATATAAAAGGGCCTGTAAAATATATTATCATTACTATACCTAAAATATTCACAAATAATAATATTATTCAAGTCATGGAACCATTCTAGGCTGCCGTGGTTTCTTTAACAAGTCCAAAAGGACTTCATGAATATCAAACTTAAGTTTTCTTCACAAAACTAAAAAAAATTTTTTGTTAGAGCTTTGTGACTTGGGCCAAAAATCTACCAAATTTGTGACATATTTATTTTTAACTAATCTGTGAAACGATCAAATAAAAATAAAATAAAATGCTTTTCTACCCTGAAAAATAGGACACATTTCAATCTACTCGTGGGGTTACTTATAACTAAAATAGTTATTTTAATCAATAACAGTGACATTTGCACCCCAGCACAATTACAAAAAGTAATTTATTATTTAATTAAGCATGGGGATAAATACAGACTTTCAGATTGCATGTAACTCTTCCTTTTACTGGTAACAAATGTTACCAGTATTCAATACAAAAGTTATATTATCAAAATACATTTAACAGTCTGTAAACTGGTGTTTCTCAGTTTTGTGATACACATTTAAAGGATCACATTTTTTTAAGGATCAATAGGCTTGCACCCAGCCTTACTGGAATTAAAATAGAGCATGTGCTCTATACCCATTGAGCATAGCTAAATAACCCCAATCTGTCCTCTTCTCCAGTTGATTAATGTGTTTTTACTGCCATTATTTAGGAAAATGTGCATTTGATTTACATATGAATAAATAGCAAAGACTGCTTATTTTTTTTTTACAAATTACATTTTTGTTTTTGTTGTCTGGAGTGACAATGCTGTTAAATGTTCTAGTTTGCTGGATTTTTTTACAATCCTTCATTTTTAATGGGTATTTCAGTATGCAGGGTTGTGAACATGTGTATGCGTATAAATTGTATTGTAGCATTGTAATGATTTAATATAGTGTTTCCAACTGCTGTATTTACTGTTATTTAGTTTACATTTGTTTGTCACTTCAGGATCACGTTATCAAAATATACACATATATCTAAATGGTTTTATCTGAAATGTAGCTCAAATGTATATTTTTGGCACAGTAATTTTTTTTATATATTCACCAACTATGGCCTCAGTATAACATGGATAACACACCTACCCTTAAACTACAAAACCCATGCTATAAAAATACTTTTTAAAGGGTAGTGTATATAAGAGCCAAAGATAATTGTTGTACGTAAATCACAGCATTGTCACCCTGAGACTCAATAAACACAAAATGAAGAATTAACAAATAAATTGTAAAGAAAAGAAAAAACAAAACACAGACATCCCCCCCCCCCCCCCCACATTCATTCTAGCATAAAAGTACAAATTTGTTAAAATTCAAGCCTGTTTGAATCATCAGTCCTCAGGGCCATTAAAAAGTTTTCTGTCAAATTACAGAATGCTTCAGTGGATGCCCACACGAGCCCGGCTCCGCTCTTGTAAAGGTGCTGTTCAACTCCTTCCATTTCATGACTGGTTAACATTCATTACCGCATCAATTCCTTTCCTCCAACAACAAAAAAAAGAAGTGCTCTATTCATTATGCGGTCTTAATTCAGGCTAAGTAATAACACACAATGCTTCCTTGCTCCAGAGACCTGGACTTCATTTAAAAGGCCATATCGATGGACCTGGTCCAATCTGCCTCCTCAGTATGTTTTTCTCTGCTTGCCTTTAATTTCATTATACTGCCACGATACAAAGTGAATTGAGGGGGGGACGACATCTGTTCATCCTCTGGCCTGGCAGCACAAACAAAGGCCATCAAAGTCACAGAGGTTAAGTCAACCCGTGCAGTGCCAGCTGTTAACCCACCCCAAACATAAATGTCCTCTCAATTGATATTCCCCTCTCAAACACTTCTAATTCAGCATGATGGATCTCCCTTAATATCATTAGCCGAAACATTCGACTAATTGTAGCAAGTCTTAATCCATCTGGGCAGTTAAAATGATATTAGCCTTTTTGAAATAGGATTTACATATAGTGTCTGTTCCAGCTCCAAACAGCCAATTAGGGCTTAAACTGTTAGCCATTTAGTTAAGCACAGGCTGAGCAATGCATATATATGCATTAACTCTGTTGAATTAACCTTTTCAAAGCCAGGCATGAAAAAAAGAAGAATTGAAAAGGCAGTTGAATTGCTGCCCACGGTTGTTTAAACCCCAATGGAGGAGTCAGATGTGGCTCTGTCAGTATTGATTGCTTACCGTTTTGTAAGCCTTTCAGATTTTTTAACACTATTTGTACAGTACCTGCTCTCATTTACAAAGGAAGAAGTTTAGCTTTTCAGTTTTAACTGTGGAACAGCCCCCCTGTAACAAATACAATAAATAAACTGCAGAACAAACTTTAAAGATTGTTGCTTGTTTTTTTGGTTTAATTTCCACTTTGCAGAATGACTGCTACTAGTATGCAACCAGGTTGGAGCAAACATGCAAAGTGCATTGTGAATTTAGCATCAGGGGGACCCCCCCAAACCACACCATGGCAAAAGAGACTTGCTTCTACCTAACTACTTGTTTCACAGGTTCAGGACTATTACAGGTACTCAGTGCTAGAATTCACACAAACACTGAAAGGCCCATTGCTCCCAAACTCTACAATACTTTGCCACAGAAAATATTTACTTTCAAAACTCAATTGTTTAGTACTTAGTATTTTTATTATTCTGAAATTAACATGAACCTTCACATCTTTCATATTCCTGAGCCCTACTACAGACAGAAATATTTGTGTTAAATATTTGTAAAGACTATTGTGTTGTACCTCTGAAAATGTAGCTAGCTTAATCAACATGTTTTCAATTGTACTGTTGCAGTATATATACCGCTACTTTTTGAGTAGACAGAGAGGAAATAACACTGTCTTTATTACTTATTACCCTCCAAATTATCACCAAAAAGTGAAGGTAAAAAAAGCCTAGAAACAGCAAAAAAGCATAAAATAAACAATTAACTCAGCAGATAAACTTGTTCCTGGATGCTTCAGAAACAGCCCTCAATACAGTTTCTTACATGTCTGTTTTCTGCTATCTTACCTGTAACACTGCCATCTATAGGCAGCTAAAAACATCACAGTTTTATTGATGGGCTCTCAAGTCTTTTTGTGTGGCATGCCTATAGGATTGTGTGTAGATTCTTTAGATAACAAAATAAAACTCTTTTAAACACCAATTGCATATTTTTACAAACTGATGGGTAACTATCCCAAATTTCTCTTGAAATATATATATTTAAAAAAAATGTCATGCAGTTTTTACAAATATAAATATAATAATTGTAATATCATAATTTTATGCATATATGACAAAAATAAATAATAATATTTTAAAAAATTTAGTAATTGATTTTGTAATGTAAATATACTATATTTTATTATGTTTGTTATTCAGACTACTTTCTATTTATATATATGTATATGGCTTTTGAAAGTGGTAGATATTGCAGAATATGCCTCTGGGACTGTATAGATTTAGTACAACTTTACCTTCCATATTAGTTAAGGGTAATATAAGGTCGTAATATTATAATGCAGTATACTGTAACACCCAGAGTCATATATGGTTACAATATGCATACATTTTTTTAAGAAGAAGAAGAAGAAAAAGAAGAATTGTATGCATATAAACCCACACAACAGCTAATTAGAATGTTATGAACGTAAATCTAGTTTAAGAAGAGGATTTAAACTACTGGCAGCAACATAGCTGGGATTATATAATGAGTAAAAACACATTTTCAAGCAGAAGAAGTAGTAAGAAAAAAAGACTACATTTGAATAAGCTTTTACAAACACTATCCAGCATTATTTAATTAGAGTGAGGAGTGGAAGAGACATTTACAGTAAACAGATTGACAGGATATACAGTATTTCTGTGTGAGCACCCAATATGAAATATCACTGGACAAACTGAAAGCATTAAAATATCCTACCATTTAAATTCAAAAATAAATCCTAATTTCTCTTTGTTCATTCTCATTTTATTGGCAAAGAGTCTGAATATATGACTTCACAATTCATATGACAGATAGTTCTTGTCAAGCATTTTAATGTTGTTGTTTTTCTATTTTTTTATTTTATCACCAAGGTAACTGGTGCCAATATGATTCTGAATGTAGTAAATACCACAATATTTATTTTTTGCACTGCACAGTGCTTAGAAAATGTAAACATTTCACAGCAGATGATGAAAGAGCTGCCAGCCCTCATCTTACTCAAAACAGAACTGTAGCAAAACATATAACTTTATTGTCAAAACCTCATTTGAAATAACTTGGGCCTGTCATGAACCCACTGTACAAAAAAGCCATTATTAATATATTATTGAACTTTACAGTACTGGTATAACCAAGGCAAACATGTTGATTGTTTCTTAATCTCATAACACTGACACTTTCATAAGGACTGCTGCACTGCACTGCAGCTATTACATACCAGTCTTTCCCTGTGTCCCAATATGCAAGAAGCAAATACTGACCAACACAGTTGAGCAGAAGTTATTTGATTCCACATGCATGTTTAATATTTCTAAAGAGTAAGCTTGTGATGGGGTAGTTTCACAACATCCCAGAAACCTGTGACTTACAGTCTCAGAGGATCCAGGACACACTTACAGTCTCAGAGGATCCAGGACACACTTACAGTCTCAGAGAATCCAGGACACACTTACAGTCTCAGAGGATCCAGGACACACTTACAGCCTCAGAGGATCCAGGACACAATTGCAGTCTCAGAGGATCCAGGACACACTTACAGTCTCAGAGGATCCAGGACACACTTACAGTCTCAGAGAATCCAGGACACACTTACAGTCTCAGAGAATCCAGGACACACTCACAGTCTCAGAGGATCCAGGACACACTTACAGTCTTAGAGGATCCAGGACACACTTACAGTCTCAGAGGATCCAGGACACACTCACAGTCTCAGAGAATCCAGGACACACTTACAGTCTCAGAGAATCCAGGACACACTTACAGCCACAGAGGATCCAGGACACAATTGCAGTCTCAGAGGACCCAGGACACACTTACAGTCTCAGAGGATCCAGGACACACTTACACTCTCAGAGGATCCAGGACACACTTAACCTTTTTTCCTACCAAAATGCTCCTTTTCTTCTGTTCATATGTTAACCCTGGTGGACACCAGCATAACATGGCTCTGGTTTCACACACAATAAACCATCTCCAGTATCCTGACACCCGTGGTATGCCTTCTTAGTGTGCCTCAGTGACTCAGACATGGGACACCTGCTTAATACATTTAAAGGCTTTAGTTTGCTACTGCTCTTGTGATCTTCTAATTTGTTAGTATTTGTGATTCAGATGATTTTTTAAGTAGTTAAATAGTACCTAGTTAACCAATGCAACTGTTAAATGATGCGGACAACCTAGTCTTTGTAAAAACAGTGTTACAGAGCTAATACATTTATATCTATCATTCTTTGTCTCTGTGCATTGTAGCAAATGTTCTCTTTTTTCAATCTCATTTAATTGGCAGATGTCTGCTCTTGCATATGTGATTTTTCTATGTTCTGTGTGCAATGATCCACAGTAGCTTTTGCAACATATTATTTATTTAGGGGTCCAGCAATGTTTAACTTTTTCTTAACTTTGATTTTATCAACTTTTTCAGCTTGTCATATTTGAGATACTTAAATGAGTAGAAGTTGCTAAAATGAACCCTTGGATTTAATTTTAAATTATGGTGATGGTATCCTTTTAGTTATAGCTAATAAAAGTAACACTATGAAAATATGTGAAACTGGCATACATGCCCAAAACATGAGTTCTACAGTATTTATCAGAGTTGTTGTTTGCATTGTTCTTTGTTATTTTATTTAAAGCTGCTATAATAATTAAATAGGGTAAATTGCCAAAAGGTTTTGTTGCTACCACAAAGTATGTTACATTTTAAAGACAGCAGGATATTTGGTCAAATACATAAAAAAATAAGAAGAAAAAGAACTACATATACATAAAGAACTTATAAATGCTGTTATTACAATCTATCACATGCTCTATAATACAATACCATTGAATTACACCTGACATTTAATGGAAAGCCATATTACTGTATCCATTTCCACATTACAAGTGTATTGAAATCAGCAGTATATACAGGTATTGGAAATAACTATAAAACATAGCTATCAGTGCCATGCCACTCGTAGTACCAGTTTTGGTTTGTGGATATTGATTTAGAATGGTGAACTCAAATCTCATGCATGACAACCTGCTAATATTGCATAGTGATTAGCACAGACACCTTTGAATCAGGTCATCTTGGGTTTCAATCTTTAACCAGGGTTAACTGGCTTGGTCTAAGCTTAAAACAAGGTATCTATGGCAGGATAGCTGCATGTCTGGAAGGCGCATACATAAATCTTGCTTGGCTGAAAAAAAATCATCGCAGAGTCCAGAGTTTGCCACTAATCCACATAAATCCTACTGGGGACCTGACAGCCATGGCTAGCAATACAAGCCCATAGAAACCAAACAAGTGAATGATACTATAATGTAGAGAGGTCACTTAGATCAACCACCAGACATTTACTGTGGTGCCTGTATCAGATAGTTTGTATATCACATGGTGGTGCTATATCTTAATACTGTCGCTGAGGTAATTAAAATTTGAGAAGCAATGTTATAACAATCAAACATCTAACAATGCACATGAGTCTCTTTAGTGTAATGACGTCTTTTAGAAATATGAACACAATTTAATGTTAAGCGTTTCAACTAGAAGTCTTTTAAAATGTTTAAATGTAGCAATAATGTTTTATATGTATGGGTGTGCTTCTGTCTGTAAAAATATGGTAAATACCACAAAGAGTTGTTTTTCATGATTTTAAGGATGATTTTATTTCTCCTAAACATATAGATTATTTGAATAGTCCCCTTTCTCTTAAACCTGCAACTAATTTACAGACAACTGACTTAAAAACAAATACAGTGGACACTGATGAAATACTGTAACAAAAATACTGACTGTATAAATAACAACACTTTGTGAGACAATATGATGACACACCTCACACAAGACATTTAAGAAAAAACATTTTACACTGGAAAAAGCTTTTACTGCACAGGAAGTTTTGGTTTACCTTCGCAGCTCAGCGTGTGGCAGAACAGCTGGAACCAACGTTCAGCAATTTAAAATGAATTTCCAGGTACTTTTTTTTTATAAATCGTGATACAGTACATTATAGAACATACAGAATGAGTGGGCTGAGTATAAGTCGGTACATTGTGGGCTGTCTCCTCTTGTGATACCGGTTTGTACTGCATTGTCCGATTTTTCAATATTAATTCTGACAAAAAAAAGTTTTTATTACAAACAGGTTAAATTATTTTTAAAAGAGTTTTAAACAAGGTTTTAAAAAACATTTCTTCTTATTAGCACTAGCAGTAGTACCACTGGTGGCTCTTTAATGATGATGAAGATCACTAGATTTGAAAATACCTCACATTTGTAATCAGACCATGTGATCTGCTGCAAATGCATCAGAATGCAGCACCGTATTTTAAACGTTTGCATATCCAGAAATAGCATTAAAAATACACAATAAAAGGGGGGCCGATAATAATGTTAATTAAACAAATAAACCCACTGATTTTAAAACATTGGTTATAACTCGTTTAACACTAATCCAAAGGAAAATATCATTGGATTATAGCCAGTTATACAACATCATAAGCTTTATATTTAATTATTATTTTATATAATATATTCACTTGTTATACACATTAAATAACTTTTACTAATTACAAAGGGGCACGATCATTGGCAAACAAAACTTTTTATAGGTGTTAAAGGGTTAAAATGACATTTTAAAAAAATGACATATATTTTGGGGGTATAAATTGGTCAATGTCAGATCTCTGCTGTATGTAAATCTGTAAGCACACACAGTCATAAATACTGCACTATGTGTGCTGCCTACCACTGCACTTTTTTCATTATTTATTTGAACAAATAAATATCTGTAAAGATACTGCTGAGAAATGGCTTCAAGATGTTACATTTGTTTCCAAAGATAGTTTAATCTAAGATCCAAACATGCAGTGAAAAAGATCACAAAATTAATTGATTTCCTCAGCACAGGGGAAAGGTAGGCAGTCCAGCTTGGTAACATTATTAAAATATGCATCCAAGCTCAACTGACGCATATCTAAATACATTAAAGCCTGCTCGGAAAATGTCAACATTTGAAAAAAAAAGTCAAGAGGTTTTAATCTGTTGCAAGAATTTTGTCTCTTTATGAATACATTTGCATACGACAGTACGCTTCAAAACAAATCTTTGCAGTTGACTGATTGGTGAATTACTTTGTGGGAGATCACTGATGTGAAAAAAAAAATCTTCTGTTTGTGGAACAAGCAAATTTTTACCTGGCTTTAGGCACCTTTTTGGGTTTCATTTTATACATTTCCAAGGAGTTTTAAAAAAGGAAAAACTGATGATAATTGGTGCAGGTAATTCTTTTCTCCCTTTTCTAATTGCTGTGAATATAAACTAGTTCAGTAAAGATCTACACAATCGCCTGTAACTGTACTACAGTTTACATTTTTATTTTTGATATATTTCAGGTTTTACAGAGGGGAAAGTAGTTCTTTAAAAAGTTTTTTTTTCCTTTGTCCTGCTGCACTTGTGCTGTGTAGAGATATTACTTTCAGCTTCTGGTGACAGGATCTCAAGAAGGTCATGAGGGATTACAGACAGATCTTTTGCCTGGCAAGTATGTACATTGAAAACTAAAACTAATAATAATAATAAAAACACCACCAAATAACTAGTAATGAGTAAAATTATTGTGAGTAAGGTCCAAATCATATACTGTATCACTTAATTACAACTTCAAACAGTGACATGACATGTCCATGATACATTTATGTTTACAATTTAAAAAAAAAGATCAAAATATATTTCATAGATATATTTTGTATACATACATGACATAACTATATCCTAATAACTCTTATGTATCGTCATAATTGGTGAGATGACAAGTCAAAAGTTGCCAAAGAGCAATAAAAACAATAATCACATTTTCCCAAATCCTCTTTTTCGGTGTTAGTTTACTCTGGCATAAGACTATCCAAGTTTCAAGCATTGATTGAGGTGGGATACATTTACTGAATTCCAGTCTAAACTTTACACAGAGGATGACCTGGAGTTAGGAATTTGTAAGTGGAAATGAGGGGTAAAGCATGACCTAGAAATAAGGCCAACAAACATTGTCTCAAATGGATTGAAAAATAACCAAGCCCTCCGCTCACCCTTCTCATCAACAGCTGTTGAGCATAAAGTGATAATAAGAAGTGATGAAGGGACAATTAGAGTTTCAGGGAAGTAAATGTAGATCACCCCTACCCCCCAGATCTGGAGAACAGACTGGCCTCATACTGGGTCTTCAAATATACTTCCCCAACCCTCTGAATTGGAGAAGGACTTTGATGTGAGTTTGTGGACGGATGTTCTGTACTTTACTTCTGCTTGTGCAAACAAAGAAAGGCATTTTTATTTCTGAGCAAACATTTCCAAATCTTTTAAGTTCTGAAATAGCTAAGTTAACTTTGGAGAAATATGGAGCACCAAAAATAGTTTTCATCTTACGACATATTATTTACAAGACAGGCTTAGAAAAGATCATTCTAACAGAATTTCAATAAGTTATCAGCAGTGACAAGTATACACAAGATTTGCTTTTTCATTCAAAGATTTATTTTTCTTTTATTGAAGAGCTCAGCATATATCCTATCACTCCACGATTAATGCTGACTAAATGCTGACTAAGCTGGATTGCCCATTTTTTTAAGTTAATATATTAAACAGAATCCAGCTTTAATTTGAATAGAGCACAAAGATTTTCAGGTCTTGTTTAATTCAGCTTGTAATTAATTGTAAAATAATGACTAAAGAGTGCTTGTAAAGTCATATTTAGACATATTCCATTTTTTAACTGTTTTTGCTTTGTTTAATTGTATGAAAAGTCCCAGTTGCAATGAGTTTACTATAGTCATGAGAATTATTCACAGTTTATACATTGTAGTCCCAGGTGCAATGAGTTTACTATAGTCATGAGAATTATTCACAGTTTATACACAGACATGTATATAAACAGGGGTTGCCGAATTTTCTTAGTTAGAGCATCCCCTTGACATCCGGTCTCCTGGCTCACCCAGAGAATGCATTGAAATGTTCTCCTTTGATTTATTATGGTAAATACTGTTAGCACGGGCATTCAAAATGGAAATTACAAATGTACAGTAGAGCAGACGTCAAGGTAGTAAGTATTGTATTTGAAATAACCAGGACCGAACAGCAGCAATCAAGTAAATAAACACCTAGATTTCAGTAGGAGGAAAAATATTTATTTATTTATGTATGTATGTATGTATGTATGTATGTATGTATGTATGTATGTATGTATGTATGTATGTATGTATTTATGTTTGTATTTATTTATTTGTTTACTTATTTATTTATTTACTATTTACTTTTACAATAGCCAATCCTCCTATAATATTTTTAAATAGAGACCTAAATGTGTTTGTTCAAATAGTTTGACATCAGTCAACCTCTGTGAAATGTATCCCCCAAGCTATATAAATGTTGCTTTTAGGTTTAGATTTCAAATCTTTTTTCTATTCATGTCTATATAATAGATTCCATTTGTGCATAGGTCCACATTAAACGATATGCAGAGAATGCCTCCCTGTTTTATTGTGGCTTTGTGAAGCTTCAAAAGGTGACAGCATAAGCTTATCCCATGCAGAGCTAAAGCCAAAGCATCACCACATACAGAGCACTTATAATCATGTGAGCTTCCTGAGTCCTCATCCCCACATGAATTCCTATATGAAGATTATCTCTGTCACAAGCACACTCCATACCAAAGGGTTTAGGCACACCACACACCAGGCATTCCTTCTTACTTATTCCCCAGATGCGTGTTCATCTGTCCAATCTACATTGCTCAATAGTGTTTTACATGTCATCATTGGCTTATACTGCAGATGGTGACCATCTCAGCACTGTCATTGAGAGTTATTAGATCTGGTGACTCATTCTGCCCTCACCAAATGATCTCCAATGGCAATGCAATTGTTCTGTGTAAATGGCAGTACAACAACAGCTACAAAGGTTATCAGCCACTGGTAGCTTGATACAACAGTGATAACATTTGGATGCACCAATGGTACTGTATGAACCAATATACACTGCCATGCAGTACCATGGTACCATAGCAGAACCAGTGTTATCCAATTGAAAAATACTTGTGTGTGTCACCTTTGCTATGAAAGAGTAAGTAGAGTGGTTCAGAAAATTTTATTACACTTCAACTTTTAAAGTCTGTTTCAAAGCTCGTTTCAAAATGTCCGCTCTAGTGTGATAGTGAAAGGATTAGTGCACGCACTGTCAAACAGGTAACACAGCACGATCCATGACGTGGTGTGGAAAAGAAAAGCCAGAGCACTTGTTGTTATGGTTTCTGTTTTTTAAATCACTCTTCCTGCAGCGATTTAGAGGACCGCTCTCAAACGAACGTCAGTGCACTAGGGCGGCCATTATGAAAATAGCTTTGAAACAGTCTTTAAAGTTATATGTGTAAAAAGTTGGCAGGATGTTAACAATGAAAGAGAAATTACAGGTACATTATTTAAACAGTTGTAGCAACACGTGGAGTATAGTGCTATATTTTTCAGAACCCCGCTACTTACTCTTTGATGTACTTTGAAAATGGTTCTGCATAGGATTCTTTAGGCTAACACTGGTACCGTACTGTTTAAAGTAGAGACTGTGTATGTGTGGAAGGCTGCTCACTGGAGCATGCATCCTGCTCCCAGCTGTGCCACACTAGCTTTGTGTTCTGTCTGAACCTGGGCAGTAAAACAGAGCCAATTCAGTCAAAATCATAACATTGGCTGTTGGCATGCTTTTGGACAAGTTTGCATGAGTAGATATGAAAAAGTAAATACAGTAAGACAGTATTGCACAGTAAAAATATATTGAATATTGCCCTTGTGCTACCTTTGCACCTTAGTACAAAACCATTGCAATCTGATTCGTGTCACTTCATTAAGTTCATTATGCTGCACCTCAGGTAGGCAGAGACTGGTTCCCTTGTCTGAACCTTGCTCTATAAATGCAGGTAGACTCCAACTGTTTCTTGGTTTTGATTAGCTACTCAGTGGCTTCCTGCTTACACTCCCTGAGTGCTTGGTTGGCAGCAGAATATCTTTGGAAGCTCTTCAATCGACATTAATTTCATATTACTGTAAAGCTACTGATAAAATATTCTTAAATTAAAATCTTTTTAAAAATGGTTGTTCATGAACTGCAATCAGAAGTTGTGTAAACATATGACACTACTGAAGATATCCAAAATCTCTTGCAGAGAATGGATCATTTAAATCAGTGGGTGTTTTTGCAGAGCATATTCTGAGCAGATCTGCACAGCCCTTGGCACCAAAAATATATAATATTTTCAGAAAATAAAACTGGCCAGTTTTATTATTTTTTCAACCAAACACATATTTAAAGTTCTAAAAAAAAAAAGAAGACAAAAGCTGGGTTATAAAGTGCAGCTGAGGGACTTGACGGAGTTCCTCTGAAGAGTTGTGGAGGCAGGAGGTTGGAGCTGTTTGATGTGGGAGGTCTAAAAGCGTCCTGCTGGGGCTCTCCCTGGGACATCTCATTAACCATGTCATCAAAGCCCCCTGGCTCAGCGAATCATAACACTGTCGCTGACATTACCACACAAATACAAGGTTCCTTGGGCAGTCTATAAACAGGAATGTACTAACCAATTCATCGCAAGCCCAACGCCCCTGCAAGGACTCGCTGCCCTTTAGCGCGCTGCGTGAATTGCCCCAGTCATTCATCAAAGTTTCTGGGACTGCATTTCACACAGCATTACATTTAATTAAAGCAACATTGACTGTGCTGTAATCCTCCGAGGGGTTCCTGTCAAAAGGTGCTGGGAACACTTTTCTCCTTAAATGTCTTATGTTTTCCCCTCCTGTCCTGAGACTATTATATAATGCTTCTTTGACTTTGCCTTGCTTTCAAGCCCTCTGGGGCAAATAAAAGGAGATGTATCTTTAGCGACCTTAAATATATGATCCTTCACTAATACACTGAAGAACTTGGGTGTTATGTACAGTAAATATTGGTGCAGAGGCAAATGTGTCTGTAATATTGAAACAAAACAGCTTGAATTGTTTCCAGAGGCAAACGTGACCATGTTTGTGTTCACAGTATTTATGTACAGTAAATAATGTATACCAGAGTATATATTAAAAAAAAAAAAAATACATGCAAAGTATGCCTCCTTTATTTTTAATACTAATATATTAACGTACTTCTATACTATGGAGTATTCCTCTCCTTGGTAGAGTCCAGGGTTTAATTTTATTTCCAACAAGTTTCTTTTCTGCAATCTAAATTAAATACGTTTTTCAGCTTTAAAAAAAAAAAAGAAAATAAAAAGCTAAAAATATATAATATTCGATTAGGAAACAACCACATTCACCATATATATTATTATAAAAGCAGTTGTAAAACTGACATAAACACTATAGAGAGCATAGTTGATTACCATTCAAGGCAGACATTACTATAATTACTATTGCAACATTGTAATGTAGTACTGTATTTTCTTTATACTGTTGAATAGGCATTAATACACTGTATTAATATTGCAGTAAATTAAGTCTGACAGTAGTTGCTTTTTTTGATAACATAAATTATTATTTATTATTATTTATTTCTTAGCAGACGTCCTTATCCAGGGCGACTTACAATTGTTACAAGATATCACATTATTTTTACATACAATTCCCCATTTACACAGTTGGGTTTTCTACTGGAGCAATCTAGGTAAAGTACCTTGCTCAAGGGTACAGCAGCAGTGTCCCCCACCTGGGATTGAACCCACAACCCTCCGGTCAAGAGTCCAGAGCCCTAACCGCTACTCCACACTGCTGCAAATGCACCATTAACAACAATTAAACTAATAATAATCATAAATTTATTTTTTGTTAATCCTGTAGGAGTTTCCATATGTTTCCCAATGCAATATATTTGCAAGATAAACTTACTGCATAAGCACTTAAAGAATATGAAGACAGGTTAAAAGAATGTGTAGCTGACAGGGTGGAAAGTCTTTACATTTGCTCAATCCACAAAGGTCCTCAGCTACATTTTCTTTTAAGGCAGTTAAGTCAAACACACAACCAGCTTTTTATGGCAAGCCAAATTATCATTTAGAGATATATCTAATTCATTTATAGATATCTCTAAATATTTGAAGATATCTCTAAATCATTTCCAGATATCTCTAAATATTTGAAGATATCTTCAAATATTTAGAGATATCTCTAAATCATTTTAAGATATCTAAAATGCATTTTTAGATATCTTTAAATCATTTGAAGATATCTTAAAATGGAGCTTTAAATGAGATATCTAAAATGCATTTTTAGATATCTTTAAATCATTTTAAGATATCTCTAAATGTTTTTGAGATATCTTTAAATACTTTTCAGATATCTTTAAATCATTTAGAGATATCTCTAAATAATGTCCTATTCATTTAAAGATATCTGCAAATCATTTGAAGATATCTTCAAATAGCTTCCTGTTCATTTCGAGATATCTCTAAATCATTTAGAGATATCTCTAAATAACTTCCTGTTCATTTAGAGATATCTCTAAATTATTTGAAGATATCTTCAAATAACTTCCTGTTCATTTGGAGATATCTCTAAATAGACCGGAAGTCCATTCAAAACATAGAGCATTTTCACAGGAAGTTATTTCGAGATATCTTGAAATGGCTTCCTGTTCATTTGAAGATATCTTCAAATGATTTAGAGATATCTTTAAATGAACAGGAAGTTATTTAAAGATATCTTCAAATGATTTAGAGATATCTCTAAATGAACAGGACGTTATTTGAAGATATCTTCAAATGATTTACAGATATCTTTAAATAATATGTGGATTTGGCTAACATGGTGCGCCAAACTGTCATTTAGAGATATCTTAAAATGAGGGTTTTAAAGATATCTGTAAATCATTTGAAGATATCTTCAAATAACTTCCTGTTCATTTAAAGATATCTGTAAATCATTTGAAGATATCTTCAAATAACTTCCCATTTATTTAGAGATATCTCTAAATCATTTAGAGATATCTCGAAATAACGTCCTGTTCATTTAAAGATATCTCTAAATCATTTAAAGATATCTTCAAATAACTTCCTGTTCATTTAAAGATATCTCTAAATCATTTGAAGATATCTTCAAATGAACAGGAAGCCATTTCAAGATATCTCAAAATGACTTCCTGTGAAAATGCTCTATGTTTTCAATGGACTTCCTGTCCATTTAAAGATATCTTCAAATGAACAGGAAGATATTTAGAGATATCTCTAAATGATTTAGAGATATCTCTAAATGAACAGGAAGTTATTTGAAGATATCTTCAAATGATTTAGAGATATCTTTAAATGAACAGGAAGTTATTTGAAGATATCTTCAAACGATTTAAAGATATCTTTAAATGAACAGGAAGTTATTTCGAGATATCTTTAAATGATTTAGAGATATCTTTAAAACCCTCATTTTAAGATATCTCTAAATGACAGTTTGGCATGCCATGCTAGCACAATCCATATGGTTTCCATAGTATTTAAAGATATCTGTAAATCAATTTGAGATATCTTTATTTCATTTTTAGATATCTCAAATTGATTTACAGATATCTTTAAATTAATTTTAGATATCTTAAAAACTGCACAATTAAAGATATCTGGAATTCAATTTGAGATATCTTGAAATGTTTTACAGATATCTCTAAATATTTCAAGATATCTTAAAATGCAATTAGAGATATCTCTAAATGATAATTTGGCTTGCCATAGCTTTTGACTGTTACTTCAAAAGGCTCCTCACAGAATTTCCAACCAGCTGTTGAAAAGGTGATTAAACGGAGAGTTGTTTCAGTGAAGGGAACATTTTGCTTCAGTTCATTAGCAACCCCGTTTATATGAACTCTTCAGACAGCCTATATTACCTCGAGCAAAAGTGATTGGGCCCTATTGCAGCAGTCTTAAACAGTTTCATGAATATCAAGCTAATTCTTTTTCATTAAAACTCACTTTTATTAATGAAAAGTGCAATATTTTTAAACAGTTTTTACCATAAATAAGATTACATTTATGAGCATATAAATGAGTCTAATAACTGTGCACTTGTTCCCTTTGTTCTTCATACTAAAATACAACAGATACTGTTGCCTTTAAATCAATTGTTGCTAACAAATAGTCCCATAAGTTGTGTTTGCCATACACACCCTTTCATTATATAGGTCTCAGATGTGCAATTTTGAAGGAAACACATGTTTTAGTAAAAGTGTATTGCACTTCCTGGGTCATTTTACCTAGAGGGTGACATTTTCCCTCTATTGACTGTCATGCATTCAGCAATAACATGCTTTGACCCAGAAGACACTGCTGGGGTGAAATGAACAAGGAAGTAAAGCAGTAACAGACTTCCTGGAAGGCATAGCAAGCAAACTGAGGGCTTAGTGTAGGATCAATTGTCTGTTTTAAAATGTTTACTATAACATGTAGTTATTTAAACACTGCTCGTTGGGACATGTGTAGCTAGTGGATATGCAAAATGGTAAGATTTATGGAATTATTTTGTCAGCTGCAATTTCTTTAAGGTGATTGACCATTGCAACTTTTGAAACTTGATTGGTCTCTTGACAGGTAAATCTTTCCTCTTACCCTCTTTGATTGGTAAAAACTGGTACAGGCCATCAGATTGATTGGGTGTTCAAGTTTAATGCAAAGTGGAAGACAAAATACATGTAGAAAAGACAAGCAGTGCAAGTCAGCTGTGGGAACACGTGAAAGTGTGTGGTTAAATTAATTGGAACTTCATACAGAAAAATAAAAAGTATGCATTTTGTATCATTCAGATGGTGGTAAAAAGTAAGCAAAGGCAGGAGCCAAGAGCTAAATTGATGGAAAAACTACCCTTGTGTGATGCACTGTGGCCTTCCCAGCCCATATCGGGCATCTCGGCACAGCCAGGACACAAGCCTAAGCTCCCCAGGCTGTATGCCTCACCCTATACACCTACCTACTAGTGAGCCAGTCTAGGATCCCCATTATTGTATTCACAAAACATACATGACAACCCATGAGTTAAGCTCTGTGAAAAGGGACCGGTATTTCATCAATATTTCTACTTTTCCCTCAGTGATTATATTCCGATGCTGTGACAGATTTAAAGACACAAGCCATACCCTGGAGTTCTACTAGTCTACTTATCCCAGTATGAGCTGGTGTTGAAAAGAGGCACATCAAAAAATAATAACTTGGTAAAATAAGTTCTCCTATATAATCCTTGTTGTTGTTACACCATCTGTCTACTGGTGGCACTGTTTGAAATTCAAACGTCCTAAGGTTACATAACATGAATCAATTCCTAAGGATGGTAAAAATAAGTACAATTTGAAAATAAACAACCAAAATAATAATAATGCCAAACATGATAAGTCCTTGTACTAGATGGCCTGCACTGTACACACAATACACAACTGGCTTCAGAACCTTTCCGAGTCAATTTATGCACTGCACATATTTTTGCACCGCCTCCATCCCGACGTTGAATTCCTTGTGGCATTACCAAGATTAGTATGTCACTGAGGTAGATAACAGTGTATAGGCTGGCTGACCCTGCCTGATCTGCATAAGATTGGAACACCAAACTTGCACTCTCCATCACTAACAGCTGACACCTCAGCTTTTTAATGCACTTCCACAGTTTATAAATGCCCAAAGTCTGACAAACATTTCTGCCCAAGCAAAGTGTAGGTCAGCTACTTTGAGAGTTAGACATTACAGGAATAAATGAATGGTTAATTATAAAATAGACTGTAATGCAGTTACAATTATAAGAATAAACCAATATTTATCCAGGATACACAACCGAGACGCAAAATCTTTTTTATTTGGTCCTGCCACAAAATGTCAGCAATTTGATGGTCATAGGTTGACATATTGTCGAGCTATTAAAAATGTAAGGTTGTATCACAGAATAGAACCTCACCCCTGGTTTTAAGATTCAATCTCAATGGGCTCTTCAATTCAACTTTTAGAAATGAGTTTATAAGTTAATATGTACAGTTGACCCTGTCTCTTATGATATAAAAGTGTCACTTCATTTTGCGTGACAGAACCGTTTCACAGATAGTATGAACCTGAAATGTGAATGTTTAATATCTCGGCAATATGTCTACTTATGACCATCAAATTGTTGACATTTTGATGACAGGACCACACTAAAAAAGATGTAGCAATTTTAGCTTAGTGCCATCCGTGTTGGAAGATTACATGTTGCCAATCTCATGAATTATAGGGGGAAATGAGTTCCTATCAATTTTCTAAGTTACCCTGAAGTTTTTATTCATCGGAATTACAGGACTATAAAATTAGACATGCATTCCCCAGTTTAAGTGTGCATGAACATTGTATAAAAATTATAAAAATTTAAATTTATATTAATAAACATGACTAACCACATTTAATATATATTTTGAAGAAAAAAAAAGTTTGAAATATCCAATAAATTTCGTTCCACTTCATGATTGTGTCCCACTTGTTGTTGATTCTTCACAAAAAATTACAGTTTCATATCTTTATGTTTGAAGCCTGAAATGTGGCAAAAGGTCGCAAAGTTCAAGGGGGCCGAATACTTTCGCAAGGCACTGTATATATATATATATATATATATATATATATATATAAATATATATATATATATATATATATATATATATATATATATATATATATATATATATATATACACACATTTGAGTAAACTCTCACTAGAAAATACCATAAAACAATCCATCTGCAGTTAAGCCCCTTATACAATGTTAATCACATTCGGCTGCCTGCGTTTATTTGTCTGCTGCTGCAGCAGCTCTGCAGTATGAGATGAACAACCACTAAATATTGGTGAGCCCATCTCTGTGTCTAGTTTTAATAACCTGTTGAGGTAGCATCCATTTATTCTGACACCTAGCCAGTAAAAGCACAATCACTGCTATATTTGAACACCTCTTGATGGCATTCAATAAAAAGTACATATTGTAGCCCATATTTTATTAGGTTTAATACTGACATGATTTCAAATGAGGTCATTGCCAGTCTAATGCTAATGGACCTACTTTATTCAGGTTATCTTTTACACAAGTTTTAGAGATTTAACACCACATTCATTTTAGCACTCATTGGCTTCAATTAAGCATTAATATTGAAAGCAGATAACTGACTGTGGCAACAGTTTGACTTGGGACACTTAACCACAGCCAAAGACAGTTGTTATAGTAGTCGTGTCGGCTGCAGAGGGAATCAATGCTATTGTGTATAGCCTGTCCTCTCAAAAATGCAATCTTGGCAATCAGCTGTTTGTAAATCAGCCACTAGAGGGCATCCACATTTTCCAGAGATGACATTAAGATGACCTTATATTGACCTTCAACGAAAGGAAGTGCCGCATAATGGATACGGTGTCTGACTTCAGCTTGGAAGGGTGAATGTTCAAGTCACTTTTCACTTTTTGGCTCTGGTTTTAAGAATTCATGGTATTTTTTATTTATACACTCATTTTATTGTTAAAAGTACCAGTATCTGACCAGAACATTTCCCACAAACAAAATGATCTAAACTAAAAATAGTTGTTTCATGATGTAATTATATATATATATATATATATATATATATATATATATATATATATATATATATATATATATATATATATATATATATTAATTAATGTAACTATTTTGACAAATGCTTCAGCTAGTGTTTTCATCAGTTTCTTCATAATGAGGGAGCGTTTTAAAGATACTAATGAAATGAAGGCACTAGTCAAAATGTTTGCCTTCTTGACCTGGTTTCCTAACCATTTTACATCAGTCAATGAATTAGTAAACCTAAAAGTGTTTACTTTTTGAAACTTAAAAAATTAATTCCAATTGTTCTTATTTCTTGCTTTGTAATGTGACATGTTTTTGGTCAAATATATGTATTCGTGAAGAGACAATTATCTTACAAAACAAGTGGAAATGTTGATACTAATAATTGGTGACCCAAAATTAAACATAGTATATATACATTCTGCTTGTATGAAATGCCTCTTAATAATAGCTTATATGAGTAGTTTAATAGATGACTGTGGTGGAATTAGTATTTATTTTGTAACTAGCCTTATATGGGCTAAACATGTACCACTGGCAGACATTGCTTACTGTATATACCCACAGGTGCATCAATGTGACTCAAAATACAAAGCCTGTATCTACATAGCCTTATTTAAATAGGGAAGACTAATGAATGTAAAGGAGTTTTTGGGCTACCACGATGGGAACAGGGCAAAGGAAAAAAAATTCTGACTGGACCCCTTTGAAAGGCCCTGACAGTTGACAGATGAGCCTCCATAAAATGACAAAGGCTCCCTGTGTGAAGCCCCACTAGCAACACCTTCTCCCAGGGAAACTAATTAGGCTGAACTGTCAGTGAAAATGTTATTTTTCCGGTAATCATTTTCTCTTTTCAACGACACAGTGACCATGAAATGCTCTCTTTTCGTACGGAACATGGGAATTAAAATGTCTCTAAAGTTGATCAAACAGTTTTAACTATGTGACAATGGAGTGTATCTGGGAGAAATTGATAGCCGTTTACAAGGGGCCTCAGGCTCATGCCAGGTCCTGGCAATAGACTGCTGCTGTGCTGGTTAATTTGGACTTAAGGAGGACATTTTAAACACATCTACATGGAAATGAGGGGTCAAAGTGACACAGACAAGAAAACAGAAGAAAAAAAAAACGAGGCTTGTAATTCACACTTAGCTCATTGGTCTCCCTTTAGCTCGGAGTAGAATGAAGGGCTTGTAGCGAACAATGAAATATAATCAGGAACAATTTAAGCCCCATTACTTCAAAAGCATTTACACAGTGATACAGCAGAAAACACAACATTCATCTAATAGCTTTTACATTGTAATTACGAAAGTAATGCACATTCTGACTGGAGCACAATTCATGAATCACGTCCAGTGCACAGTAATTACTCTGAAACTGCTCTCTAACAGTTAATGCCAGACTGTTAAATAATGCTGAAATTTGCAACAGAAGTATTTCCACTTTAAAAAAAAAAAATACTGCTCCATAATGGATGATTGTGAGTCATAATACAAATATATTTCTTCATTTAATTTGACTTAGGTCATAAATAGGTTTTCTGGATTCCACTGTAAATCTTACTGGTAGACAGACATATGTGTCTGGAGCTGGTATATCAATAATGATTTCTAACATTAATAGAAATCATTAGTGAGCCCATGATTTTCAAGAACTGGAAATGAATAATTTAAATGAGTCATTTATCTATGCACACATTGGCATATATATATATATATATATATATATATATATATATATATATATATATATATATATATATATATATATCTGATCGCCATGTACAGTACATTGAGAGACAGACAGATACTCCACATAAAGAGATATAGATAATATTTGACTGAGTGTATGATATATACAATATTGGAATAGTGTTGTAGAACAATGATATGGTTGTTGCTTTTTCACCAGGGAAAGCTGCACTGTTTACACGATTAGCTATGGAAATCTTATTGTGACAAGCTTACCATTTCACCTTGGACATGTTTACAGTCTTGGCACAATTCACTGTAGCAGCCTTGGTTATGAGTATTGTACTGTGGTATGCCTTGTACTTCAGTATATTAGAGTGTATTTGCAAGCTTGCACAAAAATGTGTTAAAGCACTGCATTGACTCAGGCCAATCAATCATTTCAACTATTCAATATTTTCATAATTATTAGATTCTTTCATAATTTCAGATATTCATTATTTAGTAAACATTTGATATTGTGTGGAAACTTGTACAGTATGTTGTATTTCACTGAACACAGCCATGCTGTTCCACTAGCTACGTGCAAAGCTTTATGCTAGTCTGGTTTTGCTCTTTCGCTGTCCTGTTAACTTAATTTATTTATAAAGATGTTTGAAAACCAATAATGGCATATATATATATATATATATATATAAAATGGGTCTTTTAAATACTCTATCCTGATTGGTCAAAACAGGTCACATGGGGGTGTGAATATTACAGCATATTTCCATACCTTTTTTTAAAAAGGGGTGAATCACTTGAAGATATCCATATGCCACTAGAATTTTGAAGAAAAAAGAAATGGTAGCCATATTTAAATTTATATTAATAAACATGACTACCCACATTTAATAGAGAATTGTGGAAAAAAAAAACAGTAGCCATATTTAATTTCACAATAAAGATGACCCCAGCAATTATACGGTAAAACCTGTCTAATCCAGACCCTTTACAATCTTGCATTCGGTAAAATTCAGCATCATTTTTGGGTCCCAACCAAATCCCCACTGAAATTAATGGTGTGACACCCTCTACTCTTCAATATGGAACCTGTCTATTCTGGAAGATGGCATAATTTGTATGTCTTGTCTGCCTAAAACTAGTGTAACTCTGACTGTGTGCAGTCCAGCACCAAGTCATGAGCTTTTTCTTTTCTAAGTTTATAATCAAGTTAGTTTTCATAAATACAGTACACACATGTTCCATGGGTACGGTACAGTAAAATCTTTGTTTACTTAACAGAGAAAGTAAAATTAGTGCAATCCTTGAATTACAGGATATACAGACGTGCTCAAATTTGTTGGTACCCTTACAGCTCATTGAAATAATGCTTCATTCCTCCTGAAAAGTGATGAAATTAAAAGCTATTTTATCATGTATACTTGCATGCCTTTGGTATGTCATAGAATAAAGCAAAGAAGCTGTGAAAAGAGATGAATTATTGCTTATTCTACAAAGATATTCTAAAATGGCCTGGACACAGTTGTTGGTACCCCTTAGAAAAGATAATAAATAATTGGATTATAGGGATATTTCAAACTAATTAGTTTCTTTAATTAGTATCACACATGTCTCCAATCTTGTAATCAGTCATTCAGCCTATTTAAATGGAGAAAAGTAGTCACTGTGCTGTTTGGTATCATTGTGTGCACCACACTGAACATGGACCAGAGAAAGCAAAGGAGAGAGTTGTCTGAGGAGATCAGAAAGAAAATAATAGACAAGCATGGTAAAGGTAAAGGCTACAAGACCATCTCCAAGCAGCTTGATGTTCCTGTGACAACAGTTGCAAATATTATTAAGAAGTTGAAGGTCCATGGAACTGTAGCCAACCTCCCTGGGCGCGGCCGCAAGAGGAAAATCGACCCCAGATTGAACAGAAGGATAGTGCGAATGGTAGAAAAAGAACCAAGGATAACTGCCAAAGAGATACAAGCTGAACTCCAAGGTGAAGGTACGTCAGTTTCTGATCGCACCATCCGTCGCTTTTTGAGCGAAAGTGGGCTCCATGGAAGAAGACCCAGGAGGACTCCACTTTTGAAAGAAAAACATAAAAAAGCCAGACTGGAATTTGCTAAAATGCATATTGACAAGCCACAATCCTTCTGGGAGAATGTCCTTTGGACAGATGAGTCAAAACTGGAGCTTTCTGGCAAGTCACATCAGCTCTATGTTCACAGACGAAAAAATGAAGCTTTCAAAGAAAAGAACACCATACCTACAGTGAAACATGGAGGAGGCTCGGTTATGTTTTGGGGATGCTTTGCTGCGCCTGGCACAGGGTGCCTTGAATCTGTGCAGGGCACTATGAAATCTCAAGACTATCAAGGCATTCTGGAGCGAAACGTACTGCCCAGTGTCAGAAAGCTCTGTCTCAGTCGCAGGTCATGGGTCCTCCAACAGGATAATGACCCAAAACACACAGCTAAAAGCACCTAAGAATGGATAAGAACAAAACATTGGACTACTCTGAAGTGGCCTTCTATGAGTCCTGATCTGAATCCTATCGAACATCTATGGAAAGAGCTGAAACTTGCAGTCTGGAGAAGGCACCCATCAAACCTGAGACAGCTGGAGCAGTTTGCTCAGGAAGAGTGGGCCAAACTACCTGTTAACAGGTGCAGAAGTCTCATTGAGAGCTACAGAAAACGTTTGATTGCAGTGATTGCCTCTAAAGGTTGTGCAACAAAATATTAGGAGTAGTGGTTAGGGAGCTGGACTCCTGACCAAAGGGTTGTGAGTTCAATCCCAGATGGGGGACACTGCTGCTGTACCCTTGAGCAAGGTACTTTACCAAAATTGCTCCAGTAAAAACTGTATAAATGGGTAATTGTATGTAAAAATAATGTGTAAAAAATAATTTAATTATATATAAAAATAATGTGATCTCTTGTAACAATTGTAAGTTGCCCTGGATAAGTCTGCTAAGAAATAAATAAATAATAATAAGAGACATCCTACACACATCATATTTACTTGTTATAAAACACAAAAACTACAATTGTACCCATGCACTACTATTCACAGGATACTGGTACAATGATTGGTTGACTTAATTTTTATGAAGGATTCTTGTTTTAGAATAAGTAATTGTATTGTGCTATACAGACAGGTTGTCAATTTGGGCTTGTAACGGATACTGTTATAATAAGCCTTGTGAACAGTACACTTTATAGTTCATGAGTATTGGCAAGTGCACATCTAAAACAGATCGCGTGATGTAGAACAGTATTAGATGTATATGGAATCAACAGGTTTTAGATGGTCATTTCCCTGTTTTTTTTCTTTCTTCTTCTCCAGAACCTGCTGTCTACTTTTTGCGCATCCTGCTAGGTGGGTTGGACTGAAAGATTGTCAGTTTAATCTGTGCCTGTCAAAGCGAGACCATATTTTATTTCACACAATCAGAAACAATATCACCCAAGACTTCCTGAAGGTGGAGGGCTTCAGAGCTTGGTAATACACTGCAATTTCACAGGACATTTCAATCACACTCTGGTGTTGGAGCATTAATATCCAAGTTAATGGAAACAAGACCCTGGAAAAAAAAACAAGAAAGGCCAGGCTACATAGTCACTTTGGAATAACATAGGCTGCTATATGAGCTGGAGTATGCTTTAAGCAAATTCTAAAAAGTGTCTTCTTTAAAATATGTATTTTCTGTTGTTATTGTAAAGAAGAAACATTTTTAAAGGTAGTAAATTAGGTGCATATGAAGTTGGAGGTTTTTGCGGCTGGTTTCAATGACAGTGATTAGCACTAATCTTAATTTACATAAGGTAACTTTAGATTGGTTTATTAAACCAGATGAACATGGCTAAGAATTAGTGCTAATCACCAGTCAGTGAAACCAGACATTTTATCCGATATGATTCCATAACACTATGGAACTTTTCTATTACATACTATTGGTCTTCAAGTTAGCATTAAAACATCAATGGAGGTTTGTAGCAGGGCGATTGCCCTGCACATGGGGAAATTAGTGTTGGTGTAATTTATATGTGGAAACAGGTATATTTTGTGTGCTTTTTGGAGTTGTTGTGTTTGATTAAATTATTGTTTACAGACGGGTGCTCAATTGGGACTTGCTGCCTGTTATGTTTGGTTGAGAGGAAGGGCAGCGAGTGATTGGCTGTGCTGGTCCTCGACTAGCAGATGGACTGAGTGTCTGTCAACATAAAAAAATACCGGCTCATAAGTAGGTTAGTGTGACGGGGTACTGCCCGTCTTTATGATCAATGTTGGGACTGGCAGGGAGGGGGTTAAAATTCCTCCCTGCCAGAAAAACATCTGAGAATGTGGCTGGAGCCCTAATTGACTAATCAGTAATTATTGAATAATTGGGCTCCAGCCACAGGGGATAAAAGCCAGGGGAGAGGCCCTGGCTAGGAGAGAGTTGGAGAGTGGTAGAGAGAGTTCTGGAAGGAGTGTGTTTTGTTTGTGCTGGTTTTTTCTGTTCCAGTGAAGGCAACGCCCAGCCTGGAAGCTTTATTTTGTAAGTTTTTGTTTTGTGGTTGTATTTTGTGTTTGAAACCTTTTTGTTTGGCCCTTGTGCCTATTTATTTTGTATTTTTGTTTATTAAAAACTTTATTTTTGAACTTAAAACTGTCTCTGAGTCTCAAACCTCGGTCCATCCTGTCACAGTTAGTTTAGGGGATATTGATCCCAAGTAATGTATAGTGAGGGTTACGTAGTGTAGCAGGTTCCTGGAGCGGGACACCTCATTTAGTAAGGCTAGCGCTCGCCCTGTGTGGCACCTTTTATTTGTAGCTTTTGTACTGTCTTTTATTTTGCCTTTTTATACAGTGTCCTGTATGTGTCCTCTGTGCACTACCATTGCTGGTAGCTGCACATGACCCGTTTGTTTACTTTATGTTTTGTGTTAATAAATCCTGCGCGCCTGAGCGGTGTTTCAACTCCAACTCCCATGTCTCTGTCTTGCATATCAGCGGTTACCCACACACGTGACACGAGTACCCTGTCACAAGGTTACAAAAGCATGAACCTGTAAGTGCCAACTTTTAAATTAATGTGTCATTTACCAATAATATTACTGTAAGTAAGGCAATCCAAGAATAGTGCTATGCAGAGTCTGTGAAACCAGCAGTTAAAATGTTAGGTTACGGATGTAACCCTGGTTCCCTGAAAGAGAAGACGACCACCAACCAATACCTTTGGGATATGACTGCCACAGGTCAGGTATTTAATAGGAGGTTGAATGTTAAAAACTGATCTGCGCTGTTTGGGCGCTGTTTGGACCTGCAGGACCTTGGAGGCCCGCTCCATAAGCGCTGGGATCGAGCTTGAGATAGGGGAAAAACCAGCGTCAGAGGTTATCTCTGAGCTTGACCCCGTCTCAAAGGTCAGCTCCTGGACCTGTCCTTCATCCTCTTCCTGCTGCAAGGAGCCACCTTCCCAAGAGGCTGCGATCAAAATCACATCTTGGTCCACGTCAGCCATGCTGACATCCAGCTCTGGAACATCTGGGGGGACCGCCGATAAGTGCAGGGTCAGCTCCAGGGTAGGTCTTATTTGCGGGGCTGCTTGGCCAAATACTTTGGACTTGGGCCATCTGGTTTTTCAAGTCCGTAATGTCTGTAATGTACTGTGCCTGTCTCGAGTGTTTGGCTCGCTTGGAAACTCTGTGTAGGAAACTCAGTGTGGGTGCGAGACTGAGGCCTCGGAGCCTAAGCGCAGGGAATACTCTGCAAGGGGTTCAGTGACAGATTGAAGAGGGGAGAGGGTGGAGCTCCCAGTACCGTGGATGGCTCAGCCATGCTAGCAGGGGACGTAGTGCCCGTAAACTGATGAAGCATCCGGCATAGCACCCGAAGCTGGAATGCTGCACAAATAGAGCAGAAAATCTTATCTCCACGGGCAGAGTATATGCAGAGCTGCAGTAGTAGAGAATGTACTGTGGCAGAGCCGGGTCCTGGTGGAGGACATCACGTGTCTCTTTTTTAAAAATTAGTTTTTAGCTGCAATAGCAGGAGAAAAGACACACAACAACAGATGCTGTGGGGTTAGAAAAGCAGACTGCAATCGCCAAGCAATGCAGGTTGTTGAAAAGATAAATTAATTTAAACAAAGCGCTGTTGCGCAGTGTTTATAGCTCACTCTCAGATGCCGAGTTTCTGATTCCGGGGAAGTGGCAAGCCGACTTCCAGCAAATTAAATATTACAGGGGAACTCCATAAAAACTCGAGTGAGAGCTCTTTCACACAGACTCAGTCACAGCAACTGGAGAGGTTAGTATTCCTACCTTACCTACCTGATGTGAGGAAGAGGAAGTGAGCTCCGCGGAGTGACTGTTTGTTCCCTCGGGAGGCGGGACCGAGGACGTCACTCCTCGGAGGGGCCTATCGGCAGCTCTGACATAAAATGCTCAGTAGATACCTGACCTGTGGCAGACATATCCAGAAAGTTTTGGTTGGTGCTCATCTTCAAATTGAAAGGGAACATATACTATTGTTTAATTTCTTCAACTGTCATTTTCCAAGTACTGCTCCATGGTAAATAAAATGATAGAATGAGAAGTTTTTATAAACAGTAACATAATATTTGTATATGCGGCAGCCCTGTGTTTGAACAGCTAAGCAACTCATTTTTACATTCCACAGTACAAGTTGTTGTATCTTCATTAGTTTAACTGTAAAGGTGACAAAAGAAGTTTATGAATTTGACTCTTGACATCTTTCCTGTTTTGAGTCCTGTGATCCCACTTAACTGGCACTGAGAACAGGATTTGTGGCAGTGAACACACAATGTTTCCAATTACCTTGCAGAGTAAATGGAGAGCACCTTATCTATATCTGCCATGCAGTTAAAACTACAGGAAAATTCACAAAGTCATTGTACTTTAGCACCAGTTTTATGAAAGGAGAAAAATGTCTGTTATGGTACAATACTGAAAATGAACAACATAAGAATACATAAGAGTTTTATTTATAAGCTTTGAAGGGATCTATTGATTATACTGTATTTGTATTGACATATTTTAGAAATACTATGTGGAAACTTTTTTTAAATTGTGGTGGAAATGAATATCTACTGAGCATTCAGCTTTTAAAGTTATTTTTTTTAACATTTAAATCTAAAAAATAGATTTTCATTAAGATTCTTGACCTTATCTGTAACAGATGCCCAATTATCTCCCTAACATTAGCAACTAAAGAGATACTCTTTTATAGCTAGCTCTCTCTGTGAAGGTTTTATTTATTTATTTTTTAAAATTTTGGACTTGTAAAATGCGTATTCAGGACAGGCCAAGACAAAAGGAAACAGCAAGTCTTTAAAAGAAAGCCAGTGGAATGATTAACTGCCCTTGAATTTACACAGTAAAATATGGACAGTTTAAATGTCCTGGCTATTTGCTTCCTTTCAGTAAAAGGCTGGTTTTGAACGCCCGGCCGTGCTCCAAGATTAATTGAGTCCTGGATGCTTTCGGCCCACCAGGGGTTCCAAGGAGAAAAGAGCTGAAAGGGGAGCTTGGACTTGCTAAAGCAAAGAGAACATCTCATTAATATATGATTAATAGCTGCTGGCAAGGTGATTAATTAGGGTTTGTGACAGTAAACTTTTAACTGGCCTGCATGCCTTCCTCGGAATGCCTGTTTGCCTTAAAAAAAAAAAAAAGAAAAAAAAACCCAAAAAACAGAAGCAGACGACTTTGCATATTCTAGTCTTGTCCGATTTCATTTCACTGCTCTCCAGAAGAGCAGCCCAGGAATGAAGGTCCACAAACATGATTGATTGCTTCTCTTTTTATTTGCAAGTTGAAAATTCAGAGGATTTTTTTTTTTCTACCATAGGTCTCCAGGCTTATTGGCACAAGATTCACTTTCTGCTTTACCGCAGAATTGATTTGCGTTGTTGGTGTATGGGTTTGTATATTTTTCTCACATTGCCCCCCCCCCCCCCCCCCCAAACACACACACATAGACACCAACACCCCAGAATTGGGCTAGTGGACTATGGCTTTTGTGACTGATTAAGAAAAAGGAATGTGGGCATGTTACTCTGCATCAAAGGCGCAGTTCATCGCCTATCCTTTCAAAACCGAATTAGGTAACCTTTGGAACCTTCTCTCTCTTTAACCGCAGTCTGTATCAGGCAGCAAACATCATTGATTTTCCAAACCCAATTCATCACGTGGCAGCATCAATTATTTTTTCTGCGTTCAACAAAATGATTATGCCAAAGTTCTGTCTTTTAATCCTAAAACCAGTTCAGTTCAATCACTGATATATTGTAGGTTGTTACTGTAAGCAGTATTTGGTCTGTTTATTATAACACAGGGGTAGATTTTCAAGACCCTGAATGATATATCTTTGGTGTTTGGTTATTTAAAGTACAGAGCTTTGAAATTCTGTGGGTCTTAATGCTGCCAAACAAAACTGTAACAACCCGACTTTCTACTGATAGTTCTATATTTATTGCATTTACTGTATTTAGTATTTTTAGTAATTCGTGTAAATGAATGAACCCAGGGGAAATCACCAGTAGGATTAATATAGGAGGCTCTGTGATCCAGTGGTTAAAGAAACGGGCTTGTAAGCAGGAGGTTCCCGGTTCAAATCCCACCTCAGCCACTGACTCATTGTGTGATCCTGAGCAAGTCACTTAACCTCCTTGTGCTCCGTCTTTCGGGTGAGACGTAATTGTAAGTGACTCTGCAGCTGATGCATAGTTCACACACCCTAGTCTCTGTAAGTCGCCTTGGATAAAGGCGTCTGCTAAATAAATAAAAATATTGAGTTAAAGGTCAGCAGTATTTATATCTGTCATTGTTTAGATCATTGAAATGGACCCCTGTGAGAGTAAACTAGGGCTCTCCTTGCCCTGAATGAGCAGTGGCATTTATATGCAAATATATGCAATACATTTAATACCAAAAACAGATACAGTTTAGTATCTTCAGATCTTTGAATTCTATCAAATCTGCATACAAGAAACTTTACATTGCACTGCTTGAATTACTGTCTAATTCTACTGTAACAACTCTGCAATTACCAATTGTTTCTGATTTGGTTGACCTTCCTGCTGTGTGTGTGTGTGTATATATATATATATATATATATATATATATATATATTGGTGCTTATTTTTTAGCTATTTTCTAGATACCCTGAAATCGTTTTTTCGGGGCTTTTACAAAAGCTTAATACAAAAGCTATCATCCTTTATATGTTTTTTTTCTTTATATTCTTTTTATTTTTATATACTGTATGAAATTATTGTTTTTGGTTACTCTCCAAAATGATTGTCCAGCCAGGACCGTCGGAATGACCTGGAGTCGCTGGGAGGCCAGGACTTCAGAAGCAACAGAACAGAAGTAGGTCAGCTTAGGGTATGTGGATCCCAAACCAGTATAAAGAGGGTTACCGTAGAGTAGTAAGGTTCCTGGAGCAGTACGTTCCTTTTAGTGGGACTAGTGCTAGTCATTTTGTGTGGCAAACTTTTATTTTTAGCTTTTGTTTTTGTTTTTATTTATTTATTAAATGTGACACTAGGTCTACCATTGCTGGTACCCTTGTGTCAGTTCAGTGTTAAAATTAAATCTGCACACCTGAGCGGCATATCAACAACAATGCTCTGTGTCTGTCAGTATTTTCCAGTGACTACGCACACATGTAACACGTCACCCTGTTACAGTGTCCGAAAGGGGTGGATAATGTGCAGGCGTGTCTTTTTGTGTTTTTTTTGTAGCATTTACAAACCGCTAAAAAGACATTCTTTGAAGTGAGTGTCAGGGTGAGTGTGTATATTGACATATTCCCCAGTTTTGTTTTCATTTAGACAACGGTTTAGTCCAGCTCGGAGACAAATGTAGCTTGAAATGTTATATTCTTTTCCATAGGCATGTCTTACATTTCCATAGAAATCCCTTAGTATTGTATAAACATTTCCTTAGGATGTGCATTTTCCACATCTGAGGCAATTCTTTTTTTCATTTTGCTATCTTCCAGTTCATTTAATCGTTCTTCATCCAAATTGACATTTGTCTACTTACTACTTTTGGGATTTTTTTGCTGGTAATTGGTCACTCGGTTTTATAGTTAATGTACATCTGTAACTGTAAACAAGATGGCTACCGGTAATTTAAATTCTGTGAGGCAGCGCAGTAATTTCGAATATGTGACAGGGTTCCAACTATCCGTATCCATCCACTATACGGATAGCTGGAACCTTGCTTGTTTCACGTTCCATTGCCAGATCTGGATTATAAATACATGTGTGAAGCCAGTATAGTATTAATCATCAATGAAGAGGCAAGTCTGATCAGTGCCACCAAAAACTATGAAAAGTGAAAGAGCATCTGATGAATGCATGGGATACACTAAGAATATCTAATAGAGATGCAACATTTATTTGGGGATATAAAATAAAATCGACTAGTAAAATGACTCTGTTTGGCATAACTTGTATACCTATAGTCTCTTGTAATTTTATTAAAACATTTTGTTCAGTGTCATGGTATTAAATATAGTGAGTAAATGAAACATATGTTTGTGGGTATAGGCACTAATCACTGTGCCAGATTCTGTGATATGGTGGCTATTTGTATGTTTAGGAAATGTTTAGATATGCTGGATAGTTTTAAAAGCAGACATATGGCAGTTAATAGTCATTATCTCATCTACAGCTGGGATATGTGTGTAACAATGAATACTGTTCTGTCCAGGGTTTATTAGCACTTTGTTAAGTGAGAGGCCAACATTGTCCCGACTGAGCAAGAACAAAGTTATGTAAATTATGCTGTATAATCATTAAATTGTCCAGTTTTAATGAAGTTATTTTTACAGCATATTTTTTACAGCATGTTGCCCCTTATGTCAGCAAACTATACTTGCATGCAGTATTTTTTTTTAAAACAGATTGTTAATGAAGGGCATATAGAAATACATCAGAAGCCAAGACATAAAAGGTTTGGTGTAAGTATTCAGTTTGGTACTCTCTAGCCAACACGTATAGGATACAGTACGTGTAGAGCTCAATGCAAATCACATTACAGTACACACTTCACAAAAATATCATTTTTATTAGAAAATGTGCTTTGCTGCATCCTCATTCACCACTGTAGACACCTATTTTGATGGTGAAATGAAGAACAGATACCCCACCCAGTCGTTCTGCATCGGTTGTCTTTCCTAGACCTGTACACAGTACATGTCTGCAGTGTTGAAAGAAGGGTTTAAT
This sequence comes from Acipenser ruthenus, assembly GCF_902713425.1. Lineage (NCBI taxonomy): Eukaryota > Metazoa > Chordata > Actinopteri > Acipenseriformes > Acipenseridae > Acipenser > Acipenser ruthenus. The sequence continues at coordinate 31,980,835 of NC_081190.1, read as the reverse complement.
AAGGGTTAAATGAGCAACAAATCCCTACCCACAGACATGCCACATTATTTATTTAATTAAAAAAAACTATGTAACCACAGTTTTCAGTCCCTTAACTCCGGTGTACAGTACGTGCTTGATATCACAAGAGTAAAGTTTTCAAAGTATCTGTAAACTGCTTCACTTTGCTGTCCTGAAATTCCTTCAGTCAAGGCCAAGGCTGCAATTTTTTTTAAAAAGTAGAACTAATCAGAATATATGGCTTTTAATACAAAAGCTATCATCCTTTATATGTTTTTTATTAAGTTTGCAAACCCGAATGCCGCTATTCAGGATCAAAGGGTGATCGCATAACCACCTGTCTGATGCGCTGTGTTTCATTTTCATCATACAATAAAAAGCCTTTTCTGGTGATTTGTTCAAAAATAGGTGACTTTTCATTAGTGCTGCAGCATGGAGTAACTTTTCTTTAGATTATCTTCTGAGTTGATAATCTGTTTAACTGCAGGGGTGAATCCATGCACCTGGACCTCTTCACTGAGCTATTGCATTTGCCCTATTTCTGGGCGGCTAATCCCATCATTCCAAGGAGGATACAAATATTACCTACTCAGTAGGCATCTCAACTTCTGGCTCTGTTTTATCATCAAAACAAACAGCACATAGGCACGCTGGTCAGTAACAATACATTGTTTTATAAACATACAATACAATACATTATAACCATAAGCAGTAGTACAAAATCACACACAAGATAAATTAAAAGATGTGAAAGGTATATTTTTTTACTGATGCTCTTTTCAAACAGTATTTTCAGGTACACAACACGGCATGTCTGCACCTGGACTCCCTGAAATGCAGTCTGTTATATGAAAGTAGCATTTCAGACAGTTTTAGTGACTTTTCTGGCTGTCCATGCCCTCTACACAGTGTTAAGGTTTTATTTTGGAAAAGCCATCATCATGGGGATATTTATTACCTACATTGATGAATTTGCTGTGTGTTGGCAGAAATAGTCAGAACCATGATTCAAACCTGAGCCTTTTTGTCTTGTGTGCTACATACAAACACTGGACCACTGAGCTTCCGTGTCACTATCAGCTGGGATATGTATTTTACTGGGCCCTACAATATTGGGCATTACAATACATAAGGTAACTGTGCTGGTTTGTGGTGCTGGGGGTTGGCCTTTTTAACCCAAACAGACCATTCTTCAGAAGGATATTACATGTTCAAGGATGCGGCAATAAAAAAATGAGATTGGGGTTAAATGGAAACTTAAAAACCTTACCCTAAGTCACTCAACATTCCAGAAAAATGTATTCATTTAGAGATACCACTACACTTGTGAGCAGCTTGCCCATTAAATGAATTGTCTTACAGTATATCTGTAGAACTGATGATTATCTATTCAAGGACACCAAGATACTAAAAACAAATGCAGACACAGGGATTGACAGGACGAGGCAACTTGATGCACAGGCAGAAAATGAAGTGCAAATCTGCCTTATGTGTACTGCCTCCTTTACACCGCAGTCATCTCTCACGGCAGATTTTACTCTGTACCACCATTATTGTGGTAACATGCAAACTGTTTGTGATGTATACAATTTTCTTCTTGTTTTGTACAAACAGAAAAGCCACAAAAATCTCAATCCCTTTTGTATTTCTGTTTAAAATCATTTAAATCTCGCTATTGCTACTTTGAAATTTAAACTCCCTTCAATGTTCATTACCCATTTCATAGTTATTCCATTTCATATAGTTTATATATGCCAGTATTGATAGGTATGTATTCAGCCTATTCATCAGGGCCTCTGGAAACAAATCTCTGTTGAATATAATCTCATTTATTTCACCATATCAATACTATTTAGGATATGTTACTACTTATTTGTGTAAATCAAAATGACTCTTTGTGCAGCATCAATCCCTTATGAAAGCTGCAGGTTCTGGCTGTTAAGGATTGCCAGCATGTCCGTCTGTTCTGTCCAGACTCCACTGCTTGTCTGTGGCCCAGAGGATCAAGATAATTTCACTTACATTTAAAATCTTCATGGCCAGACAGCCGGTAGTTCCAGGCTGCAGCCTGTGTTGTGCTGAAGCAGACTGTACTTAAGTCCATCTTTTGGTTGCTTTCTTCTTTGAACTGTTTTATATCTACAGGAAAAACAAGATAAAGACTTTTCTTTTTGACAACACACTAAGGAATTTTTGACAGCACCTTGTAAAATGTATATGGGCGCTATAGAAATGTAACATTGTAATTGAGCATGAAAAATGTCAGCTTCCTAAACTATATTAAGCCAACATGAAGCTAATGAGCATGGGTAGAGTGGATGTTTGTGATAGGGGGGCAAGAGGGGGGCCAAGTCACTTTGTCTGTCACTATCTGAGAGACACTCACAGTGTTTGACTTTCTTTGCAGCAGGCCCAAATCAAATGCACAGACACTGCTTCCTTGGATGTCTATATTTCATTTAAACTGGGGATAAAGCAAAGAAACTGGGATATTGTCTCATCATGCATTCTAAATCAGGCAGGGTAGAAAATAATGGGGAGTTAATCAGATCACTGAAACTCTAATTCACTTGGTATTGATCGGCAGATTCCTAATGGGACGACGGACCAATTTCAAATTACAGTAAGCTTACTTGTTGTGGAATACCAATGACCAGCTTCCCAGGTGGACCGCAGATCATGAGCTCTGTGGCTCTCATTATGGCTTGTATAAAAACGGAATGTATGAATATATAATATGACACAGCTGTTAGCTAATTAATAGGGAAATGCTGAGAGATGCAGTTTTGACACAGTGGCAGACACAGCTATATGCTCAGTGTGCTCTTCAGGTTGTGCCAAGGTTTCTAGAAGAGCAAAACCGTAGAAGAGCTATTGAATAACAATTGCTGTAGCAGCCTTTTAAACCTATTAAAGTGGGGATGTTGAACGTGAAGCTGGCAAGCAAGCATGTAACCTTTCTGTGGGTAATATTATTTGATTTTAACCAAAGTATGTAGGTTACAGTTAGTGTCCAAAACTAGATCATTTTGTGTATTAACTAACCAAGTCACACATTATACTAGCAACAACAATATTAATATCTACACTCATAATGATGGCTGTTCAATTAAAAATTCAAAATCTGAAGTTTAAAACTGCAGGTTATAACCTAGTCATAAATATACTGTATTATCATACACTATAAAAACACATCACAGTTACTTTGGTAACACTTGTGTTTGTGTGCTTGATATATTCCCAAACATTTAAATAAACACTAAGATATGATACAGTCTGGATGTGGGGGATGGGATGGGATGGGGGTGGTGTGGGGGGGTGCACATCCCTGGTGTCCATGTGTTCTTCTCTCTGCATTATAGAAAATCCACCATGCTCAGCCATGTCAATGGTAAAATATACTGGTGACTTTATTAAACTTGCCAAATATCCATGAGTGGAGAAACTGCAATAAATTATGATTACGGTAATAAATAGGTAAATTCAGAGGGCATAAGGTATTGCTTTAAATAACATGTATTTCATAGTGTGTGGCCCTTAACTGAGATATATAATTTAAAGAAAAGGGCGTCAATCCAGCTTCATAAGGTAAAGTGAAAATCCAGGCCCCTCAATGCATACTGTATGTTACGTTGCCTATGAACCAAATAAACCATTATTTTCATTTGGATTCCACATGAGAGTTCATAGTCGAATGGGATACTCTACAGTACCTAAGGAGTCTAAGGGTTTTTGAGCTACATGAATGTTTATTGCAGGAAGCATCCAATCCATTATTCAGAACTTTGCATATTGGCTGTAAGGGTTCCATCAAAGCAGGGTGTGAAAGGAGATGACATCAGTGACAATTCGATTTGCCCCTTTCAGGAATTCAAATGTGTGCAATTGCAGCTGGTAATGGTGCATGCAGTAAGCAACTTTTTACATTAGGAAAAGTGGGTTCTATTAGATTAGCACCGTGGAAACAGAACCACTAAAACTAAAAGCATCTTGTTTGGAAATCATTACTTTGACCATGGTATAGGCATTAATTGACTCAAACAATTTCTTTATAGATTTTGGACATCCCACTTTATAAGTGCCTTGGGACTCTTTACTAGTTATATAAAAGGGTTTTGAAAATGTAAATACATTACAAATAAGGTAAAAGCTATGAATGTTGCATGGGCTGTAATTTAAAAACCTTTACAGTATTTTACAAGGAGAGAACACTGGAGCCTTTTATCATAGCATTACAGTCGGCAGCAGCAATTACATCATCTGAAAACCATCCTTGGCGATTCAAAAAAACAGAGATGACAAGTAGATCACTCCAGCTAACCCGGCTGGCCACAATTAGGTAATAGGTTTCTGTAATATAATTCTAAAATCTTACAAAATCCTTGTTAACTCCTTTTTAATGCAACAGGCATTTAGTTCTCATGATGTGTGGCATCTAAAATATTAGCATAGTCCTTAATTACCATAAAGTGACACCCACAATCATACTGTGCTACCTCTATTTTTGTTTAAAAAAATATCAACGAGGACCAGTGATAGCTTTTATGCATTAGTTATTCTGAGATTTTTTTTTTTCGTATTCAATATTGCTCACAAGAGAGCTCTGCTGTTACATTAGTTGAGCAATTATGTGGGGAAAACTGTACCACAGCCTTATGTAATTCAAATCACATTTCATACACAGATACAATATTCTTGTCATAGACTGCTCTCAAGACAATCAATTTATTTTAAAACAAGTGAGAATTTAACAAACACTTCACTTCAAATTATGCAGATGTCTCCAGTGCCACTCTTTTTGAAAGCATAGGGGGGGGGGGGAAATGAGCTATAGTACAATCTGAAAAAAATTAACTGCCAGCCTGAAGAATGACATCAAATATAATTTCATCAGGGAAGGCCATTGCTAAATATTTATCAAAGTAGATTTTATTTATTATTATTATTATTTTTTTCTTAGCAGACGCCCTTATCCAGGGCGACTTACAATTGTTACAAGATATCACATTATTTTCACATACAATTACCCATTTATACAGTTGGGTTTTTACTGGAGCAATCTAGGTAAAGTACCTTGCTCAAGGATACAGCAGCAGTGTCCTCCAGCAGGGATTGAACCCATGACCCTCCGGTCAAGAGTCCAGAGCCCTAACCACTACTCCACACTGCTGCTGAAAAGTGAAAAGTATATATTCGACCTACCCGAGAACCAAATCCCAAATGTTTTGAACAACGCATACCGTTAGCATTGCCATTTTAAAAGTACTTTAGGAAATTAATTGTAAACACTAGAGACGGACATTAGCAAATGAATTTGTCTTTGATGTGAAGTTAATAAGAGGAAATGATCGGTATTCCCTTTAGAGAGGAAAGACTTTAAAGAATGCACACATATGCAAATGCAAATCTGGCAAGTACGCCTGCATAAAGACCAAAAGTGACTGATTTTAGAACAGTAGAATTTAGAACACAAACTAGTTTTCCCCTTTTTAGAACTTTCATTTGTCTGTTTGCCTTCAGTTTACAATACATAAATACATACATAAATAAATAAATAAATAAATAAATAAATAAATAAAACAGAAGGCAGAACTTTTGAAATAGGCTTCTTTTCTTAAATGAAAAAAGGAGGAGGGAAGCAAGATTTTTAATAATATCCTTGACATCAGAGCAACATAATACAAGGAGGAATTAAACTTCCCCACCAACTTTTATTGGAAGGCATGAGATTACATTGTTCTTGCCCTGACATAATATCCAAGCCTAGGTTTATTTTTGCATGTAAGAAGGTTACTCACCAGAGTCCATGCAAATCAAATGTCTTGATTTATGCACCTTTCCGCTGGCGGGTGGAACATTACATTTAATTTTACAAGCAAAGCCAGGCTCCTCAACGCATGGGCTTGACATTGTGAACCAGGCAGAAAGAGCAAGGGAATTCATTACTTCTTGCACAATATGCGAAAGCAACATTTGAATGAAGCATTTGTCTCTTGTCAGAACAGTGTAGTATCTACTCTTTCTATAAACAAAACAAAACAAAAAATCTGTGGTTGTGACTGTAACAAAGCATTGAGTCATGAGGCTGTGGCACATTCAAATGGGCTTGTGTGGTGTGAGCCGTAGAACAATGTATTTCTTGGGGTTATGTTTCATTACTGCTCCATAATGTGAAAAAAAATGGCAGAGAATGTAATAACACATATAATAGTAGGAGATGGGAAAACATTTAAAAGTCTGATAGCCTTGGGAAAGTAATGTATTTGAATCTTTAAACAAATGTGGCTAAAAGGTATTTTAAGCCACAGGGGGGAACTAAGGACATACCTAAACATGAAAATTAGAATTTTTACAGACTATTTACAACAGTGTCCCCTCATAAAAAACACACACACGCATATATATGAAAGCATGTCAAATGTAATTATTTTACATATGGTAGTAAGTGCCTGAAATGCCACCTATATATATATAAAATCCTAAATATGCTAGCTTTACTGACATTGTTTGTCAGTAGAAGAATTTACAGATACAGAGTTTCTTGTATAAACAGTACAGATCCATTCAGAATGCCAATAACCAACTGGAGGCTATTGAATTATTGAATTGCAAAGAAAGTAGACTACAAATTGGCTATATTCAGTCCCTCAGTGGGCAAAGATATATTCTTTAATATATGTCCTATCAACTCCGATCTCTACCACTTATTTATTACCTAAAGTCAACATTTTATTTTGGTATTTGTTTTGAATTAATACAGACAATTTTCAATTGTCACTCACTGTCATACAGTGATGTATTAAATGAATGGCCCTTGAACAGTAAAGTTAAGTGCACTCTCTGATAGCTTATTCCTATGTAAAATAAGCCATAGCTGCATATCTGTTTATAGTTACATGCGTTATTATGAATAGTGTGTTTACATATCCATTGATAAGAAAGAAAATCAATTCAAACAGGATATTACTTGTATATTACCATACATCAAAGTGTCCAAAGGCTGTAAAAAAAAACGACTTAATTCATCACACCTCATTTTTTTAATCCAGCTATACAATATGAAGAATTGTTTAAACATTCGGTTTTTACCTTCTTATGGATACTGTATCACAGCTGATTTGATTGTGACCCATAGTTCATTGTATGTACTGTTAACACAGACTTTCACAAACACTGGTCCACTTTATTTAATATACATTGAAAGCGATGCTGTATTTTCCTAATACAATCTAATGGGGGCTTTTGTATTTTACAATCTGACCAAAAAAAAAAGCTTTTGTACACATGGTTGGATTATAAATGACTTTTGGATTTATTATGTGGGAAAAGTTAAGTGCAAAACCATGGTACATGTACTGTATTATAATAATTAAAGTAAATGATTTAACTGTGCCATTAAACAAAATGTATAGCCTACTTCAAGTGCTTGTAAACATTAGTTAGTAGTATATTTAGACTCAGTTGGTATTTAATTTAATGCAATGTGGAATGTAGTAAAAGTTAACTGTTTATAATGTACCATTATTCATTTCAGGACAGCTCCGCTACTTTTTGTTTTGCTACCACGCCCATGACTGTAGCAGCCTCTCAAGATGGTCCAATTTTGGCTTGTAGTTTCTTGAACATGAAGGTGGAGACTGAGGAAGTGCTTGTATGCTCTACACTTGGCCCATCTGCTCCTTGATGGTGAACACAAAGACGGCTTCATTTGTGTCACCTTCCCTCCTTTCAAAAACATGGAGTTCAATCTTGAATTATTACATCAATGGTCCTTTGAGGGTACGAGATAGAAGGAAGAGCAATATCCTTTTTTAAAATTCTTTCAAAACAGTATACATACCCACTTAAACATTACAATGCAACAATATCTGAATAGCAGGGAATTTGCGGCACCTGCTTTATTCAAGGGCCAGCCAGCTGTAACGCTGAATTGAGGCTAACTTTCTATATGCAAAACAAGCCACAATGGCAAGCTTTTGTTGTATAAAATAACACAAAATAATAGAAAAGGTATTGTGAATGGGTTTCCAGAAATGTCCCACTCACAATGAAACATGAAAAACAGCTGTGGTACAAGCAGTTCCAGTGACACAGTACATAGCGTGTTTACCATATAGAATCTACTTGCCAAACATCTTTGCATAAGTGTCTTTAGATTGGATGATTAGGTTGGTCATCAAAAAGCATTAGGATAACATTAGCAAACATCCACCTGAAAAAGCTTTAGATAACAAAGACTTTGCAAAAGACATATGTCAGATTATTATATATTTCTTTAAATGCAAACATGTCAAGCCTCAGTTATTTTAGGATTTTTTTTTTTTTTTTTTTTTGGTGTAAATTTGAGCAGTCCCACTGTTGAAATTCATGATCATGATATAACATTATTGGTGCCCTGATTGTGCACACAATGCAGTACTGCAATTAGAAAATAATATTCTGAAACTTCCTAAAATATGCTAGCTTTACTGACATTTTTTGTCAGTAGAAGAATTTACAGATACAGAGTTTCTTGTATAAACAGTACAGATTCATCCAGACCCAGCCACATTCCACACATGGATTTGACAGGAATGGAATTTTAACCCCATCCCCGCCAAACTTAAATTCAAAATATTTCAACTTTATTTAACCAAACAAAACCACACTATCATACATGTCAATAGTCCCCATATGGTCGGGACAGTCATGATTTCCTAGCAAATGTCCCGCGTCCCAATGCATAGGAAGAAAGTCCCGATATTTACCCATAGGATAAAAAATAATTTATTCCGCACAGTAGAGTTAGTGAAAACCACACACTGTGCTCTTCATGTGGCTGACACATCTGCTGATCAATAACTTATGCCTAAGAATGCTTCATTATCTCTATTTTTACTGTCATGATGGTCTTGTGGTGTGGAGTTGGGGGGATACATCTATTATATGACATATGATCAGCGTCCCGCTGAACAGTTTCCAAATGTTGGCAAGTATTCACTATTTACATGTCAGGGCCTCAGCCCTGCCACATATGCCAATGCATTTTAATGGGGTATTCCCAAATCTCTTTTTTTTATTTTTTAAATCTCACTCATTTGGATGTTTTGACCTTGGCATCTCTTTCCTGTCTAATTTAAACATTCTCATTGATCAGATAAACCATAGATAACAGTGTTTACACTGGACAGGCCAAATCGTGGAATACTGTGAAATAATAACAGTAAATCTTTTTCTGTTATATTTGGTAACCTAAAACATGTCTACCTGCTAACACACCATGTTTATTGAAACACATTAACAGAGGACAGCTGTCTAAATCTCTGGTTAAAAAATGTTGTCCTGCTCACTCCGCTTCTTTTCCAAACGCTACAGTACAGTATGTCCCCAGACTGGTCCCTTGAGTCCACTTGGAGCAATATTAAGAAGCAAATGACCAGACATAAATGACTTTCCAAGGTCCTTGTGATCCCTCATTAACTTTCAGTCAGCATAAGTCCTGACTTTATTATTGACTACACAGAATATACAATACACTGACCTCTGCCATTAGCAACTAAATCTTCCCGCAGATCTATTGGAGTGATTTCATCAGCTGAGGAAAACAGCATGCAGCTATTTAGTCACCTTTGGGCATTTATGACCAATTAAACTTTTTGCCAAATTACAAATTATGGAGGATGACCATATTTCTAATTTTAGAAACAGGGAAGCAATGAACAGGAGAGGGTGATACATACAGTAGGTGAGTCTGGGAGCACCACCCCAACCCCCATGCATATTAGAATGCATACAAAGAGGGTGTGTTTCAGTAACACATTTCTCTATTTCAATAAGCTTGTGTAAAGATATTCAGTGTTTTATATTTTTATGTGTGTGTGCTTTGGGCAATTGTCCACATTAAAATCCCTGGCGCAGTTAGACTGCTTTCAACTTTTTATCATCTAGATGTTCTGTATATTTAGTGTAGCACAGTCCCCCGAAGTCCATACAAGTAGGTAAAGCATTGTGCACTGAATCTTGTGCAACAGTGATATGCTTCCCCACCCTCCAATCAGACTTGAGGAGTTTGTCATCTTTGTAAATGCTGAAACGTTTCAACAAGAATAAAAAATATTTTAATTGTTTTAAACATACTCAATACATATTAATTGTCATGATATACGTGATATGAAGTACTGAAATTAGAAAATAATATTCTAAAATGTAAGCTCAATGTTAAATGCAGTAAAACAAGAGGAGGAAAGTAACTACCAACAGACAAAAGCATTCATTTGTATTAAATAAGGAAATAAATCTTGCTGTTTTAACAAGGGCACAGTTTTTTAGGCATTTGCCTAATTATTCTTGATAATAATATAAGAACAATTTTATTCAAACGTGAAAAGCATTTTTCTGCAATATATATGATTTACCTGTAATTCGGCCCTTGTGGCAATAGCCATCCCACCTGAAGAAATATATATATATATATATATATATATATATATATATATATATATATATAGAGAGAGAGAGAGAGAGAGAGAGAGAGAGAGAGAGAGAGAGAGAGAGAGAGAAATATTATTATTTGTTACAATTAAACACATGTATAATTAAACAAAATATATACTATTTAAGTTGCTATTTGATGTGTTATTTTATTTTGAATACAGCAAGAATGATGGTACTCTGTTGTGTACTGCGCAGCTAATGTGGTACTGTAGCTTTAAGTGAATGGAATCGTGGGTTCACGGGTGGTCTGGGGTAATCGTGAGGAGAGATGTGAGTCGTGAAAGTGGGGGGGCCATCGAACATTATAATTCTGGTTTAAGTTTAGTTTAACAATTCCTGCTTTGAAACAGTAGCCTATATTGCGTTGCTTTGTGTTGAATTTATTACATTGTTTAACAAAAATAAAAAATAGGGAATTTTATTAAGAATAAAAAATGACCAGTGTTTAATTTGATCGTTTTGAAGCCAGGCTACCTTAAATTGCAATGCGTAAAATAAAGATGCATATTGTGAGGGCATAACTAAAAATTTTAGTAATAAAAAGTTTCTATAAGATAACAACAAATTATTTAAATGGAAATTGAAATAATATATGGAAGATGCTATTCTCACAATACCTATGGTTACATGGATAGGCTGAATTGAGACGCCACGGCCAGGGACCGTAGGAAAAAATTCTTTTGAGCGCATTTTTTTTTTTCTATTCACCTGCTTAAAAGTGGTCGGGCCATGGCACAGGTATTCCCCCTGGCTCCGCAGCCTCTGAACGTACATAAATGCATTGCGAGAACATCACCCTTTTGCTATATCTGGCAGTATGGCTGCAATTCATAGAATTGTGGAACTTAATTGTCGCAGACACCGCCCACACAGTAGATTTGTAAGAATTAATGCCAACATAAGAACAAACTTAAACCCGTTAGATAGCCTATACTTAGTGACAGAGAAATCATTAGACAATACCGTGAGAATAAATCAATTATGCAGACAAGTGTGGTTGTCACAAACACACATTTATAAGATGAGTAAATTAAGTTTTATTATATTCCTCAACAACATAAACTCGATTCCACTCCAAACGAGTTTTAAATGTAGGCCTATTCTTCTTAAAATCACAGAGAAAATATTGAACAAATCGATTATTTTGTGATTGACTCCCCATCCTTTTCAGCACCTTCTACGATGCACTTTAAGGTCGTTCTGAAGATGCAGTTTCACGAAGTGTTTTGGGAAACGCGCATGAGGATCGATCGAACTCAGCTGCCGTCAATCGTGAGAATGATCTTGAATAAGCAAAGAATAAACAATTGAACATTGAACATGTTGTAATACAAATGCTCTCTCTATAACTATATATAGCTTCAGAATGAGAGAGAGAGAGAGAGAGAGAGAGAGAGAGAGAGAGAGAGAGAGAGAGAAGAGAGAGAGAGAGATTGACAGGAAAACATGAACAGAAAATTTAGATACTGGTAAAGTAAAAATAAATAAATAAATACAACTTTTAAAACATTTGCAGCCTAGCTGCTGCAATGGTTCAAATATGGACGAGCATTTTTTTAAAATTATTCATCATAAAAAAGGAATTTGCTTACCTTACAGCCAAAATGTAGTTTAGGTCCATGTGAAAAAATAGACTGATTCATCAATACTCAAAATACTGTTGGATTACAATGGTGAGCAGACCTATGCTGTGTGGTATAGACTTCACATTTTTAACAGTTAACTAAATGCAAGGATACCAGGTGTGAGCTTTGAATTACCCCAAATATTACCGAAATATTTTTCAGAATGGGTACCTGGCTCCACCTGTTCTACTTGGTAAGTTTTCCAGACACTGACACTTATTACTTTTAACACAAGGGGCAAAACCAGGATATGTTATGTAAGGTCATTGTGATGTGTGTTATTATTATCATATACAACCATGCAGTTTTATTTTTCATACAACACATGAAAAAACAGACTGATCTACACCTAGCGGCCGATGAGTTAATAATACTGACATCAGTGTAAGTCACTCAGCTACCTTTCAACTACAGAGCTTTGTTCTTAGTTGAATGGTAGGATCTTCTTCTTTGAACCATGAGGTTATCAGTTTGCATCAAGCCCTTGCTTTTCTTTTTAATTCAATGGACTGAAATGCCAGTTCATTAAAGTGCCATCAAATGTGATAGAATCCTGACTCCTCTGGTTTAAATAGGTAATTACAAGTCAGTGTCCTTTGCATTATACGCATCGGATCCTGAGGATCCGGAGCCTAGGAGGACGCGTTCTTGTGTTTACGCTTCAGTAACAGATTGAAGCACACCGGTATGTAAGGACATATCATATGTAGTAAGAAGAAAACCAGCACTCACTTAACATCTTTAAACAAGATGACCTCTTTTATTTCTTCATTTTTTTTATTTTTTTTAACAGCAGACACGCAAGCACAAACGCATCTAGCCACAACGTGCTTGTGCTTGCGTGTCTGCTGTTTAAAAAATAATAATTTTAAATGAAAAAATAAATAACGTAATATATGTTTTAAAGATGTGAAGTGAGTGCTGGCTTTCTTTTTACTACAGATTATATTTTCCTTTGACCAAGGCATCCGAAATGAATGTTATGAGATTCTGAGTCTTTCTTTGGAGTTGACCAGGCCCTTTTGATAATATAATGACATATAATATTTAAAAAAAATATATATATATATTTGTGGGTCTTCCAGCAAAAATAATGTTCCTTAAACCATCTCAGAGAAACAAAAACACCAAGTAGACTTTTACTGGATTCAATAAGGGCAATACATTCTACTTAGTTGGTATCTATATCATAATCCCTGCTGTTTAAACACACAAGGCCCTGCTTATTATTTATTTACTTTAGGGTTACCATATGGCTCCAGATTAACCGGACGCTTTGAGACAGACCGGGATTTCAAAATTCCCCCTAAATTGAAAGTAATTCACGTATAAATGAGCTCCACCTTTGCTGAGATTAATCCTGCTGTGGTGGAATTGCTTGGGCGCAGCAAACAATTCACACTGATAAGCTGCTTCTGATCAGATCTTAATGAACGAATAGCTAATTTATCGATAGAGCAACGAGATGATGATGAAATTGTATTTGCAGAATAATATGGGTGATTTAATTTTAACAAACAGAAAAAAATAGCGACTGGCTGCAATTCATTCTTGGTATAATACAATTATTTGACGTGCATGCGGGTATTTAAGCACCATTATTAATTGCAGCTAAGGATGGTTCATTTACACATTCATTTATTTCAATTTAGGGGCAAGTTTGAAATCCTGTTCTGTCTCATAGCGTCCGGTTAATCAGGAGCCACATGGTAACCCTATTTACTTGTGCAGTAAGAAAAAATTATATTGTTTTGTGTGGGTAATGGAAAAAACAATAAATTATTGAGCATAACCAACTCAGGATTTTGTCTTGCAGCAGTTGTGTTTTCTGTCATTCCTTTATTGGTTTTGTGTTATCACATGAAAATAGGCTGCTATCAAGGTAAATAGTAATGCAGATGGAGTGTGAGAAATGGCGTTTCACCCCCGAGTCTAACACTGGTTATAATTCTTTTTTTCTGGTCGCATTTTTCAAACAATAGTGCAAAACAACTACTTGGCGATACGCTGCAGCCATTCTGCTCAGACCCTAACATTTTATATGAACTGAAGACCTTGTTGCTACGCGGCTTCCGGAAAATCGCATGAGCGAAAACATGGCTTTGCACAGTGGTCAGTTTTTCAGATTGATAGCAAAAAATATTTAAGGTCGGTCGGGTAACCTGAACCACACATATTTTTTTTTATTTGGCCTTATTATTCGTCAGCCAATCAACGCCCCCCTGAGGTCGACTGCTGACTTGAGGGGGGTGCCGATTGGCTGATGAATAATAAAGCACTTTCATTTCTTTCGTCATGTTATTTTAGTTTTGAATCGTTATTGCACAAATTTGTTTTACTTATTATTCATCCGCCAATCAGCGCCCCCCTCAGGTCAGCGGCCGCACTGCTCGCACCCCCCTTGGTACTGTCCTGATGACCACACATGTTGTATAAATATAAGTGAAATATTACATTTCAGTATAATGTATGCATATGTGTCTGAAGTAAGCATAATTTGATACCAAGAAAATAATGTTTAGTGAGAAAAGAACACATTACTCTAAACCTTAAATCTGTATGCAGCCACAAACTGTTTTTGTAGCCTCTGTCAACTATATCAAATATTTTTTAAAAGCTACAAGAAGCATTTCAACCCCCAATAAAAATCTCTATTGTAAGCTTCGGTCCGCGAAGGCTTGTACCTCCGAGTCTTGAAGTTTATGCAAATTGGGAGTGCAGAATTAACATACTGGAAGCAGCTGACATTTGTCCTGATATATTGAATCGTTAGCATGACAGAATCACTTAAGCTGGATCCACTAACATCAGGTTTCCTCTCATTATTGACCCCTGCAGAGTAGGCCTGACAAGTGGAACTGCTGCAAAGTTCATTAATAATGTGAAATAAATCAATTGTTCGGGAAATGGTGGAAACGGATGAGACTGTGAGAGGCCATTTTTTGCAAATTCAGCACAAACCCGTCTTTATCAAGGACACTCCTTGCAGTGTCGTTTTCTGACCCACACTGCTGCAATGTACTTCTCGAGACATCCTTTTACTTCCTGTAAATGCGGCGAGTAGAGCTCCTCTGGCCTTATGTGAGTAACTTGTATTATTAGTTAAAAGTAAAAAATATACGATAAATATACATGACATGACTGTAATAGACAATTGTTCAGGAGCATCACTAAAAGACACAGATGGGTATATAGACACACACACACAGACATATATATATAGGTGATGCGTAAGATAGATAAAACAAACCACATACAGATAAACAGACAATACATAATTTGGGAAAGGTAGCTATACAAATACAATGAGAATTTTGATGAGACGGAGAGTAAAAGGTAACTGCATGGATAGATAGATGGATAGACAGTCTTAGATATAATAGTTTTAGAGAGATGGATTGTTTCTGATGGAATGTGGTGGCTACAGACAGAGAGACAGAAGATAAACACAGACATGCCAACAATATGAAGATAAATAAACCATACATTTGGCCTCAGACCAAGTGGCAGTTTAGAATTCCATGGGAAATTAATCATTTGCCTTGCCATGAGTATTATTCTAATGATTCAATTTGGGGGAATCTTCAAACTGGTAAGAATCAATGATGGCGGGTCCCAAAGAGTGCTGTCCTTGGAAGCAAACGTTTACAGGAAGTGCCTCGAGGTAGGGTCGGTGTCATCATGAAGGACATTGCTCAACCCCACAGCAGGATGCAGTTTATTTGCAATATACTGAAACACGAATAGGAACACTGATCACTGAGAGCTTTTGATGCTACAATGCCATTATTAAAAAGAGGTATTGAAACTTCTTTGGGTTACACTTTAAAATAATGACTTCAATTCATAAGAATTCCAGTGGATTAGCTGTTATTCCAGTTACCTTTGTTATCTTCAGGAATTAATTACAAGTTAACTACAAAATATGAGTTATTCAGATGTTAATACCTCTATGAGATCATATAAAAGTGTAATTAATACAAATGTGTGGCCATTATATTAAAGTACTACCTTTTGTTTGGGGGTCCTTGTTAAAAACATTTTAAACAAAGCCAAGGAGCAATACATAAGGAAAATGTACTTTAATACTATGTATAAATATAATGCAGAAACTTGCTGTTCATTAAAATGACAAGAAAGAATGTATATGTAATTTTAATTCCATAACATATGAAAATATGTGCTGTCAGAGAACTTTGGCTAACTGAATAGTCAGATAAGTATCACATAACAAAATCACCACCTTATCTTTGCTGCCCAGCGTCTAATTTTTTGACATTGAAAAAAATAGGCATTAAATAGGTATGGGACCATATCCAGGGCAGTAAAGGGTTAATGATATAAAAAAACTGCTACAGTGATTCAGCTTATAATGATGCATTAGGTTCACAGGTGGTGCATGTGAGATATCGCAAGCAGAATGGTCTGTTGTTTCAGCATTGATTTGAGGGCAGGCTTATATAAGAAGTGTTTGATAGAGAATACTAATAAGTCAGAGACACTAAGTTAGTGGGATGAAACTGCTTTTAATGACATGACTTATAATGAGAGGAAGTGAGGCAAAGGATGTTGCTTTCTGACTAACATATTTTAAATATATAGAATTGCTTATTAGAATAAACTGACTAAATCACGCATAGAAACTGTTACGAAATATATGGCAAGCCAAATGATCATTTAGAGATATCTCAAATGGTATGATATCTTGAAATATTTTAAGATATCAGTAAATCACTTGCAAATATCTAAAAATTAATTTTAGATATGTGTAAATAACTTCACTGCTAAAGCATTCAGTAGTAAGCAAAACAGTATGTTGGTGCCAAGAGAGGAACTTTTAATTGAGATTGAGGGGGATTTGTACAGGTTCTCAGATGAAAAATGGCAAAGACAGAGCTGGAATAAACGTGAAAAGTTAGCGTGCTTTAATAAAGCATATTGTGAAGTATTGCGAGAGTGACAAGTTCATGGATTTAGAAGATGAAGGTATGTATGTGCTGTTGGATTTAAATTATGTAATTAAGTAAATACAGATAGAAGATACTCATAGGTTCGCCATCGCTGCCTTAGAACAATACACAGTAAAATGACATCTTAAGAACATAAGAAAGTTTACAAACGAGAGGAGGCCATTCAGCCCATCTTGCTCGTTTGGTTGTTAGTAGCTTATTGATCCCAGAATCTCATCAAGCAGCTTCTTGAAGGATCCCAGGGTGTCAGCTTCAACAACATTACTTGGGAGTTGGTTCCAGACCCTCACAATTCTCCGTGTAAAAAAGTGCCTCCTATTTTCTGTTCTGAATGTCCCTTTATCTAATCTTGCAAAGCCCCTTTATCTAATCTTGAGCACTTAAATTTGGCAATGTTTTTTTTCTTCCTTTTTGTGGCAGTTGCTGCAGTACTTGTGAGTTCTTGGTGTTGAGTAGGTCACTCCCTGTCCTGCGGTTGTGACATCTGCCCGTTTCCTGACGGCTGCGATGCATCTTCCAATCTGCAACCTAAGGCCCAATGTGTGTTACTGCTGCATTTGAAGCAATAATTGCAGTAAGGATTGTTCTCTTACTGACGCTTTGTACAACGTGTCCATTCTTTTCTGAATGGTTTCTTCACAGGCTGATATTTGAAATAATTCGAAGTAGCTCCCTCCTGCTGTATCGACTGGACTACAGAAGTTGCTTGGCAAGTCAATTCTCTGATTACCTCATTACTTGCCTCTGTCTTATTGGTAAGTGGATTTTCTTTTATTGGTTTAGTTAAATTGGCATTACCTAGTTCATTAGGTGAACTTTCTTCATTTTCCATACTTTTGACAAAGTGTACACTCAATGGTTTAGCTTTGGAAGTGGACCTGATCTTCTGCATACACTCAGTTTCATTGTCGTATGCTATTTGCATTCTGTTAAGCAGCAGCTCATCGCTTGTATTAACATCTTGTAAGTATATTCTCATTTCTGCTCTGATGTTATCGTTTGATAATCCAGTGGTAATGGACTGCACGCACTGGCTCTGGACTAGTTCCCTGTTGTATTTTAGTCCGTTCTTGGCACCTTCGCATGCAAACAGTACTAAATCTAATGGTGATTCGCCAGGTTCCTGCACAGCCTTGGTCAACTTTTGGTATAACTCAGTAGCATCTTTCTCTGCATAGTGTGTTCTTAAAATCTGTCTCAGGTTTTGCAGCGTAATGTCCAATTTCCCCTCTAGGTAGCTCCTCGATTTTAATTAGGGGTGGGCACCAATATCGATATTTTGATATGACATTGATATCGTTCGATATCGATAAGAATTTTCAAAATGGCCTCTCTAGTGTACTGGGGTTTGAGATCTGTCCTCTAAATCACTACAGGAAGAGCAATTAAAAAAAAAAAAACACAACAAAGTGCTCTAACTTTTCTGTTCCGTACCACATAATGGATCATTATTGCGGTGTTACCTGTTTGACAATGTGGGCAATAATCCTTACACTATCAGTGCACTAGTGCGTCCATTTTGAAAATAGCTTTGAAACAGACTTTAAAGTTATAAGTGTAAAAAGTTGCCAGGATGTTATTAAACAGTTGTAGCAACACGTGAATATCTGTTAACGTCAGTATATGTATATATGTTTGATATTGCAATTGTGTTATTATATTTTTCGGTGTTTTGCAAGACTTCAATATTATCGATATCAATATCAAAATATGTGCAGGGTATCGATATACAACTCAAAATCTTTCATTCAAATCTCTCAAAAGCATTCACGTTTAATTGTGGTGCACCCACACTGCTTCCCACAGAGCGCCTACCTCCGCTTCTTATTGTGCTGTTATCATTCAGTGCTCTGGTCCTCTGATCAGCCGCCTGCTGTTGCAGCACATCATTTTGCTTGGGTAGCAGCAGTTTCAGGCATGTGTTGTACAGCAGAGCTCACAGTAGGTTGAGTGAATGGCTGCAGTTTAAGAGGCATATCTAATAAGCTGTTACATAGTAAGCAAATATTAATTAGCATTTAATTTGGGCATGACAGTGAATGCCTAATTAGTTGGAGTAACTGTATGCAATGTAAATAAAGGAATGGTAAATGCCCCAGAAGATAAATATGGACCAATCTGTGGACCAATCTGTGGTCAAGTGACAAGTGACTGAGGAGGACTCTGACATCCTAAAATTGTCAGTAATCATAAACTACTGTTTTTTGCACCACGCACACTAGTTACAGAAAGTCCCACATGACTCACAATATTTAAGATGCACCATAGTTTGGGACAGTTAATTCACTGTTCAGTGGGGGTGACCAGTTTAAATAGATATTGTACTCTAACTCTATTATAATAAAAACTGTAATGAATAAGAATAAATATAAATTAAACCATGACAGATTGACTACATTTAGTGTCTGTTAGTGCTCATAGTTCTGTCACTTGTAATTCAAAGTGCTGCCAAGTACAGTGCTCAGAATGCTTATATTTATGAACACTGTGATGTTTAATGCAACCGGATTACTTTAGGCAAAAATCTATGAAAAATCAAACTGAATACAACAATTAATTTACTTAATTTACAAATCTGAATAAAAATGTATGTGTGGGCCTACCCAACATAATATATAGGAATTCAAGTTAAACATATATAAAACAAAACCGAGAGCGGTGCTATTCTGCTCAACACTAACATTTAATTGTGTTGTTGCACATTTAATTTGGAAAGACAAAAAGGCTGAGTGTACTTGCAATAAAGTTCCCCCTCCACTGTCTGTAGTGCCAATATATGATTATTTTGCCAAAGAAGATGTCCAGTTTTAGCATTCCCAATGCCATGCACTAAATACCCATTCATGTGGAAGGCATACAGTACATGTTGTGATTGATGATGAAGAGGTTGGAATCCAGTACCCTCAACAATGCAGGTTAGTTCTCTCTCCTCTGAATAAACTGCTTTTATATTAGGTGAATGACGCTGATGAATATGGCTTTAGGATTTTGATGAATGTCAGTAAATAAGCATGTTTGTCAGGACTGAAAGTGGCATAACAGAAAGCTAAATAGGCAAGAAACTAAAAACTTAGGCAAAAGATCCAAATGAAGGACCTAGTATCATAGAGAGAAAAACTTGAACTGTTAGTCTTCTGAGTCAACATTTTTTAGACTTTAGTTTGGAAAATGTGTTAATCTGATTTGGACACAAACAGGTTACTATTTGTCTGCCAACCAAACGTGATTCTCAGATATACCTTAATGTAAAGTGAGTTAATGTCCTTTAGTCCTAAATGAAAGAAATGCTCCCTATCAGTGAGTGGTCAATGAGGGCTTCTTATCTTGATAGAGATTTGGAGGTTTGAATGTTTCACTCCTTTTGAGTTCTATTAATTTTGGACAAGAATCTTGAACCTGTTTAGGGATAGTCAAATGTCACCATGGTAACCACAGTGACCATTGCCTTAGTGGAAAAGTGCCAGTGATCAAAATCAGGACACTAGCATTAGATTGGTGGAAGGTGAAATAAACCTTGACTGGGACTAGAGCACATCACTTCCATCTTGGCCATCACTGTCCAGTGTTTAGTTAAAGAACACGAGAAAGCTGCATGCAATCCATATGTTAAGTTGTAGCCATAACTACTTTGATGTGGAGTCTGTAGGACTCAACGTTTATAGTCTCAAAGTGTATCCCATAAGGCTTTGCAAGATTAATATGGTAATGTGACAGTTGTACCTACTTTAGATATTGTTCTGGTATTCCCAATTATTTTCATGGTGGTGAGGAGTACTACAAAGTAATTTAGAAATACTAAAATAAACGTTTGTAAAATGACAAACGTTTCGATTTATAAGTCTTTCACAACGTGTTCAATGTTGAAGACGCTTGCTTATTTTACATGCCTCACCTTTTCGATGCACTATTTTGGTAGTACCTTCCAGGCAAGTTGAGTTTACATGTAGTTTTCTTTTAGGGAGAGAAATTCTTCTTCAAAATGTAAATAACCTAATTAATATTAAAATACGGGAGGGTCTATTTAAATATTTCTGTCAGTGTTCCAATGTGGCCTTTTGCGACGACTGAAATTATGCAGTTTTCTTAAACTGGGTTTATAAGTTTTTAGGGTGTGCTGAAGAATTGCAAGTGCACTGCCTCAAAAATAAATAAACAAATAAATAAAAACCCAGACAAATGCCACCCCCCAAAAAAAGATTCCATAAGAGAGCACTTTGCACTATCCATGTATTATTCGCTAAACATTTTTTGACTGCCTATATATTGTAGTGATGTCCTGAGTGCCTGTGCATGTGAACGAGTGCACCAGTGTGCTTGTGAATGCTGTCCAATCGTGTTGTGTTCATGCCTAGTTCGATTTGTGGGGTCCAATAACATGTCTTGTTATGTCTACATTGTATGTCTAGTTATGTCTAAATGTTTTCGTAGGGTTTTTGTGTATAAAGGCGCAGTTTGCACGCTGCTGTGTGTTGTTGTGTGCTGACCCTTGCTGAATAAAGGCTGTTGTTTAGCGAACGCGATCTTGCTGAAGTCATCTGTCGTCGTGGGATATTTATATACATATTATAGACGTACATACAGGCCTGGAGGAAGGCCTAGGGCAGCAAAAATAAATAAATAAATAAATAAATAAAAGCAAGGAATCTGCATTATGTGTGAAGCACTGCTCCCGTGGCGTTTAGCACCACAGTAACTGGCATAGCACTGAAGAATCCTATTCAAACATGGTCTTTCACATGGAATGGAGTGATAGTTCATTCTATCTCTATTATGCCATTCTATAGAGAAAATGGCCTTATGACTGACTTACGTCATCCCTAAGGGAGACGTGAAGTTTCAAGAAGTAAGCCACTAGACAGGCATCGGTTTTCAACAAAAATTTGGTAATTTAATAATTTAAACTTATTGGAATTTACAGTATTTTGACACTAAATACTAATGTAAATAAAATGTGTTAAATTCCGATCTCTGAAGTCCGATAAAAAAAAAAATAATAATATCTGAATTTTGCCTATCACATGACACTGGCAATAATACTAACCTGTAAATCAGGGGTACCCAATCCTGGTCCTGGAGGGCCGATGCCCTCCTGTTTTTTGTTCAAACTGTACACTAAATTGATTAATTGGACCAATTAAGCTTCTAATAAGGGCTTGATTGGTCCAATTAAGTAATTTAGGGCACACTTGCAACAAAAGCCAGGAGGGACATCGGCCCTCCAGGACCAGGATTGGGCACCCCTGCTGTAAATAGACATGTACAACTATTTAAATGGGACCATATATCAGCTGACCAGATATTAGCTTTATATCAGTTTTTTAAACTGACTAGCTAAGCTACTGCCATCACATTCAAATCTTCCTACTTACCCATACATTGTTATTACTGGGGTGACCAGACGGCTCTGTCTCACCGGTGAGACACTTTTCTTCCAAAGACACTGTCTAGCGTAACACCGGGACAGACCGAGACAGTTCAAATCTGCAGACTCCCATCATCACCAATGCATATAACATGATAAGCCATTTGTGTGTTTCAATTACAACTGAGAAATATGTTAATAATGATAAACTTGTGAAGTAAACTTGTGTTTGTGTATTTGCTGTGTATACAGACGGCGTTTGCTGCTTACATGTTAGTTTGTCTACAAGTTTGTATTTTCAAAACATACAGGACATTCAGAGTGTGCTTTTTGTATAATATTGTCATGTAAATGGTTCTGTTTTCACCTTAAATAAACTTAGATCATTTGACGGCACAGATTCATGGTAAATTGTGATCCATAATGTTATAACGTTAATGCTTTTGCGAAAACCATTTATTTTCAACCCTTACATTTCGTTTCATATTACAGTTTAAAATGATGACGTTACTGAAGTTATGAAACAGTAATTTCAAAATCCCATACACCGTGGGAAACCAAATTTAAAATCTGTATAATTTTTCAATACAGAAACCAGGTTATATACGAGCACACAGAGCGATTGCACAATGCAAGCTGAATCAAAACCCTGTTGATTTTAAAAATCAATAAAATAATCATTACCTGACTGATATAAGGGTGCCATGCTAGGCTTTGCCTAGGGCGGCAAGTTGCCTAGCACCAGTGCTGTGTACAATATAATATATTCAAGGGTTACTTACAGAAGGGTAGCTTCAGCAAATAAGATCCTTATGGTAGTCTACGAACTGAGCTAAAATCCAGCACTTTAGGTTAATAATATAAAAAAATATCCAGTCCAAATGTTTAGTAGAGTACATTTTCAAAATACTGGTAGTAAATCTACAACTCGCTCCTACATTTCCCACTGCATAATATTCTTATAATCTGAATTCCACAGGGACAGTAAAAGTAGAATGTTTTTATATTTTTTGTTACTAGGGATCCAGTATACTGGTAGCCCATATATATATATATACAGACGTGCTCAAATTTGTTGGTACCTGTGGCGGAGTGTCCCGCCCCTATGTATTATTATTTGTATTTCTGTTTGCGGCGCGGGTAAAAGCGCAGCGTCTTTTATTGTTATATTTAAAAACCCCGTGAGGATGCATGGCTGATCAGCTACTGATTATTTAACTAGCTGACAGTCATGCATCCTTACCAAACGCGTGCAGACTCTGGCCGAGGGATAATAAGATAATTACCAACTAGTTAATCCCTCGGCCAGAGTATATAAACCTGCAGCTCTCTGCATTTGAGGTTGAGAGTGTAGAGGAGAGTACGGGAGAGCGGAGAGAGAAAGCCACATTTGAAAAACAATTGCTAAAACGTGCTGGATTACCCAGCACATCACTTACTTGTTTGTTTGTTCATTCGTTTGGCCCTCGTGCCCTTTTGTTTTGTGTTTTGTTGGTTTGTTTAATATTTTGTTTATTAATAAATACGCTGAGTGCCGTTGCACTCAGCTTTAACCGCCCAACCATTGTTTTGGTTTCTACTTCCTGGTCCGTGACGTCACCACTGCGAGCCAGACTGCCACAGTACCCCTCCACAAAAAACAAAGAATGCACAATTTTCTCTGAAATAACTTGAAACTGACAAAAGTAATTGGCATCCACCATTGTTTATTCCACATTTAATAGAAATCAGACTTTGCTTTTGATTTTTTATTCAACATAATATTGTAAATAATAAAACAAATGGAAATGGCATGGACAAAAATGATGGGACTGCTAACCTAATATTTTGTTGCACAACCTTTAGAGGCAATCACTGCAATCAAACGTTTTCTGTAGCTCTCAATGAGACTTCTGCACCTGTTAACGGGTAGTTTGGCCCACTCTTCCTGAGCAAACTGCTCCAGCTGTCTCAGGTTTGATGGGTGCCTTCTCCAGACTGCAAGTTTCAGCTCTTTCCATAGATGTTCGATAGGATTCAGATCAGGACTCATAGAAGGCCACTTCAGAATAGTCCAATGTTTTGTTCTTATCCATTCTTGGGTGCTTTTAGCTGTGTATTTTGGATCATTATCCTGTTGGAGGACCCATGACTTGTGACTGAGACAGAGCTTTCTGACACTGGGCAGTACGTTTCGCTCCAGAATGCCTTGATAGTTTTGAGATTTCATTGTGCCCTGCACAGATTCAAGGCACCCTGTGCCAGGCGCAGCAAAGCAGCCCCAAAACATAACCGAGCCTCCTTCATGTTTCACTATAGGTATGGTGTTCTTTTCTTTGAAAGCTTCATTTTTTTGTCTGTGAACATAGAGCTGATGTGACTTGCCAGAAAGCTCCAGTTTTGACTCATCTGTCCAAAGGACATTCTCCCAGAAGGATTGTGGCTTGTCAATATGCATTTTAGCAAATTCCAGTCTGGCCTTTTTATGTTTTTCTGTCAAAAGTGGAGTCCTCCTGGGTCTTCTCCCATGGAGCCCACTTTCGCTCAAAAAGCGACGGATGGTGCAATCAGGAACTGACGTACCTTCACCTTGGAGTTCAGCTTGTATCTCTTTGGCAGTTATCCTTGGTTCTTTTTCTACCATTCGCACTATCCTTCTGTTCAATCTGGGGTCGATTTTCCTCTTGCGGCCACGCCCAGGGAGGTTGGCTACAGTTCCATGGACCTTAAACTTCTTAATAATATTTGCAACTGTTGTCACAGGAACATCAAGCTGCTTGGAGATGGTCTTGTAGCCTTTACCTTTACCATGCTTGTCTATTATTTTCTTTCTGATCTCCTCAGACAACTCTCTCCTTTGCTTTCTCTGGTCCATGTTCAGTGTGGTGCACACAATGATACCAAACAGCACAGTGACTACTTTTCTCCATTTAAATAGGCTGAATGACTGATTACAAGATTGGAGACATGTGTGATACTAATTAAAGAAACTAATTAGTTTGAAATATCACTATAATCCAATTATTTATTATCTTTTCTAAGATGCACCAATACAAATTGTCCAACAAATGTGTCCAGGCCATTTTAGAATATCTTTGTAGAATAAGCAATAATTCATCTCTTTTCACAGCTTCTTTGCTTTATTCTATGACATACCAAAGGCATGCAAGTATACATGATAAAATAGCTTTTAATTTCATCACTTTTCAGGAGGAATGAAGCATTATTTCAATGAGCTGTAAGGGTACCAACAAATTTGAGCACGTCTGTATATATATATATATATATATATATATATATATATATATATATATATATATATATATATATATATATATATATAATGTATAACACATTCTCTGTTCTGTAAGTCTTGCAGCAAGCTAACATTATGTTTTAATTCTTGTGAAACAGTCTTGGTCTATGAATTAGGTTTAAGAGATTTTACTTCAACTTCATACATGGTCACTCAAGCCTGGTGCTGAGTTAGGTAGCCTGCAACAATACTATAGCAGACCACTGGCACAAATTCCCAGCTATGCTAATTTAATACATTTTGGGATACAAATGTGACTTTTGTTCTTGGTAGGTACTCATAACAGATGCTACTTAAGGATGGTGTAAGATGAATTGCATCTTATCTTACTGTTAAGGGACATACACGTTTAAGCTTAAAGTAATTTGCTATTGTTCACCAAAAATGGAAAAAAAATTTGCAAAGGATAAAAATATATATATATTTCTATGTTTTGCAAAGGGCTTCACTATTTATTTATGTATGTATTCATTTATTTGCAAAGGGCTGCTTTTTTACTTTGTAGTAGCTTCAGTATTTTTTATAACCTTCCTTATAAAACAACTATAAAGCATTATCATTTTAGGAGTCACCTGCAAATGGCAATAACGTGAAATGTGTGACATTACAAAAAAAAAAAAAAAAGAAATGAAAAGGTTTCTAAACCCCTCATACTGTATGCTTATTTTAAAAAAAACTAAATTCAAAGCATTTTGGCAGGGCTACTTTCCACAGATCTCAGTTGCTTGGTACAGCCTTTAGTAGTTGTAAGTTGCATCACAAATGAGATCTTCACTGCTGAAGTCTCGTGAACAAATAAATACAAAAATAAATATAAATAAAATTGGGGCGGCTTTCGTGCTGTACCACATTTTGGCCACACACTCCCTATAGCGTGAGGAATGTGCATGAAATGTGGACGGTTCGTCATATTCTCACAACAATGCAGAGAGAATTTTGAGTTTCTACACTGCATGTAAACCAAGCCATTGAGAAAGACTTACAGTTGAAAAATAAAAACATCTACCACAGTTGAGTGTTTTCTAGTTATAGACTTAATACCAAGGAAACAACCCCCCTATCCATTGATCCTGATGGGTTAGAGATCAGCTTGCAGTGCAGAGCAGAGATTTTACACACCTCCCTTGACCTGTTTCAGATGCCATACCTCAATGCAGTTGAGAGCCTGTTGGATGAAGTCGACGCAGGTTTTCTTAAACATTCTCACTGAATAACTTTACCTAGATAACAAAGTACTTTACATAAGCTTAGTTCCAACAGTTTTTTTTAGTGAGAAGGCATCTGAATTATTGATTTTCTTTTTTATGGTGTTGCATTTTAATTCACAATTTTCATTGCATCAAGCTGCCACAGATGCTGTACTTCCTTGTCAGTCCAGCCCTTTCATTCCTTCATCATTCCTCACTCTATTGATTACTTTTCTTCATCAACTGCTTCAGGGTACAGAGCTTTTTGAACCTTGGCAAGAGGGGACGTAATTACACATGGAAGTGCAAACTCAGCCCAGTGGAGGAGCCACCTGTGCTTACTGTCAAAAAATGACAATGGGCAAGACTCACGAAACATGAGAAAATGCCTCTGATATGTTAATTTATTTTTTAGTACTATAAAAATATCAAACTTAAGTCTTTTTACTGAAAACCTGTAATTACAGAGCTCACTCTTAAACTTGCTATCTGATTTAAACATCTATTTAACGGCAGGATATACAGCATTTAATTGTATACAAAGAGCTAAATCCTCACAGCTTTCTTACTCCAAACTGACATAACGGCAATTGTTTTCAGAAAGGAAAAATGCACCCAATCAAGTTACTAAAATAAACAATGCATATATTTAATTTAGGAGCTTTTAAGTAGTCTTAAATGTTTTGTTTTTTTTTGGTCAGTTTTAGAATTGTAATTGGTGTTTTTTTCTTTCAGAAAAAAAATGTGCTGGTTTAGATTTAGAGTAAATAGCTTGGGGTTCAAGTCCACAATATTGAATTTCTTATTCTTTGACAATTACGTACAGGAGACGAAGGAGATGACGAAACATATGATGTTCAGAACAAAGCATTTGTGATTGTAGATAAACATTTATTAATAGTGCATGACCATTGCAATTCTTACTCTAAAACACACTTCAAGATCTTTTTCTATTAAGAAACCTAAAAAAGATTTTCCTCTATGGATTTGTGCTGTATTTTTTTATTAAAGTCAATTATGCGATACTACACTCCTACTGATGTCTACTATCTTGCGTTGCTAGAGAGACAAGGCAGTAAAATTACACTATATACATTCCTCTGGGAAATTTGAAAATATAATACATTGCATGAATATTACAATGATTATATAAATATTAATCTCTAAAATATATATTTAGTATTGTAATAAAGTATATATAGTATGTAAAGTATGTATAGTAGAACTATATAAAAAGATAAGGCCTTGTCTAACTACTGCCCCCTTACCACCAAGTACAGGCATCTGATGCTTGAAGGGCAAAATATCCTTTGTCACCCTAGCTTAAGGTGAGAAATAACAAATCCCCATCCTAACAGCAACTGAATTAAAACTGCCAACATTTATTGATAAGTAACAGAAGGCCCTTTATTCTGGACACTTGGCTATCCCCCACAGAGTCTCACTTTCACTGAATCAGCCTTATCTTTCACTTTTGCTAGGCCTCAGGTAATACTATAAACAATTAACCCAGACAAATATTCTGATAGCTCACTACCGTGTGGAGCAGCAGCATACTCCCCAGGGGACCTTTTGGCATCTGTGTTGATTGTACTTCTTGGCACTGGTAAGCTGCACTTGATGAAGCCAGAGTGCCTCTTAATCACAAGAAACTAGTGAAGCCACAAGTAATAACCAATGCTATATACTCATTCCTAATGGTGAAAAGCAGGCTGATCAAACCAGACTGGTATATGCTATTTTGCTGTACACTGCTTCACTGCGCTTAGAGATCAGCAGACAGGTCTTCCTATACTGTGGGGTACTGTGAATTTGAAGCAAAAGAATACACAGGACTAAAAAAGAAACAAAACACAAAAAGTGTGATATTATTATATGTGTCTGTGTGCTTTCTGTCATAATATGCAATAACAATTTCTAATCTTTGTGACAGTAACTTGAACATGCAAAATAGCATTTTTTATACTTTACTAGACCTTACAAAAGAGATACATAAAATACTATTATAATACCACTGTGTTACAATGAAGAAACTGTAGCAAAACCACGGCACTTCCAGCAATGGCAACACAGCTTTTGAATATATTGTGGTCTTGATAAGGCTGCACACAGGTACTATGGTACTGCAATAACAATGTGTATTTATTCACATCATTGTCAGCAGTAGATGACAAAGCTTAATTATGATTGTATGGTCAAATATTTGCTTAAAATGTGGTGCCTAGTGTATGACGAAATTAGAAAGCTACTTATGTCTGAGTAAACCAGGAAGGTGCAGGTCGATGAGTAAATCAGGAAACTACTGGTGCATGGGGTATTGTAGTTAACAAGCATGTGTTGCTTTCCCACTAAGTAGCACAAATAGTCCAATCAGCTATTCATTAAATGGGTTTGCTGTTACAGGCTTGTTGTAACTGCACTCAGTCGAATGGCATAATTACGGTCAATTTACCAGGATCAGTTATCAGATGACCCTTGACATCTGGCTCATCTATTAAATAACTAATTAGCTGTAAACTAGGTGACAAGTCAATTGTAGTGCAACCCATAGAATGAAACTACTATCAAGGTTACACTGATAGCAATGCCTGCCTGCAAAAGATACACTTGTAATTCTGTACAATACAACCCATGTTTAGATAATGACTTTTTGAAGGAGACAAAGACATATTGTGGAGTGCTTACTCCCAGGTACATTCTGCAGAATAAATAGATAGAAATGTGCAGCAAAGATGCTGATTATATATTGTAACCGGCCGGCAGTCACGGTTGTTCGTTGCCCCTTTAAAAGCAGGACCCAGGACACAAGAAATGGATTTTCAAGTGCTCACGCGCTAATTTTAATATACACACAAATAAATAAACAAAACGAAACAAAACACCTAGCTCCGTTTTGAGCACTAACTAAACAATTTATGCAGGTCTCTGACTAGCTCGCAGGACGGCTAAGCCGTTTACCTGTCATAAAAACACTGGAAACCACACAAGTTTAACTCCGCACTTTGACTGCTCGGAAGCAGAGCGCACCTTCTGCCTCCTTCTACTCAGCAGCCACGTACAGGCAAGCTGCACATCTTAAATACCCTGCACCTGACATTAATTTACAATATATATCAGGTGCGGGTGATAATTAAACAATAAACAATTAGCAAAATAATAAAACAATTAAACAAAATGTGCATACGCACATGTTTTCTTCAGGGAGGATACTAACCCCCTCCCTGATGTGTTACAATATATATATATATATATATATATATATATATATATATATATATATATATATATATATATAGTATGTATTGAATGGTATCAAATAAGAAATGGCAATGAAAAGTTTATCACAATTGGATTAGTGGTGATCCTGATCTATGCAATCATGCAAGTGTGACATACAGTTGGACAAACACCCCCATATTGTTTCAAAATCTCAACTTTTAATCAATACCAATTACACTTTCATTCCAGTGAGCCTGTGTTTTTTTGTTTTTATGGTGTAATGAAAAAATGCTGTAGTTTGACAGAATTAACAATTTGATACATTTAACCTGGCTAATTACTCTTTGAATATGGAAAAATATATACAAAATTGTCACTAGTCACACAAATCTTGAGCAGCAAAGGGGAACCGAGAATTACAATGTCTTTAACTTTAACATTTCTGTATTTTGTGGCAGGTTAACAAAAATATTATTTATTTATGTATTTATTTGTTTATTTTTAAAGGCTGGGTTTGCAATTATATTTTGTGAATCTGGCAAATATAAGTACAAAGACATTTTAAAACAAGTTCAGCGGGTTCATCGGTTGTTCAGGAAAAAATTATTCTGGTTATAGATAGCATCATCTCTGGGTTTCCATGTTTTCATGGAAATGTGTGGATAGGAAAGCAGTGCCCACACACATACACTAACTATCCTTGAGATGCTTCTGGGTCTAGTAGTAAGAATTCTTCTGGCAGTTTCCACATTAAAAACCAGCAGCAGCTTGGCAAGGCCTTCAAAGGAGAACTAGTGGTTCCAGATAATGGAACATCCAAGACCCACCACAGACCTCGGCCTGAGTAAATGAGCAAACAGCACTGCCACTGCTGTGCAGCAGCTAGGAGGCCATGGAAACAAAATAGATTGCAGAGAAAGAGGTGCACAGATCAGGCAGAGCCCTGTACAGGATATGTTTGCCTTAGCAGGTGCTTGTGAGTTTGTCTGCCTTGTTCAACATCTGTTCACCATATAAAGTTCCAGGACTACATCAACCATTTGTGCAAATGAATGACGTGAATATATAAATAATTTGACCAAACATATGAGTACTATTTTTGGCTTTTAATTCCTTAAAAAAAAAAGCTGTGTTATCTTCAAAAATGTTGAAGTAATGAATGTCATTTTTGTTCCTTTTATCTTTTGTAGTACTTGCCATTATTTTTGCAAGCTTTTTGGTTTTTTTAGATGTATAACAGGGCCTAGCCTTTGGCCTTCTTTGTTTGCCCAATTAACCCATTTTCTGGTGCTGTTTTAAAAGTGAACTTTGGCGTGCAGCGAAGAAGCTCATTTATCAGAGGTTGCATTGGTTTAGACTTTTTTTTTCTCAGACAAGTCAAACACTGAAAAAAATAATACACTTTTATAAGGTTGTAAAAACTATAGACCTGTCAGAAATAACCCTTTAGACTGACTCTACTTCATAACGGATTCCATTGAAGTGTGTCTACAGAGGAGAGAGGTCTATAAAAAGTTAACTTGTTGTGACGTGTGCTTATAGTAAAAAATACACAGATCATTTTTGGACCACAGACAATCACACCAGGCTCCAAAAGAGGAGTTTTGCAGCATGAAGTTATTATATAGCTCATTTGATCACATTTTTGAGTTTATACCAAATTGTCATAGAAAGTAAACAAATAAGGTTTTGTGCAGAAGCACTCTTTCCAAGTGAATGCATCACAAGACCAATTGCATTTTTCTCAGTCACAGACACCGGGATACGTGATAATGCATAGTAACTCTGTGCATCTGCACTCTGTATGCAGGGGGCATAACTTCCTAATTCCAAAACAGAACATCTTGCTTTGTTTTCTATGTTTATTACATTATTGTATTACATTGGTAAAGTAGATATTTTTAAATGTATAATAGCTACTCACCCCTACAAAAAGTTCAGATTGTTCCATACAGAAACCATTTTGAATCATGTTGGAATAGCTTGATGCTGCACACTACAACATAAATAAACAGATCACAGCAGCCTAGCCTGGACATTCAGTGAGCTAACGTCAGCCTACCTCAAAAGAAACGATTCCAGCAGTATCACTGTGTAAAAAGAAAATAGAATCCTCTGTGTGAAGTCTGTGAGAAGGGAAACAGTGAGATATATAAACCTGAACATTTTTTCGAACAAACTTGGGTGTTCTTCATAGTAGACATAGTTACTCATATTTAGTTTACAGAGCTTTGATGTGTTCACACAAGTTTCCCTTTCAGCTTTTCAGTGTGGGCACATGAAACACTCGGAGCGGATTAACCCTTCAGAACCAACAGGCAGAGGCATTATAATGAATAGTGAAAAAAAGGGCAGCAGCGTGGCGTAGTGGTTAAGGCTCTGGACTCTTGACCAGAGGGTCGTGGGTTCAATCCCAGGTGGGGACACTGCTGCTGTACCCTTGAGCAAGGTACTTTACCTAGATTGCTCCAGGAAAAACCCAACTGTTTAAATGGGTAATTGTATGTAAAAATAATGTGATATCTTGTAACAATTGTAAGTCGCCCTGGATAAGGGCGTCTGCTAATAAATAAATAATTTGCGTGAGACAGAACCGTTCTAGCAGTCTACTCCAACCCATATTAATTTGAAAAACTAGAATCAAACAACTGAGTAGTTTAAATAAAACTCTCCTGAAAAATAACACAAGAAATAAATACCATTGACCATTTTTTGACATGTCTCACTAAAAGGGTATTGCAAGAACGCTTTTCTTTAAGCTTTAACTGTTCATTTTTTGTACATGTTTTTATATACATAAAGAATAGAGCACCATAGTGGGCTGCTGTGCTTAATAGAGATAAAAAGGTGGGCCACTGGTAGAAAAGAACATCTTTCATTAAGATTTATATCCAGAATTTGCAATTCAATCTTTTACATTTTAAATTGGATTTGGATAGCTATATGACAACAAGCCAACTGAAAACTTGTTTCATCTCAAGGCTCTCTTCAATTTTATAGACCCAACTGTTGGTACTGTGTTACCTGGGCAACATATTATTATTCTTTGCTTGAGCTCCATACTTTTTTCCAATGTGTTTTTAGTCTTATTTGGATATGGTGCACTATCTAAAGCCACATTGAGGATTACAATATTGTTTGTTGTATAAAACTAGTAAGAATCTGCTCAGAACAATAGTTGAACTCTTTCCCTCAACGTTTCCTCCTAATATGATACCATTTAAATTATTTCTATTCAGAAAATATTCATTTTCTTAAAAGTAAGGCCCCTGGTGGTGCTCACATGTATTAGAAAATAAATATGTACACACAGTACCTGGACTGAATCTCTTAAATAAACCCAAATCCTGCAGCCTAATACCACATTCTTTGTCGACATTTCTGAAAAACAGCTGGCTTGACATGAACTAAAAAAGAAATGAAGAAGATTGAAGAGAAATTTCATTTTTAGAGCAAACAGCAATAAAAGGCCCTGTGTCGCTGCCATGAACTGTATTTTGGCAATATCTGCAGTTCAAATCCATCTCAGACCAGCATAAGGGTTATTTTGGTCAGACCCACGTTACATTTTACAGTGTTCACCTGCTCATTTGCCTAGTTGCATGTTTCAATTATCCATAATAACTTGCCTACAGTGTATCAATATTTCATTGTAAATAAAAATTGGTATTATATTTCTGGTGTCCAAAGACCTCACTGTAAAATTTTGAACCCAACAAAAAATCAGATCTGAAGGCACCACGTTTCAGTTTGTTAAAAAAAACAATTGAGCATTTTATTACTGCAATTTCTGCAATCTAATTTAGTATTTGCACATTTTACACCATATATTAAGCAGTACTGCATTTCCAATAGGACTTATCCCCATGTAATGAATTTGGTGAAAAGAGACGACCGTCTTTCAGGAATACAAGCGCTTTATAGTTTCTGGTATTTTGGATGGTTTGGTCTGCTGCACAAAGTTTGTCAGGGATTTTCTGTGTTTCACATAGGAAGAAATTAGTTGTGCACATCACTAGTGTTCATTTTTAGCATAAATGTATTGGAAGGGACTATTCCTTTGACATTTTTACTGCCATACTTCCAGGTGGTGAAGAAAACTGACATAAAACATGTTGCGAAACTAGCAAATGCTACTGATTCACCGCATACATGTGGCCTTTGCTTCGCCCTACTGTACCTTAACAGCTGGTCATGCTGACTGAATTATCTACTGCTATTTATACTAGGAGAGTTATTTTTTGTTGACTTTAATCAGAGGTTCATAACGGAATATAACTTTAAGTTCTGATATAAACTTTAACTGGATTTGATAACCACTAGTTCCAGTTCATCTTAGCTGACCCGATCAAAAACTATTGACATCATTTACTGTAATACTATCATGGCTTCTAAAAGTCCTATTTCACTTGAAGTAAGTTACACCCGCAAGTGACTAAGGGGCCATCTCAAATTCTTCCTGTTGTTTCAATTTTAAATGATTGCGTTTTTGCCTGAGCTGAAAGAAGCTGATCAAGCTGTCAATGACAGGGCGTTTATCTGATCAGATTTGTGAGTGAAGCAGTTCTGCTGCAGTGGCTTTAAAAAGCAGCAAATGAGAAAACTCAGTAGTTTAAAGGCTGTTATGAAAATCGTTCATATTAAATACACCTCTTAATATTAACAGCTTGGTTATAGCTGTTTCAATGATTCCATTCTTATTTGATATCCCTGCATAGAGTACTGATGGCTGGCATAATTAAAGGTGGATCTCTATTTCAACCTTGAATGGTTGGGCAAAGTGCCAGTAATGAAGATGTATTAAACCTTAATGTAGCTTAATGTAGCAGGTGTCATATATATAATGTACAGTAGCTCTTTCTAAAGCATTATATTCATCGCTACTACCTTAAAAGCTACTAAATCTTGTGGGCTAAGTTAGTCTAGCTATAATTTTCAACATTAATCGATATAAAAATTGTTAACACACCTTAACTAGGATCCATTAGCACATGCAAGAACAATAAATGTGCCAGTAGTGCCTCATGGGGGGTGTGAACTGGCAATTGTGCTCAGGTTAACAGCCGAAGTTGAATGGAATGGTTTGTACATTTCAAAGAACAGCAGATTTTTCTGGTATTATATCA
The DNA here is from genome assembly GCF_902713425.1 of Acipenser ruthenus. Classification (NCBI taxonomy): domain Eukaryota; kingdom Metazoa; phylum Chordata; class Actinopteri; order Acipenseriformes; family Acipenseridae; genus Acipenser; species Acipenser ruthenus. The sequence continues at coordinate 31,945,578 of NC_081190.1, read as the reverse complement.
CTTCAGTGACGTTGCTTGATGACTTATGCTAATTGTGTCTGAGAAGAAAAGTTTCTAGGCCTTTGTAATGTGGTGCTTCTGTGAGGCTGTAACGATTGGGTGCACGGGTAGCCCTGTCCATGGGCAAGTCTCTTAGGGGTAGTTTGTGCTATTTGTGCCTCGGTCAAACTCTAAAACCCCATTTCTAGAGACTATGCCGGCTCAAAGGGCAAGCACTTTTAGAGGCCCTTTTTTACAACCTGACAGCCCATAAGTGGGATGATGTGTCAAACACTGTGACCTACTGGATTAGATGTTCCAACAGGTCCCTTATCACTGCAATACAGCTCCGGACATCTATAGTACAATGATACAAGTGTAATTAAGTGTAGCAAAGCATAGTAATTATAGATTGACAAAGCACAGCCAAGCCAGGAGCACGGTTAAAGCATGTTTTCGTTAAAGCTCATAACGTCTTTATTTTTGGCAAGCTTTTGTATACAGTGCTCATGAAAGGCGAGGGACATAGCTCACTTCAATCCTGAACTGAATAGACCCTGCTGTTTAGTCTTGGCCTGATGCTAATGTCATCATCAGTGACTGAATAATTGGGTGTTTGAAATTTTGGATGCTTTACAATACCTAATCTTACAAAAAACGCATATTTCACTACTACTGTTATCAAAAATGTTGTCATTACCTTTTATTATTATTATTTATTTATTTTACCGGGTACAGGTAGCCACCTCTTACGAGACTGACCAATTGGCTGTGACACATATAAAGATCACATCATGTTAGGAACTGTTCTGCGGTTTCACACTGTTACAGAGTCATAGGTCAATTCTTGGCATCACACTTTAATGCCGAACTGTGCATCCATGTGTCATGTTACCTACCTACCTACCTAAGTCATCTCAGGAAATAACCATTTTAGGCACGGGCTACTGCAAAGCCATCTTCCACAGTAATTATTTGGGACGAGTCAGTCCCTAATATATCATGGTTGAAAAAGGTATTCTAAATATCAATGTGGTCCATAAAGGCAGAAGCACTCACTTTAACTCAAATCCCAGCTGTGGAAAATTAGATCAGAAAGCAAGTGTATGTGACAAGAGGTAATTAAGTCATGTCATGTAGCCAAATCTGACTGGAGGATAGAAAATGCCTGAGGTAATTGCATTTAGTTCATCTTGTAATGCGCCCCATCATAACTGCTAATTCAATTGTACATTCATTCTGCCAACTCGTTGCTATTAAGCACACATTTAATTGCTTCCATAAAGCTTTTAATATGCAGCTCACAAAGAGGGACATGACACCATTGCTGTCGGCGCACATCTGTCCTGCCATTTAGTTCAGAGATAACGGAAGGGTATCATTGGGCAGCCTAATCCTGTTACAAATACATTATTATTAGATGAGCATTTGGGACCTATTTCATGCTTGTAATTCACCACTTGGCGTACATATATCGCCTTGGCACAAGAAAGAGCTGTAATATGCGCCTGACAGCTCCGCCATTGTTGTCTCGCAAGGCCTGCAGGCTTGTAAGGCTGCTCTTATCTTGTAGTTAGGCAAGAGCTTAGAGCAGCTACATTACAACATCCTGAGATAAGGGGGTTGGAAAATAGTGCTGAGCAGGGGGGAATTGGCTTGACATCCCTGTCTGGGCTCTGTTTCCCACTGACAAGCACAGCACACATAAAAGCACAACAAAGCCCCCGAGCAGACAGCCCATCAATTCTGGGAGATGTACACAATCATTATTGTAAGGAAACAAAGGCTGCTGTCAATTGTGCGGCGTTATAAAGCAGTCTCTCAAATTAAAACCTTGTACCTAACTGCATCTGATGGCAGAAGCTATTTAGTGGTGATAATTTACGGAAAGCCAATGAAAAGCAATAACTATTTTATTTAATGTATCTGCTCCATGCAGCTGCTCTGGAAGAGCCTTTAATAGAAGCTGTCGATCAATGTCAGGGTCTTTGAAATAAATGTGGCCGACTGCAATAAACATGAACGGGAGATAACTGCGCTGCTGCAGATCAGCCCCTTGTTAACTTCCAGCAACTGGCAATTTGTCATTTTGTTTTGTAGTGCTCATAATTTCTTGTGGTGGATGGTTATCGGGTCTTTTTTTTTCTTGAGGAGGGTGAAAAAAAAAGAAAGACCTGTAAACAATGTGCATCCTCCTGATGAGTTCATTTTCAGTGATGCGCAGCAAAAGGGAAAAATAATCAAACTATTTGGGAAACCATCTGTTGAAACTGTAGCGATGGTTGAATTACTCACATCCATCAGCTATGGGACACCCTGCTCTCCCATGAATATTTATGGAGAAACCTTTTAAAATACTGTGCTCCAGGGCCGGGATGCCTCTAAAATCTCTAGCAAACAAGGAACCTGTAACGGTATACAATTTTATGAATTTCGGTACAATTAATTGGATGTTGCATGTTTTATATTTATTTTTTAATGCATTTTCCAGTAAAGAAAATAACTATTAAAAATAGCAACAGATTCATACAGAATCACAGCAGCGCAAGGGAAGGCGTGTGCAGGGTAGTGGGATGGGAGGGTTTAAAAACCAAACAGGAAAAGCAACACATACAAATTCATGAGGACAGATAATGCAACGGATGGATGTGGATTTAACAGTACTGCTCACTATACCTTTGTTAATATTAAAAATAAATACAATCTCCCTCAGCCAATAAACAATACAGATTCCTAAATGTCTTTCTGATTCATTGTTAGTATGGTAAGGTGGGTGTTAATATGTCACTGTATAGTCTTAAGAGTTTCAGCTGGTCATATACAACAACAAAAAGTATGAAGACTTTGAAAAAGATCCTGTTACAAATACATTATTATTAGATGAGCATTTATGGGACCTATTTCACTGTTGAGTGTTTAATAGTTATGGATGATATCACAAGAAGCACAATTATCAGGTTTTAATGATACTTCAATGAAGAACCCAAGTCGTCTCAAAATAAATATGTTACTCTAAAAGAGGAGTGTTATACTACAACCCCACTGAAAGCAAAGAACCTAAGTTGTATTGTGACTAGAGGCAAGAAATGTTTACTGTATATGTTAACCAACGTTACCACCACAAGCAGCCAGTGCTGCTGTGATAATGGGATCACGGTGTCGCTGGACACCATCTCTCAGAGGGCGCCACGTCTTTTCAAGGTAAGCACACACTTGAAAACTGACCATCCAATCAGGATGAAACGTAATATGTCTTCCAGTATTAGCTCTCGTGGATGGTGGCATTTGTTAGGTTAGGAAAACGAAGGCTTTGCCTTTAGAATTGTTCTAAATCTGATTTAACTTTAAAGTTATTCCTACTGTTTCTTCCATTTTTATAAAGGAAAGATTCTTAAATATGATCACAACGTGTTTTGCTCATTGTTGTTCAAACAATGCGATCTTCAGCAGCAGTTGCTGTCCTGCACAGTCACAGAATCACAGAATCACTTGCTCACAAGTGAAATGTTTCCTTGTGTATGCTGGGTTTCAGTAAGCAGTGCAAGCAGTGTTCCAGTCATTCTGGCAGGGATGTGTATAGGTTTACCATGACACAAAGGACAGGGGGAGAAGGGGAGAGGAAGAAAGGAAATGATGTCCCTGTAAAAAAAGCAATTAGAGAGACAGCCTCAATTTTAAATGTTCAGTACAAATAAACTTAACAATTAATCACAAAACTATTTAATACATCCCACTAATTAAGTATTAATGTCATAGTTATGATTTAGTGAGCCTTACATGCATTTTAATTTTAGAACAAAGGATTTATTTATTTATTTATTTTTTTGAGAATATGTTGCAAAATATTATTTACTGATGGGATCTCCATCAATTTCTGGAAAGAAAAATTATAAGGTCTTTTCTTTTATAAGATCAATTCTATTTTATCACCTCAAAAATATACAAACATACTGTATGTTTGTGTATTTCAATATCCTTTGAAATATAAGACAAAATAATCTTTAAAAATGTAGATTTTTGGTAATAAAGCCCTTTTATTTTAATTCAATTTAAAAGCAATTTATCTTGCTTATAAATTGAATACAAATAAAAGGAAAGCATTCCTGGGTGTGTGATCGTTCTACAAATTAAACTATACTATGCATTTACCATAGTTTACCCTGGCTTGCCATGTTTTGTAATATGCTTTAGCATACCTCTCTGTATTTTACCATGCTGAACTATGCTTTACCATGTTTACGCTATGCTTTATTACACTTTGCTATGCTTTTACTTCCTTTTTTTATAAGGGATCACTATATAATAAAAGTCACTTAGTTAACTATTTCTGGGAATGACAGTATACTTTACCTGGTTACCTCGAATAGTTTTCACTTGGTATATGAAGGATATTTGATGCCAAATAATTTGTCTGCTAAATAAACAAATAATAATAATAATATTTGATGCCAAATAATTTAAAAACAAATGTTGAAATAAATAAATACATATTAAAATAAATAAATATGTGTGTATATATATATATATATATATATATATATATATATATATATATAGACATGTATTTATTTATTTATTTATTTATTTAAATATTTCTTTATTTATTCATTTATTTATTCATTAAGTAACGTATTTATTTATTTATTTATTTAGCATTTCCCAGTTGCTGTTTACATTTCATTTTGCCCTTTTACATTTCTGCTTCGACATTTACATTTCCCCCTCCCCTTTTCTTTTTCTGCTTTCCTTTTTGCGTTTTGTTGCTGTGAAGACACCCATTTCAATCAAAGTGAGTGGGTGGTATCATTTACACCATTGGCTGACCACCGAGATGAATTAATGAATAATTAATTAATCATTTAACATCATGCAATCAAAGAAACTACACAATGATATCACAAAAGTCTACCAGAAACTATAATAGTAGTACAATATTTCATGTTTGATTTTGAAATGTCACATTTTTACATTTATGGAAAACTACAAAGCGATATGTAATTCAATATGTTAACGTAACATTCTTAATTCTATAGGGTGTGATGCAAAACTTTTGGCCATAGCTGTAATGCCCTCCATATAATCTACTAAATAAAAACACTGGTTTGTTTATCAAAGTTTAGCAAAGAAACATACAATACATTGCTAACAGCAAGTAGCCTGCTACTAAAGTGTTAGAACATATATTCTTTACAGCCACTTATTTAGTCAAAATAGCAGTGAACTACAGATATAATAAAAAAGGCAAAAAGTGATAACAGTATCAAATTGACTACAGGAACAATGCTTATCAGAGCGATGTATAAAATACTGACCTGCCTGTACTTGTATGAAATATGGGAGGGATCAAACACTTCAAGGTGCTTGGACACCTCAGTTGACAACAGTTTAATTTAAAATTTTTCCTGCCAAGCACATGTTGTCACCACTTGGTTGTGATTGGTTAATCCAGAGACGGTACCGAGCAGCAGCCAGAAAAAAACACTCTGGATTTGATTTGAACATCACCGCAGGATTAGGGGTATCGCACCGCGCTGATCTGTCCAACACCGTTGTAACCAATGGCAGAGATACAAGCGGCAAAATGTCTGTCTGTCCCAGGCTTAAGGGTCATAGGGGGGACGCAGAACAACTCAGAAATGCTACAATAAAAATGAAAGTTAAAGAAAATAATGATCTTGAATTTATTTTTTAACAGAATTAAATAGTATCACTAAACTACTGATCGTCCACCTGTACGCATGCATGATTACGATTGTGTGGATTTCCACTCTGACATTAGGGTGGGTGAAGCAGACGTCTGCCGATTCTGCCAATGGACAGCACTGCTCAGAGTGCTTGTGATGCTCATGAACTTTGCAGTTTTTAACTCATCGTACAATTGAATGGTAATCAGAATAGCACAACCTTCAGCATTTTTCAGAAGTATAAAAGTATAAATCTGAATAATAATCTCAATACACTTCGACTTTTGTCTTTTTTTTGGCCGGGCTGCATTTTAGTAGCAGTATAGCGGCTGGTTGAATTTATACATCCAGATTATCCTGTGTATCATTCCTCGAGTCAACATTATGGCACACATAATTGTGCTGAGATGGGAAGTAAATGGCAATGTGATAAACGTATGTAGTCTTGAGAAACAGAGTTTGACTCAATTCGGTTAACAAGTACCAAAAGGTCTCGTATAATAATACCGTGAAATTCAGCCACTATAACCTACGTCAAAAAGCTATAAGTAAAATTCCAATAGATTCACATATCTAATCAATTTTCTTCAAATAAAGATATATTTTAAAATTAATGAATTCACAAATTTCATTGTAAATTCCTAATAAAAATCCAAATGCAGCAAACAACTGATCTATTATTTTTCAACACCATACGCCAGCAGTCAAACTCAATCATGTGCCACTGGCAATACTTGATGGATTAGCCAATAGTGTAAATGATACCGCCCATTAGCTTTGATTGACACGAGTGTATTCGCAGCAACAAAATGTAAAAAGCAAAGCTGAAAAAGAAAAAGGGAGGTGGAAATGTAATCAATGATAGATGCAAGTCAGGAAGGCGGGACATCGCCCAGCAGCACTGGGAAATGTATTTATTATCATTTTTGTAGTAGGTTTTATTTTTTAGTGGGAATAGGGTAACGTCAACGTGAATTGATTAACCATTTCCACAGTTTTTCTGGTGCTTTCCGTTGTTTATTGGCTATCGGGGGTGTTTTATCGGTTAAAACCTAAAATCGGAAGCCCTAATTATATTGAAGTCACTACTAAAGCAGCATAACCAATATATAAACAATACCATTACAGAAACCATTTTTAAATACAGAAGAAAAGCACACACAATCTGACAAAGCACTCTCTTGCTCTCAACTGTCTGAAATCTTCTTTTAAGCTCTTTTGAATCCCTAACTCTCTAGGGTTGATAATCCTGCATAACAGAAAATAATAATAATAATAATAATAAATGGCTGGAAGTTTATTAACTCATTCAATATAACGTAATACAAGAAAGAATGGCAACCTAAAACAATATTATAAAAATAATTGTTAGTAATTCATAATTACAATTATTTTTATAATCTTTTGTTTCTGGTTGCCATTCTTTCTTGTATTATGTTTCATGTAATAATATTAAATGAAATGTAGTACAAGAAATAGTAATTTGAAACATTTTTGTTTATTATTATATCGCTGACTAAACTAAAATGAGAAACCGAGTCAACAATAACAGATACATACAAGTGAAAGTCCCAGTAAAACAATACAGTAACTTTGGGGAGCTCAATTATAAATACATATTTATATCAACATTCATGAACCTTTGCTTTGGTTTCGAGGGTGATTGATCTGACATGGACTGACCTTTTCTTTTGCGGAAAGAAATGTCATTAGTAAGGTGATTGATAAATGTGTAAACAAAATAAAAATAGTTTTATTTATGAACTTACAGTATTTAAACACTTGCTCACCTTCTTTCTCTGAAAAGTATTTATAACAAAGAGTAGACGCTCCCTGTATGCTTTTGTTCAAAGTGGTTGAGATGCAGAAGTAACTTTTATGATGAGTGACCATAAAGAAGATGTCAAGTTTTATAGTATAATAAGCGATCAAAATTTTGCAGTTTATTAATTGTTCGAAGTCTGTTTCAGTGTTTAATTTAATAATCTGAAATTAACTGTATTTTCGATTAATCGCTCATCACTATTATTCATGTATTTATTTTTCATTTTGACATAAAATGTAATCTTTACTGTGAATATGAACCTGCATGAATATGAGAGATAGTAAGACAGTGGAGAAAAAAGTGAGTGTAAGCTCACGTCATGTTTTGGAATGAATTTACTTACTGTAAGTATGCACAGGCACTCACACTCATTCACAGGTTTACTCAAAAAGCAACACTGGGGCAGAGTACATCTAAATTCTGTGCACTGCCTTAGCTAAGGCGGGATAAATGTTGGTATTAAAACAAAAAATTCACAAAAAAAAAAAATCAAGGTGCCGAACAAAGGAATTTGTGGCTCTTATAATGTGACATTAGAGAAAAGTGTAGAGGGTGTGACATTTTAACATGGTATAAAAATAAAAAACATTCATTCAAGCATTGTTGAACCTGCATCAGGTAACGCAGGTCATTTTCTAAAGACAGCTTCAAAGTTGCTTGTATACAGCACACTTGAAGATTCAAGTTTAAAAAACAATAAAAAACATATACATTAAATATAAACTGGGCATATATATATCATATCAAAGTACACCAAACACAACTATAGACTATGCAAGTGTAAATGACACCAAACTTTTAAGAAAATGCACACTAATACCCTATACAATCCGAAACCTGTCTATTATGGATCCAAGCATGATTTATTTAAGTGTTGTCGGTCTAAACCCGATGTAAACGAGTCTGGCATCAAGGCCGATGATTGTTCTTTTCTACATTTATAAATCAAGTGTATTGCATTAATACCCACGTGTCCCTTTGGTATGGTACAGCTGCAGTAAAATTGCATAAGTACATCATGGAGATTAACAATCCTTGAATTACAGGGTATGCCTGGAAAGTATTCAATAAATGTTCAATAAATGTGTTGGAGCTGAAATGGACTGTGTCTCATCATTTTAGAAGTGCAACAACAGCAGCAGAGACATGCAGACTTCAAATGCAGTTCAGGGTGTCTTGATCAGTTTAAAAGTACAGTACTGCACATGCATATGCTGTAACTTATTGTTGCCTTTGCAACTGTTTTCTTTATTAAACTGTTTTTGCAATATATACTTTTAAAAAGTTCACTTACAACTGTATTTTCAATAAAATGCCCAGTACTTTTAAAGGTATACTGAAATTTGATTTCACTGTTACTGTAGCTTCAATAAAAGACTCCATTGAATAAAAATTACTAATAAGTAATTACTAATAATTACTAACAAGACAAACTTTTTTTGTTGGTCCCTTGAAATTTGTATTCATAAAAGTTAACTATATCTGTCTCTTACATGACATACGATAATAGTCCTACTGTAGCAGATTATGAAAAATCCTTTGAATAGTGATTGGCTTTTGGGGGCTGTAACAGGGGAGATCAGTGCTGACTGTCTGGCGCATGCGTGGTTCTGCAGGACGAGGGCAGCAGCCTTGTAAGAGCCGCCTGTCAGTCATGGCAGTGACACGGAGAGGTGGGTGAGAGGTGTGGTCTCTCCCTCTCTCTGAGCGGTTGGGAGGCAGGCCTTGGGGGGTTGCTTGGCCTATAAAAATAAAGAACGCTTTGTTGTGGGCGGCCCAGCCCATTCAGGAAGAACGACAGTGGGAGTTCTGTTCATGAACTTGAATTGAAAAAAAAAAAAAACTCCCTTACAGAACGGCAGTGTCCAGAGCGAGAGAAAAAGACGAGGCAAGCACGGCTAAAGAAGACAGCCGAAAGTTGCCATAACTGTTTGCATTTACGTACCCGAGGGGGTATGCAGAGTTAGGGGGAATACCTGGGCGACTCCACAGAGTATTGTGAGGGAATACCTCAGTGTAGGTTGGAGACCCGATCTGACCGGTTTAGCGGCAGTGGGGGACGCTGCACAAAGCAGCACCTTTTATTTTGTAGTTTTATTACTGTTTTATTTTCCCTTTTTCTTTGTGCATTTTGTTTTCACTATTATTTTGAACACCTGCGTGTGCGCTACAACCTGCCAACCTTTTTACCATTGCTGGTATTAGGTTGTGCCCTGCAGCAGTACCACAGTGCCACCTTGTGGCAAAAATAAATCAGTGCGCCAAGCGGCGTTTCAAACAAAACCTTTTGTCTCCCGTGTGTGTCAGTGAATTGCCCACCACCCTTCCACAGGGGCAGTTCCATACTCCCCTACCCTCCTGTTCTATACCTTGGAGAAAAAGAAATTGGCTGAATAATTACCGCAAAATGCATGGAGGTGCAGTTTTAATCTTTATAAAACCTTCACCCCAGTATTAAAACCCACAGGAATGTAGTTAGCACTAAAGATTAAATGCTTCTTCACATTAGTAATGTCAGCACAGAATGACTATCTACTCTGAATAATTTATTTCCTGGTCGCGTAATTTCCTTATCTTTCTCGTTTTGCCTCTTTACTGTGGAGGTAAATGGCTGTTAGTCTTCAGAAAACCTATGGATCGTCCTTTCCATCAATCAATTAAAAAACACTTACCTCACACTCAACATGATTTATATCTTCTTAATACAATTGTCTCACAATATCCCTATATTATTATATCCTTAATTCCATTAGCTATTTGCTTAATGCTAAGGCTGACCTCCGAGGAAAAGGAGATGGGGATATTAATAATGGCATTGCCAATAAGACCCTGTGGGCCCTTCTTGTAAAACAATGTAGGTCAGAGAAGAGACAAGTCTCAGGATGCATCCACGCTCTAAGAGATGGTTGTTTCTTCATCAAGCATTGCTCTGCTGGGAAATAAATACAGTCACTTGACTTACAAAATGACAGTCAACCTTTACTTAGGCATCTTAGCACCATCTATCTAGGTATAGATTTATCTAGGTTTTAACCCACTGGTTTTAGCAATAGAAGTGTAATTGACGATAGAGCTATGTACCAAAGTAACAAGGTGGAGAACGTGTGCGAAACAGCACCACTGCACGAAAGAGCCAGGCATGTTTTGATGAGCAGGTATAATCTTTTAACCTCTTCTCACCTACAAGGGTCAGAATCCGTAACAGAGTGCATTGCACAACACTCGGCACATACAAAGCAACTTTGCCTGTGTACATCTTTAAGGCACCAGGCATGTGTGAATATAAGACAAAAATAATAACACTGCCAGTATGCAATGGTAAAAACCCAACAAATGTAAAGGAATAAAGTGGAAAAATTGTGGAAAAATAGTAAAAGCCTGGTACAGAGAAGTATTGCAAAAACCACTGCAAATCAAGTCCCGTAAATGCAAGGAAGTGTTGTTTTTTTTTTATCCCTGTGGCATAGTGTGGCATAGTGTGGCATCGGTCAAGGCTGGCCAGCAGTAGAAATAGCAAACCCATACACTTTTGCACACTTTTAATAATTACTGAACAAACAAAAGGTTTAAACAAAAATCCAACTCCAAATTCAAATCCAAAACAAAACAGCACCAAAGCTACGGTTATCTCTGTGCATAGACAGGGAGCACAACCTGCTGCTCCCAGTCTTCTCTCTAAACAAATCTCTCTCTCTGCCCCCAGCAAACATTTCTTTGTTCTTTTTAAATGGTGTGGTGTCTTCTCCAGGTGGTTAATTGACTGATTGATCAGCCAACCAGGAACTGCATGCCTAGCATTCTCGGGCTGATCAATCAGATAATAAACCTCCTGTGACGGGGTACGCTCGGCCCTATACTTATTTGTATTGTTTTTGTATTATTATTATCATTATTTAAATGCACTGTTTTGTGTTTGTTAGAAACTGTGTTTTGTTATTGTTTGGCAGCGTGGATGGGGTTAAATCCCCATCCATCTAACTTTGTGCAGAATGTGGCCATCTCCAAATTGTTTAAGTGATTACTAATTTAGAGATGGCCATGTATATAAAAGTACATCAGTCACTCATGAGGTTGGAGAGGGTTAAATGGAGAGAGAGAGAGAGAGAGAGAGAGAGAGAGAGAGAGAGAGAGAGAGAGAGAGAGAGAGAGAGAGAGAGAGAGAACGCTATAACGAAGGTAAACAATTGCTACTCGTGCTGGGGATAGATTTGCACAAATGTGTATTTGTTTTGGCCATCATGCTTTTTGTTTTGTTTAAAGTGTTTTTCAATCAATCAATCAATCAATCTTTATTTTATATAGCACCTTTCATGGTGGACCACCATCACAAAGCACTTTACAAGATGCAGTATCAAGAAAATACATAATACTTTAAATACAGAGAAATGCATAATACATGATACAGGAAAAATCCAAAGAGTTAGAGCCATGAAGCTATTTTTTATTATTATTATTATTATTTGTTTATTTAGCAGACACCTTTATCCAAGGCGACTTACAGAGACTAGGGTGTGTGAACCATGCATCAGCTGCAGAGTCACTTACAACTACGTCTCACCCGAAAGACGGAGCACAAGGAGGTTAAGTGACTTGCTCAGGGTCACACAATGAGTCAGTGGCTGAGGTGGGATTTGAACCAGGGACCTCCTGGTTACAAGCCCTTTTCTTTAACCACTGGACCACACAGCCTCCTGTTTATTATGTTTATTTAATAAACATGTGCCCAGCGCTTCACCTGCAGTACCATGTTTGTCTATACTTCCTGGTCTGTGACATCACCACCCAGCCATCCGTGACACCTCCCCAGAAAGACACAACCAGTTTTCATTAAAATCCTGTGGCTGTGGAAAGGGTGGCCATGTTGGCTCCAGGCTGTTCCCCCACTCTTGAGACAAGCAGGCTGGCAGCCACAGAAACACATATTTTACTGTGCAGGGCCTCTGCCCTGTCACAATCCCTTTAATGCCTGAGGTACAGTATGTTCCTGGTCTGCTAACATAACCATATTATAAATAAGAGTTTTATAAAAATAAATTAAAACAAAAACAATGCTGCACCTGCTGAAAAAAAAGAAAAAGATTTTGACATCATTTCCCAGAACTAAAGTTCAGGTCTTACAGGTTGTCTTAGTCCTACAGAAACTGTGTATACAAATTCAGTGATTTGTCCATTAATATGTAAACATACAGTTATTAAGTCACCTAAACATTTAGGAGGCGATGCAGAACAAGATCACCATAAATCGATACAAATGAGTCATACTTTTCTTGTACATCTTTATTGTTCACAGTCCTTAGCTGCAATATATCAATCATTGGCAACCGCTGACAAAACGTAACAAACACAAAAATATATTTTATGAATTGCATCATAAAACTGATGTATATGCAGACAGCAGAGGCAAGTTTAAAACAATTTTTTATAGTGCAATTAATTGATTTAAAATGACACTGAAGAAACTACAAAACCCAGCAGTACCAACATTTGACATTACTGAATTCCCTATACAGTCAAACCTTGGTTATCTGAAGCCTCTGTTATATGAACATCCCCTTGTTAACCCTTGTTAACCTAACCTCCCCCTTTATAACACTGCAGTTAGTAGCCATAGTTACAAGGCAGGGCTATTTGTGTTCCGCCTTATAACAAGAATGAAAGTGTTAGTGAAATAGCACTATGGGGCAAATGGGAGTCATGACCATGCTTATAACTAGGGCTTCTGATTTTCGTTTAACTGATAAAAAACAATAAAACACCCTTGATACAAAAGAAATTAAATCGGTGTATATCCAATAAACACCGGAAAAACACTGGAAATGGTTACTCAGTTCACGTTGATTTGAACCCTTTCCCGGTGAAAAAAATGAAATAACCTACCAAAAAAACCCAACTTTCCCAGTGCAGTTTGGGCAATGTCCCTCCTTCCTGACTTGTATCTTGCATTGATTTGTTCTGAATACTTTAAACCAGCAAAGGAAAGAAGATACAATTGAAGTGTGCAAGCACTGTAGAGTTACTATAGATATTGTGACGGAAAAAAACTCCAGTAACTACCATTGCTTTTCAAAAAATCCTGTAGGAATGCTCTACAGGGATGCTACCTTATTTTAGACGATTTCTTACAAGCTGTTTTATGTTCATGTTGGGAATTTAGACAGGAGACATCATTAGCGTTTCAAGGTTAGTTACAAATGTATTTGCTGTGATCAATATGTATTCACAGCTTTCCATTATTGCTTCTTAAGCTACGCCAGGTCCCTCAAGCTGTGACACATCACCAGTTGCATTAATTTTGGTTTCCCTGATCATAGTCTATTTTAATAAAAACAATTCAATATTGATCTTACCTTGTAAAAATGAGCCAAAATAATATAATGTCCATCACAAAATAGATTATTATCTACAGTGCTATAAAATATATAAAGTCAGTCATTTGATAGATGTGATCATTTTTTTTATTGTTTTAAAAAAATATTGTTTTACAAAATATCCATATTATTTTTAAAAAATGTTACTATATCAGTTTTAATAAATTAAGGATAAATATTGGACATTCTGCAACAGTCATTGTCCAGATAGTGAACCATATCAGTGCGATCCTGTACTGTGCAATAGGTAATGGTCCAAATCCATGTGGTCTGCCAAGGGATTCTTCAAGGTTATAGGAGGCTGTGTGGTCCAGTGGTTAAAGAAAAGGGCTTGTAACCAGGAGGTCCCCAGTTCAAATCCCACCTCAGCCACTGGCTCATTGTGTGACCCTGAGCAAGTCACTTAACCTCCTTGTGCTCCGTCTTTCGGGTGAGACGTAGTTGTAAGTGACTCTGCAGCTGATGCATAGTTCACACACCCTAGTCTCTGTAAGTCGCCTTGGATAAATGCGTCTGCCAAATAAACAAATAATAAGAATAATAAACTGGTTTATATGTATTTGTCACAATGCCCATGTCTTGTTGCTTTCTCTGGGACTCAGTTTTAATTGTTGCCAAAAAAACCTTTTAGAGACTTTAAAAAAAACACCAAAAACAACATCTGCGATAACTGTGTGCAATTATTACATTTTAAGTAATCTTTATCACAGTTGTTGTTTGCATTGTTAATTGATAATTTTCAAAAGCAGCTAGTAAGATAGCAGCGCCATAATACCAATTTAGTCCTAGAAATTATTTTTACTAGACCAGTCACAGTAACCAAACATTTACTAGTGGAATTGCTTCAACTCTGCTAACCCTATAATTTGAAGTTTGATATGACAAAGAAGAATTAAGTATAACATGTTAAAGTGGTTATATTTAATCTAATTAAATGCTATAGCAAACATTGATTATCCCCTGTGAAGGGGTTATACAGTAGTGGAGGCGGTCGTACAGATTTATGTCACACTTCACACATTTTTGCATATATCTGAAGAAACGCTTATCTAATTGTCATGACACATCGTGGTAAAATTATTTAGCATAAGTTATTGAGACTATCAGATTCGTGGGCTGTAGGGTGTGTCTTATCTGTCCGTACATCCGTCTATCTATAGATCACACTATTATTATTATTATTATTATTATTATTATTATTATTATTATTATTATTATTATTATTATTATTATTGTTACTGTTATTTGTTTATTTATCAGGCAACTTACAGAGACTAGGGTGTGTGATCTATGCATCAGCTGCAGAGTCACTTACAGCAACATCTCACCCGAAAGACGGAGCACAAGGAGGTTAAGTGACTTGCTCAGGGTCACACAGTGAGTCAATGAGTGAGCCGGGATTTGAACCGGGGACCTCCTGGTTACAAGCCCTTTTCTCACACTATTTTTGCATATATCTGGATTGCCATGAAACTTGGTGGTAAAATGATTTAGCTTAAGTTATTGAGAATATTAAAGTTATGGTCCTCAACTTGTTTATCATACTAATAGCTCTATTTTTTATTTACAGTCCTGTGATGTACAGTATGCTACTGACATTGTTGTTTTCATTTTAAAAAGTATGTCTGCACCATGTGAGGTTCATGAAAGATCTCTGTCTGCATGTCTTACATTCAACTTGTCTGTTAACATTTCACTTCCTCAAGTCATTTTACCTCAGCATGTCTTTGGGCTCAGTTATGTCAGTCAGCAGCTGGTTGGCTAATGGCAGGCAAGAAGACGTGAATTGTAAATGCATGACAGATAGGATTTATTTAATTAATTTGATAGCACTATAAAACTAACGTGGTAAATTTACACAGTAAGTTTGCAGTATTGCTGTGGTTTTCAAGTGGTTATACTATGCATTTACCGCAGTTTACCATGGTTTGTCATGTTTTTCAATATGTTTTACCTTACCTCTCTGTGCTTTACCATGTTTTCACTATGCTTTATTATAGCTACAATTGGAAACTTGACGAGTAACCCCAATAATGTTACAGTGTGGGCAGATAATTCTCAGCATTTTCAGATCAGGACATGTTCTTTTTTCAGTTTTACTGTTCAGTGCTGTGTATGAGCTGTGTAACCTAAAACATCACAAATTCATTAATTAAAGTAGCCTACTGAGACCAAAGGCTTGCTTCCAGTGGGGTTTTAGGACAGTTGGCAGCATTTACTTACATCAAACGCACTAACATTCAAACACAAATAAACATGGTAAGTAATCCAATTTAAAAATAATCACATTTAAAGTACATTTTTCTATATATGTCTTGAAGTCTGTAGAATGACATGAAACAATATGGTAATAGCTGTCTTTGTGAATATAAATAAATCCCTACATTGTGTATTACTGTTGGCCTTTTGTTCTACAGTTTTGCAGTCCCCATTTTTTGTTTATTTTAAAAAAAGTAACAGTTTATTATGACAGGAAAGACAGTTTGTCACAAAGAAAGCAGAGATAGAAAATAAATGTGAAGAGGTACCATTGTTATACCCTTGGCTGTTATTACAGACATTGTATTGCTATTGGAGATAATTTGGTAAGGTTTGTCAAACTGAAATGCAGTGAACTTAACCGAGTGGAGCTATACTGTATTCCTCAACATTATCAGCCAGCAGGAATATTTAAATATGCTGAAAGAAAATGGACAAATGACTATTAAGAGCAACACCCTGTATATAGTGTATAATGAGTTTGTTCTGGTGGAACTGGATCTCTGTTCTTTAACAGACACTGACTACGGTAAATCAATAGCAAAGAGCACCAGAGGTCTAAAGTGGCTGTGTGAAAAACAGCAGGTTCAAAACAGACCCGGGGTCTGCGGTTTGCCGGGACAATGGCATCCTGCAGATAGATAGCAACATTCCCAGACTCGTCGAGCCCAGGGAGAGAGTTATTAAATTAGCAGAACTCTGTATTGTGGGATCAATAGCAATGTGTTTATTTTGCACTGCAGCATTATCCATTAAGAATCTAAATTACCTAAAAAGGCTCATTATGCATTGGTACCAATAACTTTCAAAGAAATATTGCCTCATTCCAGAAAGGCAATGACAAAAAAGGACAAGCTTGCCAATTAGTGCAAGACAGTGATCACAGGCCACTGAATGAATGTAGGGCAGTGATCTGAAAAGCATGAGCACATGCTGTGTTGTGAGCATCATCCTGAGAAAGATCGTTCAAAGCACTACTATATATCTATATATCTATATCTATCTATCTATCTATCTATCTATCTATCTATATATATATATATATATATATATATATATATATATATATATATATATATATATATATATATATATATATATATATATATATATAAGCCATTCATTAAAATCTACATAATATATAAAAATAAAAACAATTACATAGAATGTACCAAAGGCTACATATACTGGTAATACAACTAGGGACACAAGTTAAGTGAAATCAACACACACCATCCTAAACATTGAATGCACAGATTGCATTGCAGGTATAGAAAATAATGTTGCAAATTGGGGCCTTTTCAGACCGTACTACCAAAATTAAAATAGCTTCATACTGTTACCTAAAGACATAAGATACACTTCAATTAAAAACCCACTGTACAGTATTTGAAACACTCTTAAACAATATATTTAAATAATAACACTATCCTTACAGAAATGTCTACAGGTTTATAACAATGATTCCCATTTCTCCCCTCACCTACCAGCAAGAATAACAGACAGAATGATTGAGGCATCGAGTGAGAAAGGGGTTAAACTGGTAAAAGCATGTTTACTAAGCCATTTTGAGCTGAGAGCCCACGCAGGGGCAACTTTTTTTTTTTTTTCTCTATTTCGGCGCACCTCAGTGAATTGATGGAATGACCTGGACTTGATCTTGAGGGCAAGATGTCTGATGGTACCGGCGGATTGATAAATTGATTCAAAACTATTACCATGGTAAAAAAAAAGCAATAAGGTCATAAAAATTGCATCGGCTGGCTAAGTAAATCCCAGGCATTTCATGTCAAGTAATGCAGAAGAATCGCAAGAGAATCTGAGCATGAGGTGGAATGAGTGAGCGAGAAATGACTTTGAAGAGCTCATCATCTCCAATCTATTCTTCCTGCCAGCGATTCATGCAGCCGCATAGCAGCACTTCATTATGGGGAAATAACAGTCCACTTGCAGGCGTGTTGGCCTGCCTTGCTGCTGGCCCCGCAGAGGGCCCTCAGCTGGTTAATACCTCATCACAGGCTTCATTGAACACTTTAATCTGCACTTGTGTGATCAATAGAATCCTGGTGTAAATTAAAAGGACAATTCCTTGAAATCAAGCCTGTTAATGCTCATTTTGAAAACCATTATTTGTAGAAGGCGTTTAGGCGAAAATTAGAAAGTGACAAACCGATGCACTCGGAGATTATTCGCAGGGAACATTTGGTGGAGAAGGTAGGGGATTTCTGTCCATTAGTGTAGACAAGGAAAGAGAGTGTTTTGTGGATGTTCAGTACTATAGTAGTAGCAAACGGAGTTACAGGGAGACCTGCCTGCAAGCCAGGGGAAGAAAATGAAATTTTCCAGCATTCTATTCTTACGGCAAATTCAATTACTGTGGGGACTTGTTCAAAGCGTTGTAACTTCCAAGGGCCAGAAATTGAAAACCTGGCAGCTAATGAAACAGCAAATGACTAGTGAGTTCTGACGGGGGCCGTCAAGAAAAGCTTGGCCTACTCTCAAAAAACAACACAGCCAGGCCCTCTCTTTCTCTTGTCTTTATTACAGCTCCAAATGGATGATATATCACCAGTGTAAACCATGAGGCATATGCACATTTTAGAGACCGGGTTTTATCTGGTGTCACAGGTGCTGTGACAGGATGGTACACAGGCACATCTGTAGTGATTGTCCGACTGGTTTGTTTGATTGGTTTGGTGTCGTTTTTCCAGTCGAATGGATTAGCCCATTTGTATGTCTTGACCTCTCCATTTGAAAACAGTTTTTGGGGTTCTATTAAAGACCAGTATGCCATGGCTGAGTGGCTCAAGTCTGCTATCCACATTCTACCTAATCACCAGGAATTATGTCCCTACAGACCTGGCAAGGCACTGCTTCATAACACAGGAAGCCACCCTGATGTGTTGTGTGTGTGTGTGTGACCACCCAACAAAACCACTACTGTTTTAATGTCCTATGTTCTTCATGTCTACTCATTTTTTGGTTTTATATGTTATAGCCCTATTTTCTGCCAAACCCCGTTGTTGATTTTCTCATTAAATTGTTTAGTGCCAGCTGGACCCCCCATCCCCCCCCCCCCACCCCCCAGTAGTGCAACTTCTGAAATCAAACAGACCCCTCAAATACAGAAGAACAGGACTCATGTATACAATACAATACTGCACAACATTGCCTGCTAGAATAACGTTCTTCAATTCCATATCAGCCATTGACTTTGGATAAGTTTGCATGAGTGAAACTTTAGAAATTCCTTGGAAAAGTCATCTTACCTCTAGCGACACTTGAGTGTGCACTGCAGAGTACTCAAATTGGATTTTCCTTTTAAGAGAAAAACATACTCTTTGTAAAAAACTGAGCATTTACAATATTTGTCTACTAGGTGTCATTAAGCATGAAGTACAAAATCCCTTTAGAATAATTTCAGACACAATATATTGGATGGATTCCCAAATCCGCCATTAGCACTAGTGGTGGACTATCTTATCTAAGGTAACATTAGCTTGTGATTAGTATCACCTGAAACAAAGGCAAAGGCTCATTTTCAGAGAGGAATGAAAAGAACTGTAATTGTGTAAAAACAGTACTGTAGTTTCACAGGTCCTTCCAGCAACTAAGATGTTTCTTGCTTTAAATTACAGCCCAGCCTGTTCTTAAAAAAATAAAAAAATAAAAAATAATCGTGTTCTTTTTTCAAATTTGATTTTTTGTAAGAAATATATTACAGAGTGAGTATCAAAACCTTTTAGGTAAATAATGGATCACATTAAGGTTTACGAGATTCGTGTGAATGATTTATTGCAATATGTTAGATTATAATAATTCGCAATTTGCATACTCGCTGTAAATGGAGGGAGGGTCTACTAATTATCATTTTCCTGAGGAGTTATTATACTTAAATGACAGAATAATCTGTGTTTGTCATATCCATTGTGTTTGGATTTGCTCATTAATTAATGAAAAATTATTATTTAAAAAAAAACGAAGCAATACAGTAAATATGAAAAATTATAATTTCAAGGTATTAGTGCCACTTAAAATATTAGTCCTTTCTTCTTATGGATCAGTCCCTATACCTAAGCATTAGTAGCCTATGCCCCCCCAATGGGTTTGACAGGCTGCAACAGTCCATATTGGGACTTTCTGATCCTGATATTTTGTGGACTTACTTTCACCTTATTTTTGTTGTGATGTTAATATGGTGATCAATAAATAACACCAGAGGGGAAACACCAGAAAGGTGAATAGAGTTAAGGGCGGCGGTATTTAAATTTGAATAATTAATAAGGATGTAGGCCTATCTGAAACAAAATGTTGCTCTTAAAAGAAATATTCAAAAATACAATTAGGATACCATTATAATACAATTATTATTATTATTATTATTATTATTATTTATTTCTTAGCAGACGCCCTTATCCAGGGCGACTTACAATCGCAAGCAAATACAAATACATTCAAGTGTTACAATATAAGTCATACAATAAGAACAAGAAATACAATAATTCTCAAGTGTGACAAACCACAATTCAATAATACAGCAGATAATAGTGAAAGTTACATCAGGATATGATTAAATAGTGATAGTTACATCAGGATATGATTAAGTACAAAATACTACAGATTAAACACTTGGCAGATTACAATATTCTGAGGAACAGGATTAAATGCAGTAAAATAGGGGGCAGATAAGAGCAAAATAAAGCATATTTAAATGAAGGGTGATAGTGTCCCAGGATACAACAGAGGAGTTCTACAGGTGCTGTTTGAAGAGGTGAGTCTTAAGGAGGCGCCGGAATGTGGTCAGGGACTGGGCAGTCCTGACATCTGTAGGAAGAATATAGTATTGCCCCCCCCCCCCCCCCCCCCAAAAAAAAACAAAAAAACACCAGAGAATTTTGGTTTAGTACTGAGCAGTAGTCTTGATACAGTAACAGCTGTGTATTGGTTCATATAATTGTTGCTGCATACCGTAGCCATATCAAAATATGAATATGTTACCACTGTGGTACAATTCCGCAGGTAATAACATAGATGCCCTTGTGCTATAACAACCATTTTAGTGCCACACTGCATTCATGACATTTGTTCATAAATTCTTGGGTTAAACTATTGTTAATTAAGTTGAAGACAAACGTCTTTGCTAATGTTTTCATTAGTATGACTTCCATTGAAAACAATTTGGTTAGGGATATTTCACCTTCTCAGGTAAAACAACTATAAAACTATGCACCCAATTTTCAGCTGCACGGTGTAATGAAATACAACATTGGATTTTGTGTTTCATCAGCATTCTGCATTTCTTTAATCAGTCGAGATTGTATTTTTTAGCAGCAAATGTAAAATAACTTGTCAGTCCATGTGGTCTCACTCATCAGTTGCCAAGAGAAGGAATTTACATTGAGTTTCCAAACCGTACCTCTGTTATTCATTTGATTGCTTGGTGAGGTTGACGTGCAATGTATTCCAAGGAGAAGTTTAGTCATTTCAAATGTTTTTCGTGTTGTTGTTTTTTTTAATTGCAATCTCAGGCTTTCTCATTCAGTGACACTGGCTGGTGGGTAGCAGAGTCCATTCTCAGAGTGTCTTCCAACTTTAGCAATCAGCCTTTTATCAGGAGTACTTTTATGTTTGTTTTCATTACAATAGCAGGGAAGGTAAACATGCAAATGAGTTTGAATCAATGCTTAATGAATGCAATTAGAAGACAAAAGGAATTTTGGATTACAGGAAAAACAAATATGCCTTATGGATGCACTCATGAAAAGAATGTCTTATAAATTAGGAGTGTCCTGAAAAATCTGATAACCACAATTTTCTTCAGATAACCTGACCTTGCTTCTTATGAAAAAAAAAAATAATAAATCACTTTCTGAATACTCATTTTCCACCAGTTATTTTTCCATCAGAATAGTTTTTGATGGTAATATTAAGCTAAAATGATGTGAATCTGAAATTGTGTATTTTTCCAGGTCATCCCTCAAATAAAATACAGTTTTATATTCATACAAAACCAGCTGTTTCTTGCACCTTCACAGGTTGTCTAAAAAATAACCAATAAAATAATGCTTTCAATTATTTTTAGAGAGTAGCATCTCTCTTGACACAATACAAAACAACCATTCAACTGAGCAAAAGTAATCAGGTGCTTTTAATCTGCAGCATGTGGTGTATAAAAAACAATTCTGTACACAAACACTGTAGACAATTACATTCCTTCAAATAATTTGACAAGACTGACTTGCTGATGAATCTACACTGAAATGAAGCCTATCAGATTGTACCAGTTAAAACTGAATAATAAGGCACTTTGAATAGTCTGGTTAGCAACCATAAAATTGGTAGCAGCCTCTTTAAATCTAATAAGTCTCAAGTCTGTGTTTTATTTTAACTCTCCCAGTTTAGTAGCATGGCCCTCCAAATTAAACCCTGGAAAAAATGTAATCTGATTTCAATTCAAATAAATCCTGAGGGGGACTTCATAACGAGTACAGTGTCTCATATAAAAAAAAAAGCTATTAAAGTTATATCTTAAAAGGTCAATAACATGTTGTGTATAATGGCATTGACTGTTTTAATTCAAATATATGTGTCTAGGCTAAGCCCTTGCTGTCACTGATAGACTTGAATGGCATAAAAGGATCTTCCCTGTCTAAACATCAATGCTAGCAAGGTAATGAGGAACAGCACTTGAGCGAAAACTTGCCGGCATGCGTCAATACAATAGGTGTCAGAAACACATTGTTACTCATTCTAATCAGAGTAATTGTGCTGAGGGACAGCTTGAAGAAAAGGGGAAATTAATGCCCATCTACCGCACGACAGTGTGCTTTAATATCACCTTAACAGCCCTAGACATTAATATAACATTTGTCTCATACTTGCCTGAGATTCTAGTGTCAAAATAGCTTCTCATTTGCAATATATGACAATTTCCTCACATCTAAAAAGACAGTGCCACAAGTCAATAGACTATAAATTGCACTTGGAAATGGGATCATCTTAACTAAAGGCTGTCTGCCTTCCCTGGAGGCCGGAGGCTACCCCCCTTTTTAATAATTTGTATGTTTAGGTGTTTGGTCAATTTACTCTGCACTTGTAATGTCTTATAGCCGAGCCCATCAATCAGATGCGGCGTGACAAAAATCTCCTGCTACAATATTACAGGTTATTAAAGGGATGATGGGAAAGGGCTGCATGCATTTACTTGGGCCTCTTTTCTCATTTTCCAAGCGGGCAGCTTTGAACCTAATCTGGTGATTCATCTTCTCCTCGCCATCAACAGGTACAGAAGGCAGAAGTCTCTGATGATGAGCTTCTCTGTTCATTTCACTTTCTAAACACTAACATTTTAAAATTCTTCTTAAAGAGGCAGAGCTGGCTAGCCGTAACCTACCGCTTGAAATCCGAGTTTGGAATTATATAACTTTTGGAGCTTTAGTGTAACATGAAATTGTTTCAGATGCAGATACCTTTAGCATATATACAGTATATATATATATATATATATATATATATATATATATATATATATATATATATAAACATACAGTACTGTGCAAAAGTTTTAGGCAGGTGTGAAAAAATGCTGTAAAGTAAGAATGCTTTCAAAAATAGACATGTTAATAGATTATATTTATCAATTAACAAAATCCCTGCATTAATTCGAAGTGCAAGGCAAAACAGGCGAGCAACTGTAGATCAATTGATTGCTAATTTCAACCTGGGGTGCGAGCAGCCAATTTCATCAAAAACGGTCTGCTGAGAACTCCACAGAGTGGGATACCATAGTGGCCCAACGCCCTATTAATTGACTTTACATTTGTGAACTCATTATATATATATATATATATATATATATATATATATATATATATATATATATATATATATATATATATTTTTTTTTTTTTAACTGTAAAATTGTGCCATGTCTTTTATGTTCGAGATGACATACGTACTCAGGAAAAGATGTACTAGAATTTTGACAAATCCATAACAGTGATTGGTTAATTTATAATGGAGTTTCAATGGCTTCTGGGAGATATCTCTTAACCTATATTCAAAATATATTTTGCAGTCCCCTTGGATGATAAACTTTTTTTTTTTTTTTTTTTTTTTTTTTACCAAGAGGGGTTCACATTGCATTTCAATGAAAAAACCTCACACTATGAACCAAATGTACTTCTTAAGAAACAATGACAGCATATTCGTATGCCATTTTAATTAGAAAGAAAGCAGACATACCTGTATGCCAAGATGAGAAAAGATTTAAGTCCTTCCGTTGTATTGATTTATTCCACTTCTTGACATGAAAATTATACGTTACTAGCAGGTTTTATTGAACCTGACATGCCTTGATTAAATTTGATTGTTATGAAAACATTCTTTTAGTCTAAACTAGTATTTCAAGGTTTTCACTATTGATTCTATAACCTCACAGTTTCAATCAAAAAGAAAAAAGATATACTGAGATGATTAAATGGGCATGTACAAAGCTTTGGCATACCCACAGACCTTGTAAGAAGGAATAACTCCGAATTAAAATCTTTGAATTTGACAGAGAATTTTGGATCCAGCCTCTTTGATTTAATAAATAAATATGCTTTACCAAATTAGATGTGTTGTCGATAACCATTTATTTTCAAGTTGCTAGAATATCCAGTGACTGATCTCAGATTTTAGACTTGTATTGTAAATAAGACCGTGCCCCCACCTCATCCACAGAATATGTTGCTTTCCATTTCTCTGTATGTGTCTTTTCCTGTCTACCTACACATATTTTGTATAACATTTTACATTTAGCATAGTTATCTTAAATTGTGTGTATAGTTTTATTTACCATACTTATTTAAAATAGTATTTACATTAGAAAGGTAAAAGTAACAAAAAATACAAATAAGTAAGTTGCTTTTGTAATATTTTTTTCAGTTAAAAGAAATATTAGGTTGTGCTCATAGTTAATAGTTCCACACTATACGGGATGCACGAAAGCAGATATTATAATTGAGAAAGTAAGAAGAAAGAAAAATGATATCTTTATCAAATTTGAATTAAATCTATCATGCATCATTTTCTGGAAGATTAATGTCAGAATTTTCATGTTTTTTTTATTAAGTCGCCCACAGTAAATGACTGTGATTAGTTAAAATTAAAAACTGAGATATCTCATGAAAGAAAATGGGTTTCTTTACTAGACTTGAGTTAAAATGTTATCATTTAGTAATTTGTAGAAGACAAATGACTAAGGATCGTGTCATTATTTGTGCCTTTTCTTTTTCTTTCTTTTAGTTCTCGTCTAATGGGCTTGTACACAGTACTTTTTCAACTACTTTTGGAAGTAACATGAACACTGAATATGGTCAGATTGAGTAAAAATGGGTTTTCATTTGAAAAAAAAAAACCCAAAAAACATTTTTACTGATAATTGTCCTCATGCTTGGTTCATCAATCTTATCACCTGCGAGTAACATAGCTTTTGTTTTTTACAGACGCATATTTGTCTAATGTGTTTAAACTTTTGATTCTTTATTATGACCATCTGAACCTAGCTATTACATAGCTCAAATGTTACTATGTTATCCAGCAGTTATTTGACCAAAATTGAATATTTATTTTAATTATGGTATCTAAAAAGTGACAGTATTTAGGTTTGCCACTATTAGATTAATTTCAATAGACTGGAAATGAATTTAAATTAAAACAACACCAACAATTTAGTTGTATAGGCTGTTTAAAGAATAAGCAATAAGGCTGTTCATCTTCACAAGATGTGACAGTTTTGTATTAAGAACAATTTTGAAACCTGTAAGGTCAACAGGAATCCACAACACATTAAACTCAAGCCCTGTTCACACTACACAACCGATCTCGAGAACCAAACTCAAAAATGTTTTAATTAATCCAGCACGTCCTCACTAAAGTACCTTTTCATGTTTAGTCAGACTTAATGCATCCAAATACTATTCACTGGTCGCTTACAAGGTCTTGAGTAGTGCAGAATAAGGGGGGTTTAATTTGAGGAACGGGGGTGCTTATGTAACATGGAATTAGAGACGTAAAGCTGGACAGCTTGAGATAAGAAGAGCTGGACAAGACATACGACGTAAAACACTCGGAACTCTCACGTCTCACTGGGTCAGGCAGCATCCTCTGGTGGCTGTTGAAAATGAGAGACAGAACAAATAAGGACAAAGCTCTCAGTCCAGGTCGGAACCAGGCAGCGTCTCTTAGCTGCTGGACGAACAAGGAGAATGAGAAGACAAACATAAAAGACACTCTCGATGAGAGACAAAAAAGACAAAAGGATAGATCCGTCACTACTCAGTGCAGTATCCCCAGGCAGCGTGGCTGGCAGCTGGGCGGCGTGGAGAGTTAGGATAAAGAGTCTCGGGTCCGTGTTGGAGAGACGAAAATAGAGAACCCCCCCCCCCCTTGGCGGGTCCTGGCTCGGCAGGTGGGGACTCGGCCATCCAGAAGGGGCAGAAAGGTGCTCGGACCTGAAAAGAAACTAGGTAGATGGGATAGCAAGGTTGTGGCCTTGGTGAGGCTAGTGCATGAGCTGCGACAGAATAGCTGTGGCCGGGGGTCCCCTCTAGCCAGCGAGGAACCGCCGGGGACAGCAGTGACTTGGGCAGGAGGCCAACCCGGTCGGTCGGGGGAGTGAAAATCATTTCACCCAGAGAGGGATCCCTGTGCGGACGGAGCGGTATTAGAAATAAGAGAAAGTGGAGGAGGAGGGAGGAGGAGGACAAAAAACAAACACAGACAAAGGGCGGAAGCAGTGCTGGGTGTATAAATAAAAAAGAAGGAGAGATTGACATGCAAGCTACCTAATGGGATTGCCCATACTGCTCTGGTCACGCCCTTTTTTTAACCTGACCAAACAGAGTGGCGCGAGCTATTGGCAGAGACTGGAACTTGATTGAAACTGAACTGCCCCCCGCCTGGAAGTTATTTGCGTGGCTAATCCCGCCCCCACTGAGAGCTGCCAGAGAGGCCAGAGAAGTCGAATACAAACATAAAAATTGGAAGCTCAGTGAGGGAGCGCCCTCTACAGCATACAAATTAGACCTAAAGGTTAACATTTAAAATAGTTTGGTTACAGTTCCTAGCAACGCAATGGACAGTGGAAAGTAATACGATAGTATCCCAACATGCACAGTATTTTATTTTAAAGTAATGTGTTATGCTCCATATTAATAGAGGTCCATATTGCTAAAAATAAATAAAACAAGTATTTTGGAAAAAGTATCTGTGAGCACAAACACACACACACACGCACGCACGCACGCACGCACACACACAAGTAAGGCTTGAAGTTTTCAGGTTTTAGTTTTAATCAGGTGACGTCCTGTCACAAAGACGGCCAGAGTGGGTGGCGTCAGACCAGACAGGAATACACAGACAGAGACGGTGGTTGTGATGAGCTGAGTGCAATGGCTGCACTCAGCGTTTATTAACAAATAAAAGGTTTGAACAACGGAATATAAAACAGGACACGGCACTGGTAGCCAAAATAAAAAGACAAACAAAACGTACTACTAAACACTTAACAAACGGTGCACGGAGGGACAAACAAACACGGTGAGTACAAACACTTATAGATATTATTTTTACTTTACTACTTTACGTTCTCCTTCTCTCTCACCCGTTCTCCACTCTCGAACACCCAACCCCCAGTGAGTGAAAATGTGTCTCTATATATACTGTTGTGCTGAGATTCAATTACTAATTAATTATTCACTTGAATCCCAGCACGTGAATTAATTCTGTGCAACCCCGTGCTCGCATATTATATTTTAAATGCACGTGCGTGATGTGCAATCCCGTGCCTAAATACAAATCTATACTTTTTAAATACACGTGAAACACAGACCCGTTTATATCCCGTGTACCAATCTATACACCAACATTTACACACGCAACACGCAACACATAACACACAAATGCACACAGGGGCGGGGCGCATTGCCACATATACCCCCCCTTGTGCGCAGCACACATGGCCTCAACGGCCACCTCCCCCCTTAAAAACCCAGCAGTCCAGGACAAAGTCTCGGGCTGGGAAGGGAGGCTTCAGTGGGCCCATGGCTGGCCAGGCTGTCAGCACCCCTGCCGGTAGTGGCACGGCTGACAGCCTGTTGGTCCCGTCCTGCAGCGAAAAAGCTGCAGGGGCAGGTGGTCCCCCGACCTCCCCCTTCTTCGTAGCCGGCAGCTCCCTCCTGTGGGGCTCCGGCCACAAGACCTCCTGCAGCGAAACTGCTGCTGGGGAAAGTGGTCTCCTGACCTCTCCCCCTGTCTTTGTAGCCGGTAGCTCCCTTTGGTGGGGCTCCGACCACAGTACTGCCGGCAGCGAAGAAGCTGCAGTGGGAGCAGGTCTCCGGACCTCCCCCACGATCTCCGGCAGCGAAACTGCTGCAGTGGGAGCAGGTCTCCGGACCTCCCCCACGATCTCCGGCAGCGAAACTGCTGCAGTGGGAACAGGTCTCCAGACCTCCCCCACGTTCTCCGGCAGCGAAACTGCTGCAGTGGGAGCAGGTCTCCTGACCTCCCCCACGATCTCCGGCAGCGAAACTGCTGCTGGGGTTGGTGGTCTCCAGACCTCCTCCCCCTTCTTCGTGGCCGACAGCTCCCCTTTCTGGGGCTCCGGCCACCGTACTCCCCGTGGTGGAAGTATGGGAAGCAGAGACAGCTCCTGCTGTTCTGCTTCTGGCAGTGGCAGAGGCAGAGGCAGCTCCTCTGCTCCTGGAAGTGGCAGAGGCAGCTCCTGCTCCTCTGCTCCTGGAAGTGGCAGAGGCAGCTCCTGCTCCTTTGCTCCTGCCGGTTTAGGTGGCGGAGGCAGAGGCAGCTCCGGCTGCTCTGCTCCTGCCGATGTAGGTGGCGGAGGCAGAGGCAGCTCCTGCTCCTCTGCTCCTGCCGGTGAAGGTGGGAGCAGCGTGTAGTCTCCCCCTTTTTCAGGGGACTGGTGCTGCTCTGCCTCTCTTGCAGCGGACTGGTGCGGCTCTGCCTCTGAAGGGGAAACCAGCAGGCATTCTTCCTCTGCTGGTTGTGCTGGGGAAACCAGCAGGCATTCTTCCTCTGCTGGTTGTGCTGGGGAAACCAGCAGGCATTCTTCCTCTGCTGGTTGTGCTGGGGAAACCAGCAGGCATTCTACCTCTGCTGGTTGTGCTGGGGAAACCAGCAGGCATTCTACCTCTGCTGGTTGTGATGGGGAAACCAGCAGGCATTCTTGCTCTGCTGGTGAAGGTGGGAACAGCTGCCTCTCAGGCTTCGGATTCCCGCGGTCCCCCCGTCTGGGTGCTGGACGCTCGCGGTCCCCCCGTCTGGGCGCTGGACGCTCACGGTCCCCCCGTCTGGGCGCTAGTTCCTCCTCTTCATACTGGGTGGGGCATATGGCTAACGTGTGCCCATAAGCCCCACAGCCAGGGCATAACTCTGCTGCGAGGTTCTTTAAAAAAACCTCCCAGCCATCATCCTCGACCTCCTCCCTTTTGGGCTGTGGACGCCCCGACTCCTCCCTTTTGGGCTGTGGACACTCGGGTTCCCCCCACTCGGGCGTAGGACGTTCGGGTTCCTCCCACTCGGGCGTAGGACGTTCGGGTTCCTCCCACTCGGGCTGTGGACGCTCAGGCTCCTCCCACTCGGGCTGTGGACGCTCAGGCTCCTCCCACTCGGGCTGTGGACGCTCAGGCTCCTCCCACTCGGGCTGTGGACGCTCAGGCTCCTCCCACTCGGGCTGTGGACGCTCAGGCTCCTCCCACTCGGGCTGTGGACGCTCAGGCTCCTCCCACTCGGGCTGTGGACGCTCAGGCTCCTCCCACTCGGGCTGTGGACGCTCAGGCTCCTCCCGCTCAGGTACTGGAGAGGGCAGCGACTGCTCCTCTCCCTCTTGCTCACTGGAAGGCATCCCTCCCATGTCTGCAGCTAGGTAACCCAGCACCACAATGGTGAGGTCACGAACGGATGCCGGGTTGTGCCGTTGCTCCCAGTCCTCCCATCGTTTCCCATCTCGCATCTGCAGTGCGTGAATAACCATGGGGAGGTCACTGGCGAAGTTCCCCTCGGGGTGCACCAGCCAGTCCCATATTTCCCGGGACGGTGGGGAACCCGGTGGCAGTGGGGGTAGAGGGGTGGCTACTGCCCCGTTGTGGCTGTCCTCCTCCCAGCCCGGCATGCAGGATGAGGGCTGCAGCTGTTGTTGTTGCTGCTGCTGCTTCTGCTGCTTCCTGCAGCTCTTTCTTCCCATCCTCGCTTTACTATTTTTTTTTTTTTTTTTTTTTTAACACAAAACCCCCTCTCCTGGTCTGACGCTTGGAGGCGCTGTTATCCCACTTCTGACACCACGTGTCACAAAGACGGCCAGAGTGGGTGGCGTCAGACCAGACAGGAATACACAGACAGAGACGGTGGTTGTGATGAGCTGAGTGCAATGGCTGCACTCAGCGTTTATTAACAAATAAAAGGTTTGAACAACGGAATATAAAACAGGACACGGCACTGGTAGCCAAAATAAAAAGACAAACAAAACGTACTACTAAACACTTAACAAACGGTGCACGGAGGGACAAACAAACACGGTGAGTACAAACACTTATAGATATTATTTTTACTTTACTACTTTACGTTCTCCTTCTCTCTCACCCGTTCTCCACTCTCGAACACCCAACCCCCAGTGAGTGAAAATGTGTCTCTATATATACTGTTGTGCTGAGATTCAATTACTAATTAATTATTCACTTGAATCCCAGCACGTGAATTAATTCTGTGCAACCCCGTGCTCGCATATTATATTTTAAATGCACGTGCGTGATGTGCAATCCCGTGCCTAAATACAAATCTATACTTTTTAAATACACGTGAAACACAGACCCGTTTATATCCCGTGTACCAATCTATACACCAACATTTACACACGCAACACGCAACACATAACACACAAATGCACACAGGGGCGGGGCGCATTGCCACACGTCCCTTTAAATAAATTGAGTTTATAATGATTGTGTTTCATTATTAAACTCAGACAAAAAGCTGTTAATTGCAAAACAATCTTTGTTTTTACCTTCATATCTTGCCTAATTCTGGGCACCTTAATTTGATTTCAAACAGAGCTGACAAATTATGTTTAACCACTGGAGCACACAGCCATAGGAGGCTGTGTGGTCCAGTGGTTAAAGAATAGGGCTTGTAACCAGGAGACGTTAGAGTGAGACATCATTTTAAGTGACTCTGCGGCTGATGCATAGTTCACACACCCTAGTTCTGTAGCCAATTTGATACTGTTAACACGTTTTGCCTTTTTTTTTATTATTTCTGGAGTTCACTACTATTTGTACTAAATAACTGGCTGTAAAAGGATATATTTTCTAACACTAGTAAGCTACTTGCTGTCAGCAGCGTAGTGTCTGTTTCTTTGCTAAGCTGATCGCACATTTCACACACCTACATATAGATGACAGAAAAACAACACTGAAAAACAAACCAGTGTTTTTATTTAGATTATACGGGGGGCATTACAGCTATGTCCAAAAGTTTTGCATCACGCCCTATAGAATATAATGTCACACTGGCATATTGAAATTACATATCGCTTGTAGTTTTACAAAAATTGAAAATTTTAACATGAAATACTGTACTACTATTGTAGACTTTTGAGATACCTTTCTTAGATTGCATGATGTTAAATAAAACATCGAAATGATGTTAATATAGTTTTGTTTTAAAAAAAAATTGGATCTGCATCCTAATATTCTACTAGGTGGCCATATATGTAAATTATATTTGAGTACATAGCCTATGGTGTGGTGCTACTGTACCACGTAGAACATACCACTCCTGTATGTCCAAGTACAGACTAGCGGTACCGTTAAAATGCCCAGCGGTGCCGCGCCGCGCCTGTCTGTCTGTCTCAGGCTTTACAGCGTCCACACTTCTGACAAACCGCACTACCTGATGTTTAGAACCAGACTCGAGACTACCCCCTGAGGTGGTCTGGAGTCCAGTTCTCGAGTACGGTATTAAACGCTGTGTAGTGCGGACGCTAACCGTATTTAGCACTTTTAAGCCTGTTTAAAGGCATAGTGTTTCAGAGGGTCTCAGCCAAAACACTGATGGCATCTCTTGTACAGTAATTACCAGCTGGTTGTTGCATATGTGCAGAAAACTGGATAACATGAGATGGCAGGGAGAACTAAAGTACCTGGTATATCCCATATCTAACCATTTTCTTGTGATACAGTAGAAAGTTACAATCAATTGAGAATGTATTATTTTTATTAGTTTTTTGTATGTGCACAGTACTAATAAAATGTCTACACATTTACCGCGAATAATAATCAACAAAGTTGTGCTTTTCTGGTCAGATTTCCAGTGTTGAATCTTGATATCTTTATCAGGATTCTTGCGTTCGTTTTTAAGTGGTTTGTTTGGTTGACTGGTTGATTTGTAAGTGTTGTGTTGGTAGCTTTGAGGCTCTACTGTGCTGTGTCCGTGTTTATTTCAAATGCAGTGTAGATGTAGTGTAGTACAAAATGTAGTTTTGTATTATATACATTACTGCCAGGTTTCTTTATGTTTGGGTTAGTTTTGTAGAAGTTTACAGCACAAACCAAATCAGTTTCTGCCCTTGTCATAAAATTATAATTGCCTGTTTTAGAACATTAGCTTAAAAATGTATTAATAAAATACTTTTAACTGTCAATATTTTTTTTTATCCTGCTGCTAATGCTTTGAATTTAACCTGTACTTGTTGAAGACAGTGGCTTTATACCACCATATTGTTTCCATTAACACCAACCCAATTGCTCTGTGGACTTATATTATTTAAATTGTACTGAGTAATGTCAGTGTTGGTTTAAAGCCCCCCTCCCCCATATACATCACTTCATGATCATATATTAAGTGCCTCTCTAATGTTCACCAATACTCAGTGTTCTTATAGAAATAAATCATTTGTAAAGGATTCATGTCATTTGTCAAACCTGTCAGGTAAGCTGTTTGTATATAAAGCCAAGACATACATGATACGATGAGCCTCAATTGTAAACCATGCCTGTTAGTATAGTTGACTCAAGAATAAAGATCTAAATACATTTGTCATTTAAATTTGAACCTAGTTTTATATTTCTTTTACTGCAGATAATGTATCATAATTCTCCTTGTTGTGTGTGTGTGTGTGTGTGTGTGTGTGTGTGTGTGTGTGTGTGTGTGTGTGTATATATATACATACATACACACACATCCGCCCCTCGATCCTGGAGTTGGCTCCCCATTTTTACAGTCTAACTGTGTATGCCTTAGCTGCAATATACATAGGCAATTTCACTTAGAATTACTGTTTGTTTTATTTCGTACTGCACACCACAAACAAAAATATACACAGGCATTGCACAATAACACAAAGCAAATGAAATATCTACTTGCTGAAGCGGTTTTTATTTTAGCCAACAAGGCATTCACTTGGGGCAGCAGCAATGCACTAGCAAAAGTCACAGGGCAGTGACATCAGCTCCCTAGCAACAAGCCTCCTATGTTTGGAACGGGATTCTTTCAATGCAGCGGGTTTGTGCATTTGAGAAAGGAGAGGAAGACTGAGAAAGGAGAGAAAGACTCATGAAATTAATTGGAGACTTTAAATTGATGACAAGCAATTACCCTCCACAGTACGAATTAAAATGGTGTGCTGCTTTTTATATGAAAAATGAGAAAAATCGGGTTGCGTAGAGGATTTATATTGGACCATGATGCCCCCGATAAAACGAGGGAGTGGTTGTACAGTATTTGTTAGCCTATTTGTTTTTCTATGGGTCTATTTACATATCTATAACAGTACAGATGAACTAGGCCGAGGCAATGGCTCTGGGAGGGATCTAGAGTGTTTGTAGAATTTTGCCGGGGGCGGGGGGGCGTTGGGGTCGAGGAGGTGAGGTGAGGTCCGGTCCGGATGGGTGGAGAACTTTGCTGGCCACCAGAGGGAGACCGTTGCAGTTGAGGGGAGGACAAAAGAAGCAAGAATCACAGACAAAATGTGAATGCTCAGACTGGGTATAAAAAGAGCTCCAAAATTTAATAAATTAGTAATACTCCAAGACAAGGCTAAATTTTAAATATCAATGCACTTATCATCACTATGTACAATAAAAAAAATACTGTAAAATGAGGTCCACAAAAGAACAGGTTCAGAGGTTTTAAGGAAGTGATATTAAGATCTGCCACTTTTAAGATCATTAAAATCGGCCATGTTGCAATCACATACAACACTTTTTGTTACTCGTCTCTGTACAATATACCCATCAGGAGCATGTAATTATTATTTTGTTTTTCATTCGACAATAATTAATAACAATGGCGTTGCTATTTTTGGGAGTCACAGTAGTTACTTTTGTCAAGATAGAATGAAGGTTGGAGGAAAATTACAGTGACTATCTATACAGGACCATACTTTATGGGAAATCTAGGGTTTTGCCACAGCTATCACAGTTGTTTCTGCGCCATTCAAATAATTTTTATGGATAGCTCTAAACACTAACATCACATACACAACACTGATTTAATATCTGTAGATCATATATTAGGAGAATCTTCTTTTTCTTGTTGAAGGGGCTAAACTTATCATAAATGAAGACAGATCTTCATGAAACATAATTTTGAATATATATATATATATATATATATATATATATATATATATATATATATATATATATATATATATATATATCCCAGTTTAAGGACGTGCTATATGAAAATAAATAAAATGTAATGAGATCAAAACAAACAGCATTTGTCTTGATTTCCTAGATTTTGTATGGCGTATGGAGACCCCACATATAAGTCTAGGGGTAGCTTTAAAGGGAGAGATGGAGGAGTGTTGATGTTTGTGTTCACCGACTAGAATACTGGGGATTTATACCCAGGTGAAATGACATAGTCCTGAAAAAGTGACGTAGCGCTGTGGTTGTCCTCCCAAACTATTCTTCACAAGCACCATTTATTAGTAAAAGGAAAATACAAAACAGGTGTAATCATAGAAATTGTGATTATTTTTTACTTTACAAAAATGAAATAGGTAATTTAGTGTGCCCAATTTATATATAAATACCAATTTACAGTATATTTAAAATAGGGCCCAGTTCTGTTGATGCTAATGCTGTCCCTGGCCTGGATTAAATCAAAATGATGACCGCGCCATAGCCACTATAAAGTGTACCTGTAGCTATGGCGCCACAGTAAGCTTTGATTTAATTTAGGACCCTGTTCTTGATGAATGTATGTTTGCTTTGGGATATAAAACATCTACAAATATAAACTGGAAAGTCGAAACAGTATCATTATCAGTATATTTTAGCTGTTACCTAAAATGTGAAAAATTATGTTTTAAATTAATTTATTAATTTGGTTTGGAATATACACAAATTGCGCTTGTATTTTGCATAACCACAACTCTAATCCTTAGCTGCAAGCATACTTTTATAACAATTAACTTATTTATTGCTGGTTAATTAGCAGGAAAATTAAAAAAAAAAAAAAAAGATACCAATTAACTTTTAAGTCCCCCTACAATTAAACACACAATTATAATATAACTTCATAGTTTTCATGCTGTTGCATATTTATGACATAAAATTTATCTAATATCACAACATAAATCAAGGTTATTTATCAACTGCAGGTTTGTTTTAGTACAGCATTTGAAGTGTTGTTCAGTGTAAGAGGTTCAGTGTATTTATTGTCTACCTGGCCGTTAACACTAGGTTGTTTTTTTATTACTGTTTTGTTACTGAAAACATGCTCCTTATGTTGATTTATTGATTTATTAAGCCGGAGGATTTACCCATTGAGGCTGCATTTACAAGGAGGTTGTGGGGAACAAGCAAAGACATTAAAGATTTAAGGAGAAGCACTGGCACGAGGTTCCCAGATACAGAATAAAAATAGAGAAAGTAGGTTTAATCTTCAAGCCACAAATATATCATTGTCCCTGAATTGATTTGTCTGTCCATTACATGGCACTCGCTCTTATGTTTTTTTAATACACTTTGGTTGTTCTATATTGCATACATCTATGGCATGCAAGTAGAACTGAACAGCAGCAACTGAGCCCAGGTAAAATCACCTTAACACAGACTTATCAAGAAATGTAAAAAAATAAATAATAATATTTAAGTAACTGCAAAAATAACAAATAAGAATGTCTGTAAATGACATGAGGCAGTAAAAAAAAAAAAAAAAAAAAGATATTTTGAAGCTTCTTACCCTTGAAGGTAATTGAACACCAGACAACTCAAACAACTACTTCTGGCATTGTTTGAAGCAGCTTATTTTTCATTTTCAAGCAGCTCTGCATAGAAAAGCTCAAGCACCACAAACATTCTTGATTCCAGCTACTTGTTGAAAAATTCTTAAGTACTAAAACAGTACTTACAGGGTGTTCCAATATCCACACCTTATTTCAATGATATAAAAAGAGGTGTTTCTCACTACCATCACTGTTTGGATTATTTTGTTCTGCTCTTTGTTTGTCAAGATTATGAAACCCAGTCTTTATCGGTGCATGTGTGTGTAGTTTGTTTTTTTCATGTCTGACAAATCTATGTCAAACTCCAAAGAGAGAAATGTGAATTCAAACTGTGTCTTTTTTTAGATCCCTATTTCAATAATTTGAAAGGGCCCTGCTTCTATATCCCTTCCAGGACTGTGGGCCGTGCCGTGTTTTTTACCTGCACATAGAAGAAAAACAACAAAAAAAAGGGGATTCTAAAGGGGATTCTCAGGCAATCAGAAACCAGTGTTCATTTTACCGCAAAATTGGTTCACAAAATGAAGGTTTCGGGTGACTCTTTATCATTACACATCCTCGTATGCTGCTGTTATAGCTGAAAGAATACCACATCTCCACATAGCACTCTTAAAAAGGTGGAGGGTTAAACTCATTCAGACTATTTAAAAACACATAATACAAGTTCAACAAGCAAACTAAAGGAGTCTGCAAAAAAAAATAAAAGCTGTTGTTTTACATTAGTGCATGAACCGTGCATATATAACCGCACATAACAGTTTTCTTGGTGATATGCCAATAGCCCTGTTCTAACTCCCTGAGTGGGTCATAACACCTTTATTGTTCATAAATACTATGAGACGTATTGACCAGCTAGGTCAGAGCTCCCTTATTAATGAGGCATTGCTGAGACTTTGTACCATTAGTACGCTCCGAATTGTGCATTTGCTGCAATTTGCGGAGCTTAATAGAAAGGGGTCACCCCAGGTCACTTTCAATTTCCACTCAGCGGGAAGAAAAATGGAAACAACTGATTTGCATGAATTTGAATAATTCACTCTTTAAAAAAAAAAAAAAAGGAGGAAAAAAAAGCAGCTCAACATTACACATAGCGCAATCATTTCCAAGCCAGTGATAGTAGGCTTGCATAAAGGTTGTAATGAATCTGACAGAACATATGAATCCAGGTGTAAGAATAAAGCCTTCTTTCCCTACTGTCTCACCAGGGAATTTATGCTGCCTCCAGTGAGCTCTTAAACTTATCATAAATGTATTAAGATTGCTGCGGGCCATGAAACAGCTGTAGACAATTAATCTTCTGCAATTCTTCACCGAAGAATTGGTTTCTCTGAAGTAACATCTGCTGCAGGAGGTGATTATTCATGGGCAACGCGCGCCCACTGTACTTTTATGCATAGGGCTCGATCGTTGCCAATGAAGTAAGAATTTATAGTTTTCCCTGGTTCAGTAAAATAACATTCGGCTGCATTAAAACATCATCCATCAGCATTGTCCCAGGGCTCTGGGCCTATCTCATCCAGAGAAATTAAAAAAAATATTCATTTTAATGTGAACTTGTGAAGCTTGCAGCCTGTTGATCTGTTTTTTCTGAATAAGTGGGAGAGAGAAAGGTTATGCGGTGCAGTGGAGCTGAGGATTAAAAGTGGTGGCAGACCCATATATAAAGAAGTCCTGATACCCCAGTTATGACACTTGAGTTTCTTATGTATTCACAACCTCCTACACTTAATAAAAAAAAAAAATAATACCCTTGAACTAAACAGGCTGACTTTTTTTCTTCAGTACTGTTTACCTAGTTCCCTGAAACCTGAACCCAGAGCTCACATTCTTGAAAATGAAGGACTCTAAGTAATTAATATTGATTACTGTTGTGAACAGTTTTTATATGATATATCATATGATAGAAGGCTTGGTGGTCCAGTGGTTAGAGAAAGGGGCTTGTTACCAGGAGGTTCCCAGTTCAATCTCAACTCAGCCATTGACTCACTACCCTGAGCAAGTCACTTGTGCTCCGTCCTTTGAATGAGATGTAAAATCGAGCTCCTATTGTAAGTTCACCCCCTAGTCTCTGTTAGTCACTTTGGATAAAAGCGTCTGCTAAATGATTAATTAATAATAATAATCCTCCCTTTGCCAAAGATTTGATTTCCTCCCTTTGATTATGATATGGGTCATTCTGGCTCAAGTGGACCAAAGAGGGTTGCTCAAAGCCTTTCTTCTCTGACATCCATCAATTATTTTTGGTTGGAAAGCACTTTCAAACTTTGAAAATGTTATCAGCATTATTAAGCGTCCGTTTTCACCATCTTCAGATACATTCTCACCATGTAGGGCATGACTTAACATGGCTCTTCTTTTAAATGTATTGAAAAAAGATTTTTGAAACTGTAATAGGCTGTTTAAAAAGGCAAAAACAGTCCAGGGGCATCTATTTTAGTGATCTAAAAAATGGCAGATCTGAATACCACCGCTCTTTAATTCTGTGTCAATCCTGCTGGTGATTTACCCCAAGGGAGATTTATTGAGACACTTATTAACATGCATATGATACAGATACAGATCTAGGTGTCTATTTAATTGAAATAGACTCCTAGAACAGTTTCATGAATATCAAACAGAACAATGGTTGAGCAATTAAATATAGGTAAAAAAGTTATATATTATACAATTATGATAGTAAAATTGTACCATTTCTATCAAAATTGTTTTAACTAATTGTTGCAACTTTACACATTTTGTTTTAAAAATGACACTGTAACCTTTTGCTGTCACTGTAACACTATACCCACTGGTGTGTAACTGTAAAATTACAACTCCATCTATTAAAATCTTTGTTTTTGTATTTTTAAACCAAATAAAATATTGATATCATGTGTTAAAAAGATATTTGAGCTGTGTTGGAAACAGCAGCTTCTGCATAGTTTTTGCCTATGGGCAGCAGTGTGGCGTAGTGGTTAGGGCTCTGGACTCTTGACCAGAGGGTTGTGGGTTCAGTCCCTGGTAGGGGACACTGCTGCTGTACCCTTGAGCAAGGTACTTTACCTAAATTGCTCCAGTAAAAACCCAACTGTATAAATGGGTAATTGTATGGAAAAAAATAATGTGATATCTTGTAACAATTGTAAGTCGCCCTGGATAAGGGCGTCTGCTAAGAAATAAATAATAATAATAAATAAAATATGCTGCCTATATATTTTGTTCAAAATATGTCTTTTCATATTTTGGAGGTAAATATTGGGGTGAGAATTGTGCACTGATGAAAAAAAAAAGCCAAGATATCAAGCAGTAGAATTTGTTTTCTGAATTTATTTTATTTATCTATTTTTTTTTTTTACCTTTTATTGTATATATAATTTTCTATTTGTCAGTATAAGCTACACAGTCACACTGGAAATAATCTATTTAAACTCCATGAAAAGAAACAGAAAAGGGATCCCAATGGTGTCAATCTTGTGCCCGTCTTTATTTTTGTTTTACATTAATTATATTACTCTGACTTGACTGTCAGCTACACGCAGATGGCACGGATATTTATAATACAGGCTCCCTGTTGGAATCCATCCAGAAGTAACTTTAATAGGATTTTGATCATCTGTAACTTTGGCTGGCTGTCAGTTAGTTTATTTTGTATACAAAGAAAACAAACGTTATGCAGCTTGCAACAAAGTCTGGAATTAAATCTTTGAGGCATTTTTAAGAAATACAATCAAACATTACTGGCATGGGGGGTATTGGTACAAATATCTAGGATAGTAACTTAATAAGAACCAGGGGCGGGGTTCTTATATTATACTTTCTTAGTTTTAGACCTTTATTAAAGGAGATTTCAAAGGAGAAGTTACCTTGTCGTAAATGGAGGAAACTAACAAGCACAAATTGCTTAGCAGTAGACAGTAAAAAACAAGATTGCAACACATTCTGATCTTAACTGAACACTGTTGATTTTGGAACAGTCTACCGGCATCTCTCATCTGGTTTTTAAGTGTACTTGAACTCTTTCTCAATACTTTGGGGAAAAAAAAAAAAGTTTCAACAGACCTAAGATGTGCTACTCAAACGGTGGCGGTGTGGGCAGGAGATCTGGATAAAGTGCATCTTGCACATTAAAAAGCACTTTCAAAAATTGCACTGTTATTGGGAGAACAGTCTAATAGGCACCTGAATGTAAAATAAATCCTATTTTCAGTCTGTCCCCTGAGGAACTCCCTATACCTAGATGAATGGATGGAGATGAGTAAAAGGCCTTTTAAAAGATTCCCAGCTGAGGCACAGAAGGGTTTAAAGTACAGGGCACCACATTCTTCTAATTAACCAAAGAGCACCTGCTTGTCTCAAATGAAACAGTTGCCTCTTGGGCGGCTGATAAATTCAATACAACTGTAAATTGTTTGTTGATACCTTTTAAAATGAATCATGCCTAATGATTATAATTGAAGCGGCACTTATTTCTCAGTCCAAACGCTGCCCCACTTAACTCTTGTCAAGCTAGATGTAACTAGTATTACCTAGTAGTAAAATGTATATATTGTGATTTTGCCATTTAATTCTATATCAGATATGAACATAGATAAGACTATAAGAACAATGTAAAATTATCTGTGGTTAGGAAATTACAAAAAAACTTTCTTTTTGCTTATATGAATGAAAAAAGACAGCTTTTTTAAATTTGAAATATATACAGTGCCTTGCATAAGTATTCACCCCCCTTGGACTTTTCCACATTTTGTAGTGTTACAACCTGGATTAAAATGGATTTAATTGGGATTTTTACCATTTGATTTACACAACATACTTAACACTTTGAAGGTGTAAAATATTTTTTATTGTGACACAAAAGTTAATTAAACAAAAAAAAAGACATTTGTTGGTTGCATAAGTATTCACCCCCCTGAGTCAATACTTGGTAGAAACACCTTTGGCAGGAATTACAGCTTGGCACAATTGCTCAAGCTCTGTCAAGTTGGATGGGGACCGTTGGTGAACAGCAAATTTCAAGTCTTGCCACAGATTCTCAATCGGATTGAGGTCTGGGCTTTGACTGAGCCATTCTAAGACATTAACATTCTTGTTTTTAAACCACTCCAGTGTAGCTTTGGCTGTGTGTTTAGGGTCATTGTCCTGCTGGAAGGTGAACCTCCACCCCAGTCCCAGGTCTTTTGCAGACTAAAACAGGTTTTCCTCCCTGTATTTGGCTCCATCCATCTTGCCCTCAATCCTGACCAGTTTCCCAGTCCCTGCCGATGAAAAGCATCCCCATAACATGATGCTGCCACCACCATGCTTTACTGTGGGGATGGTGTTCTCAGGGTGATGAGCAGTGTTGGCTTTGCGCCACACATAGCGTTTTGCGCTAAGGCCAAAAAAGTTCAATTTTGGTCTCATCAGACCAGAGAACCTTTTTCCACATGTTTGCTGTGTCTCCCACATGCCTTTTGGCAAAATCCAAACAGGATTTGATAAGGGTTTTTTTCAGCAATGGCTTTCTTCTCGCCACTCTTCCATAAAGCCCAGCTTTGTGGAGCGTCCGGGTTATAGTTGTCCCATGGACGGTTTCTCCCATCTCAGCTGTGGATCTCTCCAGCTCCTTCAGAGTTACCATTGGCCTCTTGGTTGCTTCTCTGACTAATGCCCTCCTTACCTGGTCACTGAGTTTTGGTGGACGGCCTTCTCTAGGCAGAGTCGCGGTTGTGCCATATTCTTTCCGTTTTTTAATAATGGATTTAACGGTGCTCCGGGGGATGTTCAAAGTTTGGGATATTTTTTTATAACCCAACCCTGATTGGTGCTTCTCCAGAACTTTATCCTGGACTTGTTTTGATAGCTCCTTGGTCTTCATGATGCTGTTTGTTTAGATATGCTCTCTAACAAACTCTTGGGCCTTCCAGAAACAGGTGTATTTAATCTGAGATCATGTGACACTTTAATTGCACACAGGTGGACTCCATTCAACTAATTATGTGACTTCTGAAGGCAATTGGTTGCACCAGAGCTTATTTAGGGGTGTCACAGCAAAGGGGGTGAATACTTATGCAATCAAGACTTTTCAGTTTTTTATTTGTAAATAATTTTGAAAAATATGTAGATTTTTTTCCCCACTATACAATAGTACTACTATGTAACCACACTCGTACAGTGTGACTACAACGTAGTTAGAGACACTAACGCTGGTTTCACAGACTCCGGTTAGATCTCGTCTTGGACTACTTCACCTGAAATAACATCAGTGAATCTAAGATTAGTAACAATCAGGGTATGTGAAACCAACCATTAATGTAAAGTGCTACCTTGGATTTTGCAGGCCATTGTTCTACTGTGTATTTTGGTCTGTGAAACGTATCATGGCAATTAATGTGAACCCCCCCCCCCCAAATTAAGAAAACAATGACTTTGTATTTAGTATAACGATTAGTACAGTAT
Source organism: Acipenser ruthenus (assembly GCF_902713425.1). NCBI lineage: Eukaryota > Metazoa > Chordata > Actinopteri > Acipenseriformes > Acipenseridae > Acipenser > Acipenser ruthenus. Next base: position 31,902,750 of record NC_081190.1, on the reverse strand, counting down.
ATAATTAGTATTTCATATAATTAACAGACCTTACGATACATAATTTGTACCAAGCTTAAGTTATTATTAATTACTTTTCCAAGAAATCCCAAACCAGTCTTTGATGAGACTAAAAGGATGTGTGGTTGTGATTAGTATCAAATGACGGTATGAGTCGACCCTGTTTCCTGTGTCTCCTGTCTTGTATTTTTAGTTTTAATACAGACAAATGTTATTGTTAGCCCTCTTTTGAAAAATGGTTAGTGTCTATTATGGAATGCTTCATATAAATAACTAAGGAGGTTATTTAAGAGTTCCTACATGAACCTTAGTTTTTTCTTACCATTAACATTAGTAGTGTGTTTTTCATTTTAAAACATAATATCAACAAACATATCACAGTGGTAAGTACTTACATGAATATGTCCTTTAACACCATAACACAACTATTGTTTAACATTTAGGTTTAGAAAACTGTCATTTCTGAGCAGCAGAAACATGGCAAAGGCTATCCAAATCCTAATTATTTATACTGTAGGTAAATGTTATCATGAATGAACTATCTAACAATGTTATTGAGATCTGGAATTAAAACAAACATTATGTAATGTTTACAGCATTTATCATAAGTAACCTTTACAGATTGTCGAATATAAATATAGTAAATGAAAATAAATTTTAAATAATTTTAAAGGTTAAGGTAACATTAATCTGATTGTAATGAAGCAAGATTCATGGGATTGGAGTTTTAATGCAATTTAAGGAATGGAAGCAAATCATTTCAATTTTTTGATTTTATAAATGTATGCCAAATAAAGACAGTCAACTTCTCAGATTTTGAACTGCAGCGAGTCTAACTCAATCACAACTATTCATCACTGAAGTATGTCAAAATTATACACTTTAAATGCAAAGTTTGTCTTACTTTTACTACAGTACCATCAGTTTTCAAAAAGTACCACTTGGAATTGTATTATTAATATTAGCCTCAGAAAATTGGGAAGAAGAACAAGAAATCTCATACTTTTCAACTGCTGATGGCAGTACCACTTTTACATTGGACCATTTCAACCTAGGCAAGCCAATTCACTGGGGGTGCCATTACAACCAACATGTTTAAATGTTTTTGGGGTAATACCTTATTTGTTCAGCTACAGTAACTCAAATAATACAAATACGGTAAAACCCAGCTACTAATGTCAGTCAAGGTACCAACAAAGTATTGACGTTATGTGAAATTGCTTGTAACAAGTTAATACCTTTGAATCATGAGGATTTTGAAATGTCTTAGTTTAGCCAGGTTAACCTTTAATTGAACCGTTTAACCATTCTTGTTGTTATTTACCAGGGCCAGCATCAGCACCCGGGCAACCGTCCTGGGCCCCCGACGCCAGAGGGGGACCGACACACACATACAGAAATGAAATTACAAATATGAGTAAATGTACTATTTCTGTTCTAACTATCCTACTGAAGCAGCCTTTAGGACTCGAACCGTTTAGTTTTTACTAAACTAAACTGTGTGCGTGCAGTGCAGTGAAACTTCAGATCTCCCCTTTTTCCATTTTTCTTTTCCTGCTTGTGTCCTGTTCTCTTAGTCCCGCCTCATCTTACTTCCTATTGGCTTCCATCCTCCCCAGTTCTTCGTAAAGCCGAAAGCTATTGGCTGATCTCGACATAAAATTATACAAATGTGCCAGTTAAAGACATTCTATAATTGGCACATTTACTTTCCAACAATCAAGACTTTCATTTGACAAGCGTTTGGCTGCACCTCATTCTCTTAACGTGGATGTTATTTAATCTGTAGTATTTTTGTATTTAATTATATCCTGATGTAACTATCACTGACACTGTTATCTGTTCCATAATTGAATTGTATTTTGTCATACTTGTACTTGCTAGAACCAAAGTCATTGTATTTTATCTTGCTTTTAATTGTATTCATACTTGTACCGTGATTCTTGAAATGTATTTTTCTTTACGACTGTAAGTCGCTCTGGATAAGGGTGTCTGTTAAGAAATAAATAAATAAATAATAATAACGTCTATTATTATCATAACGCCTAAACACCTATTATAATTATAGGATTTTAAACCATTAACAATTAAACCTGACGAACCTCTGGAACCTCCAAATAAAAAGAAACATAAATCTGGATGACAAAAACGGGAGAAAAAGAAAATAAAAAAACTGTAAAGTGTGTGTTCTGTTTTCTGTTTTCTGTACTAAGTAGGCTACAGTAAAAAATAATCTTTACTATTGTAACGACGCATTCAAGCAAGACGCTAAGAGTGGGGGCGTGGCCTTTAGACTGCATACTTGCCAACGCTCATCCCCCTGGGGGGGGGGCGGGGTTACGCATCATACACATGGGAAGGGTCATATGCAAAAAACACTATCATATAATAATAGACGTATCCCTTCAACTCAACACCACACAACTAGCATGACAGTAAACATAGACACAATGAAGAGTTCTTACCTTTGTATACCGGTAAGTTAGTGATCAGCAGATGTGTCAGCCGCACAAAGAGCACAGCATGTGGTTTTCACCAACTCTACTGTGCAGAATAAATTAATTTTTTTCTATGTGTAAATATCGGTGCTTTCATCCGATGCATCGGGACACGGGACATTTGGAGGGGACAACTGTATAGGGACTGTTGGCATGTATGGGACTGTGTGTGTGTGTGTGTGTGTGTGTGTGTGTGTGTGTGTGTGTGTGTTGTGTCGTTCATTGGTTGTTTTCTGTCTGTGTTTTTATTGGTTATCTTCAGTGCCTTATTTGAATAAATGTATCCAAATGTTTATTATTTTTATGTCGGCTTGTCTCCAACCAGGTCTGCCAGGACCGTATTTAGGTAGTGCGGTGACCTGGCTGTGGGTTTTGTCGTCGGTTCCAGAGAAAGGGTGTAGTAAAGAGCCTGTTGTGTTACACTGCATTCCTGACTAGCATATTCATTACACTATTTTACACTGTACAGTAATGTGTAAAGTGCAGCAGCATGATTTATTTTGTGTTACCAGTAGGTAAAGTAAAAAGAAAATGCGCTACAGGTATTCATTTGATTTTACTCCAGACATGTCTGGTTTAGCGAGGGACTACCGGTTATGAAAACCTTTTTGATTGAAAAATATTTTTGATTTGGGGGTGAAGGTGGGGGGGGGCCCACTGGAGGTCCATTGCCCAGGGCCCACAAAAACCTAGTGCCAACCCTGTTATTTACTTCAGTTTTTTGTTTAAGCAAACTGTTCTAATTTACTTTTTTTTTTTTTATCTAAAACAAAGGTTACAGCATTTTGATTTTATTGAGAGGCAATGGACAGAGGTTTGATACTTTTGGGCCTTTTTCATGAAAAGAGTGTTTGCCTTATTATCAAATATGACTTTACAATGCCTTTAATCGGGACAAAAAAAATGCCTTAATTATGATGTGGTCTTTATACTGAGGTGGTATTAAAGGAGGTTTTACTGTAATAGTTATTTCCAAGAGACAAAGGCACAAACATCTAAACTGCTTTAGAGTCAGGTCTGTTTTCTGTGTGCATGCACAACATCTACTATCAACTGATCACTTAAATAAATGGAGGAACGTTACAAAGATAGACTAACCACAGACTGTACAAAATGAAAATTATGGATCAGTTCGTCCTGTGAGTAAAGTAGATAAGTTATAAGAGATATAATGTTTCTTTGAAAAAAAGTCATCATTTTAATGACACAGAACATATTATGGAAGGTTTTCTTGTTCCTAGTCACTGTTTGTCAATGTCAGTACTTTACAGGAATTGAATTTGTGAACTAATTGGTAGACTGAGATTAGAAGATTATAGGATAGATCTTTAGTTTGCAGCGCTAAATTCATGGAATTAGTTCCAATTGGATGACGGAATGACAGAATATTTGGTCGGACTGCGAACAGTCCTTAATCATGTTTTTGATTAATGAAGAATACTGAAGAAATGAAGATTGAAAAAATGAAAAACTGCACATTAGAACGTCCAGTAGAATCTAAACAATGCCTTGATTCTCAGAAATGTAAAACACTTATTAATACTAACATACACAGTGCACCACACAACTAGAAAAACCCTCTTTTAAGGTGACTTGTATTTCATTGAAAAGGCATTAGAAAACTGTTAAGAGTTCCATTAGACTGAACTAACTGCCATTTCGCATCAGAGTCCAGAAGTTGAGATTGTGTTTAAACCTTGATGTGTATTGTTCAATGTGACATGCTCAATTTATCATTAGTTATGAAGTGAAAACGGATGAATACACATTCAATTTAGTTCAGCTGCTTTCTTCATTCATCACACCCTCCTGCCATCCATCATTCCCCCCTTTTGATTTAAACAAAAACACACTTTCATAAATGTAATCTAATTAATCATAATTGAAAGGTAATTTTATTTTAATGGACCATACATTTGGGGCAAGGCTTTATAAACTTTCCCTTCAATTGTAATGAATTCTGTTTCAGACAGTATCTCTTGAAGAAGACAACTTTTTTTTTTTTTAATGCAGTCATTTAAAGCTTGGAGCCGTTACTCAGAACTGTCCATGCATGTTTATCATCTTCATCTAACAACTCTGTTAGAGGAACAATCTTTATAAATTGAAAAAAGTTGTACCAATAGATAGACATAGGAAAACAAAAGCAATTACTGGGATAGGTGAAATTGTAGCTGAGAAGAACTATTTGAAGTATTTACAGACTAGGGCACTGAATAACAAAACTGAGGCTAGATGACTCAGTTGGTTATTAAAACTTTTACAACAATAGCATCAGGGCTGCCGCAATGGTAACATAAGCTGAAATATAACATTATAAATGTGTATGGTAATAATTTGGAGGTTTTCCGAAATTCTAGGAGCATGGGTTTAGTGATCTACAATAACCTCATTGACTCTTAACTAATACCATATAGAGCAAGTCCACCGTTCACTAGATGTTCTGACAGTCTTTCTCCCCCGCCTTCTCATCGCGTTCTTGGCAACTGTATCTTCCTTCTGGGGGTCGGTGGTCCTCCATTGTCCTGCCATGGTTGCACCTCAATTGGCTGCTACAGGAGATGAGATCCTGGGGCAAAGAGCCTAATCATCTGACAAAAAGATTATGTAATCAAAGACCCCTGGAAGTTATTTATCTTTCTACAGCAATGAATTTAGCTCGGTTAAAAATAGAAAAGGGGTATTGGAGTAATAGAACTCTCATTCAATGACATAATTGTATAGGGATGGATAACATAATGTATACTGCTTTGTTACAGTAACATGGTGAGGTTGTAACAGGTAGCATAATAGAAATTGGAAGTGTACCATTAATTTCAGGGTTGTTGGTATTAGGTATGATGACATTTCTTCTACTTTAAACCATTTAGTAATGAAATGGCTGATACTCGGATGAAACACAACCCATTCAAAAATACATTCTATCCTTTCTTAACTACTGCCAAGACATATTTCATTGATCAGTGCAGAGCTTCGTATACTGAATGTTATTGGAAAGTATCCCTATTAGCATGATGGTTTGAGTGGCCAAATGTATTGAAACTGCTCACCAAACCACTGATATGTACTTTTCAGGATGAGATATTGTTGTGATGACAAACTCTCTTATAAACCTATGTTGTCCCATTCAGCAGAAAAACTACCCTTTTTGGTGGGCATCCTTTGAACGATGACCAATGTGGCAACCATGTCACTCACCGAGTTTCTCCATATCAGGGCACATAATAATCTTTCTTGACCTTAATGAGCCAAATCCAATTCATTGGAGACATTATGCCACCATGCTGATACTGAAAGTGAAAAGGCAAAGCATATCAATTATACAAATGTCAGCTTCATCTCAGGGCCATTCTCTATTACTAACAAAGGGAATGGAAACCATTCAGATAGTGACTAAACCACACTGAAAAGTAAATCTGTCCAAGTTCAAATATATCTGTGAGCTTTAGTCTAGCCCGCTTTTGTAAAGCTGATCTTACAGTCATCCCTATGTGTCACCATGACCTTGATTCTCACAAAACAGTATCGTAGAAAAAAGACCTCTACAGGATATTAATACTTAAGCCAGTGACAACAGAAATGAATTACTTAGTATTACTGTAGTATAACCTTTTTTTAACTGCCAAAGTCCCAGTAAAATTTAAGTTTATATACAGCAAACATTTACACAGGAATGAAAACCGAGTCAATTGGAGTGTTTCAAGGTCTTGTGGATACAGAGACATAAACATGGTCATAACTTTATAAAAAATAACACAGTCATGGTCAATAGGAGTTTAAAATGTTAACATTCATATAATACACACGTATGAATGTGTGATTTATTTTTTTACATTTATACTTTAACAACAATAAATTGAAATTTAAAATTTAGGATTGAAGCTCTTCACTATTCAACCCATCTTGGCAATACAATTATTCAACACCAGGGACCAGTTACAAAAAAACATTAAAAGGAAAGGAAAGACTTATGTCATTCTTTTCAGAGTTTGTTGGTTCAAACTATGTGCAAAGGAAAACTTTCCTTGGCTTGTTGCCATTGTTTTTCAAGCTTCCATAACCAGAAAAGAAGCTCCTGCAAATCCTCTATTCAAATACATCAAAGCAATGCACTTAAGAATCTGATGATAACTAAATAAGAACATCATTATTTCTCAAACGGAATAGTCCTGAATCTCACCGCAAATCAATCAGCTATCTGCCCTAAGAATTTCTGACTCTATTTTAGCTCAATCAAAAAAAATCAATGAAGACCAATTATGGCCCATTTCATTAGCGTATGCAAATAGGAAAAGGTTGTAAATGAGCTTCCCTTCCCTCTTTTATTCCTCATTTTGCAGCGGCTCAATGCCTGCAATCCTCGTCAATGAGAAGCACAAAGGATGTGCTCGTGCTGGCCTCTAGCTGCAGTCTGGGAAATTAACATATGTTTTATTGCAGTTGGGTTCACAGCAGTGCTAAGGCAAGAGGCCGTAGATTCTGAGAAGTAGTGCTGGTGGCCCTAAACAAAAAACATCCTGACTAGTGAAAACCTGTACATATTTGAAAGTGTTGTGCAGTATATGATGAGTCATTTCTTACCTGATTAACATCATTTGCTTCTGTTCTGTATGATTCTCTATAGGACGGTCTGCTACTGACATAATGGATATTGCAGCATTGTGGGTTACAGACATGATCAGCTAATCAACAAACAAACAGGAATTTATTTAAGTGTAGTAGTTTTAAAGCTAATTATTATTATTATTATTTTTTTTTTATTTCCTCCTAACTTTTTATGATTATTATTATTATTATTATTTATTTCTTAGCCGACGCCCTTCTCCAGGGCGACTTACAATTGTTACAAGATATCACATTATTTTTACATACAATTACCCATTTATACAGTTGGGTTTTTACTGGAGCAATCTAGGTAAAGTACCTTGCTCAAGGGTACAGCAGCAGTGTCCCCTACCAGGAACTGAACCCACGACCCTCCGGTCAAGAGTCCAGAGCCCTAACCACTACTCCACACTGCTGCCCATATGATGTTTGAGTTTGTATTGCAGTTACTGAAATACTGCTTTGTTTTTGTTTGTGTTAGGTGCTTTTATTTGAGTTTAGGAGATGCTCGTCAGTTCTAGTTGCCTGCTATAGTGTAACATGAAAAGTGCAGTTGCCTGCTGTAGACATTAACAGTTTCCTTATTGAATAAGCAGCTACTTTGGATCAAGTTTCCCTTTGTTTGGCTCACTGCTGTGCAGTAGATGGTGCTGGCACTTACTAATATAAAGACACTTTGACAGATCTAGCCTACATTTTTTGTCTATGGCTGGCAACTAGAAATGAAGAACAGCTTCTGAACTGATTGTCAAATCACCTTAAAACAGATTTATCATTCATATTTCAATCAAAATGATTAAAAACATCATAAAAGCCCCAATACAGAGTGTGCCGTACAACTCCCAACTACCGATCCTGGCTTGCTGATTCCCTGGCTAAATACTGTAATCCTTTGGAGACCTTCCAACCTATCAGATTCCCCAAATATCCTCAAGAACAAACCCATGGAACCTGGAAACAGATGAACCCACAATGTGCCAAACGGGACACTATCCCATCCCCATAGCCCTCAAACGTGAGCTCCTATGGCTTGGCATCACTGCACCATGGAAATTTTACAGAACACAGGCTGCAGTGTTCAGCAGCAAACCTGTACCTGTAGTATACTGTTTAATACCCTTATTTGACGATATATTATGCAAATATTGTATAGGTTGTTATAGGATATAAGCTGCTTTCCTCAAGATCAGAACCAAAAAGCCCACTTGTGGCAAATACCAGCTTGTATCATATAGCTTCCTATACAATATTCTACATCTGAGAGAAGACTTAAAATATGAAATCAGTTTTAAAAGAAGAGAATCGAGGATGTGCACAAAGTTGAAAAATAAAAACAATTTTAATTGGAAGGATTGAGATGTGTATCCGAAGATGTATATCTTCAATTCAGTGTTCCCATATGTAAAATATGAATTAATGATGTTGAATGTCTGAAACTACCGTGTCTTTGTATCACTGGGAAATACAACAAAGAAGACCAAGCAGCTTAGTATATCTTGGAAGTTATTTGATTTGTTGACTTGGTTGTGGCGCCCCCTATATAGGACTGTTGTTTTAAATACGCCACCCCTTAATTATACCAGTAGTAAGGGGAGCTCAGAATTAATATCTCCCATATATTGCGACCCCCACTTGAGTCCCTTTCAAACAAATGAAAGAATAATGAGGGAAACGTGCATATGGTTTTATTTAAATACAATGAAAATTCAGACAAAAGAATAAAAGAGAAATGTTTGCTTTTTAATACAGATATCTTTTTTACTAACAGCAGTTATATGCTATGGTAGGTTCAAAAGATGGGTTGATAAAGCACAATGAAGCCAGGGCAGCCTCTCCCATATGCCACTGACACCTGGAGAAGAACGCTCAAAGCAAGAAAACAAAAAAAAATACAAAATAAGTGTTTTAATAAAAATACAGAATACAACCAAATACTGATTAACAAAAGAAGTGTTAACAACGCTTCAATGTGCTCAAAAACAAATAGTGAATAACTTAAACACAACACCAGGGGGCAGTGTGATCTGGGGGAGGCTGAAAACTCCACACATTTCCAGAAACACAATAAATATTCTTCGTTACAACTTTCTTTTTTTAACCCAGCTTACAGTCTTCTATTAAACCTATAGAACTGCCAAGTATATTCTGTTTTCTGGTTTTTAGAACTAAACAGAAAGCACAAGACAACAAGCAAACCAAAAAAAAAAAAAAAAACGTATAACAATAAAACAACAAAGTTCAACAGAAGCAAAACAGTGGCCAACACATCTCCTATAGAAAGAAAACAAATCATTATGCGTGACCACAAAAAGAAAACACAGTTCAGACAGTTTACTTAAAACAAAACACCAACTACATTCATTTTATTATTTATTAAAACCAGGTAAAAAAAAAAAAAACAAGCCACACATTACCTCGGGTGAACCGGACTGATCAATCGGCTCGTTTCCCTGTTCACCCTACCAAAAATCAATAGAAAAATAGAACAAAAGCATTTCAAAACAGGGGAGATCAGCACACAACCAACAAAGAAAGAGATTGATTTTTTTTTTTTTAATGTTACCATCAAATAGCAGCAGGGAGACCCCAAACGAAGCAACCACAGCAAATAATCTTGATTCATCATGTGAAACTGCAGCTCTTTATATACAGGTGCGCAGATTGTTCAGAACGGTGCAGCGTTAATTAAATTATTACTTAATTAAAAGTAAATAGGAAAAAGGTCTCACCTGCTACAAGGTTTTTAGACCAGTTACTAAAAAAATCAAAGTAATATAAAGTGGGAAGACTGTCACAGAAGTGACTAATGGCTGTGTGTCTGATTTGTGTTTGTTATTATTATTAGTTTGTTTGTTCCGCTTAATCTGTTTGACTGTTCACTTTTATTTATTTTTTTCTTGTGCTTCCACGATTTCTTTTAAAAGTATTGTTTGGTTTATATTATTTATTTATTTATTTTTCGTTTGCGCACATGGTGTTTTGTTTTCTTCTGAGTTTGATAACAGCAGCAGTAATAATGCGAGACAGCTGGGGTGCCATTGGCAATTGGACAACAGGCAGTTTTTCAATCTAGGACCAGGGATAAAAAGAGGAGAGCATTGAAAAAGGAAGGGGAAGCAGCAGCTAAAGGAACAGTAATAGCAGGACGTGAGCAACGAGACACGAGGCAGAAGGTAGCACAGTGGCAGCAGCAGCAGGATACACTGCAAAGGATCAGAGGCGGTGTGTAAATCATGCAAATTCTAAACACAGCGGCAAGCTGAGAAAACCACCAATGACGGACCACGGGCATCAGCTGACAGTTAAGTGGCTTTGTTTGTCTGGTGTATTTGGGGTTTTTGAGCAACCCAGTGTCCTTCTGATATGCCTGGAGAGGAGTCACGATGATGCTATTTCTTTATGGATGAGACTTGGATTCCTAAATTGAAAGGTGCCGAGGCAGGGACGAGGCTCGTAGAATGGAAAAAGCAAATCAAGGCAGTGATACGGATGCAGTGGTGCAGTGATGAACAATGTTTAGACTTTGTACTAAGTGCATTGGAAGGGGAGGCCAAACGGGAAATCTTGGTTGTAGATGAGGGATAGGAATACTCCAGAGAAAATATTTAAAGTATTAGAGGAATTGTTTGGTGATAAAGTGCCTTGTTCTGTGTTACTCTCTTCTTTCTTTAGTTGCAAGCATGAGAGTAATGAGAGTTTAAAAGCCCTCACTTTGCATCTTCAAGTACTCTTCCGCAGGTTACAACATTGAGAACCTCGATCTCTCCCTTCAGAAGTATACCTACAAGACTAGTTTGTGTTGGGATTACGGGATGGAGCACTTCGACAGGAACGTACAGCGATGATAAGAAGAGATGCAGAATAGACCTTTGAGGATATCCGTAGAGAGACTGCCTGTTATGAGGAGGAACGATTGGTAGGTTGAACGCCAACAGTGTGTAAAGTGATTGGTGAGTCTGATGTCACAACCCCTGTTCAGGATGTTAAAGACTGGTGACAAGATTTTCAGAAAGAGGTAAAAGTATAACTTGTGGAATGTGTGCGAGAGATTCGGACTGAATTTGGTGGATGGAGAGAGCCATTTCCAACTTCAAGGAGGTGTGTTGTGTAGGGAGGTGGTGGATGGATGCACTTGTGAGGTTTATTTTCAGATCACTGTGCTAAAAGATCAACAGAAACAGATCTGTAAATGCTATATGGAGGCTGGACACCTGGGAGTTGAGAAGACCCTGGCCACAATTCGATGATGGTTCTATTGGCCCTGGATGGAAACTCAGGTACAGGCATGGCATTGGGCTTGTACCGGTTGCAAGTTACAAAAGGCTAAGGCAGACCCTGGAGCTCCAATTGTGCCCTTTCAGGTTACTGCTCCTTTAGAGGTAGTTGCTTTAGACTTCTTGGTGTGGGGCAAACCAAATGATGCATATCAAAATATTTGCCCAAGACCACGGCTAAGGCCCTGTGGTATCATGTAGTTCAGCCTTTTGGGTGCCCAGCCTGGTATGACTACTCCATATCACCATCAGGGCAATGGGGTTTGTGAGAGGTTTAATCAAACATTTTTGGATCTACTAGGTACCTTAGAAAAAGAGAAGCAGAACTGCTGGGTGGACTATATGCAAGAAATGGCCCATATTTATAACAACTCAGCTCACAGTTCCACAGGATATGCTCCATTCTTCTTGATGTTTGGTCGACACGCCCTATTACCTGCAGATGTGGTATTGGGAGCCCCAGAACCAACTGGGAGTACTACCCCCGATGAGTGGATTCAAAAACATCATGAGAAGCTGATGTTTGCATTTGGACAGGCAAGTAAAACCTTGGAAGGAAATGCTAAACGGTGGAAGCAATATTATGATTGTACTACTAAGAAAGTGCCTTTACTGTTAGAGGAAAGGATGTGGATACGAGATAAACCAACATGTGGGGCTGGTAAACTGGCAGATAGCTGGGAGACAGTACCATATATTGTGGTAGAACAAAAGGGACTGAACCTGCCGATATATAAGGTTAGGCCAGAGAAACCAGGATGAGAGAGTCCTCCACAGCACAGAAACTTTCCACGGCCATGTGTAGTGCCGGTAGAAAGTGTACCTGCGGTTGAACCTGCGCAGCCTGAATTACAGTATCAAGAAATAAGACAGCCTATGTGGGGTTATTTATACCCGTTAGACCCACTACCCGAGGCCCCTCTAAATAGACACCCACAACAGGAGAATTTTGGCCACCCACCTAGAAGATATTGGGAATATAATCGCTATTGTTACCACTGAAGCATTGGACAGGGATTGCCAATGAAAAAGCAAGGAAGTGTGTCACAGGGTTGACCAATGCCTGTGTGTCTGATTTGTGTTGTTGATTATTATTATTATTATTATTATTATTATTATTTTGTTTATTCTACTTATTCTGTTTGACTGTTTACTTGTTTTATTTTTTTCTTGCACTTGATGATTGTTGCATGATTTGTTTTAAAAGTATATATATATTATATATATATATTATTTATATATATATATATATATACAGTGCCTTGCAAAAGTATTCAGACCCCTGACCAATTCTCTCATATTACTGAATTACAAATGGTACATTGAAATTTCGTTCTGTTTGATATTTTATTTTAAAACACTGAAACTCAAAATCAATTATTGTAAGGTGACATTGGTTTTATGTTGGGAAATTTTTCTAAGAAAAAACTGAAATATCTTGCTTGCATAAGTATTTAACCCCTGTGCTGTGGAAGCTCCCAGTTTACACCGATGAAAGAAATTGCCCTAACGAGGACACAATTACCTTACCATTGGCCTCCACCTGTGAACCATTAAAGTTGCTGTCACACTTTCTGGATAAAAACCCCACTGTTGAAGGATCATTGGTCAGGCTGTGAATCTGAAGGGAAATGAAGACCAAAGAGCATTCTACAAAAGTTAGAGATAAAGTAATACAAATGCATATATTAGGGAAAGGGTACAAAATAATATCCAAGTGTTTGGATATCCCAGTGAGCAGTTGGATCAATAATCAGGAAGTGGAAGCTGCATCACACCACCCAGGCACTGCCAAGAAAAGGCCGATATTTCCCAACATAAAACCAATGTCACCTTACAATAATTGATTTTGAGTTTCAGTGTTTTAAAATAAAATATCAAACAGAACAAAATTTCAATGTACCATTTGTAATTCAGTAATATGAGAGAATTGGTCAGGGGTCTGAATACTTTTGCAAGGCACTGTATATATGTATTTTTTTGTATTTTTTTATTTGCGCACAGGTGTTTTGTTTACTTCTGAGTTTGATAACAGCAGCAGTGATAATGTGAGACAGCTGGAGTGAACTGGTAATTGGACGACAGGCAGGTTTTCAATCAAGGACCAGGATAAAAAGAAGAGAGCATGGAGAGAGGAAGGGGAAGCAGCAACTGCAGAAGCAGTAACAGCAGGACGGGAACGAGGCGAGAGGCAGAAGGAACCACAGTGGCGGCAGCAGCAGCAGCAACGGGATACACTGCAATGGAGGCTGTGTGTAAATGATGCAAATCCTAAACACAACGACAAGCTGAGAAAACCACAGCTGACGGGCAAAAGGAAGTGGAGTAACTCGGACCACGGGCTTCAGCCGGCAGTTAAGTGGCTTTCTTTGTCTGCTGCATAAGGTAGCTCTAATTGGGAAGGAGACTCAGTGATTGTGATTTACTGTTTTAAAGTGAAGACTATCCCTTACAGATCTCAACCAGCTGCCTGTAGTAATTAGCCTGTTTGTACTGCTCTATTAGCACATATTAAAGGGTTTTTGTATTTTAGTAGTGTTGGCCGGGTGGTTGTTTGGTTGTTAGTGGCGACCACTAGTGGGCAGGGTTATTGGCTTTCTTTTTGTAAAAAAGGGGTGAACTAGAGGTGGGTTTTCTCGACCGCACTACAATTACAATCAATATAATAAAACTAAAACAACGGTTTCTTAGGGTGCAATCCCCTAGGTATTGTAATCGCTACGAGATAAAAGAGCCTGTTTGTTTGGCACCCACCACAGGTAACTGATGGGGGAAAAAAATCTCTATGCATGAAACTTGGTTCACGCTACATATTTCTTGACATGAAATGTCAGGTTGGACCTGTAGGACCTGTTTTAAAGGGCCTGTCTATCAGTACTATTAAAATAGCCATATTATTATAATAATAATAAGTTGTATCTGGGGTGTGTTTCCCTAAATGTACTTTACCATTGTGAGAGCATCGTTAAAATACAGTGTTTCCCAAATCTTTACACCTTTACAGTGTCTCCCAAGCATCCTTGAAGTTCTGTTTGAGTTGTCTGGGGGCAGTCGTGAGATGTCCATAGAGGTTAGGAATACACTGCAACATCATCGGGAGAACACTTTGCCCCTCCCGAGTCAGCGCAGGGGTGGTAGCTGTGAGCTGAGCCTAAAAATAATTGGACATTTCTAAATTGAGGAGAAAACTATAGAAAAAAAAACCTAATTGGCGACTACTAAATAAATTAAAAAAAAATACGTCCCCAATACCCTACCACTCCTCCAAATCCTTTATCTAAAATTCTACAGCCAGCCTTAAAGCAAATCTTATCTTTTTTGGACTACTTTTTATTTGCAATGCTCACTAAACCAATACTGCTTCACATTATTTGATCTATATGGCAATGTTGAAAATAGGCCTGAGTTAATGTTTCTGAGCTGTGACATGCACGCTTTGACCCTTGTTAAGGGGTTACGTTTCCATGTCTGTGTCATATTGAGGCATTACCGGTAGCAATCATGCCCATATCATTTCAGTTGTGGTCCTCCTTGGGTTTTTGCTGTCTTGAAACCAGTTCCTCTTCCTGAAGCATGAACATGGTATTAGCTGGACTCGCACAAGTGGAAGTTTCAGTATTTAAGTTTATTTTTCTTATTGCCTCACCGATTGCTCAGTGTGCTTGATGCCATGATCTAGAGGTCTCTACCAGTTGTAAGGACCTGAATATTTTTAATTTGTCACAATGTCCTTCCACAGAGCATTGGACATTTACTAACATGACCAGAATCATAATAATATCAAAAACATGCAATCCAGACCACTTCATTTAATGTCCAGTGTGCAGGCCACAACACAACACAGAGTTCAAGAATGAAAAGTAAAAGTACAATCAAAATTGTAGAAGTACAATCAAAATTGTGTAAGGACAATGAAGATGTATTTGAGAAATGCAACAATTTGTAAGGTGTAATCCTACAACACAGGAAGTGAATATGAACCCAAGTCAAAATCTTAAAAAACGAAAACATCACTGACTTGTGACAATGTTGTTATGCGAACAACTTTTTTTACAGCTGTAATCTTAAACCATCAGAAATTGTAACTTTTGCTTGATATTTCTAACTGTGATTCATAATGAGGGCGGCAAAAACATTATATTATTTGAAACGCATGGCGACTTTGACCAGGTAAAAACACATGAAAGAGTTTCAAATATAAGTAATTCTCTGCATTCACTGGTTTAGGGCTTGCTAAAGTTTGAAGCCACTAGAATAGACATTAGAATAACCATGGGTACAGTAGGTGGCTGAAACCAGGCCGATTCCACAGTTCTGTAAAATGTTCTAAAAATCCAACCCCGGCAGGGTATAGGAAATTATGATCATTAGTTATAATGATGAGTCCAAGCAGTGTGATAGACATGCAGACCAAAGTCTTATTTGCAATCAAGGGTGACTCCCATTAATTCCCCAGTGCAGTAAAAATGCTACAGCTTGTTGTATCCCACCGATGTATACAGTAAGTCGATAAAATCAACCGCTAATTTACTAAAATGTTTACCTTGTAATTCCCCAAATGTGTTTTTTGCATAAGTTGAAGAAGACCTCTTTTGAAATCTGTGTGACTTAAATTAAGATGTTCATAGTAAAAAGCACTTTCAGCTGTAGGAGACTTTAAATGACGTTCAAGCTCTGCTATAGCCTTGGAAACAAAATTATGCAAATAGTGCACGTGTCATACTGATTACATGATATGTTCAGCATGGAAATAAAAAGTACCAACTTTCTTACATCTAAAACCTTATTTAAAATCCGGAATGAAGCACTACACCTTCCATTGTAATAAATACAACAAATATGTATTGGTCTCATAACCCCAGTCAGTCCCTTGGTAATTTACACCTCCAACTGCTCCTGGTTATACGAGAGCCAACAGAGCTGCACTTTTTGTGCAAGCAGCTTGAACAAACCGTATTTCCTAAGGGAGCTTGAGCACTTTAACGTCTCAACATTAGCCTGCTCCCTGGCTCAACATTATTAATGCCAAGAGGTGGTAATTTAAATAATGATGTATTAGGGACAAATACAAATGAAAGCGTAATAACCACAGAAAGCCCAAATGTGCAGCTCTGTGTGTTAATAACTAATCCAATGGGATGTGAACAAATTTACCAGAGTCTTGATTAAAAAAAAGAAAGTGCTGCAAAGCAACAGTTGATCTTTAATTGAGTTGCTGATGGTCATTTTGTCAATAATTAAATGATCATTAGTAAGTCAATTCTACACATATATAATTAAAACATTTACTGGATGGAATCATTCATTAGCCTTTAATTAGTTAATCAAGAGAGTTAGAAAACCAGCAAGAAGCCTGGCGGTATGAGATTTATGTTGCAGCTGTTTCGTAATTACAGCAACATTCTTTCAGGGATTCGCTCTAGTTTATTTTCACTGGCATACTGCTTAGTATCCTACAAGCTTCCTCAGGGTTTGTCTGGGATAATTAATGTCACTACTTTAGAGATGCAAGGTCACATGCCATTTAGTGCTGTTTTTGTCTCATCAACCAATTTCAACGAAAATGCCTCACATTATACTACAGGCCAGTTGAACCTGAATTCTGGTACTAGCACACACATGTAAAAAAATGTTGGCAACTCAATCTGTATGGTCTATATTAATGAGTTAAATACTGTAGCAACAGAACGTAATACAGTTTCCCTGAGATTGTTCACCTTTTATAGTTTTGCTTTTTATGATGTTTGCTATCATTGTAAGTGGTGCTTTTTAAAAAAAAAAACAAAAAAAAAACTTACTTTGAGTCTGTAGAGCTTCACTGGAGCCATGTGGCAATGTGACCTTTCAACTCTGCTGGTCCAACTACTCTACATATATAGAGAGGGTGACATGATGAAATAATGAGGAAGCCTGTTCAGGTTATTCAGGCCTTGGCAGTTAGAATTTTAAAATCACTCAACATAACTGAAAAATCATAAGGCAAGGGAAAGGTTAAATAATAAATGACAATGACAATTGAAACCACTTGGTCTTTAAAATATACCCCATATATCTTGGGCTAAAAAAACTAACGAAGTATTCCTATCTTAAAAGTTCATCTCACTTGATAGTTTGGTTGAAATGAAAACAACTGCCAAATACTAAAATTGTTAACTGAAATAAATTGGGCTGGGTGAGTCTGGCTTCCCTTATAAATATCTGTATACCAACAGTTTCTTTATACTGTAGCTCATGCTACCAGTAAATAAAATACTACTGTGGACTAAATAAAAAAGATATATTTTGGGGGTCGTGAATTTACGATCAAATTGTATACTACCAATGTATTTATATTATTATTTGTTTAGTTATACTTCTCTAGTCCTAACATCTTTTGTATATTATATGCATGATTTTGTTATTGCATTGGATTTCACTTGTATTTTATTATAGGGCCATTTGGATTAGAGGATGCATTAAAAATATATTAAAAAAATGTTGAACTGTAACTAATGACAACCCTAAGATATTCCTTTAGAACATTTAGCCCTGCACTCCCATTTCAAGACTACAGTGATTTAAAATGATGTCTTACTTGTACTAGATTCTCTGGTGAAATCATTTTGTTTAGCAATGTATTCATATTTACTGCGAGTACCTGTATTTAATTTGTATAGATCTTATTGGGTAAATACAAAAATACAGACAATCTAATAAGAATATTGAGACGTGGAACAATTGCAGGAGTCTGTATCCGGAGTTGGTGAGGTCACAGTCATGCCGTTTCATGATGTCTCTTTGAAATCTATCTGAATTGCATTAAATTAGATATAAAGATGTGCAGACACATACATCACAGTAAATAGTGTACTGGAGCGTGACAGTGGAAGAATCCCGCCTCAACAATCGGGTCAGAAAATCTCCCAATCCGATTAATAATTCACAATCCTGTTAGCGGAGAACAAACATTTCTGTTCAAGCAATTTAAGTTGCGGAATTGTTATTAAATCTGGGAGATTTGCTGGCTCTTGAGCTGAAGTAGGAGTACTGCAAAACTTATTTCAATCTGGGCATGGGATCAGACAAATGCTCCCTTTTACAACCCATTTTCTCTATTAAATAGTAGAAATGCCATTTGTATTTTAAATATTTCCAGATAGCATGGAGTACAATGTTGCTTTTATCTTTTAATATTACTATTTTCACAAATACAGTGGTAGCCGATATGGTATCCATTTACTACCCATTTTGTTTGGATAGTTCTTATTTTTACCCTCCACTCCCCAGAAAGCAGTTTCTGCAATGGTGACTGCTGCCAAGACATGTAATGGTACTTAACATATAAATGAAATCTGTTCATTCTACAAACAACGGGGTATTCAATTGAAGTTTCTACAATTCTTACTGTTTAACAGGCTATTTCAATAGCATATGAATGGAAGGTGAGAAACAGAAGGTAAAATATGTTTTTGTATGCAGATAGTAATAATTGCATGGAATAGTTTACCAGTTGAAGTAGTAACAGCTAAAACTCAATGTCCTGGTGAATTATAACCTGTCCCAAGGGAAACTGTGTGCTAGCAAGGGAATAGACTTGTTTAGCTATAGAGCCTCTTGTTGTTCCCAAACTTCTTAACATTGTTTTTTAAACTAGGAATTGAGTAATAACCTTCCCCAAATGGCAAATATTAAATTACCTTATACTGCATTACTGTTCTGTCTTGTAGTAGAATAGCTTTGATACATTGTGCAAGGCTCATAGTTAAAAGGCTGTATACTGATTGAGAAGTTGTGCAATTATTCTACAGTGAAGTTTAAAACTGAATAGGAAAGGGCACCATGGAATACATTATAAATTAATTTCTATGACAATTAGAGGCTTTGAAACACTGGCTTCTTTTTTTGGAAAAAATCCATAACAGCCAATACTGTGCTGCTAAAACATTTTCTAACACTGATGCCAAGAGTCCAAAGTGACTCACTATGAACTTTCATCTAGTTTCAGGCTTGCCAAGATTGTTGAGTTATTCCTGTCTAAGTTAAAGCTGTTATTCAAGATGTGCTTTTTAGCTGAGCAAGGTCAGAAAACAGAGAAGGGATAACGAAAACACCCACAAAACATATTTTAAAAACACTGGATTTTTTTTTCATTTTTAGTCTGCCGCAATACCAAAATAATATTAGAAATACAGTCTGAAACTGCTGTTCTAAATAAAATCACAAGATGGCAGCATCTCATTGTGAAAACAGTGAAAAAGAAAAAATCAACTCAGTTTGCATGACAGTCATAGATTATTATACTGGCTTCCATTGGTTAAAAAAAGTACAAGATACTCGGCAAATGCAAATAGTTGACAGCTTAAGAAATGTCACTGCCTTATTAATATACTGAATCAAGTGAAAAGGAGATCAAATACAAATCAAGTCCAAAACAGTAGGATTGTATTCATTATTCATATTCACTGATTCCAGTCATTATTTAAAAAAGGACACGAATAAAACAATTATACTGTCTCTGTACAGCAGAAACCTAAACCTAATATTACCTCAATATGGAAGCCATAGTTGATCAATGTCTGTATTAATAAAACACATTACAACTGTACACTCAGTGTCTGAAATCATACAAACATAATTCGATAACCACAATTGAACTAGACCTGCAGAATCATGCAATACAGTTTTGTACCAAGTATGAAACCAATATCAGAACGTGTTACATATATATATATAGGCTCTTTGAGCTAATATATATATATTATATATATATATATATTATTTTTTTTAAGTGTCGACAATATATGTCTACAATATGGCAGCCACCTTAGCATACTTGCCAACATTTGTACTGTTCAGCAGGACGCTCGTCTTTTTATAAAAAAAAACTAGAAAGACATAATGAAGCGTTCTTACCTTTGTATAAGTTGGTGATCTTCCTATGCATTGGGACGCGGGACATTTGCTAGGGACTGTTGGCATGTATGCCATAGGTCAGAGGTTAAAATAAAAGGCACATTTGCCAAAAAGAGTTTCCATATGTTTAAAAATATTGCCATATAAAATGGTTCATGAGGTATTAGGAGTTGAAATAGCAGTGGTAATGGGAGATTAACAAAAAATAAACTCCATTCTCAGTTCTGTTTAATTAACTAATTAAAAAGGCTTTGTTTGAATATGGCACATAAACACAGTCAAAGATTTCAGCATTAAGGTTTTTTTTTAATTTCATTTTTAATTTCATTTTTTTAATGAATTTTGGACAGACATTTGCTTGGATTTTTTAGTACTGTGCAACCATGAAGTTCTCAAGTTTTCAGGTAGATATAAAATATACTTGTGTTAAATGTTTTTCATCATATTTGCTTATTTTCAGCACAGTCACTTTTTACTATTTGTTAGGTGGTTTTGTTTCAAGGCACACCTAGCATCCCATCATAGTGCACACTAACATTAGTATATACTGAGCAACACTGTGATGCAATTCAATTAGTTGGATGGATGTGAAGACTCAGCTTCTTTTGGAAATTGCCTTTGAATTTCAGTTCAGCTACTGTCGTCTCCAACAATCATCTTGCTGTAAGATTTCTGCTGCTCCTCTTTATATGCGTCTTTTACCTTTGCTCGTTTCAGGCCACCGTCCCTGAAATAAATACAAAAATAACAATTCTATGCAGCTCGGGTAGCGGTTTCCGCAACAAATTCACGGCCCGCGATTTTCATACAGCCTTAGCCATCATTTAATTAATTAAAATATGAAACTAAAGAAACTAATATGCACTGATGTTGGATTTTCATAACTTTGGACTACTTTATTAATTATTTTAAAAAGTAGCGCTGTTGTTGTTTATACTCCCCATGTCTGTACCTACTGTACAGCATTTAATTCTAAAAAGAGATCTAAGTATGAATGTTTAAACAAGTATGCCAGCAGCTTACATCCCCCCCCGCCACGAACGTAAATTCAGAATTAGAGAAATCAGTATGACGAAAAGGTTGATAATCATGATATATATCCACTGTATGTACATAATAGTATAGAATAAGAAATGCAATGGAAAGCTTAACCACATTTTGATAAGTGATTGTCCAGCTACTGTATATGTAAAAATGTAAGTCTGACATATCTCCAGAATATAGTAATATAACTTATGCTAAACATCAAAATTAGATAAGCAGTACAAATATAAGTATGACAGGCAGACAAATGTACAACCAGTACAGTTTAATAAAATGACTTATATTTTGCGATAATGTCATTATTATTATTATTTTTTTTACTGAATTCATTAACACGCAGTATACAATTTTAATGTAAATGGCATGGATACATGAAGTAGAGGGCTCACTGATGTCAGTTCAACACAGAATAAACAAGCAGACCAATTCTTTGCCTTACCAGGACAGATCCACCAAGCCTCCTTGCCTGGCAATGGCTGCCTTCACTCTGTTAGCAAACTGCACCGCACTTTCTTCTTCCTGTCAGGAAACATTGCAACATAGAGAGATAACTTAAACATCACTCGTGTCTTGTACTCATCTTTCAGAAAAAAAGAAATATATTTTGAAACAACTGTTGTTATCATTATTATTTGTGTATGTTATAACCAACCTCATTTATGCAAATATGAGGAGTTGCTGCACATGCTGACACTGGTGTCAGAGGTGAACTACAGATACAGTAGTTATATTACATCACATAGGTATTTTTTCTACTAATATAGTTCGTTCTCATTAAAACAAACATGCATGACAAAATAATTCTTGCTTTGCTTTTATGTAGGGCCCTGTGAAATTATTTTTTATTTATATTTTTTTGTTTTATTTTTCGCAAATGTCATTTTATTTAGTTTTATTTATTATAGATACACATTAATAAAATAACTCAAATAGATGTATATCAATAGTATAGTACACATCATGTTTTAATTACTGGTACATACATATTTTTGTTAAACATTATCCGATTTTTTTTTTTTTTTAACATTTTGACACAGACCTCGCACAGAAAAATGATTTAGTTTCCATTAACGGTAACTTAGTCCCCCACTCTTTTTAATCAACTGCCTGTTTACACTAAAATACTGCCCATGCCCTCTATAAAAATACAGTAAAATAAAACAAAAAGTATAAATATATATATATATATATATACACACACACACACACACAGTCCTACTATTGTGGGGCTGTCATAATAATTGCACATACAGCAATCTACCCATTAAAAAACAAACAAACATAGGATTTGTATTTCAATCCCATTGCACTGAAGCAGTATACAACACGCTTGGGGTTTCTCAGTATTTAAACATAAAGCAAAGCAAATCCATTCAAAACCAAAACAGCATTTGCTCCAGTGCAAAATTTGCACGACTTGAAATAAAACAAAGAATTAGCATACTAATGCAAAATATTGTACAAGCAAACAAGCCATAATTTACCCAAAAGCAAGAAACAGCTAATGATGCTTAACGACGGTATCTTTTAACTCCCATTCCAGCCGACAGTTGCAAAATCTGCTCATGATTATTTTGTTACCGTCGGCTGCATGCACCCCCTCATGCTCAAATTCTTTACAGTGTTGTTTAATTGTTATGCGCGGTTTAGGCATTTTAGAAACAAATGTCTCTTCTCTTCCATCACAATTAATTTCCAAACGACTCGATTGAAAATAAACATCTGCACAAGTGCTAGTCAGAGCTTCTGTTTCCCTTCAAACCGTGTCTATGGTAACGGCTGAGCGTTGACAACTACAATTGCAAGTATTTAGTTAAAGTATGTTGTGTATAAACCTCACAAATTAAAAACAAATGTCACTCTATGTTTGTTTTATAACGATTTCGTTTTGTGTTTTGTTTTATATGGTACATAATTTGTTATTTCGTATTTGCGAAAAACACAGGGCTCTGCTTCTATGTGTTTCATTAAAATAAAACAACATCGTCAATGCCCGATGGGAAAGAACTGTAATGTATTTCACATAAAAAAGTACTCCTTCTCAGTAAAGCATACTGAAACATGAAATCTGTGTACTATTCATCAATTGCTATGAACAGTGGAGGATCTAAAAACTGTCACTGTTGATATTATTAAAGTGTTCCTGAACAGGCTGTAGGGTTTAAAACACAACACATTACTTTCTCTAGCTTTCTGCTGTGTTCTACGCATCCCTGCAGTGTTGTTTCAACATAATCACGATTGTTTGGATATTTCTATTAACATATCCCGAGACATAAATCAGTTTTGACTACTTATTTTCGGTTATGCATCAGGTCTTCCTGTCGAAATGTCTTCTGAAATCACAACATCAGCAGATTCAATCCAACCTGTTCAACCAGAAACACTTAACTGGGTCCCAACTCCTCTCACAAAGTGCAGCATTTTGATTGGTTCATCTGTCTTACCTGCTCGATCTGCCACTGGTTCAGTAGGGCAGGAACATGTTTATGAATATACATGACAAGCCCTGTAGGTTTACAGACCCCCGCCCGGTTATAGCGGAGAAGCAAGATGTACAGGGGGGTAACCTCCAACCATATGACTATGTTTGTACTCATAAGACATTGAGTAGTGTGGGGCAGCAGTGTGGGGTACATTGAGTACTGTGGGGCAGCAGTGTGGGGCAGCAGTGTGGAGTAGTGGTTAGGGCTCTGGACTATTGACCGGAGGGTTGTGGGTTCCATCCCAGGTGGGGTACACTGCTGCTGTACCCTTGAGCAAGGTACTTTACCTAGATTGCTCCAGTAAAAACCCAACTGTATGAATGGGTAATTGTATGTAAAAATAATGTGATATCTTGTAACAATTGTAAGTCGCCCTGGATAAGGGCGTCTGCTAAGAAATAATAATAATAACAACAACATTGTCACACAGAACATTTTACAACCTAGGCAGTGAAATCTGCTCTCCTTCTAAACGCTGTTGTGTTGCTTAGCGTGTAGAGTTATTATTTTTTTCTTAGCAGACACCCTTATCCAGGGTGACTTACAATTGTTACAAATCACATTATTTTTACATACAATTACCCATTTATACAGTTGGGTTTTTACTGGAGCAATCTAGGTAAAGTACCTTGCTCAAGGGTACAGCAGCGGTGTCCCCCACCTGAGATTGAACCCACGACCCTCCGGTCAAGAGTCCAGAGCCTTAACCACTACTCCACACTGCTGCCCTTAGAGTTCTCGCTTAAGATTGTATTACTGGTTCTTAGTCCACCCTAACCCACCAAAATAATACATTTATTTATTGTTATTATATGGGGCTTGTCATGCATATTCATAAACCTGGTCCCGCCCCTCTGAATCTGTACCTGACTGAGTGGGTAGGATCCTGGCAAAAATGACGGACAGAAGAACCAATCAGAACTTTGTGGGAGGAGTCGGGAACCAGTTTTTTTCTGATTGAACAGACTGGGTTAAAGCTGCCGAAATTGTGAATTCAGAAGACATTTTAATAGACCCGATGCATAACCTGTTCAGTAACACTTTAATACAGGGGTTCGCAACCTTTTTTGAATCACACCCCAAAATGTTTCACATGGAGCCCCCCCACAACAGCGCTAATAGGTGTCGCTGTACACGGTACAAACTTAAAAACTAATGTTTCTCCAGCTGCACTTTTGTTTTTAACCTGTGCATCACTACAGCGACACACTGAGGATGAAGTTCATGTGCAGTACCAAACAAGGTAAATCCAGTTTCCAAGTAACTTTCTTCATATTTCTGAACTTACTGTTTTTTAGACGATGATGCACCTGCACAATTGCTTTTTTCACTCACCACAAACCGATCCATTTTATGTACTAAACAAGGGCAGAATGCAGCTGGGAACAGAACTGTCACCGATTCTTAAACACAAAATCTCCTGTGATTGGGTCTCTGCTTTATAAAGTGGTTTTCCAGACTAAATATGTACCCGTATCATAGGTCAAATAAAAACATTTAAAAAACAAACAAAAACTAAAAAAAAAAAACATTACTAAGTTCGTAAAATTCACATTTAAAATTGTGTAAAATTGTATTTAGAATTTTATTTGTATTACTATAATGACTTTATTATTAGCACGCTCACACCAGTTGAGAAACACTGCATTAACATAGACCCTTTTTATCAAGGTTCTGGAAATCAAATGTCTAACAGTCTAACTTCTCTTTAGTGTATTTATGTTTGTAAAAGCTAGCCAGAGAGGTCCTATTTAAATCATTTGAACGGCAGTGGTATTAGGTCCATCACAGTTTAAAAAGTTACCTGAATTTGCCCTGGTAGTGAATGACCAAAGAAAATTACAGTACCTGTCTGGTCATCGATGGCAGGTACCAAACATCGCACACAATCGCCCAGCTGGTCATCATTCTAATTAGGTAGCTCACCATGTTGTATTTCGCACTGTTCCAAAAAGCATCTCCAAAACGAGGATCATACTGCACACATGGAGACACAAACTTCTGCATTATTTTTGCAAATTCTAAACTAAAACTGCAGAAAACCTGCCAAAGGAAAAATATCCTGAGTTTGTGTAAGCCTTTCTTTCTAAGCCGACAGTGACTCCCATAATAAACACAACCAGGATCCAGACAGCAACAGAGTGAGGGTCATAAAACAAAGCGACACAAACTCAGAAAGCTCTTACCTTGATTGCTACTGGAT
The DNA here is from genome assembly GCF_902713425.1 of Acipenser ruthenus. Taxonomy (NCBI): domain Eukaryota; kingdom Metazoa; phylum Chordata; class Actinopteri; order Acipenseriformes; family Acipenseridae; genus Acipenser; species Acipenser ruthenus. Next base: position 31,876,748 of record NC_081190.1, on the reverse strand, counting down.
ATATAGTCCCTCCTATTTCAAAGCTTCCCTTCTTAAACATCATTACTGATGTGTTGTTTACACAAGTACCTGCAAGACAGTACGGACATTTAGGAGATTTCATTTCAACTGATAACAGAATCCACTCATATTTCACATGGGTTGGACTGACATTTTGTGCAATTATTTATATAATTTATACATAACTCATAAGTAGCACAGTGTATTGACAATCTGATCTGTAGTTTTGCAATTACCTCTAGGCAAGTTATCCCCATATGATGACTGGGTTGATATATTAAGTTGTTCATTTTAAAACCGACCAAAAGAATTGCCAGTAATTGATGGCTGACTACCAGAGAGGCCAAGCAATGGATGGGCATAGACACTGAACTACATTCAAGGCCAAGGATGAGGCACCCTCAGCAGGGCAGTCATGTGCTATACCACCATGTTCATCCAGTCCATAGGTTTCAAAATAAAAATACTTGTTACTAAATTCACAGGGCTATATACAGGACCTGACGAGTTTCATTGCATACGTCAAAGATGATTTGCTGATCTTACCTTCAGGGAAAATTAATATTGGAAGCTTTGTTTTATCTGCAACATGATTTCTTAGTCTGTAATACATAGGGAATCAGATGGAAAATGTATTATTATTTATAGACTTGGAGCTAGATATGCTATTTACTATAAATCATCATAAATAAAAACTCCACCCAATAAAAAATGACCAAACTAGAAATAAACTTGTGTAAGGGTTACATAAGTAGATTCTTATACATTTTAGAATTGTAAAAGAGCTTTGAGAATGCGTCCCTTACTGTATCATTGCAATCTCTTTTCTCAGGCCAAGTGTAAACTAGGCCTACCTTGTTAGTTCATGTATAAGTATCACAGTGGTATGGAGAACACTCCATGTGAATATGGTATTTCTTAAAAAGGTAACATAAGACTATTTCATACAACATATTTCATTTTGCATTTAAATGAAAAAGCCCCCACTCTGGATGTGAACCCAGATCAACATCACAGCCAACACAAGCCCATGGTTTTACCACTACCCTGTGACAGAACTTACACTATCTAATAGAGCTATGGAGGCTATTTATCTAGTCATCATCCACAACTTAGCCAGCCAGACCTTCAAATTTAGTATCATTTTGACAGCGAAAAGAATTTGCACATCTCTGATAAAAACATGACGCACAATATGATTAAGCTTTAACTTTGTTCTGAGAATACCTCACCGTTTTGTCACTAGGCTACGGTCTTTCATCTCTGACCTCTCAAACCAGACATGTGGACAGGCCTTCACTATGGCTCTTTGAATAATTCCCAGTAGGCCACCGTGCACTTGGCCAACCTAGAAACCAGACAACAAGTTTTTTATGCTTTCTTTCAAAAGATGCAATGGCTATCTCTGAGGTGTACTGAGGACATCAATACTGCCAAATTATTAACACATTCAATACCATTAGATTTAAGGGTATAAATCTAGGTTTAATAGTTTAAACATTTAACAGTTTTTGTTTCTCTTTTTATCTATCACATACCTTTTTATTAAAAAAAGGAACTTGGTTGACATATTGAATCAATGCCACATCAGCATAAAACAGCACCTTTTCAGTTAAAGGTTTAGTAAAATTGTACAGTATAAGGTTTACTGTTTTTATTTCCATTTAGACATGTAACTTCGACAACCTTAATAAGAAATGACAACTTTTGACAACCTAATCTGACATCTGTTAAGCTGTAAAACAGTTTGGTCAAAGATGGCAGGTGCCAAGGTTTCAAGAAAAGTAGTGTGCTCTGCATTGTTTCTACAATGTCACAGCCCACTGCATTTCTCTTACTGGCGCAATAAAAAGGTACAAATCGTACTTGCTGTTCCAAGGTCAGCATGCTGTCTGTGCCCGACAGGATTAAACAACTGGTGTACTGTGCTTACTTATATAGTGCATATATGCTGATTAATCAAACTTCATGAATCCAAGGGACACACAGTGCCCCAATAGGCCATATGACAACATGGAACACATCATGTGTGCACCTCGACCTGTCAGATCTCAGAGCTCTGTGACCAATACCTTTTCTTCACCACCTTATAAACAACATGTGTGTGAAAGGCGAGTCCCTTGTGTAGAATTACTCATGCTCTGCATGTACCAAGGTTCAGATCAATTAGGTATACGCTGTTTCAAATAGCATGAAATAGAAACTTTAATTTTTTATCATGAATAAAAAAATATCTATGTGGCAGAGATTCAGTTTCCATCATACAAATTGGAAGCAGTTCAAGCAGTTTGAAAGAATACAATCAATAATATCCAAGTCAAGATAAGAATTTGATGTATTATTCTTTAATTAACTGCAGTTAAAAAAGTGGCTTTTATTTACAGTACCTATTGAATTTTCTACTGTTTTTAAAGATTTGTTTTAAATGCTTTGTAAGTAAGTATGTGGCAGATCCATTTAATGCTATTTTGTAATCTCAAAACCACCAATAAATTTTATTTATTTGCTCTTGGGCCATCTATTACACATCAACAAACAAACTTTATTTGTAGTAAATAACTGACAAAACAGCAAGAGAGACCCGCCACCATCTATTTTTCTCACTTCAAACACTTTAAACAATTATTTTGTAAACTATGAGTTTCATTTATCTTATAGAAATGTGATAGTAAATCAGGGATGGTTTAATATATAGTACCGTATATATCATTTTACAACAATAACCTAGTTGTTGTAACTGAAATTGCCAGCCATATGCAACTAAGCCTTGAGAAAACAGGACATAGCAAACAAGTAAACTCAATACCTGGGGTGCAAATTGTTTTGAAAATTGGTGCTAAACTGTTATCAAACCCTGCCCTAATCACATTTGGTGAGTGCTTGGCATTTGATTAATTTTGAACATTTATTTGAGCCTTTAGCACCCCATGAATACAGAACACTGTTGCACATGCTTTTTTCAGCGTGCTCCTATTTCTTTAATTATTCTTTTACTCACCATAGCATAGCAACCATCATTGGCCAGAATGACAATGTCTATTGGGGAGGTGTGGTTTGCAACACATATACCACCTTTCATTGGTCTGTTTTCTCTACGACGGTAAGATAAATAGAAACAATTAACACACTGCAACTTAAATACAATAACATACCACATCATAAAAGACTGACAAAGACTAAAGATCACCCACACGCAAGAATGAAAAGGAGCCCCAAGATAACTGTTGATAGATGTATGACAGATTTTGTTGTCTAGTACTTTCTTTTTGATACTTTTGAAAAGGACATGATTTTAAAATGAATAAATAAATAAAGCAGGGCCTTTCCAACCTTCCAGAAAGTTATTTTAGGGAATCCCCCCGCCCCTGAAAGCAGGGTGAAATGCAAAGACAGAAACGAAGTTGCTGTGAATGAATAGCTCGTTTTAGCTCGTTTACTCACTTGTTGTGATAATAGATGGTAGCTGACAGGCCCCTGGCACAGATTCTGTAGCACATCAGATGGACAAGTTCGCTTAGCCAGTTTTTCACTCTAGGGAAACAAAAACACAGACTTTTACACAACATTCAAAAACCAACCAAGCACAACCAAGTCTGTAAATCTGAGCACTAAGAGACAACGACAATACTCAATGATAATTTTTTTTTCAGATTTGCATAGAGATGATGCATAGGCATGTTTGCATCCTATCCTTAAAGCATTTACTGAAGTCATCCTCTATATTTTTTAGTCCATTTAACTAATTTCTACCCATTGCAGAATGCAAACAATATATTATTGTTAAATCTGTTATGTTGGATTGGACATTAAGAACTCCATCTATACAAGAATCTAGAATATTGTGTTCAGTTCTGGTCAACTCGTGACAAGAGTGAAAATAAGAGCGACCAGAATTATTCCTGGTTTAAAAGGCACGCCATACGTAGACAGGTTAAAAGAACTGAATCTATTCAGTCTTGAACAAAGAAGACTATGCGGCAATCTGATTCAAGCATTCAAAATTCTAAAAGGTATTGACAATGTCAACCCAGGGAAACAAGGACCAGGGGTCACAAATGGAGATTAGATAAAGGGGCATTCTGAACAGAAAATAGGAGGCCCTTTTTTACACAGAGAATTGTGGGAGTTTGGAACCAACTCCCCAGTAATGTTGTTGAAGCTGACACCCTGGGATCCTTCAAGAAGCTGCTTGATGAGATTCTGGGATCAATAAGCTACTAACAACCAAACGAGCAAGATGGGCCGAATGGCCTCCTCTCGTTTGTAACCTTTCTTATGTAAGGTGCTCATGCACATTCATTACACTGTTCATTGGTAATTGAGTTGATGGATTATTCTGCATTTATGGAAAGCATGTAAGGCTTGTGTTTCCATCCTCACACGTGCAGTGGATTGCTTTACATTGTTGTAATTACAACCACATTTGGCCTTTATGCTCAAAGTTGTGTATTTTATTTAATAATATACAAGTTAAAAACTTTACCTGCTGTTTGGTAACAGTCCTACCAATGAGGCACCTATAACCAGCCAACTTAACCCAATCGTTGCTAGGGTAACCCTAAAGGAAAACAAAAATAAAATGATTTTGAAATGAAATGTTTAGAATTGTTATACTACAATAAATAAATAAATAGGTAAAATTCAAAGCTAACTAACTAACTCTCCCACTAACTAACCTTTCACTGTCGTTTACAACGACTTCTGGCATCCATATTTATTTTTCTAGATTCATGATGTCATCATACTGTCATCGTATTACAGTTTCTAGATTTTGGAAATGCTTGGAGGGGGTAGGCCAGTGCCAATTTGGTACGACTAACATTGTTCAATGGGTCAAAATGCGTCAAATTCAAGGGACAAATTCAAGAATCGTCACAAACCTCGTGTTAAGAAATGCCTATCGTATAACTTCCGAACACACAACGCAAGGGCAATTAAACTTTGTATACTTTTTTTTTTTTTTTTTAAACAAATTTTGCACGGTTCCAGTAAAAAGAGAGAGAAAATAGTATGGACTAACTGAATGAAGCAATTCTTGCTTAAACTCAAATCCTACACAAAATGTTCCACAGTATATTGTGGCGGATTATTCTCTGTGGAACTTAATGGAGACCATGTAGACTCCTTTAACTGGTTAGGTGTACAGTATGTATGAATATGGACTTCATGAGGGGGACCCTGTACATGCTGGAATGGAAGTTTAGTGCTACAGTATTTCTACCTTGGACTACTCTTTTTTTTGTTAACATGATAAATCCTGCAATTTATTTATTTATTTATTTTTTATAAATTTAGTCGTTGCCAATTACTTGTATTATTTTCACCCAATTTGGAATGGCCAATTATGATTTTGAAGCTCAGCTCACCGCTACCACCCCTGCTCTGACTTGGGAGGGCGAAGACGAACACACACTGTCCTCCGAAGCGTGTGCCGTCAGCCGACCGCTTTTTTTCACACTGCGGACTCACCATGCAGCCACCCAAGAGCTACAGCGTTGGAGGACAACGCAGCTCTCGGGCAGCTTACAGGCAAGCCCGCAGGCGCCCGGCCAGACTACAGGGGTCGCTGGTGCGCAGTGAGCCGAGGACACCCTGGCCGACCTAACCCTCCCTCCCCCCGGGCGACGCTCGGCCAATTGTGCGCCGCCCACTGGGAGCTCCCGTCCACGGTCGGCTGTGGAATAGCCTGGACTCGAACTCGCGACGTCCAGACTATAGAGCGCATCCTGCACTCCACGTGGAGCACCTTTACTGGATGCGCCACTCGGGAGCCCCCTAAATCCTGCAATTTAAACAGGGGCTTGCAATCAGCTTCATTCCACCACTTATACTACTCTTGTTTTAAAAAGCAGCATCTCCACTTGCAGACAGGCTCACCTGAGAGGGAGGAGGATGCAGTATCGAATGAAGACCCCCAGCACCCAGATGATGGAGATGCGCAGGCTGATGTACTGGAAGTTGTTGTTGGACCTTGTCAGCAGGTTCCAGGAGACCAGCTCCTCGGAGGTGAACCTGTGAGTGACCTCGTCTTCCACGATGGACTCAAAGCCCTTCTTACTGAAGTAGAAGATGTCGCTCAACTCGAATTCTCCATTTATTTGGGGTTTGCTCCGGCCCTTCCTCAGGTCTGTGATCTCCTTCTCCATGGAACCGTCATCTCTTAGGATAATACCTTCAACAAAGAAAAAAAGGCTACCTTTATCCTTTATTTGGCAGCTTAGCATCACCCTCAGGTCCTCCTCTGTAGCTCACTTGATCAAATCCTTGAACATAAACAGTTTAGCTGAAAAGCACTTTTTTAGACTACAACAGCAATGACAACAATCTCCCTATCTTCCAACTTCTAAGAAGTTGTGGGCTCTCTAAACATTAAATGGGAATTACCTTTTGTAATTTTTGTTTATCTTGCTCTGTTTATCTTAATCTGCATTGGTTGCGAGTGTATTAGGCGGCATTTTGAAGCTGGCATGGATTACTTTGCCAGCTTGTTTAGTAATAAATTCAAGTTTGACTGAATTTTGTAACCGGATATTTTCATGACATCTTTTTGTTTTTGATTAAGTGAACAATTTAAGTTGGGCTGCATTTAAGTAGTGTATGCTTACAATAAGAATTTAACGAACATTGTTGTAGTTGACATTTTTTTTTCTACTGACACTGTACAGTATAGGCCGAAGTTATAATACACAATATTTGACAGCAAGTGGCTTTAAAAAATGGCTATAAAAAATGTCACATTATATAGTTTTTCTACAGAAGTGTTTTTACTATTAGAGAAGTGAAGTGTTTTTTGTGTGACTGTTGTGTGTAGATAACCGTCGGCTATTGGTATCGGCCAAGAAAATCTTATCGGTGCACCCCTACTGCCTATCATTGATATGCACCCCTAGTTTCAATGAAGCTTGTAACTTGTAAACCATTTGTTGGATTGTATTGAAAATCTATATACTCCTTCATAAAGTTTGGGGGGCGAAAGTCCCACAATTGCAGATTGTAACAACAAAGAATGACACCTACCCAATCGCTAATAATTTGATCTATGAGCATTTCATTATTTATTTTTACTGGGTTCATTAAGATAGATCCAAACAAGTTGAGATTATCTTTATAAAAAAAAAAAAAAAATACTGAAGCCCCACTTACAACAGGTCACATTGCACACATATTACCAAGAAACCGAATGATTGCAACAGATCTACTGTAATATTGCAAAATAATTTCATGTCAAAACACAGCTTTCGTATTAGCTGTCTGATGCCACTGCCTTTGGCTTCTTGGTAATGGGCCAGCGTTTCTTATCAGATTGAAAATATAACAGTTTGGGACGCTAGACATAGATCCTTTTAAGGAAAGTCTATAAACCGAAATTTGTCTGGTTCACAGTTTGATGATCAGTGGGAGGTGAATCACACCACTCTACTGTACATCCCACTGGTTTTAAAAGTGCAAACAAAACGACAACAAACAAACTGCTGAAAGATGCCTGGAAGCAATCTGGCCCATGCTGGATCAAAAGTGCTGAAAAATGTATAGTTTTTTTTTTTATTGTGGAAACATATTGTATCATTGTATTAAGATAGCCATTCACTTTATGTTTCTATAATGAAATCCACTGCCGAAGATAGGAGAAAACACAAACAGCAACTAGCTCACACTAACCAGTAGGTGTTGCATAAACAACAACAAGAACATAGTGAATATGCTGCATCCATGTAAAAAAATATATATTATATTCTATTGTATACCCTAAGCTTGTAAAGGTAAAACCTCTCATTTATATGATTTTGCTGCTTACTGGTATAAATCATATACACTAAAAAAGACCTTCAGCCTAGGAGTTATGCAATCCAGTATTGCCTCAGCAAACATAGGCATGATGCCTAGACTTGTTCTGTTCAATATTCTAGTGCTAACCTTGATACAACAGATATCAAATCTGCATTTGTTCCAGCAACATTTGGACAAAACCGCTTGAATTCCTCCTTAACTTCCAAAACACGCAATAGTATAAGGTAACATTAGAAGTCCATTAAAGACATGTTGATGAAAACACATTCTAAAGAGTTTCTTATACAAGTTAGTATGTTGCATGTAGTCTCTTTTTGTAAAACAGATGTCATCTCATTAAGTTCTGGCAGCTCAAACTGAGCAAAACAATGTCTCAGCTACTACAGAAACAATACACATAACATAATATCTTATTATACCGTATTTTCTCGAAATAAGCGGGAGCTTATTTTCTCAATCTTCTTTTTAACTCGGTGGTTATTTGGATAAGAGTGTCTGTTTGAGAGTAGCTGCTAATTGGTCACTCTGAAATCATCAATGCAGCACCACTTGGGTTATATATATATATATATATATATATATATATATATATATATATATATATATATATATATATATATATATATATATATGACACACACACACAGTGCTACCCTGTTATAATGCGACCCGTTATAGTGCAGAATCGTTATATTTAAACACATTTATATATACACAGTACTGTGCAAAAGTTTTAGGCAGGTGTGAAAAAAATGCTGTAAAGTAAGAATGCTTTCAAAAATAGACATGTTAATAGTTTATATTTATCAATTTTCTTCTGGTCACTCATTGCAAAGTGAGTGACCAGAAGAAAAATCTACATCAAATCAATATTTGGTGTGACCACCCTTTGCCTTCAAAAACAGCATCAATTCTTCTAGGTACACTTGCACACAGTTTTTGAAGGAACTCGGCAGGTAGGTTGACCCAAACATCTTGGAGAACTAACCACAGTTCTTCTGTGGATTTAGGCAGCCTCAGTTGCTTCTCTCTCTTCATGTAATCCCAGACAGACTCGATGATGTTGAGATCAGGGCTCTGTGGGGGCCATACCATCACTTCCAGGACTCCTTGTTCTTCTTTACGCTGAAGATAGTTCTTAATGACTTTAGCTGTATGTTTGGGGTCGTTGTCATGCTGCAGAATAAATTTGGGGCCAATCAGATGCCTCCCTGATGGTACTGCATGATGGATAAGTATCTGCCTGTACTTCTCAGCATTGAGGAGACCATTAATTCTGACCAAATCCCCAACTCCATTTGCAGAAATTCAGCCCCAAACTTGCAAGGAACCTCCACCATGCTTCACTGTTGCCTGCAGACACTCATTCGTGTACCGCTCTCCAGCCCTTCGGCGAACAAACTGCCTTCTGCTACAGCCAAATATTTCAAATTTTGACTCATCAGTCCAGAGCACCTGCTGCCATTTTTCTGCACCCCAGTTCCTGTGTTTTCATGCATAGTTGAGTCGCTTGGCCTTGTTTCCACGTCGGAGGTATGGCTTTTTGGCCGCAAGTCTTCCATGAAGGCCACTTCTGACCAGACTTCTCCGGACAGTAGATGGGTGTACCAGGGTCCCACTGTTTTCTGCCAATTCTGAGCTGATGGCACTGCTGGACATCTTCCGATTGCGAAGGGAAGTAAGCATGATGTGTCTTCCATCTGCTGCAGTAAGTTTCCTTGGCCGACCACTGCGTCTACGGTCCTCAACGTTGCCCGTTTCTTTGTGCTTCTTCAAAAGAGCTTGGACAGCACATCTGGAAACCCCTGTCTGCCTTGAAATTTCTGCCAGGGAGAGACCTTGCTGATGCAGTATAAATACCTTGTGTCTTGTTGCTGTGCTCAGTCTTGCCATGGTGTATGACTTTTGACAGTAAACTGTCTTCAGCAACCTCACCTTGTTAGCTGAGTTTGGCTGTTCCTCACCCAGTTTTATTCCTCCTACACAGCTGTTTCTGTTTCAGTTAATGATTGTGTTTCAACCTACATATTGAATTGATGATCATTAGCACCTGTTTGGTATAATTGTTTAATCATACACCTGACTATATGCCTACAAAATCCCTGACTTTGTGCAAGTGTACCTAGAAGAATTGATGCTGTTTTGAAGGCAGGAGGGTGGTCACACCAAATATGGATTTGATTTAGATTTTTCTTCTGTTCACTCACTTTGCATTTAGTTAATTGATAAATATAATCTATTAACATGTCTATTTTTGAAAGCATTCTTACTTTACAGCATTTTTTCACACCTGCCTAAAACTTTTGCACAGTACTGTATTTATTTATATATTATATATACATATATATATATATATACACATATACACACACACACACAATACACACACACACAGTACTGTATATATATACAATTTAAATAACAGTGGTGTAAACTTTAAACTGGTTTAAGCAGTTTCTATTAAAGACGCAGTTTCTATGAAAGACACATCATGCTTACTTCCCTTCGCAATCGGAAGATGTCCAACCCAGGATTTATACTGTTCAACAACAGGTCTATGGACCCTGTGTGTGTGTGTGTGTAATCAGGGGAGTGGTAAGCTTGCCTCAGCCGGGATTGATTGACGTCTGGGTAGGCGGGAACATGAAAGCCCACATCAACGCAGACAGAGCTGACAGCTGAGTCAGACAAGCTGCTGTGTGAATGTGCAAGACTTGGTTGTTTTTGGTGTGGCCCAAGCTGACGGGCCAGGAATAATCGTCCCAATAAATTGTGGATTCGAATACCTGCAAATTGTGTGTCTCCTTCCTTCATTTTCCACAGTACGCTACAATATTAACTTGACCATTGTAAATAATTTAGGGGAACAAAAATGGCAATATTCGTTAGAAGGCGAAACACAAATAACATGGTCTCCAATTATGGACCCCGACAACCATGTTATAATGGGGGTAGCACTGTATATTATATATTCCTCACGTCAAGTTATCAGCGAGAACTGCCATAGACTCTCTATACAGCATTACAGTTTACATGTTTTCAGGGTATTGGCGCCGCAAAAGTAAATCAGCCAAAAGCACCATTTCACTTTTAATTTGTAGCTCCCGACACTCTTTGGTGAAATGTAGAAAAAAAGGTCAATACCTGTGTGGCAGGGTGACCGATGGTCTGACGTCACGGCAGAAGCAGGAACAAAAAACTGACACCAGGGACGTACTGTAGGTAAAGGCGCGCCGTTTTTATTTACAAAAACAAATAAAATATTTTAACAAAAAAAACACTTGCTCACAGAGCAAAAATAAAAAGGTTTAAACAAAAATAACTCTCGAACACAAAATAGCACGGTCAGGCTGGGCAATAGCCTTCACTAATCCTTTGTCTTTTTTAAATACAGTTTCTCTCTCTCTGCTCGCTCTCTCCTCTCTCACACCCACCACGAGCTGGAGAGCTGCAGGCTTTTTATATTCAGGTGACCATCTCCCAATTAGCAACAAAATGAATCACTTAATTAATTCGGGAGATGGCCACCTTCTGCACGAGTTTTTTTCCATTACTCCTGGCAGAGGACGAGCACTGATCTCGCCTCTGCCAGGACACGTTTTAAAAATAAACAAAACACAGTGGCGCTTCGCCGTCATACATTTAAATACTAAAACACAATAAACAAATACAAAATAACACTGGGCCGGAGGGGGAAATCCCGTTCTAAAATAAAACGAACAGACACATATCAATAAGCAGGGCTTACTACTGCCCTGCTACAACCTGTCATACAGTAAGAGAAATAAGTCGCCAAAGTAAGATAAAAATGTCCTTCTATTTCTCCCATTTTTTTGCAGATTTTTGCAGACCCCAGGGAGTTTTATCCACGCATATGTATATCACAGGGCATCTGAGTTTAATGACAATTGGAAATATACTAGGGAACACACTTATTGTGACATCTATATCATTTATATTAAATGATTTATTTCTGTTTTAAAATGGAACATTTGCCTGCAAAAAATATCTTTTTTTATATAATATAAAAATAAAAAAAGGTTTGGCATGCGTGGGATTTGATGAAACTATAACCTTCAGTTGTGTTGTTACACTATCAGTGCCACACAATTAGCTGTGAAAACAAGCAGTGACCATGTATGTCAGCTTTCAAGGATTGGTGTTAGCTGCCTTTACACAGTTAAATCAATGTTGCATCAAGAAAGTCCTCTGGTCAACAAAATTGTTCAGTTGACTTCAGCATCATTATTGCTACTGTTCTTGCCCCTTCTGCTTACTGCTCAAAAACAGTGTTCTGCATGTTCTTGTAAGTGACAGTATCTCTACACTGGACTAATCCTTTCTAGTGTTTTTATTAACATTCAGTTTGCTGAACAGAAGCAGCTTTTTTGAATGGCTAGTTTGCTTTTCTTTCAGTTGCTGGTTCAACATTCTATGGATTTGCCACTATGTTTGCATAACAGATGCAAAGTATTCATACAAATATCCTGGATTGATCTTACAGTGAACCTGCAGCACATCTTACCATCCATGATTAATTGCCTCTGCTCCCCTCCTACTACGCCCTTCATTAAAATGCACAGTGCAGTTATACCATCTCCACCTTGAGGTTTCAGTGCAGACACAATTGATCCAATTCATCGTTTTAACAGAAGATAAACATAACAGCATACATCAAAGGGTCCTATTTGCACCATTGTTTCAAAGAAGATGATTGCAATGAATCCTCGCATAGATGTAGCCGTTATGTAAAGGCTTACAACCACTATGTGTCATTGTTCTGTACCTTACTAAATATGCACCCAAAGGTTTTAAAATCCATTCCCTTCCCGTTTATTAGCTTCAGTGACTCTTAACTACTCCCCTTGTTGTCACATTGAGAAGTGTCTGAAGAAACAACACTAGAGTATATATGCCCATTACACTGGGCTTGCTGTGGGGACAAAGTCCAAAGTCTCACACCCAGCACTGATATATGTAACATATAAAAGGTGTCTGGTATAAGGAATACAACTGAGGAAGCTCTAAAGCTATAGCCCTTTTTCCCCATGATGTTCAGAAAAGTGTCTACTTTAGATGATTTTGTGATCTTCAATAACTTACAGTACCAATGGGAGAAAAGAGGTGAAATGTGATGATTAAACATTTTCATGTCAGTCAGAATATGTAACATTCTTCTATGTGACAGAGAAAGACAAGTTCTGCATACATATTGGGGGAGAATGTTATTAGAAGGGAATCATCTGGGCAGATCATGAAGTTACACTTTTAAACTGTGAATCCACCTTCATTTCATCGATGTCTGCACATACCAAAAACATTACACATTCCTAAAGAAACTGCAAAGTAACATCAAAAAGAGCTTTGTGCACAGGTGGATAACGGCAGCCAAAACAGAATCGTACAACTTACCAAACAGGTTTTCACAAAGTTATAGCCGAGTGAAGAAATCCTTTTCTGTACAAACTCTGGATGTGTAATAACCATTCATTTGTAATTTGCCATCACACAACATTGCAAGCTTGGGCAATGTCATTTGAACTGTTCACATAAATCCAATATCTTAGTGTTGAAATAACATTTACTGTACTCCAGGGTACCACGTTCAGTCTAATTTGTAGCAAGTCTACAGCTCTGGCCAAAAGTTTCGCATCCCCTAGAATTTTAGGATTGAGACATAATTAAAAATAACAACTATATGAACATAATTTAGATATTTTATTTAACATGTAATCAAATAAACTGCAAAATGATATTCCAAAAGTTTACCGGAAGCCATAATAGTAGTATAGTATTTCTGTTAGATTATTCAGCAGGTTTCATTCAACTTTATGAAGCAAAATGTGTTAATTCTATAGGGTGATGCAAAACATTTGGCCACAGCTGTATTTTTTGTCCAGTATTAAAAAACCCAATTCTCAAATTCTGGAAATCTAACAAAAGTCCGAAAATAATCAGAAAACTAATTAATACAAATAATAAATGGAATACCATGCCATGCTACAACGTGTCATTCCACAGTATTCATTAGTGTAATACAATACCTCTATTACAGAAGTAATAAACTACTTACCATTAGAAACTAAAGTTGTAGGTTTCTGCTGTTCCTTTGAACCTCTCTGAATCCTTAAAGTGGCCCACTGAAATAATAATAAAAAAACCATGAACCTTTCGTTTATTTTTAAGTGATACCCAAAAGAAACATGTTATATGTTGCTTTAGTGATAGTACCTCAAGTGTCTTCACTAGAACCTTCATGTAAACTTCTGTTATTCCCAGGGAGATTCCAAACATCGCAGGGAGTACGATAAGCCCAACCACCAGGGTAAACCACACTATAAATGCAATGCACACAATGTTCCCAAAGTCCTCCATTTGTGCAGTTTTGCTTTAAATGGTCTGAGTTAGTTAGTACCAATCCTTTCCTACATGGGAATACCTGTGAACAAGAAAACAAAAATTGGTGAATTTTCACTTACGCTCTCATTTGATCATTAAAATACTGCGCATAATATACCCCCTTTGAATTTTTGGAATAACTTATCACCTGATTAACCTGCAAGAACCAGCATTGCTTTCAAAAAATAAATTCAATGTAGGCAATAAAATTGTAGTATGCATCAGCATGTCACTTGCACTTCAGAATTGTGTGTCAATGAATTGTGATAATTCTTTTAGCCTGGAACTCAAATCCCTCTTTTTCAGTTTACTCTTGAAGGTATGCTCTTGTCTTTACTTATTGGAAGTGGAAAGACATTATGCTCTTGTTACATATGGACTTGATCCTGCGATTCCCTGCTTGCAGCTCATGCTTCAGTGTGTTCCAGAATGTAACATTCTTCTCTTAATCAATAAGGCTATAGATGCTCTGGCACTTGCCATTTTTCTGGCCTACTCCCCTGGATGTTCTTTACTGCAAGCTGCTGATTTTGGTTTGCTGCCAGTACTCATTACCCATGTAGCAATCTTTTATGACCTAAACTGCAGAGTGTTCCTAAAAAACCTGAACATCCAGTATAGTCTTTTGAACTTTGCTCCAAATCACTTAACCACTAATAGTTGCAACTCCTATTCAATTGTAATTGAACTCCATTAGTTACTCTAAAAGAGAAGGTAATGTAATGCACTGTGATGTAGAATATCTGTAAATGGTATACAGATAAAAATGATGGTATACAGTTCCTTAAGCAGCTACACGTAACAAATCAAAGAGGAATCACAGTAGTTGATTTATAGACAATGAGGTCAATTTAAATGAATCTAAACAGTGGCCAGCCTTAATACTGCCACCCTTAAACTCAATATTAATCCCTTTGTATTTTTCAATGAAGGTTATTGACCTCCCTTTAAACATAACCAGATATACCGTAATCTACTACTCTCTTCATCAATTCAACCAAACCAGGAAACCATACAATCAATAAACACAAATCAACAAACAGAACAACAGCCCTCAAAATGTATCTATATACGAATCACACAGGAAATGTCAGAAACATGGCTCAGAAACTGTGGAACAAATGTTGCAAAACCCTGACTAGTATTCAAAACAGCTGCAGACAAAAGTATTTGGGCAGTTTTAAAAAATGAGAAAAACCACAAAGAAAGTGATTTCTATCATTTCTAATTGTTCTACTGAAAGATATAAATTAAAGCAGAGATTCAGCTTTATAATAAAACAACAACAAATTATTACACAACATGCATAAAATGAAATGTATATATATTTTTTTTAATAAAGTTAACTATCCATAACTCTGTACACAAATGGCACAGTATCTGTACTAAAACAAACGTTTATATAGTTCATTATCAAACGTTTCTCAATGTCTTCATGTTTGTCAAATGTCTTCTTAATCCAGTACATGCATGCGATGCATTTTCTATGAATTAAACAGTATACAGTGTCTGCAAATGTTTAAGAACAATACCAGCAATGACACTGTGCACGCTTACTGTATGCTTCTTGTACAGTGGCACAAATCACAGAAACCTGGTGAGCACACTGGAACAAAGCACCAGCAGCTATGTT
Source organism: Acipenser ruthenus (assembly GCF_902713425.1). Taxonomy (NCBI): domain Eukaryota; kingdom Metazoa; phylum Chordata; class Actinopteri; order Acipenseriformes; family Acipenseridae; genus Acipenser; species Acipenser ruthenus. The sequence continues at coordinate 31,860,928 of NC_081190.1, read as the reverse complement.
CTCCTACCCCTTAAGGCCGTTCTGTAGTTTGGGTAGACTGCTGATAAACTGTAAAGATTTTGGCTTGTCACAGCTGTTTATGTGAAAGCCCAAGAGAGTAAAATAGGGTTTGTTTATAACTAATTTAGGTAATGTGATGTGTGTATATGTGTATATATATATATATATATATATATATATATATATATATATATATATATATATATATATTATAGACACACACACGCACACGCACACACACACACACTACTGGGCTATTAATTACAACGACGAAAACAAAGATGACATGAGTAATGTTTCTAAAGTGCACATTATAAGAAATATATAAATACTATATGTGACTTACCTGAACTTCAAAGCTCGTTAACACTACCAATGCATTATCATCCCCATTCCTGTTTAGCTTTCTTTTGCCTGCTTCGCCCTGCTCAAAATGACATATCTCGCCAAACCCCAAACTTCAGGAAACAGTTGAGGAAACTTCCAGAGAACTTTATGCCGATCAAAGTCCGAGTCAGTACTGTCGCCGTTTCTTGGTTTATTAAGCGGCGCCACCTTGTGGTTATTTAGATATCGTTTAATCAACCCACCCACAGTACATTTAAAATGAATGTGACGGTATATCACTGTACTCTATAGTACCATTACACTTAACTACTACACCGGTTGGACACAACAAGACTTTGGTCCAAGTTATGTAGCAGCACACACTTGTTGTAATAGGTTGTCTCGTTATATTATAACTATGCTTGTTGCATCACTGGTGTATTTGTAATATACATGTTGCAATTGAGAATGACCGTTCTTAGGTGTTTCCTATACAACAAAAGCTAACATTATTGAGGTGGATGGCACCAAATATGTTACAGAATATATGGAAAGTGCTTAACACTGTCCTTTTTTATTTTACATTTTTGTTTTCATTAACTGACTCCCATGCTAATCAATCCTGGTAATTAGCATACCTCCGACCATGATTTTCTGCTGTTGGTTTTATTGCACATCTGTGTCTCCATCAAATAACCCTCAACATATGTCCAATTTCTGAAGCTTGTAATTTAAGCAAACATTTTTACATAACGTATTTAAATTTTACTACGCATTAAAATGTCTTTCAGATAACTACAGGCATTTTAAGCAAAGTAAAGTACCTGATGATATACTGAGTTCAAACTATGGGGAATCACCCTTGATGAGTTAATCAAACCAACCCTCATATAATGTATGACTGGGTGTATGAAACTATATAAAAGATAAAAAAAAAAAAAAAAAAAAAAAAGTTTAACAACACTTGCTTATATCATGTTTTATCAACTGAATGTTTTATGTTGATTAACTTGGCCAATGTTTCGTAAAACTGCTCCTTTTAATTAGCTCGGCTGACAGGTAATCAATACATGTGAGGTGGTTTTGGAAAGTCATACTTGATGCTGCAACACTGATATTGTTTTCTTGCATTGAGGTTCTGGGTCCAGCAAGAGAGCATTCCACTCCACCTCAGCTCACCATGTGTTGAGAAGTGTGGCTGTCTTTAAATAACTGGCTCATTTCAGATATGGAAATATTAGACTCCAGTTTCATATCAGATTGATCAATGCCAGGTTTCACAGTGAGCTTCATCAGCCACACTGTAAACAAGCACTGATGCTGTGAAGCATTTTAATTAGAATCTAGGTATTTTCTATACTCCCCTTACTATGTTATGGTGTTTTTAATCATTCTGCTCCAAAAGAATGATTTGGCATTTTTCTATGCCTTTACCTGGCTTTGAGCTCCTTTGAGTTTGTTCCATTAAAACCATGCGATAATATTATCTTTCAGCTCTGCCAGCACAACCTGCTCTCTGTCTAAATAAATGTCGAGTTGTTGGGCTCGGTATGCTTATTCTTTCTCAGAATATACACAAAGTCATGGTGACCTAGGTTACAGGCTACAGTTCTGAAACATATTACCGTCTACTCAACTGACCAAAATAGTGGTGGTTAATATTGTGATAGAATAAATTATTAAAATAGGACCCTCCCTTTGCCACTGTTTAGATCAACTGAATATGCCACACCACAGTGCCTAAGATCACACCTCATGGTAACAGAGTGTTCACACATTTTCATAACAGCTGTTTTAGTTTGTAAAAGGTAGGGATTCAGTGGTGGGATTTATGGTGCCAGTGGATAACTGCATGTTAAGAACTGTATTTATCTTCAGGAGAAATGTTTCTCATGCTTATAGAATATACAAAGGCCTAATACATAAATGTATATTGGGACATACAAATTCTATAAATAGACATCATAACATTTGTAAGTTTAGAAAAGAAAAAAAAGCAATTAACCTTTTTCATTGAGATCTGGAATATGGACAGTAATTTTTAAACAGTCAGATATGTTTTTCTGTAATTAACTTGTATGGAGGTTTCAAGTCAGTATCCAGCATGACAGTTTATGGAAATGAAGGTGGGATAACGACGACAAAGGGAATTACAAATGATATGAAGGTAATACAGTATTCCTCTTGGGCAGGGTATTGTCATGAAATCTATCTGTCTATCTATCTATCTAAAATAGATAGATAGATAGATAGATAGATAGATAGATAGATAGATAGATAAAACAAATTAAAAATATACTTCAGTAATCGGTCAGTTTTCTCAAATCCCAGATGGGAGAATATTCAATAAATTACATAACGTCCAGTAGAGGGCGTAAAGAGAAAGAATCCAGTAGGTGGCACCAAAAAGTCGAGTTAAACAAGGAGAAAACGTCATTTGATTTAACAACAGGAAGTATGGCGGAATTAAACACAACAGCCCACGTTTCGGGATATGTTCTGGCGTCGTTAATGTTCCACCATTTCAACCGTAATTCTGATGTTGTGAGTAAAAGAAAACGTACTAAAAATCAAGGGAAGGAATTGACGCACATTCACGTGTTTTTTGTTCTCATTTGCAAACAAGAAGTCAACAAAACAGACCTCCAAGTTTGAATTGTAGCCTCTGAGACAATGAAGAGCATCATTTGCATGAAATACAATGAAGATGTTTTTCTGCATGCTATCACTACGGATTTTTAAAATACGTCCCCATGTTTTTATTGGACTGATAAGCTACTTATGGTGTTGTAAAATTAAGTACTGTGTCATTGGGTACGGTACTGGGTAGTACGGAACGGTATAACTTTTGAGTTAAGCTTTGGCACTTGACTTTCACAAAATACAAATTGTTAAAATAAACCATTCTATTCTTGTGTCAAACTATTGTGTCAGGTTATCGCATTCTTTCTAGGAGTCGTCTGTTCTGTGCACTCTAGTCTAAGTTAATATCAGAAAGCAGACTTTCGGCAGTTTGTTTACATTTCCCAAATACAGTAATTTCGATTTTACTAAACTCATATAGAGTGTTTTGTCTGTCAGGGGTAAAACAAAAACAATGATAATACATCGAAAAACGCCTGTGAACCTTTTGTTTTATTATTTCTTTTCAGGAAGGGTTTCTTCTTGGGGGAATTAAAACTGAAGCAAGAAACAGCATCACAGATTCCCAGATGGATGGAGTTCAGGTTGAGTACACCATAGGTCAGTATTGCTAGCTACCACAGAGCATTGGGCAAACGAATCCACGTTAGTTAACAGGAATTTACCGGTTCATTTAAGAAAAGTCAACTTTAGCACACTGCCTTCCTAGTCGCGTGCCTGAGAAATGAACAATCTCCAGCTGTCATAATAACTGGCAAAAACAGTTTCCTTAGCAAGGTCATTTGGAGACTTGTCAGGGCTGGGTCTAAATATCCAGCACAATAATGTCAATGTCATTTGTTTTGTTTTATTTTTCTTTTATTTGAGTATAGTACTTTACTGTGAAGTGCTTTGTGTCATGGCATGAAGTAATTTTTTTATGTTATGTACCCCATTTAAACCAAATAGTTAATGGGCCAAATAATAATAATAATAATAATAATAATAACACTATGTAACACAATTTTTGTTCCTGGGTAGTAAGTGTTATTTCCTAATTGCTTATGCCTCAAAAGTATAGAAAATGGCTATTATTCCCCACAAACTTTGCTTTTGTGACCAGGAGTGATATTTTGAAATTTACCTATTTCCAATGAGAAAACTGGCGAATTTGTGTCTTTTCGTTCACATAAAGTCAGAAAAAAACAACATATGAATCCAGGTTAACATGTGTTTATACTAAAGTAATACAAAAATGACTACAAAAGATTTAGAAGTGAGTAGTTTTTCGAGATTTACGATTATACTGTAAATCACTTTCACGAATCAGCCCCCAAATGTAGTCTACCATCATGATATTTCAGTTTTTTATTTATCTTAAAAAAATTTCCCAACATAAAACCAATGTCACCTTACAATAATTGATTTTGAGTTTCAGTGTTTTAAAATAAAATATCAAACAGAATGAAATTTCAGTATACCATTTGTAATTCAGTAATATGAGAGAATTGGTCAGGGGTCTGAATACTTTTGCAAGGCACTGTATATCTATATATATATGTGTGTGTGTGTGTGTGTGTCAGAATTTGAATGTCTATATGATGAATTTATGTTTTTGCTTTACAGACATACAAAAACATATTCCATGTAGTACAGTTCACAGGTAAGTACAAGGTTATTTTGTGTAGTAGCTTAATATTAAAAACAAATATACTGAAATTGCTGTGCTAGGAAAAGGAAGTTAACTTGAATATGGGTAAATTCACAGGTGTTTGCAAATAAAATTGAGAACAAAACCCCAATAAGCCAACAAAACTCAATTAAATAATTTCCATTCTCTTGCAGCTTTTATAACTATGTTGAAATCAATAAGGAAGTGCTGAAGAAATTACTATCCTGTCATAAAGAGGTATTGTTACTGTTAAAACTGTCCTTATATTGAATATGTTTTTAATTTAAAGGTGGTGAGCAGCATGCATACATAGAGAGAGGCGCAGGTCTTTTTCTCAGGATACACAGCTTATTAACAAAATGTTTAAGTGTTCAAATTCATGGACAACAGCACTCTTTTTTTAAAACAAGAAAAAAGTTTGTGGGTCACAATTATATTTTATCTAAATTAATGCATATGTACAGTAAATATTTTTTATTTGGCTTTGTATGCATTCAATTGTATATTTTATACAAACATATCATTTTTATAGTATAACATTTAGTTTAAACACTTAAGCAGAATGTGATTGGCTGGTACAGACAGAGGCGGAATACAGAGCAGGTCATGACCTTCCGAGAACGTCTGATTCATCAGAACCTACAAAAGTGCCTCTCCAATCAGGAGCTGGTCTTCTTATTGATGACTTCCAGTGCCATCACTGAGAGCAGCTCCACCCACAGCCTGGAATATGCAATGTACAAACTTCAGGGAAGGTAATGGAGTCATTTGTTTTTCTAAATGTAGACCTTCGTTAAAGCAGGTAGTTTCATGTACACATGCAAATAAATATTACAAGAATCAAAAATGTAAAAGCTGCCTAATATGTTTTTTTTTTTCCTTTATGATTAAACAGCTGTTTCCATAAAGTCCCAGTTCTGGTGACGAACTTGGGGATAGTAGACCAACAGGATTACCACGCGTCTTCTATAGCCTGTTCTTCTGTAGGTTACACACGGGTAGTAAAAAAGCTCAGGTAGGAATTTATTTCCAAGTTTTCATTTACGGTACAGTAGTGACTATGGGAAGTTTTTTTTTTTGAGAATGTCAGAAAAGGATGGATTGATATTCGTTCATGACATGGGGGTTAATGCTTTTGGAAAGCTTGACATGGGATCTTTAATGTTTCTTTCTTTCTTATGAAATACATTACGCACTCAAAACTATAAAGGGACCCCTATCTTTGAGAAGTAAATTGTTTTTTTGTTTTTTTTGTGTGTGTCAAGGTCTAAATACTTTAATACAGATGGGTCCTTGAAGGAGGTCTGTAGAATAAATGAAATGAGTTCAGCACTGCAGGAGGAACTAAAGGTGAGCAGGATTTGGTCTGGGCTGAACTGATGTGCAGGTTTAATGATAGGATGATAGGACAGGTGAGTTAGTTTAGTACTGGCCTGAGAATACCAGGTTCCGTAGGCTTACTAGGATCATTAAATGAAAATAAGATTTAACTTTCCTGTGGCTAATAATGTCCTAGCAAGGCATAAGTCTCAATTGGCTGAACTGCCTCCTTACACATTCCACTTGGGTATTGCATCCAATTTATAAACTTGAACTATTACTTTTGGTAGCCCAAAGCAATGTAATCAATTTCAGTTTGATTTCGACACATTTATTAGGTTTTATTTCATATAGTTATGTTCTTGTTGGATTTTCAATCAGCGCATGGACTTGATTTTAGTATCATTTCAATTGCATTAAAGGAAAACCGATGTTACTCCATGTTACCTCCTTGCCTATTAAAGTACTTGTATGTCTTGCAGGAGACCTGCGGGAAGGTGGAGGAGAGTGAGCGATCACTAGAGAAGCTTCTGGATGAGGTAAACAAGCTGAGGAAGACAGTAAAGGAAAAAAAGAAGCTGTGCATGCAAACGTTTGGTAAGAATTGGTAGTTTTGCATATTCTTACGATACAATGTAACCTGTAGTTGGAGCAACCGCTGTGGCAAAATGTATTATTATTTTTATACAGTGCTTCATTTGGAACAGTGTTTGTAATGGTAGAGTTATATACAGTGAATAGAGGGGCAAGTTATAAAATGGGCAAGTTATAAAATATGCCACATTGGTTTATTATGTGGCTGTTAACAGACATGGTAAAAGGTCTTTGAAATCATGTTTATGGTAGAAACCTTCAAATTCACATTACTGTTACATTTAGTCTTTTGTGTTTTTTGTTGTTATTTAAAGAAAAATGTTAGATTGCATTGGTTTACCCACTGAGCAGTTCTTAGACGGTCTTGCCAATGCACTTAAACTGTAAAGACACTTCCCTGTAAAGAGCAGAAGAATACTTCACCACCATGCCCATCCAAACCAACGTACCAGCTGTTGCCCATTGTAACCGTTCACTAGTAACAGGTTGTGTAAATATGGGAAATAGATTTTCTGTCTCCTCTTTCAGAAGAGAAGAAATGCAAAAAACCAAAAACTGATGAGAATGTCCTCCTGTGCCAAGCCCTGCAGAAATTATTCCCTGAAACAAAGACACTTCAAACTCAAACCATTTCACTTGAGGGAACCCCCTTACCTGCCTACACCTGCAGTGCAGATCACGGAATTGACATTTCAGAGGTACTGCCTCTGCTACTCGCTGACAAGAAGGAGAATTGTGAGAGTGACACTGAAAGGCAACTGGATCAAAGCGGATCAGAGACTGAGGAGGACCTGCTGGATCCCCTGAAAATACAGATGGCTGTCTCACATTCCCCAACCTTCTAAGGTTCTGCTGGAACGAGATAATATGGGTGCTATTCGCAAATAAATTATTCTTGTGAGTTATTTAAATCATGCTTTATATCAAAAACTAAAAACAAACTTAGAAAAAACATTGTTTAAAGCTGAAAAAGACCTGTTATATGTGGCCAGGCACATTTTCTTTTTATGACCGCTCATACAATCATCACTGTGTCGTCCATTACTAAAATCAAACATGCACATTTTTACAAAGCAACCTGAAACTTGGTAGAAAGTCAGAAAGAACCAAACTTCAGATCCCTATTGAATAGTAGTTGGATCACAAGTTTCTAAATTGCACAAATTTATTGTAAAAAAAACAACAAAAAAAAAACACTTGAAGTGGCCATTTGCTTGTGCCAACTAACTCTAGAGGGACGGATAATGTCAGAGAACCCCCCCCCCCCCCCCCCAAATAGCTTATTCCAGCTCTGAAAACCCAGACTGACAAATGTGTAGTGTTTTTCAAACTACAAATGACATTATGTTATTCTCCAGTCCAATTAAGAAAGATGGTTGATGCACTTGTTATAGTGGCATTAGGTTAATGATTCTTTAACCTAGTTCCCTCAAATTACTAGCTCTGAATTTTGTCAATTATTGGTTGCCACATTTCCATCTGCACCATGAATCCAGTCTTAAACTCAAACTCATCTGCTGCCAGTTCCATCTGCAGTCTACAGTCAATCTGCAACTAAAGATCATCTGTTTGTTTTTCTTTTGTATTTAATAATGAATAAGCCTACATGGCATTGTTCCGTCAGTGTAATATATTTCCAACAAACCCTCCCTGTTCAGCCAACATTTTATTCCTGCAGTTGGAGATTTCAATCCTGCCTCTTGCGTCCATCGCATTGGACACTCATTGTCAGTGCGAGTTGGAGAGATTGAGTTCTGCCAGCCCACAATTGTAACCAGGGCTGAGAGTCACAATTTAAATGGTTTTTATCTCGTACTGCTGCTGATGGAAATGAGTGAGTCTGATTTGAGTTCAGTCCCAGTGGCAGTGACGTTAATCTTGAAAATGTTAGCAAACTGTTAATTTGCCATGTTTTTGTATTGTTCTTATTAAAGAGTAAGCAAACTTCAAATTACATTTTCTTATTCTTGGTTTACTTTCCCTTTTACATTTTTATGATGTTTACCATCATTTTGATTAGTTCTTATTGTAATGACTGAATATTGTTTGTTTTTCTTTTATAACTGTCAAAGTGCTTTTATCTGAGGTCGAGCTGTGGTTCTGTTCTTGTGGTTTTGAGTTTGCTATTGACATACAACAGATCAGCCAAAGTGTGTATTTCTGGCAATACAGATGAGCACTAGATGGCGCTGCTGCTTTCTCCTACAATGACACGTTGCCTATATCTGACTGTGGCAGGGAACTATATAATTATATATATATATATATATATATATATATATATATATATATATATATATATATATATATATATATATATATATATATATATAATTTATTTCTTAGCAGACACTCTTGTCTAGGGTGACTTACAGTTGTTACAAAATGTCACAGTACAAATATATGTATGACAGATATATGTTTTAATGGCCTGTAATCCGTTTGTGTTTACTGTGAACCAAAATGTCAGCTACATTTGCATCCCTTCTAAAATCTGATGCTTTTGGGAAAAAAAAAAATATATATATATATATATTTTTTTTTTAATTAAGTATACATAAATAATTCCATTTATATATATTATTTATAAACTTGAACTATTACGTTTGGCACCCCAAAGCAATGTAATCAGTTTCAATTTGATTTGGACACATTTCATATAATAATGTTCTTGTTGCAGATGGAAACGTGATATTAATATTGTGGCAGAGTAAGGGGAGGAGAGAGGGAGAATGTAGTCCAGAGTGTGATACAGGACTACATCACCCAGAATGCCTTGGGGTTTATAATTAGAGCCAGGCTGGGAAACGCCTAGCTCTAATGCAATTAGGGACACCTGCCTGTGATTAAACAGGCAGGTATAAAAGCAGGTCACAAGTGTTTGTAGGTTGTCTGTGTGAAGGTCTGTGAAGAAATCGGAGAGCGGTGTGGAGTAGTGGTTAGGGCTCTGGACTCTTGACCGGAGGGTCGTGGGTTCAATCCCTGGTATGGGACACTGCTGCTGTACCCTTGAGCAAGGTACTTTACCTAGATTGCTCCAGTAAAAACCCAACTGTATAAATGGGTAATTGTATGTAAAAAAAATAAAAATAAATTGTAAGTCGCCCTGGATAAGGGCGTCTGCTAAGAAATAAATAATAATAATAATAATAATAATAATTATCCTGAAGCCTATGAAAGGTGTAATCCTGGTAAAAGTACATGTTTGTTGATGGTAAACGGCTCAGCCGTCAAGTTGGTAATAAACACATACACAGCCTGTAATCAACAAAAAAGTTAAGGGAGAGAAAAAAGATGAAACAAGTCACCATCAAACATCTGACAACCAGGTTTATTGATATTTCATGAAAATATGTTCACATACGGTACACAATCATACACAGCTTTCAAAAGACAGTTACTCTGGGTACTTGATATCACAGACATTAGGGTCTTTAAGAAAGGCAGGTTCCTTCAGTGTAACTGGCATGAAACCTGAAATAACAAAAAAAGAAAAAAAATCTGAAAAACATTTAAAGTATTAGATCTAGCCATGGCAAATGGCCTGAACATATGGAGAGTCTTTGATAAATGCAGTGCCCATTTAAGTGGAGAACAGTGGCATTGGCTACAGTGTGTCTGAAAGGCACCTTGATCACACCCTTGTATTTCTGCAAGCAGACTTCAATGCATGAGGGTTTTGTGCTGTGGATAAGACCATACAAGTTACTGTGAGCAACATTTTTTCTTGTTAATTTACATCTAAAGTAACTGAAACACATTTAGAAAATGGAACAACTAAGTTACAAAATATGACAAGAAGCCTTGGCAGTTTAACTTTAACACACAAGGATCACATGAATCAGATTATTCAACTCTTACGCACATTGAGAATGAAGTGACTGAACTATTTCACACTTTCCTGGGGGGGGTTTAGTGGTGTCAGTGTTCAAGTAGAATTAATGTACATGGGTTTAAATTGTTTAACTTAAAGTTGCTAGTTGCTGTGGTAAATAAATCAGTATGATTTACAACACTACTTCCCTATGTGTTTGGGGGGGGGGGTAGTGGTGTCAGTGTTCAAGTAGAATTAATGTACAATACAAATATATAAAAAAAACTAGTACTGTACCATGGGTTTAAATTATTTAACTTAAAGTTGCTAGTGCGTTTTAATCTACAACTCACATACATGTGTGCCTGACTTCTGGTTATCAGTGGTAAATAAATCAGTATGATTTACAACACTACTTCCCTATGTGTTTGGGATTCTGTTAAATCACTACTACAAGGCCTAATATTGTTTTTCCACATAGCACAAAAATTAATCTTACCAATCAACTCAGCTTTATATTTCAATAATAGCCCTTCCTGCCTTTTGAACATGTTATGTAAAAAGAAGGATGTTTGATGACGTATGATTTTGCTGTAATGCAAAACAAGACATTGTACAGTACAATTGTCCTGTCACATACCCATGTGATGCGCTCTTTTGATCGCCTTTGAGACCTCCTTTTGTTTCTTCCCACAGAGACCTACATAAAAACCACACAATTGTTTGCAAAAACACTGGTAAAGTACTTTTGGTCCAATACGTTTCATGGCCTGTTTTTCTTTTGTTTACTATTCTTTAACATACATTCCTTTAAAACAAAATTACAAATCAGGGCTACACACAAACTTTTTGCCTTGGCCAAAAAAAAAAAAAAAAGTTGGTCGCCAAATCCAATTGCTGGGTGCCACTTCAGAAGCAAGTTGGTTGCTACCATATTCAACTGCTTAAAACACAACTTGTTACATAAATGCCTCAGTATTTACGTTATTATGATTAGGAACATTCAGAATAATGGCAAACATCATAAAAATGTAAGGTATAGTAAAAAATGTTATGCCATTTTGTAATATGCAGTCCTATTTATTGAGAGAAGAAAAAATACATCAGAGAGAGACATAGACATAGACTGACTGTGTAAGGTGCTTTGACTCGAGTTCAGGAGATATTCTAATTCTTTGACATACTGTAGATATATGTAACCTAGGCTAGAAAAGCCAAAGTGTCTTCATAGCAAGAGCCAGCGCTCACACTTACTAATTAAAGACACTTTGGCAGACCCAGCCTATATATGTTGTCTATGGCAGGTAGTTAAACTAGAACAAATCTCCTTATCACAAACTTACCAAAAAATAAAAAGCACAATATGTATTGCAATACAAATCACTACGAATGATTTCCATACATTACAAAAAGGTCTGAGCATGTACTGTGTTCCACTGAATAAACTGACCATACCTTGTACAGCAACAAAATGCAATTAAAAATAAAAGACATCAACAGTGTCTAATGCTATTTTTACAAGTTAAAAACAGCTTACAGCATTTTACTATGTATTCTACATTCTGTTGTTTATCATGCTAACAGAACACTGCACTGAATTCCTGAATTCAAATTTGTAACAACAATATAATCATTAGGTTTCAACATAGTAAGATAAATTAATGTTTACCACCTACCCACAATGTATAGTGGTCCTGTTTGTACATAACACTGTGATAACACGGGAATCCTGTAACAAATCTCCACTTCAGTTTAGTTTGATATCATGTATATCATATATACAGTAACATATTTACTCATACCTGTTATGTGTCTGCCATAAATACGGCCTGTGTGTGGCGATACAAACTGGGACAGAAGCTGTTGAATAACAAAATATGAGATCATAGTTGCAGGCCTTTTCTCTTGCTTTGATGTATATGAAATAAAATGCATATTGGATGGCGAAAAATATCATCTTCATCCATATAACAATTTATAAATGTACAGAAACAAAGATGTCGCACAATGAAAATCAATGCACAGATGACCGATGTTATTATTGTACACTATCTACTAAAAAGAAGGTGCCCAAGCATTCTATATATAGAACTATATGATTTCTTCAAGCTCTCTTTGGAACCCATTATTCTGTTTAGGTTCAATATTATAAATCACGTGAAGAGAAATCAACCATCTTATCTTGTGTATAAATGTCATTCCATGCATAGAACATACTGTATAGAATAATAATACTAAAACAGAATAGTAGTTCATGAGTACACTTGTGTTTTACTATGAGACACGGTGTGTGGCGTGCTTCTTATAACAGCAATCATTTCACACAGTTTGAGTCGAAAGAACTGAATGAGAGATCTCGTAATAAGCAGCTTATTCAGAACCATCATTGTTGACCAACAGAGGGTTCTATATATTGGGTTCGAATTAAAAATTAATATGGAGTTTCATATTGGAACCCTTTGGCTTCAGTTTGTAGGACCAGTAACTGCTTTTCTCTATTGTTTTACAAGTTTATATTACTGTATAAACTGTGAAATATTACTCATACTGTAGTTACTCAAATATATAAACACACACACATATATATATATATAACTAACCTGTATGTTTTTATAGTCCACAGTTACACCACAAAGTATGCATGTTTTTGGAGGTTCCTTGTACGGGTTGTCCATCTTTATAGGCTACAAATTCAAAGTACTAGGGTGAGTTGCAGCAATCAACATAAACATTTATATTGTTTTCACATATTCTTAACATAATAAACATTTGATTATCAATACTTTTTAGTATGAGTGCATACACACACACAATTACATAGCTTGTAATGTACAAAAAATTCTACAGTATTCACAATAGCTGGTTCAGCATGCATCGATTGGGTTGCTAGCAGGAGGACCCATGATTTAATTTTAACAGTGAGTTGTCACTAGATCCCCAGTGCCAGACCCCTTTTATTTGCAACCCATTCATTTTGTTTCAAAATAATAAATATTGCGTAGATTCTCTTACCATGTCATTGTTGCCAGCTGGATTCTCATATTGCTGTATGCTAAGGCTTCTTTGCCACAGGCCTAAAGAAAAAACATTTTCTGAAAATATTTAAGATGTAATAGAGCCTAGATCAGTTATATTTGATACGTTAAATAATAAACAATGTATGAAAGAGTTCAAACCAAACTATGTTTCTGCTGATGCATTGAAATTGCTTTGGTATGTTTCATGATGTTTTTTATTATTATTATTGTTATTATTATTATTGTTATTATTATTATTATTGACACGTTTAACAAGACAAATGAGGAAAACTTGGACCCCCATGTTCTTTGCAGTAGGAACTTGTAGCAACGAATAAAAAAACTGGGGGGCAAGTTTCACAAAGATCTGTCTTCATTTACTATATTTAGTCGCTTCACCAGAACAACACTTTTTTATGCCAGTACTTCCACCGATATTAGAGTGTTTAGAGCTGTCCAGAAAACTTATTTGAATGGCGCTGAAACAATTGGGACAGCTGTGGCAATACCCTAAAGAGAATAAGAAGAATATGTGTAGTTGGGTTCGGTGATGGAGGTTATATCACTCCAATTAAAAAACAAATCTGAACACTGCTGGGATTGGTCAGGGAAGGCAGCAACACCGCGTTTTGGAAACAATATAAACAGCACATGATTTTATATTTATATATATATATATATATATATATATATATATATATATATATAGATAGATAGATAGATAGATAGATAGATAGATAGATAGATAGATAGATAGATAGATAGATAGATAGATAGATAGATAGATAGATAGAATCATCATTGTATGCGAAGGTTTCAAATATGCCATTATATATGTCACTGCACCCTATCGTCATTCAACAACTACAGAGGACACAGTCAATGCCATGCTGTACAGAAATGATATCACCTCCCACCGGAGGCAAGTAGTAGAAACAATTCCTGAACCCCAATCCATAAACACAGTTACACCTTTTGCGTTTTTATTTTCGCTGTAATATGGACGTACTCAGCAATGGTTGGAACTATGAATCTACACTATACTCCTCAGCAAACAGACTAACATGAAACAGTAGGTCAAACATTTAAACGCTGGTCTTGTGCTGTCTTCAAAATAAAGCCTTGCTCGTAAACCAGAATAGGTATACATAACCCCTTCAGACGGTTAAAACATTTTACCTGGATTTCTGGTCGTTACTTTCAGGTTTGTAAATGTTATAAAAAATCTGCAATTTCTGACAGCAAACATGTTTCTTAAATATCCCTCCCTCTAACTTCCTGTAAGAACGTCAATTGTTTCCCACCGCCCGAAACCAGAGGCTGAATAAAGGTTCCGGAGGTTGTAACTTCGTCTTCTTTTTAGGAGTTGTTTGCGCGTTAACATACCCGTTAACGTTATATCAGTTAAAACCGCAATGCTGTTTTAAAACGTGTCAGAAGACCCAATCAGCATTCGACGTTGGGCTATCCATGCCTCACGCTTCCAAATGATTGGTTTATTTTTTACATATTCGAGATTTTTGTAAGTGCTACATATGCATTTGTCCGTGTTTACATTTTTTGTTCGTCGTTGTTGTTCGTTTTTTGTAATAGTTATTAAAATGAGAATGTCAACACTTGTTACATCACGCCACTACTGTCAGTGTGGATACGTTTTGCTGTAGGTATTGCTAGCATATCAATTTTATTAACAAACATGAAGCATGTAAACATGTAAATAGGAACGACCGTCCTTTTGTTTGCTTGCTGAGTGATACAATGAGCTCGGAGTTTGAAAGCGAATTAAGAGTAAAACGTGTTTCTGTACGTAAGAGATCGAGAGATGGGAAGAGCAGCTGTTTAACCCCTGTCAAGAAAAAAACCTGCAGTCCCAGTCACAGTTGTGAAGCTGCCATGTACAAAGTTCAGCTTCATCATCATGATACTGAATGGAGAGAAAAAAACGAGACCACTGAATTAGCTCCAGACATGCAGGACAAGGAGGTACTGACTGATATGCATTTTGTCATATTGTGCTATGTTTTTATATATTTGGTTTAAATAAAACAACCTACTGTTTGAAATAAAACAAAATGTTAATTTAACTTAAAACACTTAGTTCAAGGTTGTTTTGACGCGAAAAGTGCAGCGAAGTAATAATGCTATTGCTGTGTATTTAGAATGCAGAATCATTTTTGTGTGTGTGTGATACATTGGATCAATATGTTAACAGACTTTCCAAGATCAAATGCATATTTAGAGGTAATTTAGGCCTAAGCTATATTTTTATTTTATCAAAGGTCGTTTTAAATGTAAAATAAGTTAGACACTGTAGCGCAGGGGTCGCCAACCGTGGTCCTGGAGGATTAGGGCTCTACCCAGGACCAGGGTTGGAGATCCCGGCTGTAGCCTATCGGGTGTATTTTGGGTGTTTAAGAAACTGCTGCTTAGGGGTTACAGCTCATTAAATAATTCAATAAGTCATAGTTGTTACTAAGACTTTTAAATTGAAAGAAATGCATGTCATCCTGACTTGTGTTTTACAAAAAATATAAAATGTATAGAATTACTTAATTTAAGATGATCTCAACAATGAAACCCTTAAATGAGACAAATTGGGCACTGCATGCAATACAATTCATTGCTGTCAGCTACAGTGACTTTTATGATCTGTGATGGTGGTCCTAGAATCTTACCTGTCATTTGTTTGCAGTGATTTTTCCACAGCAGTATTACAAAGTGACCAACAGACTGTAGCCCACCATGTAAATTCTGAGCTATCCTCCTCCTACTAAATACAGAAGCATATATTTTGAGCATATTTACTTGCTGTACCAGGCCTATACAGTAAGTTATACCTGCCATAGTTAATGCTGTTCTTCTTGGTACTCTGTATTGACACTGGAAATCGTATTCTTTTATTTGTATTTACCTTTCTTTGTTGTTTTGCAGTGTCACAGTGATGACGATCTCTTTGGAGACTATGACAGCCTTGCTAACGAAAGCTCCTTCCTAGCAAAGCTTGATGATGTAGAACACAACTTTGCACCAGCCTGCAGCAGTCCATACTTGGAGACTGTGAAGCACGGATATGCAAATAATGGGAATACTGTGGCAGAAATGAGAAACTTGGAGGCACATTCAGATGGAAAGCACAAGGTCAAATGCCCTGCCACTGAAGACTTTACTGTTTTAAAAACAGTAAACTGCAGAGATGACACAAAATCCTGCCATGTGGGGAATGCTGATAGTATCCTTATTTCAGATTTAATGGATAACTTTTCTGATGACTTACCAAGCTCCCAACTCATGTTACAACAAGAAAATAAAACTGTAACAAAACAAACATCATCAGAACAAAGTGGACCTCTTAATCCATTTAGGGGTGAAATGTCTTCTGTTAAAGAAGACGAAGACCTTATTAGACATAGTCTAAACTCTGTGACACACCTTGCAGAGCCAGTCTTGAACAGAAGGAGAAGCCTGAAAGATCATCTCAAAAGTACTATGACAGGATATGCTCGAGCACAGTCACCCCAAGTCTCCAGGGCTAAACAGCAGAAAGATGCTGTGGTTACTAAGGAGATCAATTTAGCAGTGAAAACTATTGAATCTACCTCAGACGTTGACCTTGGTCCCTTTTTTGGATTGCCCAGCAAAGTTAAAGAGTTGTTTCAGAAGCATCGGGGCATCAAAGAGCTTTATGGTAAACAACTACTGTGCCCTGCATTCTAAACCAAATATACTGTATTTTCACTGTTATATGTCCATGTATTTCTTTATTTATATAAATGTGTATTACCTAAAAGAATATCAAATCAAGAAACCTCTTTCCCAGAAACTGAAAACAAACTTACATTCCTAATCAGAAAATGCACATTTCACTTTTTAAAAAAAATTCTTAATATTGTATCTAATCATTGGTGATCACTTGAACTTTTATTGAATTGGTCTTTGTTAAAATAATTGTCTAATTGTATTTTGCGTTGATAGATTATTATTATTGTACATCAAAAACAAGCCAATTCCTTACTGACCAAATCTGCTTCTGGAATTAAAATGATTGTTCTCTTGCATTTGAACAGAATGGCAGCGTACCTGTTTGACTCTAGAATCTGTTCAGCAGAGAAAAAACCTGATTTATTCATTGCCAACAAGTGGAGGCAAGACTTTAGTTGCCGAGATACTGATTCTTCGTGAACTGCTTTGCAGGAAAAAGGATGCTTTGTTCATTTTGCCATATGTGGCCATTGTACAGGAAAAGGTAATTGGACTGTTTGCGTTGCAAGCCTTCTTTAAGTACGTTTCTTGTATACAATAAAAATTGGGGTCAATTAAAGTGATTTAAACAGTAGCAGATCTATAAACTCTTTCATTTAAATCTTTAAATGGAGGGCCCTTTGTTAAAACCAACATCTGTGTACTAACTATTTCAGTACTGCAGGCATTTAAACTGGTCCAGGAAAATAATTCCTCAACACAACAGACACACTTAACCAGATCTTGCATATGCCCATTTCTGATATTTGCATGACCTTTTCAGTATTACTTAAAACAATGGCAGGCAGTGGTATTTAGATTCATTAGAATTTACCAAATTCAATAACTTAAAAAAATAAGTTATCGATAGTACTTGACAGACAAGAGTGTACAACTTTCTCAAGAACTGTAGGCATCCCTGCTTATTTAGTTATACTTTCAGGCATAATTTAATTCCCCTGCCTCTCAGTTTCTAATTAAATAACCTAATGTGTTATTTGTATTCCTGTAAACAGGTCCGGGGTCTTGCCAGTTTTGGCCTGGAGCTTGATTTCATAATAGAGGAGTATGCAGGGAGTAAAGGGAAGTACCCTCCAATCAAGAGGAGACTGAAGAACTCGCTCTTTATTGCTACCATTGAGAAAGGACACAGCCTTGTGAATTCTCTCATAGAGGCAAATAGGCTTGAAAACGTTGGTCTGATTGTAGTGGATGAGGTAGGTTTTAAAAGCATTACCGGGACATATTACTGTTTGGATTACTATTCTAACAAATAGTGCTTGAAATGTATTTTTATATATTTGTAATGAGAAATTTCAAATTGTTTTTTGTTTGTTCAGTTTCAAACATTGATGGGACAGAAGGACAAGAGATCTGCAAGGTTCATTCCACAGAGTGATGTTTTATTTTGCTATTCCTGACATACTGTATGATGATTCTGTCCCGTTTTTATAGTTGCACATGCTGGGTGAAGGCAGCCGAGGGGCCATTCTTGAAATTACACTTGCCAAAGTTCTCTTTGCAAGCAGTAAGTTTTTTTGTTTTTTTTTATATTTACTAAGCACTACACTAACTAAACTTGGAAGTCAAATACCCTGGAACTGAAGACTTTACCATTTTAAAAACAGAAAATTACAAAGATGACACAAAACCATGCAGGATACTATCTTTGTACACTTACTAAATACGGTATTCTTTCTATAAAAGTGTGACTCATGTTTGCGAAGTCTAATGTTCATAACCTCCTTGTATTTTCATACTGTTAAGATCTTATATACAGTAATTCTCACATGACAAGCCAATGTTTTAACATTGTTTTTCCCATTTCAAACCCAAATGTGCAGTGTGATAAAATAACTTGTCTTTACTTTTTTACTTACCATTATTCTTGCTTCCAACAGAGACCACACAAATCATAGGAATGAGTGCCACCCTAAATAATGTTGGTGATCTGCAGAAGTTCCTCAAAGCAGAGAATTATTCCAGTGACTTCAGACCTGTATGTGAATTGTATCATTTGTTTTATTACAGAGTAGGCATTCTCTAGATAGTGTTGGCACTTATGAATACAAAGGCACTTTGGCTTATCTAGTCTGTGTTGCTTATGTCTTATGCAAGGAGAACTGGAGAGCAGCTTCTGAACTTAAGCACTTTATCACAAAATTACTGTAAGCATCATATACAATGTAGAGACAGTAAACATTTAATTTAAAGCTAATGTAGTTTATTTAATTTCAAACTACAATTGTGATCTTTACACAGACTGGAAAACTGCTTTGTCTCATTTGTTTGAATCTACAGGTCCAGTTAAAAGAGTATGTTAAACTAAGTGACTGCATTTATGAGGTTGACTGCAAAGAAGAAGATTGTTTCAAGTTTTCTCGACCCTTAAGTTTTAAGGTATGGCAGTACAGCTCTAATGGCTGCATTAAATAAATGTGCTTACCAGTAAATGTTAGTTTGTTGCTGAAGACTAAATATTAATAAAGTATCAAACATAACAACTATTACATACATCTTAAAAAAGATGGAATGGAAAACAGCTATATAATCGGCATGTGACTTACATTTTAATTAGGGCTCTTGAGCAGTGTTTATGATTAGCAGCTGTTACTGCGTCGTGAATGAAAAGGTATCAAAAACGTATTTTAGTTGTATTTTTCCGTCTCGTTTAACATCCATACATTTTATACTGTATAGCTGATTGAATTAAATTGATTTATTTTCGTTATAGGTGTAGTAATTCATAGTAGGGATGAAAGTCGGTTATGATCGGTTCATTTTTTTATCAACTATTTTTTTTTTCAAATCGGTTTTTGGTAAAACTGAATGTAAAGATTCAAAGCGAAAAACTGAACTGCTTTTGTGCAGCCGAGGGAACGGGACGTACCATTTTACACACATGTCGTTTTTTTTTTTACTTTAATAAATAACCTCAATGCAGTGATATTGCATCACGCATACCAATGTATTATACAATTAGACACAATGAATACAAATTAAAATACTGTATTAGGAGACATTAAACTTTTTTATTTATTATTTTCCTGGTACCCCCATTGTAGTCGAGGTTAGTTGCAAGTGGCAAATCTCGTCTTAGTAGAACTGTAGCTCATGGAGTTGCAATTATTTAATTAACATTGGCTTCAAAGTGACTGAGATGTGTGGTGGCATTTTAAATTAGTTTCTGATGTGGAAACACTTTTTCATATAAAATGTCACCTAGATTTATGTCAGCAAAAATCTAAAGCTAGAACTCAACGCTAGCCCCCCAATAAAACATATGCACAGTTCTTGTTTATAATAGCCGTTACATGACACTGTGTGACTATATGGTAAGACTATTACACTTGAATTAAATTAATATGCCGACAGAATGCAGCAACCAAGTAATGAGATAAACTAAACCATTTAAATAGATGCACATTAAATGAAGCTACTTTAATAAAAATAAACTGACAAGCTCACAGAAGCATCTCATTTAAAACAGCTTCCAGATATTTGTCCACAGTATCCTGCTTATTCCAGTTTCACAGTGGTTCAGGATCTCAAATAACATTTTATTTTATTTCAATGCTTTTTCATTTGACTGTTTTTAATCCGGTTAGCATAATTGTTTAATTTTATTAGATCTACACAGATAAATTTTTTTTACTTAAAAACTTCTAGCGTCAGCCTTTCACTTCCAGGATGCATTTTGTAACAAAAGGTTTAGATTAGGGTACGCAGGGTATGTTTAATCAACAAACCTAAAAAGAAAACAGATCTATGTATGAAGCCAACCAGGTAAGGCTTGTCATAACTTTTGATTTATGTTGCCGTATTAAAATTATGAAGGGATATTAATACAAACCACCTTTTTTTTTGTATTGATACAGTAGTAAGTAAAGCAACTGTTGCATAGATGTGACTGACATATGTAAACTGTTTTGACATGTTTCTATTTTTTTTCATGTGTTTCTTTTTGTCATTTATAGTACTCTAGCAATATGAAGAAGATGGACCCAGACCATTTGATCGCTCTGGTGACAGAGGTCATTCCAATGCATTCCTGTCTCATGTTCTGCCCAACCAAAAAAAATTGTGAAAATGTGGCTGGAATGATTTGCAAATACCTAAACAAGTACATACCACAATATTCTATTCACTGATATAGTAGCTTTCAGTTTACTTACATGTGTGTTCAGTGAACCTGAAGAAAATTACAGCATTTATGAGGGAAAAGAAGATAGCATACTTCACTTACATTTTTTTTCTTATCTTACTATGACACAATATTAGTTGGTTAGTTAGTTTATTGACCACTTTACAGGAAATACAGCTATTGACCAAACATTTTGCATCACCCTATAGAATTAACTAATTTTGTTTCATAAAGTCGAATGAAACCTACTGAACATTAACATATTGAATTACATACCGCTTTGTAGTTTTCCATATGCTTAATGAAAAACTGACAGAAATTGAACAATGTGACATTTCAAAATTTAAATACTGTACTGCTATTATGGCTTCTGGTAAACTTTTTTGATATCATTTTGGAGTTTCTTTGATTTACATTAAATACAATATCTAATGTTATGGTCATAGTTTTTTTTTATTTTTTTATTACGTCTCAATCCTAAAATTCTAGGTTGTGCTAAGCTCTTGTCCATAGCTGTAGTACTTTATTTTAGTTGTATGTAATTGCATGTAAAGTCACTCTTATTGTAAATGATGGCTTCTGTTAGTTTTCAAGAGATATTTGTGTTCAGTGTGTGAAGTATATTATTTTAAAAAGATCAATGTTGAACAATACATCCCAGAGTTCAGTTTCTAGTATATTGTGTGGCAAGTGGAATCTCTCTGTCAGGATTCCTAATCCTGTTATCCTGTGATAACACGTCGATGTACGGTTTGGATAAACAAACATCACAATGGGTCCGTAAACACCACAAATAAGTCAGACTCAATATAGGAGCTAAACCATGTAACTGAATTTCTTTATTAAAATCAAGTGCCTTAAAAAGGAAAGACTACAAAACTTGTCATATTGTAGATACTAGTGTAATTGGAGACAACAGTCTCCCTTGCTAGTATAATGTCCTTGACTTTAGTTTTAGATTTTATCCACACAAAAGACAGAAGGCACCCTTGTAGTTATGGCTTAATTACAGCTCACACAGAATAAGAACACAATAAACACTGTGGCATGATTTGTGCAAACAGATCTTCAACACCACTTTTCTATTCCCAGGTGTTTTATACAACACAGAGAGAAAGAGAAGACAGATCTGTTGGATGAGATTAGGAGCGCTGGAAATGGCAGCATCTGTTCTGTTTTAAAACAGACCATCCCTTTTGGGATTGCGTACCATCACAGCGGCCTCACCAACGATGAGAGGAAATTGATTGAGGAAGCCTACTCCGCTGGGGTGCTCTGCCTCCTGACCTGCACGTCAACTCTGGCTGCCGGAGTGAACCTGCCAGCACGTAGGTTAGTCTGTCTGACACTATGTGCTTTACAAGTACATTATAATAATTACATACATCCCTTTCCTCTGAAGTCAGAGAAGTGGAAAACTTCAAGACATACATTTAATGTATATTGCTCTTCATTACTTATTTATTTTTTAAACACATATTTGTAATAAAGTTATGAAAAGCAACTTTAGAGTACTCCCTAGGTGTGTGCTTCTTGTAGGTTAGACTGCATATTAGTTGCATAAGTTGACCCGTAAATAATTTATGCAATCTGTGCTTTTGTGACATGCCCCAAAACAATAAACAGTTAACAGTAATGAGAAATGTAAAGGCCAGCATGATATTAATCTTGTTATATATTTTTTAAACTATTAACAGGGTAATTTTGCGATCTCCCTACGTGGCCACAGAGTTTCTAAAGAGAAACCAGTACAAACAGATGGTAGGCAGAGCCGGTCGAGCTGGTATTGATACTTCTGGGGAAAGTATTCTCATTCTCCAAGAGAAGGACAAGCTACTGGTAAGAACAGGGTGTCAAAAGAAACATACCATACTTTTTCGCTATCTGAATTGCCCATCAAACATGAAGTATTGAAAACTGTGAAGTGGTGAAGGCCCGTTATCTTGTATAATATGTGACAATTTATGGCCTGCTTCACGATTTTTGAAAAACCACTCGCCATGCACCATAGTTTCTTTTGAGAAATTACCTTTCTTAATATCATCTCACAAACCCGCTTATTTGTTT
This sequence comes from Acipenser ruthenus, assembly GCF_902713425.1. Taxonomy (NCBI): domain Eukaryota; kingdom Metazoa; phylum Chordata; class Actinopteri; order Acipenseriformes; family Acipenseridae; genus Acipenser; species Acipenser ruthenus. Next base: position 31,837,613 of record NC_081190.1, on the reverse strand, counting down.
TGTGCAGCCTGTTAAATGCTGCGTCACCGGGCTTTATTAAGTAACCACAGGATATAATTAATTTCCAACTCCAGTAACAACCAACAATCATCTTGGCTGATAAACGGACATTTTGTGCAGCCTGTCAACAAATGCAAAAACGCCAACGTCACCAAATTTTAACAATCAGTCTTATACAAATGTATGCAAAAAAAACCACCAAGTACAACGCCTAATTGATAGCTCTCATCAGTCAACAATTCATGACTTTTTTAGGTAATGACACAAACTGTTTCATTCCAGTTAATGATACAAAATGTATTTGTCCTGTAGTAAACTATATGCATTTGTTTAAATATAAAGAATATCTAAATGTACAGTATTAAAACACTGCTCTTTAATTCACCGTTAGTTTTCTTTCTTTTTTTCTCGCACTCGTAATGTGCTGTCATAGGCAAACGTGAAACCCGGTTTATATCACGAATTATGCCTGCACGGCAATCATGATATAAAGCAGGTTCATCTGTATATAGGCTAATGGAATAAAAATAAATAAATATCAACAGGAGAATGTGTAGCAATGGAACGGTCTGTTGCTGGAAAGGATACGTCTAAATTTACTCTTTGGAAAAATTACAACATTGTTGTATTCAGCGATAATAAAACTCCATATGGCTTTGGTAAATCTTGCAAAATATTACTGAAACACAACAGCAAAAAGTGCACTGAAAAGTGATTTATTCGTCCTGCAGCTGTTTTAAAAGCCATAGTTAATATTTGTAATATTTGTTGTTGAACATTAATTTAGCGGTTTGATATGATATAGGCTTGTCCAAAATGAGTATGCAAATTTGCAGGAGCATCTTCTGTGCGGCTATTGATTGTAACAAAGTTTTGAAGAAGCCTGTTGTTGTCTTCTTTTAAATCACACAGTGTTGGATTACTAAGGAAGTAAATGAGATGTGATTAATTGAGAGTGATTTTTTTTTCGTTATTTATTTCCATTTTAACTGGAAACCAGGATTACCGTACACTGAAGGTACTTAGTTGCAATAGCGTATGTTAAGAATATATTTGTGGAGATGGTCGGGTCGGGTATGCAGATATTTCAAAGGTCTCGGGCTCGGGTCGGGTTCGGATCGGGTTTTTAAATTTAGGCCCGAGCAGACCTCTACTCTAAAGGCAATCATACATCTTTCTAAGTGTTCTATCACTGAGCTTTTTTGCTTCTTAGCCTTAATATTTTTGTATTTTTTTGTAACTACTGCATTAATTATTTGTATTTATTTATTTATTTTAAATCAGAAAGGTACAGCTGTAAAACTGATAATGTATTTCTCTGGCTAGTGCAATAGCAGTGCTTATACTGGATGCGTTTTTCATTGCAGGCAAAGGCGCTAGTGAGCAGACCACTAGAAAACTGCTACAGCAATCTGATGCATGACAACAGAAAGGGGCTGCAGAGTCTAATCCTCTCCCTCATTGGGTTAAATGTAAATATATCCAATATCCTAATATCCAAAGCTTTTGCTGCTCTAAAGAAAGAAAAGAAAATATGTGCTACAAATTATTTTGCATTTCTTCTAATTGGTAATAACAAGAAACATATTCTTCACTGTGAGCCTTGGGAATATAGTCTGAATTTCTCTTACTCACTTTTCAAAAGGCATGTTCATGTGCACATTGCTACTACATCGCCTTACTATACTTGCTTTGCAGTACAAGTACTAAAGAATCAAGAACTATATATCAAAAATTGTATGGGAGCTGTTTGTTTTTTGTTGTTGTTTTTTAGTTCTATCCTCTATTTTCAGAAGTATCTAATGGAAAGTGTATGTCTTATTTCAAATGTATTCAGATATCGAGGACTCCAGCTGATATTCACGAGTTTGTGTCCTGCACTTTGTTCAGTGTGCAGCAGGAACATCTCTCCAGTGAGAAGAACCTTTGGGATATAACAATGGAAACTGTAAGTTTCCTAACAGAGAAGGGACTCATTATGAGCACTGCTGGCAGTCATGGAGATACAGTTCTTGAGGTTACAAAGCTAGGGAGAGCAACTTATAAAGGTGAGACACGTGCCTTATTGAATTCACATCACAGAATTATTATTAAACATCCTCGTAAAGGGAGCATATATGAGTCTGCAAACCCTTCACCACTGCACCTATTGCTGCTTATATCTCTGCACCTATTGCTGCTAATATAAACCATTTCAGCTGGCAACTTCATATGTTTTTAGTGTTGTGGAAACTTCTCAGGAACAATCTAATGGCACCCTTCTCTTTGATTATTATTATTATTTCTTTCTTAGCAGACGCCCTTATCCAGGGCGACTTACAATTGTTACAAGATATCACATTATTTTTACATACAATTACCCATGTATACAGTTGGGTTTTTACTGGAGCAATCTAGGTAAAGTACCTTGCTCAAGGGTACAGCAGCAGTGTCCCCTACCAGGGATTGAACCCACGACCTTCCAGGCAAGAGTCCAGAGTCCTAACCACTAACCACTACTCCACACTGCTGATCTGTGACCTAAGATGGCTGTCATATTGGGTATTTTATAGGTTGTAAATGGATAACATTTGTGTTACCTTTAGCAAGGAAGTGGTGTAATAGAAAATAACTTTATTTCTTTCTCTTTTAGGTTCAATAGACCTGCGCTATTGTGATGTTCTGTACAGTGATCTCAAGAGAGGACTGGGGGGTCTGGTGCTTGACAGTATCCTTCACTTGATCTACTTGGTGACACCATACGACATGGTAGCTCATTGTAAACCAGATTGGATGATCTATTTCAGACAGGTGAAATTACTATTGCTATTTATTCCATGAAAATGAAGGCCTTGTGTACCACAGTTCCAAAAAATGATTATATATATATATATATATATATATATATATATATATATATATATATATATATAGTTTTTATGCAAATAATGTGCTCAAACACCAAGAAAGTTTACCTTATTTATGTTTTCAGTTTACTCAGCTGACAGCAGTGGAACAAAATATGGCATCTATGGTAGGTGTGCCAGAGAGCTACATTGTAAAGAAGGCTTCAGGGCAGAGTTTAAAAAAGGTGAGGAGGGAGGGAGTTTTCACCAGCGTTTTGTAAGTTTAGCACTTGTAATAATTTCCATACAAATTAGTCATGCCTGTAATAGTTTACTGTATTGAATTCAGGAATTTGTATTGTACCATGTGAAACTTTAGTGCATGTTTATATTACTCAAATTGCCATTGGGTGTCTTGGACGTAATCTCTACTTTAAACATAATTGCCCTATTTTCATATGTGCTAGTTTATCATTACCTAAACCCCGAAATATATATAATTTTATAGTCAGATGGCTCCATTTAAAATATAAGATATTGCTTATTTACTTCCTTTGCCAGGTAATTTCTGACAAAATGAATTAATATGTTTGTGTTTGTGTTATGATTAACACAATTTGCATTCCAAAAGCTTCATGATTGGATTCTTCTGTAAATGTTGTTCCTTATTTGGTGTTTTCCAGGGGGTGGACAGTCTCACAGTGAATAGATTCTACCTCGCCTTTGTGTTGTTTGCTCTCCTAAAGGAAACCAACGTATGGGTTGTGGCAGATAAATTTAACCTGGCTCGAGGCTTTGTGCAATCCTTGCTCGGTTCATCATCAGCCTTCTGTTCTTGTGTAGTACACTTCACTGAGGTACTTTGAGCAGCTTTTTCTCTTTCTTCCCTTTTTTCTGATTACTTTTTTGTGGTCAAGAAAGGTGTTTAGTCATCATCTCAGTTGGGCAGGCTACTGGTTTCTGTTAGCCTTATCAGCATAAACTAAAAATAAGATTTAAATATACACTGAGAGGAAGGCAGTTCAAAATGACGATTTACCTGATTAGTTTTTGCTCAAACTTTGTACTACATTTTAACTTTATTATTTGTAGAATACCACTGTATAGTTAATATAATATATATTATTTAATTAATTATATAAATGTCAGTGGATTAACATAGACACCCTTTTAGGTTTTTTGTTTGTAAAATGTCTGGGTGTGTTTAGATCTGTAGCTTTTTTTTATCAATATGTGTTGTCTGTTCTTTCCAGGAGCTGGAAGAGTTCTGGGCTTACAGAGCTCTCTTCATTGAGCTCACAAAAAGGCTCACCTATTGTGTGAAGGCAGAGCTCATTCCTCTGATGGAAGTAGCAGGAATTTTAGAGGTTTGTAACCAGCTTGGTGTAAAACCGCATACTCTCACAACTCACCCGAATCAAATATGTTATTAATTAAAAAAATATAACTACATTTTATCAAGCTTCTGCAACTGAGGCAGCTGTTCAGAATAAAATACAGTATACTATGGATGGGGATTCAGTAAAACAATAACAATGCTGCTTTATGGCCCTGATTTATTTTTCCTGTTCTGTACAAAATTTAATTACTAGTGAAGTGCAGACAAACCACTTGGCTTTACAGCTGGGTTGTGAGGTTCCTTTTCAGATTGGTCTTCGATTATTTTCTAGTATTAACGAGTGAATGTATGTGGTTTGCAGGCTCGAGCCAAGCAGTTGTATGGCGCGGGATATAAAACACTGGCCCACCTTGCAAATGCTGACCCAAACGTGTTAACAAAGACAATTCAGAACATGTCCAAACGACAGGCCAATCAGATGGTTGCTTCTGCTAAAGTGAGTCACACTTGCATTCATTTCTTATGGTGTTTGATATATTTTTGCTTGCTATTCCAAGCATAATTGTTGTACTACTGACATGTTCAATGTGTCTTGTTATGCTTCCCATAACATCAACAGGTGCAGGAGGGAAAACTGCAGTGCATCATTTGCTGAATGACCCCATTGACCCCCAAATTTCCCATTGACCCCCAAATTCCATAACATTTACATTCCTTCATCAATACAAGGGTGATGTTTGCTTCTAGGAATTGGTAGGCAGATGCATTTGTCTTATTACTGATTTGCGTGTTTTTTTTTTTTTATCGTTGCCTTTTGTAGATGTTATTGACTGAAAAAGCTGAGGCGCTCCAAGAAGAGGTGGATGAACTTCTTACATTTCCATCTGATCTTCCTTCATGAGGATGCATATTTTTTTATATATATATATATATATATATATATAATTTTTTTTAAGTTGTATGTTATATTTGTAAAATGCTTCAGTTTGTACAAAGTAAAACACATATAAGATAAATAAATACTGTTTAAGCTTGGGTTTCAGCAGTTTTGCCTTTCACTTGGTTGCATAAGAATATTTTTCCAGCTGTATTACTTTTAATATTATAAATCTCCCTTCTGACCTGTGAGGGCGCTGTGTAAAGGGAACAGAGTGCCCCGGACTGGATGGTCTGACAATTCATTCCAAGGGAAAGGTGGAACTCGACCATCTAAAAAGGGGGCAGAGCTACGGTACACCAAGTCATCGTCCCAGAAGGGAAGCGATGTGACAACCACGGATTGGAGGAGAAACGGTTGCAGTCGTTAACCAAGGGGGTGTGACTGACGGTATGAAAGGGGACATGGCTAGGAGATCTGTTCCTTTTGTTATGATTAAGGTCGAACCGAGAAAGGAGAACTGTAAAATAACGTGAGTGTTTTGTTTGTTTGTCGTGTCTAATTATACTTGTTTGTTCTTGTCAGACAGCTAACACGATCCGGAGCTGTCACTTAAGGCCAGCACCAAATCCGGACAACACTTCACAACTGTGCACTCACTCTGGATTTGTGAACGTGTGTATGTCTTTGTCTGTGTTCTTCCGTGTTTATTCTTTCGGGACTGTAACCCTTTGTTTTGGAACAGTGCAGTACACATTGCTGTGTATTGCCTGGGATTATTCTTTGTAGTCGCCAGACCAGGATTATAAATAAATGTTTCTATCTGGATCGTGAACTTTGTTGTCTGTCTTCTATTTTGTAATCACATCACCTGTACACCTGCACACTGCAAACCACTTTGTCACAGCCCCCTGGCCCCAAGTTCCTTTCAGACTTTTGGAATAAAGATTACAATTAAAAAAACTGACACGTTAATCCTAATTTAACATTCCATTTTATCTCTGATTCTGCTTTTTTGGTGAATAGCCTTGTATCTTGGTGATTTTTCACCCTTCTGTGTTAAAACTGCAGTCACAGTAGTGTTCACTGTATTTTTTATAATAAATAAGGACCTTATATCCATTCCATCTTATTTATATGCACCAAAGTTGTACCTGATCTGGCCACCACTTATAACGTTCTGTTTTATCTCAAAGAAAAAGTAAATAAAATGTTTAAATCAACATTTGTTTAAATATTGTTTTTGTAATACCTATCTTTAAGTTCATTTTAGTGTGTATGTAGTACAGTCAACAAATGTCTAACTTTCTAAGAACTAAATTAGTCATATATTGGTACAGTACTTCAAAAATGATCAATGATCATTTAATCTGAGAAAGTCGCATATCTACATATAACGTTTTTTTAAATCTAAATTGAATTTAACAGGTTTTTTTTTTACATAAAACAAATTGTCACATTGAAAATACATTATCTATTTTTAACTGAACAAATATAATGTATAAAGTATTAGCATTCAATTGACATGTTGTACTTCATTTGGCAGATTCAAATATTAAAACTAAAAACTTTACTGAACACATTTATACCCAGTGGCTTCATAATACTACAGGCTATATGCCTTCACCTTTCTAACCTATGTAAGCCCCACCTTCGCCTATGTTTTTGTTTTGTTGCAATTCCCTGCTTGCCTGCTCAGGTACCTCTTTGATCATGTGATTACGGTGCGAAAATTAAACAAGACAGCCAAAGCGAAACTAGAGTGAAAAGTCGTTTTACTTCCTCTAGTACTACATGCAGTAGTGATTGGAAAACAAAGAAGTATGCGACTAGGAAGTGACAGACTCCTTTAGTTTAAATGCACCATTGAAAGAACATTTGGAAGCAGAAGATCTCAGAAGACGTTTGCTTTTATGACGTTATTAGTCGTCTCGGGGCATCAAGAAGTATTTGAGTTCGCATCATGTTGGCAGTGATGACGGTGTTGGGTCTGGGGCTTTATCTTTACTCGCCAATACATGCCCTGTTTGAGAAAGAACAATTTGCAGTTGTAAACGCTGATCTAATACATGTTGAGCGAACAGTGAGCGATGCTTTTCTATCAGTGGCTATAGATACCAACTTGGTCACTGAAGAGAGGTACATCAACCTTTTGGGGTAAGTATGGGGGGGGGAATCCCGCTAAGGCAAGGGAAGTTTATTAATTGAAACATAAAATAAACACCTAAATTCTAGCTTAATGAATTAAAAAAGTGATATAGTACTGCTACTGTATATTGTGAAGTTTTAAAATTACACAGGCTGTGTTTACCTATTGTGGCTGAGCTTTAAACTAGATTTTGTTATTTTAAATACCATTTTTAACATGCTGCAGTAATCTTTTAAAAACACAGTGAGTTGTTCTTATTTTTTAAATACTATATCATGTTGGTAATTGGAGCATTTAAAATGTACACAAAGCACCTTTTTATTATGCAACTTACTAAATAATTACGAAATGTCTTGAATTTGGCAGCAGAAGGAATCAATTGATATCAAATGCCCAAGAAAGCCATTAACAGCGGCCTCTAGAGGACACTGCAGATATAGGCTGTCACTACAACACGTCAAAGACAGCCACACACATCAGTTTTCAACAAACCCTGTTAAAAGCCGCACTACACTTACATTTGTTTGCATCTTTGCCAAGGAAAAGTAAACGAAAACATGATTGACATGCAATAGAAGACAATCAAGGAAGGATTCTGTGTTGTCCGGTGGTTAAAGAAAAGGGGGTCCCGGTTCAAATCCCGGCTCACTTCCTGACTCAGAGTGTGACCTTGAGTAACTTCTGTATGCTTCGTCTTGCTGATGAGACGTTGTTGTAAGTGACTCAGCACCTGATGCATAGTTCACACACCCTAGTCTCTGTAAGTCGTCTTGGATAAAGGCGTCTGCTAAATAAACAAATAATAAAGGAATTACATTTTAAATTAGAGGATGTTAAGAATAGGAGTCTTCTAAACAATTAAGGTATTACAGGAGTTAGATGAGAACATCTTCCGACGTGTGCAAAAATTAAGATGCTCATTGGGATTATAGTTAAACAACTTGGACATAGAACCCAGTCATAGGATGATCACGTATGCTACTAACACACCTTTTCATCACCTTTCAGATTAATTGCTCTGTACACATTTACAACCCATTCTCTCATCTCTCCATAACTGCCAAGGTGTACTGTACAGTACAAAACTTCTGATTCGGAACTGTTTTTGTAGCTCTGTAATGCAAGGTTTGCTCAGTGTTATAATCACAGTTTAATAAAACCTTTTTTTTTGTTCTTAACATAATTTATAAATGATTGTATCAAAAAGATATCATGCCAAGGAAACCAGTGCATAAACGATGTCTGAAATAATGAACGCACATTGTACTGGACAAAAGAAAGTTTCTCTCGATTCATCGGTAGATTATTTAATGGGGTACCAGGTTTATTCTACTCTCAGGTTTATTTTACTTTAACGGTATAATTATACTTTTGTTTTTCAGCTAATTCAAAATGAAAGAATATTCAAACATGAAAATAACATGTCCGTCCCCATTTCATTTGATACGTTTTCAGGAGTGTATGAAATTGTGCCACCCTTATATCTATACTCTATCTATTTGATTCACCTGTGCTAGCTCACAGAAGCTGCGGACACTAGCAAAAGGCCTAGCTCCTGGGTATTTGAGATTTGGTGGAACAAAAGCAGACTTCATGCGCTTCCACACCAAGGAAGTGGCAACAAGACAACAGGCTTTTAGCAGACAGTTTGGAATCAAACCAGGTAATGTCATCTTCATTTGCTCTTCTTACAGTTCTGTGTCTGTGAAAGTAGACACCCCTCCTCTTTCAAATACATGCACAGACTATTCAAATAATTGGAGATTGTAAATGAAATGAGAAAATCCCTAGTCTGCAAGGTGTGCAAATTTATGTGGTCACATGACTATACCTCTGTAGGCTGTGTGTGAGTTGTGTGCAACTGTTTGGCAACAACATGAGCATGATGGGGGGTTCCTGTGCATTCAGCTTGTCCCATAATGCATTTTGTGGAAGTGGAACAGTAAAAAAAAGCAAAAAAAAAAAAAACATGTTCCTTCAATGACAAACAATTCAACTAGAAATCCACAATTTACTATGTAAGTAGTCAAAAGGCAGATATTAAAAACCCAGTGTATACTCCCATTCAACAAGAGCGTTCCAATCCCATTATATTCTTCAAATAGGAAACCATGTGCGGTTGTGTTGTGGTAGGATACATCAGCTTTACCAGAGCCCTCAAGAACAAATTGCAACACTTTGCCGACTTGTCGTGTCAGCTGCCCATGGCAACACCCCATTTACAGTTTATGGCATAGACAATTGAATATGCTGTGTGTAGGATGTCTCTTCTTTTGAGACAGATGTTATATCTTGCAGTGCAGACAAGAGAACTGCAAAGCTGAGCAGCTCACCCTACTCACAACGTATTAAATTACCTTACAAACGTATTCGATTATTATAAATCACAAAAGATTATACTCAACTGCTGTTAGACTTTTCTTTTATTATCTTTTTAGTAATTGTGCTGTATCTTTACACAGAATAAGATGTACTGGAATTCTGCCAGATGCATAACTTTGGTTAATTTGTTATATCTGATTTATAATGTTTGATCCACCCACGTAGGCTGTGCACATGCATCACAGCCATATACAAACTTTTGCCTCATGTCCTATTAATGGTAATGTCAAACTGATGTTTCTAGTGTCTGTTCCTCGCAGGTGTTTGTGACAGAAGGCCCATTTCTCCTGAGACAGAGGAATATTTGAAGTCAGAGTGGGTATTGCAGGAGGAACTCATCCTTATGGAGGAACATCAAAATCATTGTTCCAAGCTAAATATTTCAGGTAGTTATATTTACCTTATACCTCAAGGTGTCTAACAGCATAGTGTAGTTATATTTACCTTATACCTCACAGTGTCTAACATCATGGTGTAGTTATGTTTACCTTATACCTCAAGGTGTCTAACAGCATAGTGTAGTTATATTTACCTTATACCTCACGGTGTCTAACAGCATGGTGTAGTTATATTTACCTTATACCTCAAGGTGTCTAACAGCATTGTGTAGTTATGCAAAGGTCATATGAAGGTATAATGGTTTTAGTTTATATCAATATGACAATAGATAATTATGGACGTTATTTAGCATCTCCAATTTAATATTAAAATTGCCTTTAGTGGACTTGTAATTCTCTCTGCAAAATAATAAATATTTAAATATGATGGTATTAAAAAGGACATCTGTTCATGTAATTGTTCTTTAAGAAAGGAATGTGGACACAGGGTAGTAGTGGAATGTTAAATCACTGTCCCCCTTGACCTCAAAACCACCATGGATGCAGACCAAAAACCCAACTGATATATTTACTCAGTCCTAGTAGAGCCCCAGACCATATGTTCTTCATGACACCCATTTGTATACATGCTATACAAGATTTATGCAGAGTTTCAAGGCAGACTGAACAGCAACGCACTGCACTATTATCCATGATGCAATGCATGTAACAATTGGAAAGTAATGTTAGTTCCAAATCACCTATGCTGTTAGGAGGAAACAGCACGATAGAAAGATGCAGTACAGCAGGTCATTAATGATACATTTCCTAAAGGAGTATCATAAGCAAGAGGAAGCTTGTACTGTATAACCCATAGCAGAATTGACATGACAAGCCATTGCTGAGCCAAGGAAGATCACCTCTTCAGTTAGACATCCAGATGTTGCAGGCCTGAGGAGTGGTTTTGTTATTCGTCCAAGACACTCTTGAGGCCAGGGGCAGCAGTTCCATTTGATATTACCATAGGCAAAATCATTTGTCAAATTCCTTTATCCTTTTGGTGTTAAACGCGAAATCCAAATAAAACATGAAACAGACCACTTGCGTATCTTTCCATATCTTCTTAAGATGTGTTTACTGCTTACATTTATTTTTCTAACAGAGCCAATATTTCACCGCAGAAGGTTGTTTGTACTCATGTTATAACCACCTGCATTAAAAGTAGCAGTAATATAACTGCCCCCTCCCTCTCTTTCTACAGGAATCCACTTTTTCTCCTGATACTTAATTATCTATTACATCTTGGTGGTCAGGCAAGAGAAAAAAAGTCACAGGAGCTAATAAATGAGTTTTTGTTACAGAAGCTAATACAAGTAAATCAACACCGGGAAAAAAAACTATTAAACAAAAAGTTGCCTTAATCAGGTAATGTCTAGTTGCAGCTCTCCTGCAACTTCAAATATTTTAGAGCAGTAACAAACACCAGCCTCTTCTGCACCTTCAAGAGCTTCTCATTTTATACACAGCCAGTGCAGGAAATTGATTAACTAAACAATTAAATCATTTAGCTAAATTTCCAAGGGGCTGAGTTAAGCTGCCCAGTAAAGTTGCTTGCACTTGCTGATCTATCCACATTGTCAGGATGATAGTCTAGTCCTGGATCTTCATAGACAGCCAGGAAGTGAACCCTTTCCCTGCAACATAAAAATGCAAATTAATGAAAATACTGTGCCTTCTTACCTTGTCACAAGCTTATATACATGTACTGTATTTGTATTGACTTAACAGGGTCTACCGTGGATATGTTGTACAATTTTGCCAATTGTTCTGGGTTTCACTTAATCTTCGGTTTGAATGCCTTACTGAGAACTAAAACTAATACCTGGAACAGCTCCAATGCTGAAGAACTCCTCAACTACTGCCAGTCAAAGAACTACAGCATGTCATGGGAACTGGGCAATGGTATGGAACGTCTTACTTTGATACTGGCACTTCTTTGAGATTCAACTGATATACAGTTTTATTTTTATTTTTCAACCTACAAGAAACGCTTCCAGTGTTTCCGTTTCCTTGTAGCTGCTTTTAAAAGGTAGCAAACAACAAAAACTATGATAGCTGTTTATTTTAATTATGGCGCCACTATCCTTAACAAAGCTTTTAAAAACATCAAGTTACAAAAAACAACCACAGTGATAACGATGCAGATTGCATGTATAAGGAGAGTTTAATAATGAAGATTCAATCCTTGGGTAGGTATGAAGAGAATATCTAATGTATGTTTTCTGCAGGAACATTAAAAATAAACACATTGAAACCAGGTTAATCGCATATTGGAATGAACTGAAATTTTCGCATGTTTAAGAATTTTTTTATGATGGGGTATCAGGTTTATGCATTTACTGGTAAAGGCTTAATGAAAAACGGTACTGTATTAGCCACCTTTAGATCACTTTTTTGGTTATTTTGATGATACACTGTAATGTCTGTGAACTTAAATGTGTAATACCCAAAGCCTTAAAAACATAATCATTTACTTATTTTTCTAGAGCCTAATAGCTTTATGAAGAAATCTGGAATCAGAATTGACGGCACCCAGTTGGGAAAGGATTTCGTTCACCTTCGTGAAATCCTCAGGAGATACAAAAACTTCCAAGATTCTGGACTGTACGGACCTGATGTGGGACAGCCTCGAGACCACACAGAGAATCTGCTGGAGGGGTAACACTTTTATTAAATATATAATTAAAATCACATTTAATGTAACTTTGTGTGGAGGGGGCAGAACCCCCATAATTCGTCCATAAAGGCATTATTGTCTCGCTCCGCAGGTCATCCTAGACCTAATAGCTTAAATCAGGGATGAGCTAGACCCCAGCGTCAATCTAGGGACCGCTATCCCTGCACATGTGAAAGTGCTGTGTTCTCTGCACTACTTAGCCTCTGGTTCCTTTCAGACCACAGTTGGAATGTCTGGAGGGGTAGCCCTATCCACCTTTTTGAGAGTGCTAGGCGAATTTCTGGATGACATGCTGAAAAGGGCAGGACAATACATATCATTTCCTAAGGATACTAGCATAACTGATGTTGTGCTGTGCATAATGACATCTCTTGTAATAAGAGACACCCTACACACAACAAATTATCTCACGGAAATGTAAATGATAAAAACGAAGATTGTACTGCCAATAACATAAAAAATGCCTCAGAATTTTCTGGAACATTATTAATTTGTCATTTAGCATATGCTTTTATTACAGAGACTAGGGGGTGAACTATGCAACAACTGCTGCTACAGAATCACTTACAATAGGACCTCGGTTTTTATGTTTCATCCGAAGGACAGAGCACAAGGAGGTTAAGTGACTTGCTCAGAGTCACACACAGTGAATCAGTGGCTGAACTGGGATTTAAACCGGGAACAACCTGGTATCAAGCCCTTTTCTTTAACCACTGGACCACCGAGCCTCCATAGTTTACAAACCATGTGCTTACAAACACCCGTATTCACCTAGAACAGTGCAGCAGTAGTACAGATGTTACTCATGTTAAATAGCTTGTGTTTTTGTTTCTACAGGTTTCTGGAGACGGGTGGGAAAGTCATAGATGCTTGCACCTGGCATCAGTAAGTGCATAATCTGTTTCTTGTAAATTGATTATAAAAAGTTATTTTTTACAACAAACCTTAATAAATGACCCAAAAATGTCCTATTGGTCACTTGCATCAGGTAGTTTTTATGTCACCAACTTTCCTTTGATTAGGTCAGAGCAACTGAATGAAATAACTGTCAAAGTTAACTAAAAGAACCAAAACATTAAAATATCAAATTCAATCTCAACTTTATGTTAAAAACAGTCTACAGCAATGTATGCATCTGAGACCTGCAGGAAAGACATAATTTTTCTGTTGTGGTAAAACTGGGCAAAGTGTGCTTGTACTGAAGTAATACATGATGTAAAGACAACAAACACTATATCCAATTCTCTATTATCGCAGTTACTATGTGAATGGAAGAGACACATCCCTGTCAGACTTCCTCAGTCCTGAGGTGCTGGATAGCCTTGCTACAAAGACCCAAGAAATCTTTCAGATAAAAACACAAATAACCCAGAAATGCATCATGTCATACTGGATAGTGAAATAACACAATACTATTCATTTTATGGAATTATCTTTTAACTGACAGATGTTGAACGTTGTAGGTCGTCAATGAGACAGTTCCAGGTAAAAAAGTCTGGCTGGGAGAAACAAGTTCTGCCTATGGAGGTGGAGCCCCTGGATTGTCGGACACATACGTTGCTGGCTTCATGTAAGTAAACTGTCTGCTGTGAACTAGGCACTGTGGTAAGGTAAACACTTATTGGTGTGATATGCTATTCTGGGTCTTGAATTCCAATACTGTAAGCTACTGTATAGACCTCTAAAAATCATGTTCAAGACATTAAAAAATGTTACAGAAATTACTTTATTCTCCAGTAAAGTCTATTTATCAAGCCACAATGATATTATTATTATTATTATTTATTTCTTAGCAGACGCCCTTATCCAGGGCGACTTACAATTGTTACAAGATATCACATTATTTTTTTTACATACAATTACCCCATTTATACAGTTGGGCTTTTACTGGAGCAATCTAGGTAAAGTACCTTGCTCAAGGGTACAGCAGCAGTGTCCCCTACCAGGGATTGAACCCACAACCCTCCGGTCAAGAGCCCAAAGCCCTAACCACTACTCCACACTGCTGCCTATGTATATGTTTGATAAAAGTACTTTCCCTCTCCACTTGCTGTGTTATATGAAATAAGACCCACTCGACTCCACAGAGTTTCCTATGGGTAGCATAAGCAGAATGAGAGGTGGGATATTTTACCTGTGACACATGAGTTGACAAGGTTGTGAAAAGAAATAAATTGGCTTCATAGTCAAAGTGAAACAGCAAGGGTCTCGAGCATTATAAGAGGTTGTTTATGGGCAACCTCATAAGTGAAATAAACAAAGCAATGTGGGATAATTTCAAACAGTACAATATATATTCCAAAATCAGATCCAGTAAAAAAAAAAAATTAAAAAAGTGTATCGCTGAAGACCAAAAAGTTAGTCAACACTATAACTATCATCACTTATATAAAAAGGGAAATGGAAATCTGTATACAATTACTGTAAGTGTCTTAGAATTTGTGCCTGGAAATGGGCAAGCATTGAAATAAAACTCTGGTCTGAAATCCAAAGAACCAAATTTGTACAAAACTTGAATACCTAACCTCTTTTTGTTGGTGGTTTCTAGGTGGCTAGATAAACTGGGACTCTCAGCCAGACTGGGCATTGACGTGGTCATCAGGCAAGTTTTGGTTGGGGCTGGATCTTACCATTTAGTTGATTCCAATTTCGACCCATTGCCTGTGAGTAATGCATTTATAATACACGGTGAACAATAATTTTCCTATTACCTTCAATGTTTTACAGTCTTATTATACACAATGGTGGTGCATGTATAATAAGATTAGGTGGTGGCCTGAGACCTGTGTTATAATAACATTGACCAGATACAGTATAATAAGGTTGATTATAAAATTGCCAACCTCATTTTTTGTAAACAAACTCTACCACCAGTACATGAACACAACAAAGTGCAGTGAATATCAAAACAAACAACAACGGCCTGCAGAATTTTTAAGTATTATCTGCAGAAGACAGGGAGAAATGTGACACTTTTTAAAGGGTTAAAAGACTAAAATACCAAAAGGAGAAAATGCAGTCTAAACTGTTATTGGATATTGTTAAAAATGAGGTTGTGGTGAATTTCATATTTTAATATTTGTTAAGGCATTTATTCGCCCAAGGTAGTGAGACTTTCAAAATCTCGGTCTCTATGATAGTGTGCATCTAATTTTTCATTGACATACTTGAAATACTTGTTTTTACTCCTGTTTCTGCACCTTCTTGGTAAACTCAAGGAGCAACACTGAGAACGTTATTAATGTGTTTGAGATTTTCTATGTTTCCAGTGATGTGATCACATCGCTCATAATCTATCTTCCCTTTAGGACTATTGGCTGTCTTTACTATACAAGAAGCTGGTTGGCCCTAAGGTGCTTGCTGCTACAGCGTTCACCCATCTAGGAACAGAAAGCAAGCTTCACCGTGTGTACATGCACTGCACCAAGAGCAACAGGTAAGCTGTGCATACTGAATGACGAGATTGTTGTCTGATCACCGTTTCTTTTATTAAACACTTTTTTAAAATGTATTAACGGTTGACAAGTATTTCAGTAACATGGTTAACATTTACATTTTCTTGATAATGGATGTTTACTATATTAGAATATGCCATACAATTCCACTGACCCACGATAGAGACTCTCCAAGCTGTCCTGGAAATAATAAATAAGCCATTTGATATTAACTAAGCATTAGCTAACCACAGTAAAATAATGAAACATATTTGTTGTCATGTTAGAATGGTCAAATATTGAGTGACCAATATTTGATAAGATGTTTTAAAAAGAGCACATGTAGTGTTCACATATTGTAATTCCTCATAATATAATTGCCATGACTAGATGAAGTTCTGGGGCTACAGTTTGGAGAATGATGTTAGGATACAATGACCCGCACATAAAGTTCTTCTTTATTACAGTGAGACCTCTGGGACGGGAGCTGTAACAGTGTTTGCCTTAAATCTGAGTAAGAAAACATCAACAATCCACCTACCTCCACTCTTGTCTGACAAAACAGTCGTCCTTTACCTCTTAGAGCCTGCTGGAGAAGATGGCTTACATTCAAGGTATGCAGTAGACTACTGTTCTTATTATACGGTCCAGTCATAGTCAAAATTATATTTATCAATGTTTCAACTTTTGTGGGGCAAGTAAGTTTTGAGTTGAGAGAAGTGCAATGGATGTTACACTACGGTACGTGCTATTCTTACTGGCTTAGCCAAACAAGTTCACAAAAATCTAATTAATAAAAATGTATTGTATTGTTATGAGTTTGGTTCTCCCCTGAAACGAAAAGTCTGTGGTATAAAATCCCTTAATAGTACAGAGAAGGGGTTCTCAGCCTCAAAAGGCCTTTCAAATATGTATTCAGTCTAAGTTTAGCTGGTACACCACATTGTTACCATTAACCTGTCCACCTGCACTCACAGTAAATGTATGAAATACCACATTTGTTTTATGTGGTATTTCTTACAGTTGTATTTTTAACATCCACTTGGGGCAGAGTGTTACAAGGGGACATGTTATTGGTTACAATCTGGTGTACCAGCAGAACTTAGAGAAAGTACATGTTTAAGAGCTCATTTCAGGCTGTTAAGTGCTGATAAGTCCCCTGTTGGAAAATATAATCGAAGAGTAGTGTGAAACAAACCAGTCATACTTCGGTCTAGATAAGAACTAATAACACAGACTGTGCCAGGGTAGAGTTACAGCCAAGGCTGGTACTGGCATGAAGGAGACCCAGAGACAGAAGTTGCAAGTTTTAAAGCGCTTTTGCACATTTTTTATGACAAAATAATAGAACAAACAAACAGTGGCACGGTGGCCAAAAACAAAAGGTTTAAACAAAACACGAGAAGCACTTTTCAATATACCTGATGGCTTCAGGCTGAGCCGCCGCTTCCAGTATGCACGGCGTCGCAACTCCCCTGAACACCAACGATAACTCTTCATTTACAGCGCCCCGCAAAACACACCTTCACCAGCTAACACCAACATTAACACACCATTCATTCTAAACTAACACCCATGATCACACTTTTTATACACCGGTGGCTGGAGTCTAATTAATCATTATTCATTTATTCAATTTACAGCTCCAGCCACTTTCCCATGTATTTGAACAGGGAGGAATTTAACCCCCTCTCTGCCACCCAATATTCCCCACACATTCCACCGGCAGGGCTTCCACCCTGCCACATACCTCCCCCCTATATGCACAGCACACATGGCTGCAATCGACCACCTCCCCCCTAAAACACCAACCCCTTCCCCTCATGTCCATCTTTCTCCCTATGGATCCTTGTGGGCGGGATGGGGGGGGGGGTCAGTCCACCTTCCAGTGCCTCCTCACGGGCTGAGACCCGGTGACGGGATCCAAACGGTGTGGCAGGGGCGACTGGAGCGCAGGCTGGTGACCGGGCTGTTGCACCAGCAGGCAGAGGTGCGAGTCCTGGAGCCAGCAAAGCAACGTCTGAACCCCCAGGGGGAACCAAACAGGAGGCAGGGGGTACACCAGTCACGTCTGCCAAAGGCGCAGTGACGTCTTGGGTTTCTTAGGTCCCTGTTGGCACAGGAAACTGATCCGTATAAATTAGTTGACTGTAATATTTCAGACCTGTACCAAGTGGCTCTTTTAATGTTTCACATGCACACAAATAATAACCATCTTGTGTTATCTCCTTAAGGTCTGTGCAGCTGAATGGAAAAGTGTTGAAGATGGTGGATGACACAACACTGCCAGTCCTGACAGGGATACCCCTACCTGTGGGAAGCCCTCTCAAACTCCCAGCTCTGTCCTTTGCATTTTATGTGGTGAAAGATGCCAACGCTCCTGCATGTAGATAAAACCACACACAGTGTAGATTGTCCAGTCGTGTTAAACACTTGACACTTGTGTCAGGCTATACGAAAAAGGGATTGTGTGTTGTGGCTTTTAGGTCATTTAATCTCATAGGAAGGATTAGCTTTTACAAGCAAAATATGTTTCTCAAAAATATCTGTCCATTTTCTATTTATGCAACTATTTAAGGCAGCCGCTTCATATTTGTAGGGTTATTTGATATGTGAAGAGTGCAATATATAGTTTACACTGGAAAATATAAACTCAAGGGAGCATATTAACAGTCATTATTTAATATGTGTAAACATTAACGTACATCAGGGACTAGAGTGAAATCTATGGTATATAAAATAAATTATTAAATACATTAAAAAAAATATTGAGACATCATGCATTGATATACTGTATTAAGCCTTTACTGTAACTTTACATTTTTAGATAGTGACAAAGTCTCGGACGGATGATATGAAAGCCTAAGATTGTCCGATCTCTGTACCCTGTGTAAACTAAAAGGTGCAGTAACAGAGGACTGACCAATAGATGGCATTAGTCCGATACATTATAGGACTCAGGACAACACCTGAGTCTTAATCTGAACGCTGTAATTGAATGATTAATTACAGAAGAGAGGACAAATTAACAGGTAAACAGTTTAGCCGTCCTGTTGACAGTGAGGGTTAACAACCCAAAGTGTATTCAGGTCTCCGATTGGAGTTTGGGTTTGTTTTGTTTATTTGTTTTTAAACCTTTTGTTTGTAAATAATAAAAGTGTGCTGAAAAGCGCTGAACCGTAAACAGTGTCTGGAATTACATTTGTGTGTGTACATCTACACCACTACACGGCCACGCCACCACAGCCGATTACTTCATAAAAAGAAATATGCTTCGTACCTGTATGAACAGGTTTCCATAAAAAAATTGGAACCATTGGATGAGGGCAAGGGATTAGAGGTGATATACTGTATTTTGGGCTGGGGCTGTCAATTCAATTGTTAATAATCATGAGATACATAATGTGCAATGTGCAATAATATAATAACCCAAACTTCACCATGTTTTCGGCCACAACACTTGATTAAACAGACGTTAAAAAAAAAGAAATATCTTCGGGGTTGTGTTTTTATTTTACAACACACTCGTTTGATTTATGTAGTGCTACTGTACCATCTTGCATGATAAAGATTTGACATTGAAAATATCACACAAATATTTCAGGGAGGAGAGAACTTTTTAGAATGGGTCATGTTTACACTGGCCTCTATACAGAAAGTCCACCTTGCTGAGACTGCCACAATGGTAAAATATGCTGTATTCAACATGACCAATATCCATAAGTGTGAATCAGTAGTAAGACACAACTTCAGTATTCATGAGATGTGATGAATATTAAATATGATGCTGTGTAACGATTAGTCACATGATCTTTAAGCAACATGAACAAAATCAATGCAAAATAGGAAAACATTGATTGACATGGAAGGAATCAAAACATGGCTCAGTTCATTTCTACAAATATACCATACGGTAGTTCCATTAAAGGAAATATATTATTTTTGGTTGTCCCTTCTAGGCAAAAATCCCAATCTTAATGCCTGTTACAATTGTTCTGCCAGCTTCATATGCACATTCACAGAGCCTCAATAACAAGGGCCATACCACAGACCATCTTTCTGAAAACGACATGTTTGAATTATACGTTTACACATTTTCCAAGTGTTAAATGCTAAACATTTTTCATAAATGTTTAACCAGATATGCATGTATATAGAGATCAACTGTAGTGTTTATACATAGGTACAGTTTAAAGGAATTTATTCAATACCTCTTTAGAATATTTTCCATATACAAGTAAATGTAGTACACATGTAGCAGGGGCTTAGGTCTGTTATAAAAAATAATAAAATAAATAATTTATGGTAGCCGTCTACGCCACCACCTTCAGACTAGGTTAAAAAGGCTTGGGTTATTTTGTTTGGCACTGGAATAAATTTAGGCAAGAGAAAGACAATGCAAGTTTAACAATGTATTATTTCTTCAAGGGGAGAATGCAAATAACATACAATACAATGTTACACATCCAATGGGGTCTTTCTGA
The DNA here is from genome assembly GCF_902713425.1 of Acipenser ruthenus. Lineage (NCBI taxonomy): Eukaryota > Metazoa > Chordata > Actinopteri > Acipenseriformes > Acipenseridae > Acipenser > Acipenser ruthenus. The sequence continues at coordinate 31,817,069 of NC_081190.1, read as the reverse complement.
TTTATTTTGTAGACCCTGAAGCACCCTACAAATCAAGCTAGCATACAAGAGTAAACTAGCCACTGCCCAATCCCACTTACTATTTCAGACGACTCAATCGCACTATGCTTTTAGCCTAAGAGATTATCCACATTTATGTCAAATTCTGAATACAGATTTTGACTTGCAGTACCTTAACCGCCCACTACAGGCAAGAGTGCTAAAGCATTTAAATTAGCTGGCCAGTGATATTTCAATAAAATGGATATCCCCCGATCCCCCACTTAAAATTACAATACAGAAATATAAAAAAGGTACAAGACGGAATACAAAAGTTGGCCACATAAAATAATTAAAACAAAAACAAAAAAACACTGCTAACTTCGTGTTTAGTTCAGACTTGTCTACACACTTATCAAAGTCCAGTTCAATATTTTTCCTTTCTTTTGCCGCATTCCCCTCAGTTGCGCTGTTCATCAGCACGCACACAGTGTCAGACCAGGAACAGGAACCTTCAAGCACAACAGGCAGCATCAGGTAAAGCAGCTCGTGTTTTTAAATAAAAAAGACAAAAAAAACCCCCTTACAATTACTCAAACAAATCCCATACAAAACTAAAACTGAAACTGAAACGAAACAATCCTTCAAGCACAACACACCGTATCAAGCAAAGCAACACAACACTGACTCTGAACAGCTGGCTTTCGAATCTACTGGTAGCGAAGTTTGGGGGACGGGCCACTTGCTTTGCAACCAATCGTAAGATCTTACAAATCATTCAATTGAACCTTGTTGAGTTCTATAATATTTGAACACCAAAATTAAGAAAATCACTCGTGCAAGACAAACTAACTAAAAATGTGCGCAAAAAGTAAATATAATAATTGGTGATAATAAATAAGTGCAAAAATAATCTGATGAATATAAATACCGTGTTACACACATGTACTCTCAAAAGCTTTGTAATTTAAGTTCATCATAATAATGACATCACTTTAATAGAGGGCTTCTAATGATTGGTTACGTAATCTAACAACCCTAGAAAAAGACAAATGTTTTTTTAAAAGGTTGGCTTACACCATAAAACCTATTGAGAAACTGATTAGTGTAATAAAAAAGAGGTTTGATTGAGGATAATTCTGTTATGACTGAATGTAAATTAAAAGCAAATTGGTTGCAGCAAAGGCTAAAATTAACCCATAATATTTGTTGAATCACACCCCAGTGAGACGGTCCACACAGAAAGCGATTCCTGGGTTTGACACAGGCTGGCAGCTGGGACAAATCACTAGCTTCCAGCTGGCCGGAGATAATTATGCAAATTACTGAAAGGTTGCTTCTTTTGTTTACATAATTAAGCCAGTTAGGGGACTTGTTGGGAATGATGATTTAGCTCTGGTCAGTGGCTAGAATTTGAGCCTTACTATTCACAGCTGGGTGAACATTATTCCTTATGTAATATATGAGGGCCTTTCAGGGTCTTTACACACAAATACATTTTGCATCAGTTGTTTGCTGAAATTGGAGGAGGTGTCTGGCCTATTGCATTCCACGACCTGCCAATACAGATGGGGACTTGTCAGCCACATATATCAGTAGGGTTTTGTCCAAGAAGTTAATATGTATGCAGCAACCACTAACCTCTAAGTCATCTTCTTCATTGTCTGATACAAGTTCTGATCAAGTATTTCAGTAACATAAATCTCCGGCTGTAATTTCAAAATTAGAGTTATCAGTACAATGACGAAGCTGAAGACCATGATACATATCAACAGTATGTACAGAACAGTACAGAATAAAAACAAAATGTGCAATTAAAGGTTAATCACCACAATTTGACAAGCAAAAAGTGTGATACAGATGGATGGACGATCACAGAGACAGACACATCCATATAGCCCCAGTTTTATCCAAATTAGATAAGCAGTTCTCAAGCTATGTAAACATGTAAGTGTGACAGACAGACACATGTACAAACAGAATCTGATACTCTCTACGCTAAGCAATGTTAAAATCAAGCTCCATGTCAATTGGAAAAACAGTTCTCAAGACACATGCACAAATGTAAGTGTGTATAGTCAGATATGTGACCACCTCCACACTATATCCATTTGCAAGGGATTTCATCCCCAGCGGAGAAAAAAAGCAAAACATTATTTAAAGTTCAGTGCAGAGACTGATCACAGGACACAGCTGGAAATTCAGTGGAGATTGGTTTGGACAGGAGGAAGTAGACACTTTGGTCAGTGTTTAATGAGCCTTGTGTTGCTGCTGAGTAAATGTGAGCTGACCACTTAGATACCTCTGGTCTCTAACTTTTCTTATGTTCAAAAAACATTCCTTGTAGCACTGAAAGCAATTTTTTTTGGTGGAAAATAACCACTGACGCACTGATTATACAGCTAGGGTCCTTTTCGCAAAGCATTTACCCCAAAATGTTGATGTTACATAAAGCTTTAAATAAATAATTAAGGATGTGTATTTCAATTCATCTTAGTATCTGCTACAAGTTTAGCACTGTGGAAAATTATTTTTGGCCCAACTGTATTGTGGATTGCAAAGAATATGAGTTGTTCTATAATATAAACATATCTTTTTTTTTTTTTTTTAAATATAATTATATATTTTTTTATTCATTTCAAAAATAGTACAATAAATATCCATACATGTAATAAATATATTACATATATGCACATATATATGAAATAAAATGCATTAAAAGATCAAATAAATAAATACATAAAGACATATAATATTTAGATATTACATCCAGCTCAATTCATATTAGTCAACGCTTTACCTGAACACGTTCTAATTCCTAATTTCAATTAAAAGTAATCAAAACTTATTAAGATGCGGTAAAATACAGATAGTAAAAAAAAAAAAAAGAAAATGATAGCATCACCAAGTTCCACTGAAATGCATGGAGAACCCTAGTAGTACTAAAAACCACGTGCTCTCTACCGCAGTTGCAGACAGACGGATCTCCCGGAGGTGTTTCTCCGTTCTTTCTTGCGGCGATACGTCATTATATTTGGGCGGAGCTTCAGAACACAGGCAGAGAGTGAGGTCTTTTCCGTTGTTTTACACACGTTTTAACGGTAATGTTTAAGACACCGTAAATAAATGGTTGCAATGGCTTGTATTTTTACTTATTAGTTAAGTGTTATAATACAGCATTTACGCTGTGTGCAAATCATACACCGATCACGATCAGTCTATTGTACGTGCTAGTAAGCATATTTGTGCTAAACACAATGAGTAGTAAAGGCAAGAAAAACAACTGTAAATTCTCATTTTCTGAGTTGGATATACTTATCACTGGAGTGACAAATTATTATCATAAACTTTTCGGAAAAGGCAGGTCATATACAACTTCCATAGAACGATCTGCATTCTGGACAGAAATGACACATAAAGTGAATTCTGTGTCGAACGTTAAGAGAAGCAGAAAACAAGTAAGACACCGATGGGATGACCTAAAAAGGGTTCTTGTTAGAAGAATAGTCAAGCAGGGTACACCCCCGGGTGTTAATGCCGTCTTTGAAGAACTAAAGAAAACTAAAACGAATAATGATCGCAGATTAAACAAGACCGACGCGAGTTTTGATGTTAGCTGTGCTGTGGAAGAATACCCGTATCCTGCAGCAGGTACAACAACTGCCATTCCACATTATGACATAGAATGGGGTAAGTACAACTTCCGCTGTTTTAATAACGTTTCTGCACAACCGGGTTAGCTAGGCTATATTAAGTGCCGTTGTCCTGATTTGAGGATAGATTAGTTTATAATTTTTGGAGCATGTTAAACTGGCACCTATCTATAATCTAGAAATTCTCTTTAATTGGTGCTCTAAATGTAATATACCGTATCAAATTACATAAATACAGCTTGGTTAAAAAAAAAAAAAAGTTACATTTGCATAATCATGGAAAAAAACATTTAATATCAGTATTTCAATCATTTAATATCAGTATTTCAATAATTTTATAAATCAAATCTCATGATCAGCTCTGGTGAATGCTTCTCAGAGCTGGTGGTTTGCTGGTATTCAGCTGGTCGTGCAGATTGATTAAGTTGGTCCAGGAAAACGGGATCTATTTAAAAGCCCTTTACTGTAAATTTCAAGGTTTGTTTCCTAAAGTAGTTTTGATGGAAACCTTGTCTATTTTATGCACAGAGGTTCTGTCGCTCCAAACCACTTTTAGTCTTTGATGAACTTCATATGAACAATATAATTAAATACATGGATTATGTTGACTCTTGTGTGACTATTTTGACTGCAATATCATATGGGTGTGGATGTGAGAATCAAGCATCTTGGCTGCAGCGTGTAGAGAAAACACAGGTGCTGCTGGCTTCTACAAGAATTGTTTTTAAAAACTACCCCATGCAGTATTTTTTATAATCTCTGGTGAGCAAATTTTCTTTTCGGGGGGGGGGCTTACTCTACTTGGTTTATGTCAGAAACCCTTGAAGGAATTACAGCCTTGTTATGTACAGTTGGGTTTGCGTTCTTTATATCCTTAATACTTTTCATGATGCTGATGGCTCTAATTATGTTTTATTTGCAGGAGTTACAGATTTGTGACACACTTGTTTTGTATTTAGTTTATTGGGGATTTGTTTACTGGTATATAAAGTAACAGAGTACAGCATTTATGGTGTAATTTAAAGTCTGGTGTATTATCAGATTATTTCTGCAACTCTTTTTAAACAGAGAACAGAAGCGAATCAGAATCGGATGAAACCGTGGCAGGAGTCCAGAAAAGAAGAACTTGTAAATTCTCCGATTTTGAGTTAGATACACTTGTGACAGAAATATCAAACAATTACAAAGCACTCTTTGGAGAGGAAAGATCAGTTACGTGCTTAAGCGAAAGGACAAGAATCTGGAGTCAAATAACAGATAAAGTCAATTCTGTGTCTGCCATCAGACGAAGTGAAAAACAAGTAAAACACAGATGGGATGACCTCAAAAGGCGGTCCGTCTGTCTGTTAAATCTGAAGAAGCACCCAAAAGTTAAAACAGCTAATGTGGAGATGAACATTATTGAAAGAAGAGTTGTAGCTATTGTGTATCCTGAGTGCCTCCCACTTCTTGACGAACTTGGATCTGCAGAGTCAAACACACAAAATGAATTTCCAGAAGGTGATTTACATTTTTTATTTCAACACAATAATTAAGCGATAGTGCCTGTCGATGACGGCTCTATCGTGTGATAGTTAACCATGATGGGAGTTATGCTTCCCAAGCCGAAGGCAAGGGTGCTAACGAAAATCAAGGTCAACTATCACACGGTAGAGCCGCCATCGAGAGGGCACTATCACTATTAGAAAATTATTTTTACCATTGTTTTCTTTAAGAAAAAACACCTTAAAAGCTAGATTTACCTTGAAATTGTACCGATTCGTCAGGTACCTTTCCGCTGAGTAAAGACACTAAGAAAATAGTCCCAAACATTTTTTTAAATATAAAACAAGGGTGACATACATATAAAGAGAAAAACGATTTTTATTTAGTAAATCGATTATTAACTTGTTAGGGATTTAAACCCCTTTTTATAATCGGGCCATTGCCTGAGGAATGAACGGAGCAACTACTTACCAGTCCGTGTGCGATGGAGTCTGAACTACCAATACAATCTCTCATTAAATGCCACTCTAAAATGCCTCCTAACTCACCAGGTTACTACCTTGAGCCAAGCCGTTTCTCTCCGGAATCTATACGAATGGAGCAATATTACTGAACTGTCTGCGTCTCGCTTTGTTATTGTTGAAAGATGCTGTGCCTGTGCTCCAGTCGAGCATACAGTCTGTGATTGGCTCTCGGCAGTTGCAGGTACAGGATTGGTTGCTTTCGTCGATGCAAAGTATTGACTGGCTGGTTTTGGTGGATGATAGAATTAATTTGGACCAATTTTGTCTTTGTTTAGTATTTACTGTCCAATAGATGTGAGCTACGCTGAAAAATACAGTAAGTCAGAAAGAAATAGCCAGCACTTGATTTGATTCACAGTTGGTGCTCAGACGTTACAGTGGGCATCTACCGTCTAGTAGAGCCCGCTAGAAATGGAAGCTGATTGGCTGATGGCACATTTGATGCGGGTGAGAGAATAGATCACAATACTAGTACACAGTACCATAGTAAATTATTTTGGAAATTATTAATACTCAGCATTTGCAAACAGTAGACATAATTGATATTATTTAGTTTAGCAGCCTGTGTAAATATTGAAGTCATCCCATGATTCTTTTTTTTTTTTTTTTTTTTTTATTAACCTTGCAAATCTGTTGTTTAGTACAATTTTACAGAATACCTAAGGTACCTTTTTCTTTTTCTAACAGAGAACACAATCAAAGCTGAATCAGACAAAACAATGGGCGGAGAGCCCAAACGAAGAAAGCAAATGTTCTCTGATTTTGAGTTGGATGTACTTGTCACAGAAATAACAACGCATTACAGGCCCCTTTTTGGCAGTACAACTATATCTAACTTAGAAAAGTCAAAACTCTGGCAGGAAATTACAAATACAATTCATTATATGTCAGCCCTCAGTAGAACTGAAAATTACATAAAAACACAATGGGAAGACCTTAAGAGGACTGTCTCTATAATGAGGAACAGGAAGAATTTCAGAGGAATATCGAAATATGAGGTACTGACCTCCATTGAGAAAAGAGTAATGGTTCTTCTGTTCCCTCATTTAAACACAGAGATGGAAGGGCTGGAATCTGAACGTATACACCCTAAAAAGGAGCCTGCAGAAGGTACTGTATAAACAAACAAATATGTTTATACAACATATTATATGTTTATACAACATATAACAATTGAAATATATTTGCCTGTAATGTATGTACAATGTTATGAAAGGGTCAATGTGATATTAATCCAGGTTACTATGAATACACTTAATGACACTTAATTGCTCGCACAGTAATTTAGGGCGACTGATTTTCCATTCTGGGAATGGCAAATTCAGTTTTTCAAAATGACCAGCTACGTTTTTTTCTGTTTTTCAAAATGACCAGTTATGTTTTTTTTTCCCATTTTTACCAATTTATTAAGAATTAACAATGTAATTTGAACATAAATAATATTTTTACATTAAAAAATCTACTGAATTAATTTAAATTTTTTTTTTAAGTCCCTAAGATACTGTAATTTTCAGGAAAAATCTTTCTTAAAGCAGTCCACTAGTAACAATGTACTGTAGGTCAGTCAACAAATAAAGGTGTTTTGAAAAAAAAACAGCTTATTGCTGGCATTATAATATGCAGACTAGTTGAAAACGAGGGACATTATTACAAAAAATATACAGTTTTCATAAAATTACAAATTAAATGCAATGTTCAGGACACTTACTCTCCCATCTGTAGTTTCATCTGCAACAACGCAGACTGGTTTATGCTGTACTTGCTGTAAAACTGCTTGGTACTTTACCTAGATTGCTCCAGTGAAAACCCAACTGTATAAATGGGTAATTGTATGTAAAAATAATGTGTAAAAAATAATGTAATTGTATGTAAAAAGAATGTGATATTTTGTAACAATTGTAAGTCACCCTGGATAAGGGCACCTACTAAGAAATAAATAATACTAATAGCCACACGAGATGAAAAATCACTCGGAGTACATAGTATTATTAAGACGTTAATGATAAATGAGAAATAATAAATTATAAAACTAAAGGTTTCACCTCAACCACCGTGTTGTTTCCTTGTGTTGAGCGGGTGACAGAGTAATGGATTTGCGATAATAACTAAATAAATGAATACATAAATTCAATTAAGATTTTTTAATCGGGGGGGGTTGACGATCGTTTTTTTCGGTACTTTTCACTTTTCTGTATATACAACTCCAAAATGATTCCACAGAATAGAACTCACAAAAGGGCTAGTTGCATTTTTAAACAACTCGACTCACACAGCACACAGGCAGCGCCGCAACACAGACAGACAGTCCATCAGCGTAACGCCCACAAAACCACCTGTTTTCTCGTTATCCAATGATCCAAATAAACATACAAAAATGTTTTATACAAGCATCATCGCTGGGCTTCTGGGTAGTATAGTTTTCAAAGCAATCCATTATTTTTTATAGAAGAATAACAGCGGTAGAAGACTGTTTGCAAGGTTTTTTAAAGGTGCAGTTGCAAAGCAGAATTCCATTCCCAAAATTCCAATTCCGTTCCAAATGCCTAATTCCGCGATTCCTTCCGTGGTTCCGTGATTGTGGAAAATCAGTAGCCCTAGTAATTAGATCATTTGCTTACTTCAGTCAATCAATGTTTAGTGTATAGAAATGAATTATCTGTACTAATTAATCTTAATAGTGGCACACCTAACACTGTTTAAAATAGCTATTGTCATTTATATGTTGCTATGTAGTGCGTTGTTTTTCACAGTTCCATTAACACTGTAGTTTTGTTAATTCATTCTTTCTTTTGCTGTTCACAGTGTTTGTAGAAGTTCTAGCTGATGATGAGCCAGACAAAGTTGAAGAAAGTCACACTGGACCAATCATAATTGTCCAGCCCCATGAATCTTCTCTCCTGGAGGATTTTACTCCAAGGATTGTGGGCCCACCCTTTTCATTGGCACCCTGTTCGCTTTCACAGGATCAGCACATGGAACAGGGACACCCTCCGCTGCTGGATGAAGCGTTGCAGGATAAGAAAGAGCCACACCATTATATATATTATGGTGAAACTAATGAGACTGTTGTTAGCCATGTTAGTGAAGGGAACCAGGTTACTAATACAGGTTTATCCGAGCTTAGTAACCAGGTTGCACTACTGGCAAATCAGATAGGTCAACTAACAAACCAGGTTGGTGAGCTTGGACGAATTATGATGCAGAGGAACAATAGTGAGCAGTTTCAAATGGAACAGATGACTGTTAATCAAAACATTTCAGCCACGCTAAGTCTCCTCACCGCGGTTATTGCCTCTGGGGCTTTCTCAACAGCCCGTGTAGTTTCTGATAGCAGTACACAGACTGTTTCCCCTATTGCAACAACATGTAAGGACCCAGAGTGCCAGACGTCACCAACAGTAGAATAATCCAGAACGGCTGCCTCTTCTAGTGCCAAAATGTTTCACGCGTATTGAAAAATGTGAAAGGCCTTACTCAAAACTATCATGTTGAGTTTTAAACAATACTATGGATAGTAGTGGCGTGTTGTTTATTCAAAGTGATATCTGCATCTGGTCGCGTACCTGCGGATGACCTGGAAGTTTTTCGCAGTTTGCGGTTCGGGTGCAGGTCAAATAAATGTACATTTCGGGTCTGAATTTGAATAACCAAAAATGTTTTCTGTCATTTTAGGGTACTCTTCTCTTACCCTTTCCCAAATAACATATTAGAAAGTAAATGTACAAGTATTTCCTGCACTAAAGCAGGATGCGATTAGGGAAGAGTCAGCTGACTAAGCCGTGTTCGCGCTTGTTTGATATGTCGCAAGATGCTTTAACCATGTCTGCTTGGTGATATTAAAAATGTTTGTGGATGAGGTGAAACAAAAGATAGCGCAGGGTTTATGTCATGTAGTTCGAGAGGTAAATCAGAAGTGAGGAATTCTTTTGGAATCATAGTGAATGAAAATAACGAACATGTGACTGGATTCGTTGCTTGTAAAACTGCGTTGCTTGTCATTATGTCTTTGTGAACACCAGCCACAAAACTGGTACATCTCTGCGAAAGCACAGGTGTAGCTCCCTTTCAACTGGTGGCACGAAAGGAATAGACAGGTATTTTATAGTAAAGTAGAGATAGTTAATATGTTACAGTGTTAAAATATATCTAGACCACTAGAGAAAGCTACCACGCTGTATAGCCTATTGTATAAACTCGATCTGTGGAGAATGGTAGATATATCTGTATCAATGGGAATGTGAGAGCCAGTCGGTGCAGGCAATAAGTAAAGGACAAACACTTGCGTGTTCGGGTCGTGTTGCAGGTCTTATTAAAGCGGGTCGGGTCAGGTTGCGGGTTCGAGTCGGGTCCTGTAGTAGCGGGTTTGTTTACAGTAAAATCAAAATAATTGCCAGGTTTATTAAAAGTCAGGGAGTTGATCTTTAGGGGTACAACATGAGATAACATAAAACACAGGGACTTTTTCTTGCAACTAGACCACTGAATCTCCATAGCCAGAGAAAGATGAGATTTTTTTTTTTTTTTAGAAAGAATGTAATGTCTGTAAAAAAATTTTTAAACAATTGCCGTGCACAGTTATGGCCAAAAGTTTTGCATCAACTATAGAATTAACTCATTTTGCTTCATAAAGTTGAATGAAACCTGCTGAATAATGTTACATTAACATATAGAATTACATACCGCTTGATAGTTTGAACATGAAATACTGTAAAACTATTATGGCTTCTGGTAGATTTATGTTAAATAAAATATCTCAATTATGTTCATATATATATATATATATATATATATATATATATATATATATATATATATATATATATATATATATATAATTATATAATTATTTCTCAATCCTAAAATTCTAGGCGATGCAAAACATTTGGTCATAGCTGTACATCCATCCACATTAACTTAATTACAGAATACAGTTTTGGAAGTTGTGAGAATATCTTGGCTTTAACAGTTTGTTTTTTGTGGTAAATTTAATTTTTATAATTAAAATGCCTCCTCCAAGTCATATATCACTGAGATAGGATACCTCTTTTTACAGAATGTATCACATTAGTGACTGTGCCTTGCAGTCAGATATCAGGAACACGTGGACAGAATACTCTTGGGTTTATACACTGATTTTGAGAGTTAATAATCAAATATATGCTAAGAATAAAGATTTTACTCCAATGATGTCCTATTATTTGATCCCCCTTGTTCTCCTCAGGTTAGAATGTTCCTTTAAAAAAAGCCAAGGAGAACTGAAAGTTGTCTTCTGATCCCACCAACATGACAATCACTTCTTTACAATCAGGAGTTCAGCTATGGATGTAGACACCTGGAGAGCAGAGATCCGCCCTTCAGATGTCTGCTTGAGCTCCCCGAGTGCTTGACCAGTGTGTCCGTTGAGCTGAAGCAGTTTCTTGAAGATTGTACCTCCCCAACCCGTAGGAGCACCAGCACCAACGCAATGCTCCCCGCAGGATAACATGCGCTCGACTGCACACAACAGGGTTGTCATTTACCAGATGAACCACTCAGGGATCCACACCATTAAGCACACCAACTGCCATGTGTCCAGTTAATTGTTTCTTTGAGTTGGATAATCCTGATGGGATCTGTTTCTGTTTGAAAGGCTTGGTTATCGCTCCTTTGTGGTCTTGCACGCTCTCAGTAATGCCATCTGTGGTGCAATCTAGCATATGCTTCTTCTGAATGAGAAATCAAGTGTAAAAAGATTTTTTTTGTCATAAATGCCATGTTTTGTTGTTACCACCCCAACTGCCCAGAGGTCTAATACTGTAGGCTTTTGTTTGTGTTTTTATACATGATATACCTTTTCCCTTTTTTTTTTTTTTACAGAGATTGTTATTCTGTTATTTTCACTGTTATTTGTTTTCTATATGCCTGTCTGTTTAAAAACACAATAAACAGAATGAAATACAAAGAATAATGATCAAAAGTGAAATCAGAGTTATTGTTCTTTTCTTCCTGGATGTTGCTGTCAATTATATTTTCCTCTAGGTGGTGCTGTTGCGCTATTGGCACGAGTACAGTGATCTCTGACCAAGCCGTTTGCAGGCATTCTTCTTTCACAAAATACACTTAAGGGAACAGCAATGTTAAGATATTATATCAATAAAATGGGTCAAGATTTATCCTCCCCTTTACATTAATAAACCCAATAGAGTTTGCCCAAATCTAGAATGATTTCCCCCTATTCACAAATGTTTTACACATGACTTATTTAAAGACTGTTCTAGTAACCCATCTATGTTAAACTAGGTTCTGAATCGGCCTGATCACCTTTATTAGTACAGAGATTTCCAAGCTGGCTATTCGTTCATATCCAAAAAATATTCCCTGTCCTGGTGTATTTCATTGCATTTACTTAAAAAGTCAAAGCAACTGTAATATATTCTGTAAACAGAAAACTGTTAAAGTCAGTAGCAGCATAGATACTTCACTGAAAACAGGTGCTGTAAAATGTTACTCTGTTTGTCTCATATAGCGAAATACTGCGACTGAACTTGAATAGCGAGAGACAGTGGAAACAAAATGTGATTTTATAACATCGCTTTAAAATATGAAATATCTTAAATATATAAATATTAGAAATGAATATGATAAAATGCATGATATGAAAGACCAATAAAAAGTTTTGTTACAACTTTTTAATTTAATTTGCATTCTAAGCTAAAATGATTTCTACATAAACCATGGAGTTTTATAAAAGCAGATGATTTAGCATTTTCTCTGAAAAGAAGTGGAATGACGGGTCAAAGGTCAGTCTGGTGCTGTGTCCCTTTGGTTGGACCCACACATGCACACCCTGCAATATTCTTATATGATGGATATATGTAAGACATGCTATGTGTTAGAGAAGAATCTATCTGCCCTTCACATTCATTAGAATTGCTGAGATAACATGACACGGTACAGTTTAGATAAACAAGCATTATGGGTCCATAGCAACAGCAGTGTGCCGTCTTGTCAATTAATATCTGTAGCTTCAGGCCACTTTCTAGTGTACTTGGAGACAACAGTCTCAACTTCGTTTCAGATTTTATCCACTCGGTAGACTGTTTTTAACTTTTTAATACTTATTAATAATAATAAATAATACAAAATGAACTTGAACTGCAATACAAAACAAAACAACCCCCACCATTGTGACTTTTATTACTAAAAATGGTCCTGATAGATGTTGATTTTAAAAAACTAGAGTTAATTCCCATTGGGGTATTGAAATCCACTATGCTTCAACAGATCCAGTCATTAAAACAAGTGAATAGTATATTTATTTCATTTTAGAATGTAAAATGATGAATTGATTAGTTTTGAATTGTAAAAAGAAAACAAAAAGTGCTGTGCTCTTCTGAACATAGTCTAGAAACCAGTTTGTTTTGGATATACTTAAGAGTAAAACTCTGGAGTGGGTGGGCGCTTTTAAGTACTCTAGGCATCTGGCTGGATCTTTATCTTAATTTTGACAGCCACATTGATCTCACGATTTCCAGTGTAAAACAGGTATTTTCAGTTTTGTTTTTTCAGGAAACTTGCGGATTTGAAACTTTTTTTTGCAGACTGTTTGGCTTATTCTTTGAAATATTTTAAGAAATGAAAATCACTGTCTTGGAGAGAGTGGAGGCCGATATTTTATATGTATACCATATATAAATATATTTCATGGGGCGGGAGCCAGGGCTGCAAGAGGAAGGGAGTGTTTTTTGCAACTTAGGATCGGAGGCTCAGCCTCTAGGTCAGGGGAGAGAGAAAAGGATGGGTAGGACTTCAAACAACAGTGCCTTCCCTATGGAGTCGAGTCTGGCCCTACTGGCCTCCGGGCCACTGAAACAGAGTCCTCTGACTTCTTGGAGTCGTTATAGGTTTGGCCTCGCGACTGGGTCCCAGTTACCGACCGGGTTCCACCCTCAGAGGAAGGAACGGCTCATTCGAAACCTTGATGTAAGGAAGAAAAGAGGATCTGGAAGAACACAAATAATTTGTTAGTTATGGGACTCAAGCACTACGAGTATGAGGGCCACGTCCCGGGAGGATAAAGGAGGAAGTAAGACAGAGCTTTCTTTCATGAGGCAAGATATAGCACATAAACTGTGAAAGAACAGTGTGGCCAGTGGTCCCTTCTGACCACACGAAGAACCTGACAAGTTACTGGAACTCTAGGTTGGGGAAGTGAGACTCGCTATCCCCCCAAAGAATGGACCACGGCGCCCACTGAATCCGCACCTGTGAAGACAAACAAAGGCCGCGTGCCAATGTATAACAAAGGCAAGAAAGGACAAACATGACAAACAAATAACTAAAGCTAGATTAGTCACATAGCCTGGGACAGGCTATGTGACTGCCATCCGCTCAGTGGAGAGGAAAAAAACCCCTTCTATTAGGGGAAAACCTCTGGTGGTCCTGGCGGAGAGGGTGCCCCCACTCCAGGCATACTAGCTATAGACTGGTGTGCTGCAGTAATATCAGATGGCAACAATTGGATGTAGGAGTTGACTGCTGAAGAGGACCAATGGTCTTGATTAAGTTACGGCTGATGCAGGCTCCGGCTGCTGAAGAAGCTGTGCCAATCCTGAAGGAGTGTGTGGTGTAGAACTGGGGAGAAAGACCTGCTCTGGTGACAAAAGCGGAGAGGTGGGAAGAGAACCAATGTCTGGTAATTATGCTTTTAGAGCAATCAATGAAGAGGGGGTCTAAGGAACTGAAATATCTTTTAATGGATATGAACTTAGTGCTCGAAAGGGCGAAAGGGCAGGGAGAAAGGGCAGAGAGGGGAGTCTATCTTTGAGATTTGGATGAATTGACCTTGGCGGAATTGGTCTGTCTTGGATGCTCTCAGGAATAGGATGTAATGAAGGTCTGGAACTAGAGAGAGGTTGCAGGAACAGATGCCTATGGCTGGGAAACTGGATGATGAGGGGACTGTGAATTGTGAACTTCTCAAAAATCCAAAGAAGGCGGTTAGGCACATTGCTTCCATGACGATGTCATCGAATGGATTGAAACATCCTGACCTGAGAATTGATATCAGGGTATTGAGGATATCGGTGGTTATGAGGAGTCTGGAAGGAGATGCAAGGGGGAGGCTCTAGGTGATTCCTCGGAGTGTCAGACGTACTGCTGGGATGGACATGTTGCGAAAGTGGAATTGAATTCCTGATATGTAGATTTTATAAAGGTTGGGGATAAATGCAATGTGCCCCGAGTGTGAACGATGAAAGTTATAATCCAGTTTTCATAAAAAGGAGTGGGGGATATCCTGTTCTGAGCACAAAAGGTAGAGAAAGCTGCCCAACCTGTTGCATAAGAGGAGTGAGTGGATGGGGAGAGGACTGCTAACATGTAGGATCTTGCTGATAGAAGGAGGTGGGGCGAGGGTTGAGTTTAATTGAAGATGAGCTGCTGGAACGGCGGGACTTGGAGAGGGAATCGAACTGCTGCTGGAACCAGGCTGCGGAAATTAGCTATCTGTAGACCAATCAACAATATGATTATCGTTTGCTAAGATAGCTGCTGCTTTTGCAGAGAAGATTTTGTGATATTCAATGAACATGGTGCCCCTGTATCTCACAGATAGTTCTACAATGTAAAACATATATTGATCCATCTCTTGGTGGCAATGGGGGGAAAATTGGGAAAAGTTTCAATTTTCTTATCATTTTTTGGCAAAAAAAATGTGGAAATGTCGATAAGAGATGTTTTGTATAAAGTTCTTTTGCAATGTAATTGTCTCGTATGTGTTGAAATGCATTATGTCCAGTACAGATGACTGGAATTCGTTATTTTTAAATGTATACAACACTGAATCACATACTTTATCAGCCATAAGTGGTTTTGTGTTAAGTGTACCGGTACCTTACAGTATATCCACTTAAGTGAAATGCTTTTAGAGTATTTTCTTAGGTTTCCCATTGGGATACATATGCTTTCTTGCTGTTGTTTCAGGAGCACTCAGTTTAAAAGGGTGCTTAAGGGAAATTCCTGAAGTTGTTGAATGTAAATGGCCCCAGACGCCGTACCAACATGAAGTTCTCAAGAAACTTTCAACTGTGGAAAGGGGTAGACTGAGTGTAAATGTATAGAAGTCACACAGACTTATTGTCACAGCTGCTATAGTTAGTTTGTGGAAGCAAAAGACCTGTGCAATCTGACTGTAAGGTGCAAAACCCAAACTGTTAGTTTATTTATTGTAAACACATAAGCAATTTACCAAAGGAGGTTAATATTGTAGACATTAATACAACACATATCCTTGGGTAGATTCAAGTTAATACAAAATCAGCAGCGTTTTTAGTCAATATTCCTTGTAACAGGTTAAAATATTATCAGGATTTTCTCAGGATTTTGTTCATATTAAAACTTATACTGCTTGACAACCTGTTTCTTATGTATAGTCTGTAAGCATACACACACACACACACACACACACACACACACACACACACACACACACACACACAGACACACTTTAAACTGAAAAGAAAGGTTGTAGCTCAAAAAAAGCAATTCTGATTTTAAGGAATGCATACCACTTGAAATTACAGAATACTGTAATCATATATGAAATCTCATTGTCAAGAATACACTTTGAAGATGTTAAAACATGCATACTTGCTGCAAGAACTCCTAAATCAATCTTCTACCGTTATCTAAGCAGACTTTGTCGTGGACATAAACATCAGTGTACCTTGTAATTTCTTGTTCCTGGTGTGGGTTCTGCTACTGTATGTTAAACAAAAAGAATAGTTAATAAACCTGTCTTTACTGGTAGCATACACCTGAGATTTCATACATGGCTGGTTCTCTTTCAACACATTTAGGAGACGTAATAGTCTTTGAATTTAGTGTCTGATAGGCTTTTAAAAAAACATTTGTAACTTCTTCCTAATTTTACTACCAATGCATGTGGAAAACTTGTTCATTGGGGTTGATATTTTAAAGAACAAAAATGTATTGCACTCTGATAAGGACTACAGAATAATTACTGCAGGTGCTGTGAGTTCTGGTTTAAAAGTATGTGCCCTGCTAAGCTAAGTAAATAAGGTTAATGGGAAGCTGAATATTATAGCATTAACTCCTTTGAGACAGTATGTACTAAAGCTACTGTAGAAGTCTTCAGGGCATCCTGACTGATTCATTCAGTGCTTTAAACATACAATCATAAGATTTGAGTATTAAGAAGCAATGCATTATCGGGTTAGACAAACATTTAAGAGATTTTCCCTTTGGTTTTTGCAGTGTGCAAGTTCAGTGTATTTTCCATCTTTTGTTCCTTCATACTATCACCTGGCAAAGTTAAGCCGGAGTCTGTTGAGAATAAACATTGTATTAGTTGCTAGCATTTAGTAACAGTTTTTAAACAAAATGCATATATTGTACATTGTACATGTGCGTTTTGTTGATGTTTAGAAAATTTTACTTAGTTTTATACCAATACTGCATATTTATCTGTATCACAGTACAAAGCAAATACAAGTAAGAACATAAGAACTTAAGAAAGTTTACAAAAGAGAGGAGGCCATTCGGCCCATCTTGCTTGTTTGGTTGTTAGTAGCTTATTGATCCCAGAATCTCATCAAGCAGCTTCTTGAAGGATCCCATGGTGTCAGCTTCAACAACATTACTGGGGAGTTGGTTCCAGACTCCCACAAGTCTCTGTGTAAAAAAGTGCCTCCTATTTTCTGTTCTGAATGCCCCTTTATGTAATCTCCATTTATGACCCCTGGTCCTTGTTTCTTTTTTCAGGTCAAAAATGTCCTTTGGGTCGACATTGTCAATACCTTTTAGAACTTTGAATGCTTGAATCAAATTGCCGCACAGTCTTCTTTGTTTAAGACTGAATAGATTCAATTCTTTTAGCCTGTCTGTATATGACATGCCTTTTAAACCTGGAATAATTTTGGTCAGGTTACCAGAACTGAACACAATATTCTAGATGAAGTCTTAATAATGCATTACTTCCCTTCTTCT
This sequence comes from Acipenser ruthenus, assembly GCF_902713425.1. Classification (NCBI taxonomy): domain Eukaryota; kingdom Metazoa; phylum Chordata; class Actinopteri; order Acipenseriformes; family Acipenseridae; genus Acipenser; species Acipenser ruthenus. Next base: position 31,799,440 of record NC_081190.1, on the reverse strand, counting down.
CACTATATGTCAACATAAACTCCTAGATCTTTTTCATAGATTCCTTCTTCAATTTCAGTATCTCCCATATTGTATTTATGATGCATATTTTTATTGCCTGCATGCAGAACCTTACACTTTTCTATATTAAATGTAATTTGCCATGTGTCTGCCCAGTTCTGAATGCTATCTAAATAATTTTGAATGACCTTTGCTGCTGCAACGGTGTTTGCCACTCCTCCTATTTTTGTGTTGTCTGCAAATTTAACAAGTTTGCTTACTATACCATCTAAGTCATTAATGTAGATTAGGAAGAGCAGAGGACCTAATACATGACCCTGTGGTACTCCACTGGTTACCTCACTCATTTTGAGGTTTCTCCTCTAATTAATACTTTCTGTTTTCTACATGTTAACCACTCCCTAATCCATGTGCATGCATTTCCTTGAATCCCTACTGCATTCAGGTTGAGAATTAATCTTTTATGCAGGACTTTGTCAAAAGCTTTCTGGAAATCTAAATAAACCATATGCTTTGCAAATATCCATTGTCCATGTTGCATCCTCAAAAAAATCAAGCAGGTTAGTTAGACACGATCTCCCTTTCCTAAAACGATGCTGACTGTCTCCCAGGATACTGTTAGCAGGTAATTTTCCATTTTGGATCTTATTATAGTTTCCATAAGTTTACATACAATAGAAGTCAGGCTTATTGGTCTGTAGTTACCTAGTTCAGTTTTGTCACCCATTTTGTGGATCGGCATTACATTTGCAATTCTCCAGTCTGTCGGTACAACCCCTGTGTCAAGAGACTGTTGCATGATCTTGGTTAGCAGTTTGTAAATAACTTCATTCATTTCTTTGAGTACTATTGGGAGGATCTCATCCAGCCCAGGGGATTTGTTTATTTTAAGAGCTCCTAGTCCCTTTAACACTTCTGCCTCTGTTATGCTAAAGTTATTTAAAGCTGGATAGGAACAGGTCGACATGTGGGGCATGTTGTCAGTAGTACAGTACATTGTTTTGTGAACTGTAAAAATAACCAATGGGCTGATTGACAAATGCGTCAAATGCAAATGAACACAATAAGAGACATGTAACAAAAAACTGCAATCTATCATTTAATAGAGGAGCCAAAGTAAATATTCTTCCAGTTTTGAATTTGCTCGCCTTACAAACCATGATGCCTCTACTATTTACGCAGATATGGTACATTTCTGAGCTTTTCTAATGTACCATGAATGGTGTAGAATAAGTGTGTTGTAATGCAGATAACTTGAATTCCTGGCTGAGGCAGGTAAGAAATGATAGAACCTCTGAAAGCTAACGATTAGCTAGTGCTGACAGACACAGACTCTGAAAGACTGCCCTGCTATTTGTGAGCAAAGATATGGGGAGGAATCCTTTGCCTGAGGTCAGCACAGCACACAGATAAAATAACACTTGCTGTGTATCTGAGGGTAAACTGACAGCTAAAGTAGCAGCTATAAAGGACTGGAGGTTACACAACATGAATGGAGAGTGTTGCTACTGGTGACATAATTATTTCTGATTTAGATGGGATTCATTTTTCTTTCGCTGATGTAGAGGATTGCTGATAAGGATGGTGTGAAGTAAAATCTTTCTTTTGTTTGCTGTCAAATTAAAATGTGTATAACTGTGGTGAAGGAGACTTCAATCTTTCTACGAACAATGGTCAACAAATAGAGATTTGGGCATGCACATTGTTCATAAGGAAAGCATGTTTGTTTTTGGAAACTTCCGAAAAAACGTCTAATTATGATGCCAAAGAGTTATTAAAGGTTACCCCAGGGTTGTCTCCATGGTTACTGATTTACACATTCGCTGTCAGCTACCAAACAGCACTGACTTTCAATGCATTTCCTGGTTTGGGGGAAAATACTTGATTGAACTTGTATGCAGAATGTGACATGCACAAAAAAAATAAACATCTAAAATGCAATAATGAAGTCACCACTGTTTGTTTATTTAGACAAATGATAAATTACGATGTGCCTACTATATAGGGTGATATAAAAATAAAAATAAATGAGAAAAATTAGATCACAATCCTTTACTGGAACAAATGTTTTATTACATCCCTTTTGTTATTGTATTCTCTTGTAGTTCTAGTTGACTTAAAAGTTTAATGTTCTAAGCAATTAATCATCTAAAATTGTATTGAGACTGAGTAGAATTAAAAATAAAAATAAAACAAAAAGATTGTTCTAAAGATCTCGGTAACACCCTCATCTGTAATAAATTATTCATTTTGTTGACAATAAAGTAAAATAAAAAAAATTGTGCAAGAAATGATTATTACTGAATAAAACTAAGTTTTAAACTCACCAAGATACATTAAAACCCAGAGCTCACATTTCTAATTTGGAGTGTTTTTTTAGCCGGGAGTAATTAACTGCTCATGGGCACCTGGATCAGTGGTTCACTAACCCAACCTAAAGTGACAGAATACTAACAAAACACACATTCCATACATATCTGGCAATATGGTTAACATACATGTCAATGTAGAATAATTCAATGCATATGGAACAGAATGCTGCCATTTCAAAAATAACATGTTCTCTGCAGTCAAACAAAATGGTTTGCCTTTAAACTTACAATAAGCAGACTAAATTGTTATTGTTCTGCATTAAACCATATGATATATAAAAAGAACAGTCGTTACGACTCACTTGCCACTTCCTGTTTGTGATGTTATGTTATGCAGCCAATGCAACCAAATGCACTGGAGGTTAATGTCCAAAGTACACTATCTTGGAAGAGGAGGAAAAAAGATAATTATATCACTGGAGATTTAGGCTGTATGCATTTTAGAAGCAATTTAACATTCTGTACAAACTCATGTAACACCCTTTACAAATTATTATACGTCAATGGAAAGATAAGTCTCGGGGCCCCATTACCCAAACGGTCCATAATATTTGGTATTGCCCTCTGTCAGTGTCAGGTCTTATTGCTTACATATTCAATGACAATTTACTGACAATGCAATGGTCCTTTGGCAATTGTAGCACAAGGATGACTACAGTGTTATCACAACACTATGAACAATATGATTGTTCATTGTGTACCATACAGTAGTTACTGTATTAATATGAGTGAGGTTAGCTAAATAACACACAAGACACACACAGAAGAGATACACTTAGTTTTTTACACCAGCCCTCACAAGTGATTAATCTATTGATGTGTTATGTCTTTTTAATCTATCTATGTTAGAGGTAGTGACTATCTGGCATGTGCTGATCTGCTGTATGAGAAACATGGCTTCTTTAGCGTGCTATTATTCGGAGTTGCAGACAAATATGAGGTATAATCATTTGTTGTACCATGATGCCATATCAATACTATTGTGCTATATTTTGTAATAGTATCCCAATTGCATATTTCAAACTTTTCTGTATTTCAAAATACATATTTTTAACAATAAGCTTAAACACTCACATAAATCATGCTATAACCTATTTTTTTTTTTTAAACCGGCAGCAGCAGTAATACTAAAAATACACATATTAATAAACTAGAGAAGCTTTTAGATGGGAAGTGTCTTTGTCAATGTTAACATGAAAGACAAACCCACAAGTCACGTCCAGACATTAATCTGTTTGTCCAGGATATATATATATATATATATATATATATATATATATATATATATATATATATATATATATATATATTGCTTATGTAATTTCTGCTGACTTTCTGCATTTCTTTTTCTTCTAGTATTCTGGATATAGTCTCACTTCACAAGTATACTATTTCAGGATGCAAACTGGCTCAGAGTTATGAATTTACTGGAATAAAATTGCAGTATTCCTAACGATTACATTCACTATTCTTTGTCTAAGGTGTCATCAGGTAAGTATGAAACTTAATGCACTAACCAAAACATTTGTGTATTTTACTTAGTTTCTTTAAGTTTTAGTTCTCAGAAGCCTGAAAGATACAGTGCAGCTTTATGGTTATGTGCATCTAAGCCTAAACATGTAGATAAATGGATGAAGGAATACTTAGCAGACTTGTCAGTAGATGCCATCTGTTTCCATTAGGTTTACAAAGTTGTACCACATTCTATAAAAATGTTTCACTATTAAAAGCTTTTGGAGACATTTCAGACTTCCCACTTACTTAAAACATTTCAACAATGACATTCACTTTTTGATGTGGTACCACTGTCCTGGTCACAAAAGCAAAGTTTGTGGGGAATAATAGCCATTTTCTATACTTTTGAGGCATAAGCAATTAGGAAATAACACTTACTACCCAGGAACCAAAAAAATTTAAAAAATTGTTACATGGTGTTATATGCATCTAAACAAAACATGAGTATTTTTTAATCAACAAAATGTGTTTATAAACTAGCTTATCTAGAAGAGGCTTGCGAACACAAAACATTATTTTACAATGTTAAGTCTGCTATTGCCCGCATACCTTTTTGACTGGCTAAACAAATATTGAATTGATAACTGTAAAAGTGTGCTGTGACATTTTTGCTACCACTTTCCCACACAACACAAACCTTCTCTCCTGTGTATGGGTGGGTCATTTGTGTAGTCCAGACCCAATGAGAAACTATCGTCATCTGTGGTTGCTAAGGAATAACATTTTTTTTTTTAAATTAAACATGTCTACTGGCGCCAGAATGTAATGTTGCTGGCACTATAAGAGATACCCTGGCACTAGAATCTAGCACCATAGCGCCACCATAGCGCTACATTTGCACCCCTGATACTAAATGGCTTTTTGAAATATGTCTAAGTCCAGTCCTGGGTAGTTCAGTCTTTCTGCTTATCTAATCCTTGGTCTTCTCTAAAAGACAACCATACCTAAAAAAGTTTTCCATGAGACCAGTTGTAATGGTGTTTTTTGGCAGTGTGGACCTGTGCCCTAGGAAATAAACAGAGACACCAGACCTCATTTCACAAAGACCACCACATGAAGTTATAGTAGTTTTATATACTAGATTCAATTCACGGAACTGGAGCAAGACTGCGAGGAGTAAGCCCTGGGACTTGAAATAGGAATGATGTGCTTGTGACTTAAGGAAGATGACATGCTTTCCCCTTGGCTCACGGAGAGCCGCCATCACAGAGGTGAGACCAAACTGATAGGCCTCCAAGGCTGGGAAGAAAGCGTTGCTTCCAAGGGGAAAATGAAGAGATGGATAGAGGATACATTTGAGAAGAGTATAGACCAGTGCTTTCTGGTCTATAAACCAGTTTTAAATTGAAAGCATTTTCGTTTCTGCTTTATTGTAAAGTTTTCACACGTGGCAATACTGTCCTGCAATTACTGCATGATAGGCCTACTATGATCATTCCACTGTGTGAACCATAGCTAAGTTTTAGAATTGAGAGTTAACAAATTACTGCAGTTAGTATTCCTTTTCAATTACTGGTATCTTAAAATTAAGGGCCATATAAGAACGATAAATAGTATACATTAGAAGGCTTTCTTTGTTGTTCTGGCAAGTTGCAGTAGTGACATAGGTGCTATAACCAGTTACTGGAAATGAGATACTGTTTTAGCAGACAGATTTCATTAAATAAACATGCATTTGAATGTTTTTTTTAATTAAAAGTAGAAGTACAAAACTGTGTGACATTTTTCTTTGCGAACGTGCTAGTGAAAAACGACAATTCAAAAACCGTCAAAATCTACCAAGCAAGCGCCAAATTTAATACCAGCCAAAAGATCCCGTTGTACTGTACATTAGTTGCTTAAAGGATTTCCACTATCTTAATAGAAATATACTGTTTAGTACTGATCTGTACATTCTAACTTATTTTGTCTTTTTACCGACACACAACCGATAGTGTTGTTGTTTTTTTGTTTGTAACATACAGTAATAACGTATGGGGGGGGGGGGGGGGGGGGTTGCTATTACATAACAGCTGTAAAATAATTCTGACCATCATAAACGGGCTCTATGGTGACTGTCTGGAAAAATTATTTGTGAAAATAAAAACAGACAGCATTGTCGCTTCAGAAATTGCATTGATTTACCACTGTGTTACTTATCACCACAGCTACTTGTCTCAGGTATAGATTAGCTGTAACGTACCATGATATAGCTACTAGAAATATCAAGAGCACAATACTGTGTATACGGCATGATTATTGATTTGTACCGAGATCTGGTGGTATTGTGTTAAACTGTATTACAGTATACTGCAGTTTTGATAAACCAAGGCTGACTGAGAAATATGTCTGGGTTTTGTCTGTGGAAAAGATGGTAACACTAGCAACCAGTCAGTCACCTATATGAGATCATATCTGAAATCTAATCAGAACACCTTTATTGTTCAATAAATATTTTAAATAATTTTGCTGTTTTGGAGAAGTCGTTGTATTGAGAAAAACTGCCTTCCAGACAGCCATATGGTTAGAAAGTATAGGTCACTCAACAAATTCCTCATTTGTGCTGTTCCAAGCTTTAAATCAACACAACAAATTGTCTGTCAAGGGGAGAGCAAGAAGAGAGTCAGAGTTTAAACCAAAGCCAAAAAGCAGACTTTCACAGTTTCATGATTTGAATGGAAAAAGTGACTAGATTCCAACACAGATTTATAAAAAAAAAAAATTAAAAAACCTCCTGTTTATTTACATGTCAAACAGATTAACTGTGGTATAATTATGTTCTTATGTTCTTAACAAAGATTTTACAAAGGCTCCGGAAGAAATTTAACCCGATGCATTATAGACTTTTGCTGTGTTTCCATGTGCCTTTCCAAATGTTCAGGTTTTAAATAGTACAGACCCATGTAACGTATTTCAAAATAGGCATGGTAGACATGTGGTTGTAGTCTTGTTTTAAAAGACAACAATGTTTCCAAAGACTTTTGGCACCCAGAATGGAACATTCTTTTTCGAAAATCATCATACTGTCATCATACTATTTGTGACAGGGTGGAAGTCCTTTCGGTGTAAATAGGTTTAAGTTTGACAGGGATGGGGTTAAATCTGTCCCTGCCAACAATCACAGGTGTGGCTGTTCCCTAATTCGACAATTGCGTGCTAATTGGGGAATGGCCACATATATAAAAAGAGAGAGAAAAAACCCATGTTCGAAGGAGTTTGGGATGATTGTTTGACCTGTGTTTTTGACAACTTGTAGTGAAGGTGAAGGTGAAGGTGAAGGTACAGGTGAAGGTGAAGGTGAAGGTGCAGGTGCAGGTAAAGGTGACACTATTCTTTTGTAGATTTGGAAATGCGCGTTTCAAGCATGGAATGTCTGGAAGAGGGAGGCCAGTGCCAGTTTGGTATGACTGACGTCATTCCATGGGTCAAAATGCATCAAATTCAATGGACAAATTGAAGCATCATTATCTTATTGAGACAGAAAAATATTTCCTTATCTCCTGTAATCCCGTTGCAAGTCTTGTGTTAAGTAATGCTTATCGCACAACTTCAAAACAAATAACGCAGAGCCAATGAAACCAGGGAAAGGGCACAGGGCTACATCAGTACATTACTAGGAATTTCACAACAGACTTCTCTGAATAATCTCAAAACAGGTAATCTGGTTTTACTGTGCATTCTTTATAAATTACAAATACAGTATAGTCGAGATATACACACCTCCAGACGGTCGCTGATAAATCCACTGAAACGTCAGCACCAAGTAGAAGCTTAATCAGTAAAACCTTAACTTGCAGTCATGATGATCATAGCATTACATGTTGCTGTTAGAAAGTGTCTTAATACAAAGGTACTTCTCTTACTATAATAATAGTATTTTTTTCTTCTTTTTTCTTCTTTATTTATTTTCTTTTTAAAATTTAGTACTCACCAATTATTTTATTATTTTCTCCAAATTTTGCATATCCAAATTTTTTTGGCTCAGCTCAGTGCTACCACCCCCGCACTGACTCAAGAACGGCGAAGACAAACACACACTGTCCTCTAAAGCGTGTGCCGTCAGGCGACCGCTTTTTTCACACTGCAGACTCACCGTGCAGCCACTTCAGAGCTACAGCGTCGGAGGACAAAGCAGCTCTGGGCAGCTTACAGGCAAGCCTGCAGGCGCCCGGCCAGACTACAGGGGTAGCTGGTGCGCGGTAAGCCGAGGACACCCTGGCTGACCTAAGCCTGCCCACCTTGGCGGTGATCGGCCAATTGTGCGCCATCCCCTGGAAGCTCCTGTCTACGGTCGGCTATAGAATAGCCTTGACTTGAACCGGCGAACTAATAATAGTAGTTTTAACCTCTCTTGTATTTTGTTTTAACTTAAATCTGTAAAAATGTGACTAAGGTTTTATTCATTACATAATTTTGTAAACACACTTTGTAATATCTCCTGAAAAAGAACCACACAGTTATATCAATTTTGTGCAAGTGTAGGTGTGGAAAGGTGCAATAGACTTTCAGGTACAAGTATTATTTATTTATTTATTTATTTATTTCTTAGCAGACGCCCTTATCCAGGGCGACTTACAATTGTTACCAGATATCACATTATTATTTTTACATATAATTACCTATTTATACAGTTGGGTTTTTACTGGAGCAATCTAGGTAAAGTACCTTGCTCAAGGGTACAACAGCAGTTTCCCCGACCAGGGATTGAACCCACAACCCTCCAGTCAAGAGTCCAGAGCCATTATGCAAGTTTATTAACAGATGACCAATATTACTGCAGGATTACAGTGGTTTATTATTTGTCAGTGTACTAGAGCCTCACTTTGTGTTGTTTTCATTCACTCCTCTCACAGAACTGAACCAACAGAACCATAGAATACAATAAGTATCCCCATCTAGTGTGTAATGACATAAACCAATAGTTTTACTGCATTAGCTTTTCAGACTGTTATATTTTACTTGTTTATTATTAGTATTATGAATTTACTTTTAACTTCTACAAGTGTTTGCTCTTTAAAATGTACTAGTTATGTGTAAAATGCATATTTCAACTTTTAGAATGGACCTCCAAGGAATGTGTTGTGATAGTAGAGGAAAAACAAGTCTAATTCTTTATGTCGAAGAATGCATGTTACAAAAGATTTACAATGTAACCAGCTCAAACAGGTATTCTGTTATAGCACAGTACAATAATACAACCAGACTTCTGTGCAGCTTGCAGATGACATTCATTTTGTTTCATGCAGCAGTTTATCTTTTATGATGTATGTGTCACAGGTAACTGCAGGAAATTTTCCTTAGTTACCAAAAACAAACCATTCCATTGTTAAAGGCCCTAATTAATGGCTAAAAGGTTATGACTGGTTGACTGTGCTTAGTAGTTTAAATAAACAGCAAGGGAAATTATCTTGAGGTGCTGAAAAGAATTATTTTCTTATTGCTGCCTCCATTTTTCCTTGTCTGTTGACTTGTTGAAAGGCACGTAGTGTAATGAATACCCCTTAGCGCTATTAACCATTAGAAACTGCATGCTGACTATCCGCAGGTTGAGAAGGGCAAGTGTGTGTTTTTAAGGACTGGTTTTTAACTCTTTCAACGCTGTATAGTCTAAGAGCCAGTTTCAAAAAGAGCCTTTCTGAGTTGGTTGCACCCCAATTACAGAAAAGGTTTATCAGTTGTATCTGAAACTATGATGGGTGATGATCATTTTTAGCTTGGGTGTCACGCTGTATTTAATTTAATTGCCAAATCTTATTTTTAAGCAGGGGAACTTGTACATTTTTAAAAATCAGATGCTGTGACTGTTTCTTCAACAGTTCATAAAACATAAACAATGTGTGATGCCATCTTTGTTTTTTTACTGTTATAATACTCACCTTGGAAAATCTAACAGTACCTTTCACTTTGATTTAGTTATTAAGTGCATTTCTAGCACATTCAGAACTTCCACAGCGAACACCTGAAACAATGTAATCTTATCACTTTCTAGTTCTTATTAAGAAATACTCGGTATACTGTAGACATCATTGCCAATAACACATTTTATCTGTTTATTTTAGTCCATCTTGTTAATTTAAAGTCCATCCTACTAAGGTTTACACTGTCTGTTCATTAAGATTTTATACTTGTATTAAAAAATGTAATTGTTTCAGAGGTAAATATGAATGATCTTCTAATAAAAGTTTGTTTTAGAATCTTTACCACCGTTTGATGCTAAATAAATATGAATGGAAATACTATTTTATTTCATATAAAAACCTTAATTTAGCTCAACTATTCATTTGTAAATTGTCAAAGTATACCTTGAGCTTATTTGACTTGAGATAGAAACATAATTAAAAATAAATATCTATAAATATAATTTTTATGGTGTGGCAGTCTGGCGTATATGGTGATGTCACAGACTCAGAAGAAGACAGACACAGACAGCACTGGGGTATGAAACGCACTGATGTGCGTATTTATTAAATAAAATAAAAGGTTTAAACACAAAACTATACAAAATACTGGCGAACAGACATCCCCAGGCGATGGTGAACTGGCCTCCTCAGGCGATGGTGAACAAGCATCCCCAGGCGTTGCAAGCTCAGCAGCCCTAGGCGGTGTGGGACAGACAACCCCAGGCGGTGCGGGACAGGCAAACCCAGGCGGTGCGGGACAGGCAAACCCAGGCGGTGCAGGACAGGCAATCCCAGGCGGTGCAGGACAGGCAACCTCAGGTGGTGCGGAACAGGGGCAGGGCGGTCCCTCGGAAGGTGACAGCAAGGGCGGACCCTCAGTAGCTGAAGCCAGGAGGGGAGCCCCCAGCCCTCGTCTTCCTCTTGCGGTGGAGGTGGGAGCCGCATGTAGTCTCCCTCTGGCGGTGGAGGTGGAAGCAACATGTAGTCTCACCCTAGCGATGGAGGTTGGTACGGCTCTCCTTCTGTCGCTGGGAACCGGTGCGGCCCTCCCTTGGCTGCTGGGGACTGGTGCAGCTCTGGATGCTATGGCTCTACCCTCTTGGGCGCTGGACGCTCATGCTACCCCCTTCTGGGCGCTGGACACTCGTGCTCCCCCCTTGTGGGCGCTAGTTCCTCTTCCTGGTATTGGGAGGGGAAGATAGCCACTGTGTGTGCCTATATTCACACATAACTCCATCATCCCAGGTCCCGTTTTCCCTCTCCATTATTTTTTCTCTCCACTCTTCTCCCCTTGCTCCTTCTCCACATTCTCCTCTTTATATAGTCACAAAAAAACACTCCTTTTTTTCACACAGAAAAACACTTTTCAAAAATATTATTAAAAAACGCAGTCCTTCCCTGGTTTGACTCGTGAAGGCGGTGGTTTTTCCCACACAAGACACCATACGTGACTGATTGGCGCATGTGGTGACGTCACAAACCCGGATTAATAAAATAAAAGGTTTAAACACAAAACTACTCAAAACAAACGGTGCATTGGCCAAATTAAATAGGCAAACAAAACATTGACCCAAAATAAGTAGCGGTCTGGTATAGACCCAGCACATGTAGCAATTGTTATTTAGTATAATTATTTTTCTCTTTCTCTCTTTCCCGTACCTCCTCACTGTACACCCAACAAAGAGTGAGTGACTTGTGAGTGAGTGACTGTGGCAAAGTGGTAATTAGTAGCAGGTGTATAGCAGGTGCAGTGCGGATGCAGTAATTCCAAATAACAAACAGACAACAAAGTACGGGTGAAATTAGGGTTTTAAGGGTTGTCATGCTGATGCGCTGGGGAGACCGCACTGTGGTTGATCCCCGGAGCCAGCATCGCAGCCGTTGTGTGTGCTGATGCGCTAGGGAGGCAAAATAAGATGATCCCTGAAGCCAGCATTACACTTCAGCCATCAACACCAGACAGAAGGATATCTACATCATGATATGGAAGAAGGCGCAAATGGATGGAGACACCTATGGATCACATTAGTTTACTGTAAAGCTACGTCTTAGTTGGTGCTTATCTTGGCAAGAGCCGAGTTCAAATCAGCATGAAGTTTTGTTTTTTTTTTATAAATTTAGTCGTCGCCAATTATTTTTACCCCGGTTTTCACCCCCAATTTAGCATGCCCAATTATTATCTGTATCCCCGGCTCACCGCTCGCAACCCCCCCGCCGACTCAGGAAACGGAGGCTGGAACACGCGTCCTCCGAAACGTGCTCCTTCCAAGCCGTCATTTTTCGCACTGCAGATCCACAGCAATGCTACCAGACCTATAGTGCCGGAGGACAACACAGATCTGGCGGCTCCGCTGCAGAGCCACAGGCGCCCTATCGGCCACAGGGGTCGCTGATGCGCGGTGAGCCGTGGATTCCCCTGCCGACCTAAGCCCTCCCTACCCGGGCAGCGCTCAGCCAATTGTGCGCCGCCCCCTAGGAACTCTCGGTCACGGTCAGCTGTGACATAGCCTGGATTCGAACCAGCGATCTCCAGGCTATAGGGCACATCCTGCGAGGAGCGCCTTTACTGGATGCGCCACTCGGGAGCCCCCAGCATGAAGTTTTAACATCTACTCTCGTGTAATGGAAATCTTAATGATTAGAAATCCAATTGTCTGATGACCAGCCAGAAAACAATAATGAGCTGGCAATATACAGCAATGTGTATTGCACAGTAGTGAAAAAAGGATGCAGTCCTGCAAACAATAAACATGGTACAAAACACACACAATTAGACACACACGATCACAGGTCCAAAGTGAGTTCTCTCAGTGCTTGTGTTGAAGTACAATATATTACGTGCTATTGGTGAAAAACAAGTGCTGTGGAGATCCGACTTTGTGCTGACCCCTGGCGACAGCTCCGGATTTGTGTTTAGCCGTTACTAAACAGAAAATACCAACAAAACACTCTTTATTTTATTTTGGGGATATCTCCCGGTCCTTCCAGTCTCCTCGTATCTCTGAAACCCAAGCGAAGGAAAAGATTTACAATTCTCCGGCCCCTTTTATGCAATTATGCATGACCCCTTGGTAAACGATTGCAGCTGACTCTATTGCCTACAGCTGCTACCTTGTTTACCTTCCAGATCAATACGTTCCCGCACCGGAGTCTCGTCTTTTTCCAGACTGACTGACCTCCCGACCCAGGGAATAAACTGTCAGACCAACCTGTCCAAAGCCTTTCCCTTTCACTACTTAATGCCCTCACAGGTCGAGAGGGAGATTTACAAGCAGAACTCATTATATTTCCGTCACAGTGACTAATTAATCATTCACTTGAATCCCAGCATGTGAACTAATTTGTGCAACCCCCGTGCCAACATACAAATACACACTTTGCACGTGAAGTGACTGTGCCATTGTGACAGGAGTGAAAGGAGTCCCTCTTGTAATTCACCCTCCCGACTACTGGCAGCGCTGTGCACAGAGGGCCGAGACAGAGGAGAAAGGCCGAGTAATGGTTGGGGCAGAAGCCGCAGTGGGGGCGGCCATCTTAACTTGGGGCAGGACTTCATGGTTGAGCCCCATTATTGCAATCAGCTGTGCTGCGTTTGATGATTGTTGGGGTGGGGCTCGGCACTATTTAGGCTGTGGGGTTCTGCCATTTGTTTGGTGACTGTGCTGGATTAACACCTGCAAGAGACGTGCTGGTTTGTTTGTTTTTCATTTATTTCTTTTCAACCACTGAAGTCCTGTGTTTGCAGATCCTTGAAGAGCTGTGCGTTTGTTTTCCCTTGCTTTCCCTACCCCTTTGGATACCTGGGCGGATTTGCAGCACAGCTCCTTCTGTGCCTTTGGGTTTGTGAAGCCTCAGGAGGGAGCTCGGGCAGCAGCTGGAGGACACCGGTTGCCACCGCGTGGATGAACCAAGTGAATGTTTTGTTTTAACTTTTGCGTCTCTGTGTAGTGCGGGACTGTTCTATTTACTGTTTTTATTTCAACCCTTGATTACTATTGCTAGTATTCAAGGGGGTTTCTTATTTTTGTTTGTGCAATACAGAATATTAATAAAACCCTGCCCAGCCCTGCCTTGCTGGTGTGCAGGTTGTACCTCACTGGCTGCCTGTCTCCGTCGCTTCCTTCCATAACCCACCACAGCCATCCTCATGTCTAAATACAAATATACATTTTAAATCACTCATGCTACATAACCCCACATTATATCCCATGCACCAATATATCCTCATCTAACAGACAACATGAAACACAAAAAACGCACAGGGCGGGGGCACTTGCCACATATGGTTTATGATGCAACAAACAGGGATTGCAGATGTGTTGAAACAAAAATGGATAATGTGTTGATAGTAAGTAAACTGTGCCAATTTAACCAGCATTTTCCATAAGTCTTTGTTGCTGTAAACCATATTGAAAGGATAGCTGACCTCAATTGTCCAATGAACATTGTAAATTATAATTATTAGGCATGCAATCAGGTCTGAACATTAACATGGTGGTATGAATACAGTGGCTGTATTAAAAGAGTAATTTGTTTCAAATGTAATGTTCTTAGTCTTTTTTTTTTTTTTTTTACTGTCCTCTTACTTTAGTGCTAATTGCCTGTTATATACCTGTGGTAAAGTGGTTTGTAGTGCACAGGTGCTGTGGTGATGCAGTGCTCAGGAATGACAGACACAAGTTCACAGTGAAAAAGCAGCTCTTTATTTGCTGACAAATAATAATACCTGGCTCTAAACAAGACACACACAAACACAACAGGGTCACAAGTCCAGAGTGAGTGAATTTAGCTACAGCTTAGCTACAGCTCTCGGAGGTTAGCCATCTATAATGACAAGCACAGGCACCTTTCAGGAACCATAAGGAAGGAACAGATTATTATTTGTTTATTTAGCAGACGCCTTTATCCAAGGCGACTTACAGAAACTAGGGTGTGTGAACTATGCATCAGCTGCAGGGTCACTTACAACTACGTCTCACCCGAAAGACGGAGCACAAGGAGGTTAAGTGACTTGCTCAGGGTCACACAATGAGTCAGTGGCTGAGGTGGGATTTGAACCGGGGACCTCCTGGGCACAAGCCCTTTTCTTTAACCACTGGACCACACAGCCTCCACACCATCGCCACACCCCCGTTATACCCTTAGTCACTCCCCCTGCGATAGCTACTTCAATCACGTCTCTTCCAATCTATGACTGACACATCGCGTACCGCATTAGGGCGATGACTTTGGGCATTGTGACTCCGCCCCCTTCCTGAATGGCTGGCTTACGACTGACCCTGGAATGAACTGCCAGACCATCCAGTACGAGGCACACTGTTCCTGTTATACAGCGCCCTCACAGGTCGGATTGTTGACTAGGATTCATTCGCTCTCTGTCACAATACCCCCATACACTTGCTACTTTTTTAAACATCTCTGAGTCGGTTTAGATCTTAGAATGTTTTTTTATTGGTTATGTAAATGCAGTCCTCCAGCCTTATATCATCTAGCAGTTTTTTTCATCCTTCTGGCAGTTTTACTCAGGCACAGCATCCTGAACAATTATCTTAATGCTTTGGTGCTTTTTGTATGAAAGGCTCTTTATAAATCAAATTTGATTTTAATTTGATTTGAGAATTGCTAGTGACTGGCTAAAAGTACTACCATGAAAACAGAGGACGTTATGAAAAGAGGGTATTTAGGCACAAATCTGTTTCCAATTTATGGAAAGCAGTCTTGCATTGTAACACATTTCTTAACATTCTGCTGAACAGCACTGTAGGTGATCTGTCAAGTGCTAAGTAACTGCGAGTAACAGTTTGTAATTTGGTGCAGCTGTCCGCATGCCCTAGCAAATGATCTGTTGCATCCCATAGGGCTATTTCTTTGGAATTAAGAGATGTGAAGCTGTCATGCTCTAAATGTTCACTTCTAAAAGAACTGAAAAAAGAAAATCACCCAGCTGTAGTAAACTATTTGAAAATGACACTGCAACAGTTGGGTGGTCTCAGAAATGCAGCTCAAATGTTGATACAACACATCTTATCTTTAACGGCCCTTATTCTATTTTCCTATATCTCTGTACGTATGAATAGAAATACCTATGCTCAGCAGCAGGAGGTTGTGTTTATAATCTAGATTATGGCTACTGCCCTGTCTGTACTGAATATTACAGATGGATGCTGTCAGGTGGCATAATTATCTTGTTAACTTTATATAATAGTAGCTTCAAATTAAATGTATGTATTTATTTATTTTTCTGTTCCCTTACAATGATATTTGCAATCACTATGAGGTTCTTATTGTATTTTTATTTTTATTGCCAGCTTGTGTTAAGGTGCTTTTCCTTTTGCTATGCTTTTCCTTTTACCATGATAGTATTAGTTATTATTACAATCTAGTGTATCCAAAGTAGCACTTCAGTAGATTTTTTTCCTTAAATCTGGAGGAAGAGTTTGCAAAAATCAAACAATATGTTTCCCGTAAATCACAACATGGACAAATTTGTTTCATGAGTTCGAATTTACTAATTCACAACCAAGCTAAAATACTATTTAAATACTATTTACTACCATCAAGAGTAAGCTTAGAGTTCACTAAGCTTTGTTTAAATAAACAGGTTCTAGTTGTTCAGAGCGGTGCGTAAAATAAATAAAGGTGTCTGCAGCTCCAACTGTGCCAACAGAGGATTCTAGGTAAGCTCTCAGTTTCAGATACTGGTACAGTAAAAACAGATGTTGTTGCTCAAATTTCAAATGTCTGATTTTCTGCATTTTTGCACATTTTTCACATTGTATTTGATCAGATTTTTTTGTGGGTTGTAGTAGTATATAGAGGGAGTCTGAAAGAAAAAATGACACCAAAGTTTGATGCTTCTTTCATTTGTTTGGTGTGCAAGGTAATCAAACATGCAATCTTCAGGTGTGTAAAAGTTATTGCCCCCCTTAGTTAACTCAACCCAATTAAATGGATAATTAAGGTCAACTGTTTGAGTACGTTGGTTAACAACCAGGCCTGATTTGGGCCAGCCCTGCCCAATATAAATCTGACTAACTTTGGCCCTTACCATCAGAGTGAAGTTGTCAGCACACAGGTTCTAGAGGCACATCATGCCACGAACAAAATAAATTCCTGAAGACCTCCGGAAAAAAGTTGTTGATGCCTATCAGTCTGGAAAGGGTTACAAAGCCATTTCTAAGGCCCTGGGGCTCCACCGATGCACAGTCAGAGCCATATTGTCCAAATGGAGAAAGTTTGGGACAGTAGTGAATCTTCCCAGGAGTGTCCGTCCTGCCAAAATATCTCCAAGAGCAAGGTGTAAAATTGTCCAGGAAGTTACAAAGAACTCTAGAACAACATCCAGGGATCTGCAGGCCTCTCTCGCCTCAGCTAAGGTCAGTGTTCATGACTCCACCATCAGAAAGACACTGGGCAAAAATGGGATTCATGGCAGAGTAGCAAGGTGGAAACCATTGCACACTAAGAAGAACATGAATGCTCGTCTCAAGTTTGCACCTGGATGATCCTCAAGAGTTCTGGAAAAATGTTCTATGGACAGATGAGTCAAAAGTGGAACTTTTTGGCCGACATGGGCCCCGTTATGTCTGGCGAAAACCAAACACTGCATTCCACAGTAAGAACCTCATACCAACGATCAAGCATGGTCGTGGTAGTGTCATGGTTTGGGGATGCTTTGCTGCATCTGGACCTGGACGCCTTGCCATCATTCTACAGGTAGAATGTCAGGCCATCCATCTGTGAGCTGAAGCTGAAGCACAGCTGAGTCATGCAGCAAGACAATAATCCAAAACACACAAGCAAGTCTATATCAGAATGGTTGAAGAACAAGAAATTTAAAGTTTTGGAATGGCCTAGTCAAAGTCCAGACCTAAACCCCATTGAGATGTTGTGGCAGGACCTGAAACGAGCAGTTCATGCTCGAAAACCCACAAATGTCATTGAGTTGAAGCAGTTCTGCATGGAGGAGTGTGCCAGAATTCCTCCACGGCACTGTGAGAGACTAATCTATAACTACAGGAAGCGTTTGGTTGCAGTTATTGCTGTTAAAGGTGGCGTAACCAGTTATTCAGTCTAAGGGGGCGATTACTTTTTCACACAGGGGCATTGGATGTTGCATAACTTTCTTTAGTAAATAAGTGAAATATGTATCAAATTTTTGTGTTATTTGTTCACTCAGGGTCCCAAAAATGCAGAAAATCAGACAGGGGGCAAATACTTTTTCACGGCACTGTATATATATATATATATATATATATATCCTCTATATCCCATGGAACAGCTGAAAGAGCATTCACGTTATCTGGGAAGTGGGTGAAAGCCAGGCGAAGACAGTGTGAAACATCTTGAAAACTATATCACATGATTACTCACCCTCTCTATAAACATTTCCCATTTTAGTGCCCTGTCCGGACAGTTTTTCTTGGTCTGGAAGAATTTTAATGTATTTAACAAAAATATGAAAGCGCCTATAATGATAATGATGATTATTTTATATATAGACTGTTTTTAATACTTTTCACATTGTTAAGTGCCAAATCTTATTTTTTGTTTCTTCCCTTTTTTTGTCAGCTATTATTATAATCTCTTCTGTAAAGTTGCCCTTTCTATGCTTTTGAACACTTTGAGCCATTGTCTCACCTCATACACAAATACACCTGCAGCAGTTTGGTGCAGTCTGAGTTCCTGTTTAGATTAATGTAAATGTATTCATTTCTGCAGTCTTGTCTGGTCCACCTTTGCTGATACAGCCTACGTAACATATGTCTATGGCAGGCAACTTGAACTGAAGAGCAGCTCCTGAAAAGTTCCTTAACACAGACTTATATCTTCCTGATAAGGAAACATGCTGTTGCTGAAATAGATTACCAGTGTGAAGTGGTTCTGATACCTTTGGCATGTAAAAATATACAAACATTATCACTGTGGTGCTTTTCCACCTGCCCAATGTTATATTTTGGTTTCATATGTTCAGTTGGGAAATAGCAGTTACGTCTTTAAGGACTTTTGTGATGTTCAAGACAGTGCCGTGAGCCGAGTTGTTAGTTTTCCATTTTGACGGCTTGTGGTAAATCCGCCCCACAATAATGCCAACACGATCACCAGTCCTGGGTGCGTGCAGTAGTGCTCGTGGTGGGTGATACAGTTTATTTTGTGACAGTAGCGCAGTGCTGTTCTGGCTTAGTGCTGGCCCTTGGCGACAGCCCCGGAATCGTGTTAGCCGTCTAGTAATTTACAAACAAGACAAATTACACACAGACAAAGAAACAAAACACTCATGATACTGGTCTCACTATACAGGGTCTCTCACAGTCCTTCTAGGTTCAAAACAAAAAACAAGCGAAGGAACAGATTGCGATTCTCTGCCCCCTTTTATACCGTCACACATGACCCCTTGGTAAACGAGTGCAACGGCCTCTCCAATCTGCGGCTGCCACGTCGTTTCCCTTCCGTGTCAATGCGTTCTTGCAACAGAGTTTCGCCTTCATCCAGACTGGCCGACTTCCCGACCCTCGGAAAGAACTGTCAGACCAGCTCTTCCAAAGAACTCTGTTCTCGCTGCTTAGTGCCCTCACAGGTCGGGAGGGAGATTTACCACCAAGAATCATTGTATTTCTGTCACAGGGTTAAACTCAGATTATTCTTTAGTAATGTGCGGCCCGCTATACACATTAGGTTAAACTAGTTTTCTGGATATGCAGCCTGTGATAAAAGTTTGGTTGCGCCCCTTTGATCTAGGTAGTCTCTGTATCGTCGGTGTCACAGTCGCGGTCTGTTAAATTTCTGTTTCAAGGTGAGTTATAGTCTTTTGTTAATTTAACCCTCCTTTTCCAAGTGCAAATTAACTCCTGATAAATTATGACAATTAACAGGGATTTGCTTTTAAATTCCCACACAAACAAAATAAATAGTTGCAAGAAGCCATTATTTTGAGATAGGCATAATGACCTCTTGAAATTGCCAAAGTCAATGCTACATACGATTTGTTGATTATCTGAGGCTGCACAAGTTTGTTATCCTGCCCTACGTGCTTCTCCACTTGCGGTGCGCTGTTTAAACACTCCTGTGATTGTGACATGCTTGTTCGGTAATTGTTTAGCCTGAACTTCGTTTGGTTTTCTTGTTTTTGTGTACTGCGCTGTCAAGATGCTTGTCAGTAGTACCTAGGACAGCAGTGTGGAGTAGTGGTTAGGGCTCTGGACTCTTGACTGGCGGGTCATGGGTTCAATCCCAGGTAGGGGACATTGCTGCTGTACCCTTGAGCAAGGTACTTTACCTAGATTGCTCCAGTAAAAACCCAACTGTATAAATGGGTAACTGTATGTAAACATAATGTGTAAAAAAAATAATGTAACTGTATGTAAAATATAATGTGCTATCTTGTAACAATTGTAAGTTGCCTGGATAAGGGCGTCTGCTAAGAAATAAATAAAATAAATAATACCTTTTCTTAGATTATCTAGAGACACATTAGAAGTTAATCCCACCATCTGCATGCAAAGTCCCCTTTTCATAGGTTTGAACGCGATCTTCTGTTGAAATGAATTAACATTGTTCATTATATTTAAATGACTCAAACACGGTACTTTTTCCACGTGCTAGGTTGTCTGCGGTTAGTGAATACTGCATGCAGTAAAGAAATGTGCAAAACATGTTACCGCTGTTTAGTGAATGAGTCCTTAGAGTCATTGTATTTCCTTAACATTTAGGCTATTTTCTTCAGAAGTAACTTCTCTGCTTCTCTAAAAGTATGTGTAGTAACCAAATGTGCAACAGGAACATGCTATGGAAAGTAAAATTCCTTTTCAAATTACACTGGAAGAATTTGAGTTGTTTACATTCTTTTTTTTGACAAAATCCATGAGAGTCAATGTACTGTAACATGGGGATTGTCATATGAAAATGTTGTCTTTGGATCACTAGACGTTGCTTTGCAGTATGTGTATTAAATGCTACAGTCAAAGAGATGTTACCACTCTCTGTGTTACCTTAGTCTTTTAATGGAGACATCTAAGAAGGCTTGATCAATGAGATTGCACATGCCCTGTAAAACAAGAAATGCTGACAACACTTGTCAGTCTTTCCACACAACATTTAAAAGTCCTATCTGAAAATCACAAACACCTGGGATTGGTTATATATAAAAAATGTTCAATCCCACAGTAGATGGGGGCTTTCATATTTTTAAGACCTAGAGGGAAAAGAAAAAAATTGGTTTCAGATTTCTTGCTACACCTTGTCATATAAAAGAACATTTATATAACTATGTTTTTTCTGGTATGCGTTTAGATAAGAATTTCTTTATTACAGTGTTTTATATATATATATATATATATATATATATATATATATATATATATATATATATATATATAGCAATTTCAGATTTTGTTTGTCAATCTTCCCTCCTGTAATCTAACTCTCCTTAATTGTGGAGAATAACAAAGCAGTCTTGCCTCACTCCTGATCTTACAGCAGTCGCTCCCAGATGCATGTTATCCAATAATTGGGTAAACCTTCCTGTTTACCAAAGCAGCAGTGCAGCTGAACCAGCGACAGGGTCTTCCCTGTCACAATCCCCTATTGAATCAATTTCAGAAATCTGGTCAATTGATCTGAGTTTAGTTTAAAATTTAAGTGAATGACTAAACATTTAGTACTACTAAACTAAACTGAAGCGTGTAGCAGGCTGACACACATCGATGGAAGAATTACAGATTAATCTCGATTACAAATGCATCATATTTGTGTGAATCAGGTGAGTGTATAAAATGGGTAAAGACAGTTATCACTGATTTCAGTCTCTGATTTTACACAACTGGATTCAGTTTGATAAACCATGTATTCTTGCATTAGCCATAATCCACTCAATTGATTTGAGGGCCATTTGACCAAAAAAGTCCAAGTTATGTTCTACTGTAGCTTTACTGAAAATATCTTGTTTCCCACAGTCATTTCCTTTACATTCATAAACATCAACTGCCAAACCTTGTCAGCTTATGGTTATATGTTGACAACTCCTGTCTTTAAGCAACAGGCTATTGTGTACGAGGCATTTACCATAAACTTGGGTGGTGATGAATAGTCTTGGGCTGAATGTCTGATGGTCTGCAATCATTAAGTAAGAACATGTGCTTTTCTCCCAGAATTTAACATTCAACCAACTACACTGCACAGCGGGTGATGAATTTAAACTTAATCTACACCTTGATTCTGTTATTAAAAAGGCTTGGGGAATTGGCTACCCTACAAAGGTTAAAAGTCGAAAGACCAATGATAGATTGACAGTAATAAATAGCTTGTTATGCCCCCTCCTGGATTAATGGTATGAATTGTATACATTTGCAAACCTCTTGGTCATGGACAAGGTCAACTCACTTATATATACACCAAAAAAATAAACTGTTTCACGTGTACCAGTGCAAAAAAGGGTCAGCCACATCAGCATGCGATGTAAAATAAATGTTGGGTTCCTTATTGAGAGACATAAGTTGAGACTATACAGTTAAGACTAATTTCAATCCTTACGCCAGCAGAAGAAAGATGAAGCAAAAGATGAAGACCATTTGTGAATTGCCATAAGATATCTGACAAGTTCTTAAGTGACTGTTCATAGAAAAGAATGTTGAGCATTATGTTTTTGTTTGGATTCACATCCCAGTTAGTTTTGGGTGTCTCAAGTGAAGTCCAATAATTCCCACATTTGAGTTTATGAGTAGACTGGGACCAGTTAGTCCCAATTGTACTTTCACCATTACACTATATCACATTTATATGGCTGAACCTTTTTCCAACTTGGTTCTTTTTGTACACCCCTTACAGTTGGTTCTATAGTAGATCTGAATCCAGTCCCTTTCTGGTAAGTAATAACTTCCTCTAAGCCAATCAGAGAACCAACAAGATGGCTGTTGTTTGCTCCAGAAGGAATATAATCAGGTGCAGAAAAACCTGCCAATTCCCATTTTAATTAATTTTCTACATAAAGGTCACTATATCTAAATCGCTACCAGTATGATGGTTTGATTTAAAAACCAAAACATTAAAGTGCCATTGAAAGCACAAACTGGAACTTTGCCACGGCACATGAAAAAACTAAATCTGAAAAATCCAGAAATGGTTAATGTGGAACTTGGATGGACTGATCTTAACCAGCTCTGTACCTAAATAAGACCCAGGTAAGGCTGGGTCTTTTCTCTTACTGCTGTTGCTATGATGCGTTCACAGGCTGTTCTGTCTTGCGCTGAAGTAAAAAGTGTCATAACAAAAGCTGCCATTAATTAGCGATTGTTTAAATAGTGTTATTTTCTGTTTATAATAGAAGTAATCCTTCTAAATCGGTCCTTTCCTGGTCATTAATGACTTTGTCTTGTGGAATTAACTGAGAAGTAGCCATTAACTACCAAGAATGGTCAGGGATTTTTACCTAAATAAGCACACATTGAAACCTGTTACAGTATTTTCCGTATTACATGACAACCACGTTACACTGTAAAAGAAAACCCCACAGTCACGGACACCAACAAGAACAAAAAAAATTGGGGGTCACAAGGACTCTTTCTTTCTTTCTTTCTTTCTTTCTTTCTTTCTTTCTTTCTTTCTTTCTTTCTTTAACAGTATTTACTGTATAATACAGACACACAGGTCCCTCAACAGTTACTTGCTATATTAGATATATATTTTTTTGATGATTAGATGATTATTTTTTATATTATATTGTAATAGCAAGACCTGAATAAAAAAAATCTTATAAACAGCATAGCTCCATACATTCCTGCTACATACAGAAATGCTCTACAAGCTCCATTAAGACAAAATGCATTATGAGTGACTTTCTCTCTGCAACCCTGAAAGAGGTCTACATATTTTGAGATATTTTACAGCCGGGACTTATTTCACTGAAACTCTTTTGTACTTGTTTTCAAGCACATCAAAGCTATCAAAACGGTTCAAAAGACTAATCTAGAGGCCTTATCTGTTGGACAACTTTATTGTAACAACAATAGAACAAAACAGGTGCTTAGCTTTTATTTTGTTAGCTCTTTCTCATTTTTAACCTCAGTTGGGTGTGCTATGCTCAGATGTGAGGCTGCAGGAGGTGTCAAGATTGTGTTGTGGCAATTCATATGGGTCTCCCTGGCCAGCCCTAAACATCAAGGAAAACTGGCTCTGTATCTCCCTGTTCTGGGACTTTTGAAATACTTTGTATATTATTATTAAACCTTTTTCTTGTTCTTGCCTCCCTTTAGTATCACGGAAAAAAATAATATGCAAAATCCACCTCAATAATTCTGATTATATAAGCCTTGGTTAGTAGTTCCATCAGGTTTGATCTAAAGTCAGAAAAAAACAAGCATCAAACTTAATTTTTCAAAAGACATTTATTAGAAACATAAGGTCATACTTTTTCAGTTGAAATCCAACATGCCAGAATAATTACCAAATACAGTGTTACAATAAACAAGGCCCAAGTGATGTTGATACTGCATAGCTGACTTAGTATGGTAGTGGCAAACACATGTTTGACCTGACTACAGCGTCTGTTCCCATGAAGCTCTTAAGCACAAATGATTGTTCATTTGAATGTGGATGAGGGAAGCATGTCAATGTTTTGTAACACAGCAACAACACCAGTAACTCATAAAGTTCTATATCAGGACCATACACTATTGTATCTAATGTATTATGCTTGTATTTAATGTATTTGCAATGATTTTTACTGTTTGTATTTACTGTACTATGCCCTGTATTTCACTGTATTTAATGCATTGTTTCTCACTATCTTGTAAAGTGCTTTGTGATGGTGGTCCACTATGAAAGGTGCTATATAAAATAAATATTGATTAATTGATTGATCTATTAGGGGAGCGTGCCAAATTACATATTGATGACTGAGGCGTGATTCTAATATAAAATTTTAATATTGGTTTATGTTGAGGTTAAGAGGTTGGACTACAGTGATAAGGACATTAGGTTTGAGCCCCATCTTAGTCTCTGGCACACATAAAAAAAAATGCAGCAGAAGCTCTAGATTACTCTTGCGATGACAAATCAGTTTTGCAAAGATTGAATAAACCATTTGAGTTTGATGATGAGTCATCAGGTTACAAAACGGTACTGTATTCGTTTTGAATCGGTTAGTAACTAAATCGCTATTGGTGGCTGTCAGGATGTGAGTGGTGTGGAAGTGAGTGAATGTCCAAACAAGAAGTATATTTACAAAAAGTTCAGTTTTGGTATGGGGAGTACCACCAACCTTACTTAGCGCCCTTCTTGGTTGGGAGGTAGATTTGCAGCTCAGATTCCTTCTCTCCCGTTCACAGTGCCAAAAAGGTGTTCTTTTAAGCTAGGTTCCTGTTCCATTAGGCAGAAAATTCAGTTTCACTACAAGGGTGTTTCCTAAGCCGAAGTGCTCTCTTAGGAGGTGTTCCTATACACGGAGACTACTGTACCTGTTTGTCACCATCATTTCAAAAAACATATACAGTACATCACGTTAAGTCAAACGAGCAAAGCCCACATTAGTTATTTTTTCTAAAAGGAGAAAAAAATGTCATGAAACTTTAAATACTTATTTATAAGCTCATAATAGCATTTAGGATGTGTGTGTGTATGAGGCCAATGATGACTATCAGCAAATTTAAATTAGTGATGCTTTATAATAGAAGAGAATGACTACACCAATTTTATTTTTTGTGGTCTATTCAACTGATCAATACATTAAGTACTGGTGTATTGCTGTTTTGTTAAAATATGTTCCTTTGGTGTAAAAATATGTTCCTTTGTGCATGTGAGATTCCCATCAGGAAAAACTTAAATGACACAATAATACATTCAAAAAACAACATTTAATTTAGGTACTTGTAAGTCTTTAACACTTTTCTTATTTGTTTTAGAATTGTAATCAGCATTTTTTCTTTTCTGAAAATTTGCACCAATGATGATTTTGAGGAAATAGCTTTGAGAATCTAGACCATTTTGTTGAATTAACACAAGTCTTTTGAAGTGACGGTGATGTGCAAAAAAAGTCATTAGTGTACTGATATATTACTGAACTACCCTCAAAATACTGACTTTATTTGAATAATAAAGAATTTTAAAATGATTATTCTTTAATTTGTATAATTACTATTTAAAAGAATGTAGTAATACTGTGCCCTAAGTGGAGCTTTAGTGTGCATAACCAGAAGAATGTAATAATTACTGCAAGCAAAACAAATTAGTTGAACGTGGTTAAGGATATTAGCATGGAAAATTAACTACATGAGTTGATCCTCCCTGGTCTAACTGGGTGCAGATACAGTATGATTTTGTAAACTTTAAATTATGTGGAAAAGTGCATCTTATTACAGTTAAATAAACAATTCAAAAAAATAAATGAATGGAAAAATGGGCATTCAAATGTGTTTATATTCTCCCCTTTTGGAACATTTTGTAATCAATATGACAGAATCCACAGGGATCAAAGATTAATCATTTTAATTAAATATCCCCAAATCAGCTTCAAATTAAATACTTTCCAAATACAAATTATAAGCCAGCTGTTGAAAAACGACTGCAGTAATAATGGCTATTAGAATAATTACTATTTATTTCTATCATTTACATTTAGATGCTCAATTTACATCAGTAAGATAAACCAGAGCAGATCACTTAATCTATAATCAGATGAGTCCTCGGCTCAAGTAAACGATTTAAAGGTAATTCAATATGGGCTTGGAATTTGGACAATAGATATCAGTGGGTTGAAACCGGAAAATCATGTCATTACAACCAGAGAATTAAATCTTTATTCCAACTTCTAAGCAATTATTTAGTTGAACTCTGACAAGTGTATTCTGTGAATAATAAGTTACAGAATGAGTTCATATTTCATACTTGTAGCAGGAGTGTAAAAGTAATGCAAACAAAACCAAGAAGGGACCCAAACCCCTCTCGTCCAATATCTGACATCCAGTTCATCTCCACTAGGAGTGCCTCCTCCAGTTTAAAGATTATGTGCTTTATCTATATTTGTATTCCCCTTGCATTGTTAGTTTGTGTAAATATACATATATATATATATATATATATATATACACACACACAGTCCTTTCTCAGTGCAATGATTAAGAGCAGGTTTCTTCTCCTTCCCAGAATCCTACTGTAAAAATGACACCATAGAGTGGCAGAGAGTACACCAGTACATTTACAATCTGTATCCAAAAACTGACAACGACCACTGACCGAATTCAAGAAAAAAAAAAAACTTAAAACTTTTTTTATACAGCGTCTTTCATAGTGGACCATCATCACAAAGCGCTTTACAAGATACAAGACTAGGGTGTGTGAACTATGCATCAGTTGCAGAGTCACTTACAACAACGTCTCACCCGAAAGACAGAGCACAAGGAGGTTAAGTGACTTGCTCAGGGTCACACGATGAGTCAGTGGCTGAGCTGGGATTTAGATGTTGGGTTTGACACAGTTCATGGGAAGGGAACTAAATTAGATGAACTAGTCAGGTTGGTCACATTTCAAGTTTCCACACAGGTTTTATGAATAAAAGAAAAATATTGCAGCTGACTTTTCTATAGAGCTTTCCGGGTTTATATTGCACTGCAACATCATTTTGCTCAAGGGCACAACATGCAGAGTACCTGCAGCACAGCAGTCAGAATATGGCAACAACTAAAATGGGTATGTTGTACATTTAAAATGAATCTTTAAAAGCCCCTTGTTAAAGAACTTAGCTGACTACTAACTCTTAAAACAGTGGCTTTTTAAAGTCCCCAAGTTTTATGGATCCAAAAGGAAACATCAAACAGCCAAAATATAAGAAAAAAAGAATCTAGCACTCACAACTAGCTAACCGCTGAAATGAAGCCCCTTTTCTGTTTTTGTTAGAACACATTGAAAGACAATTCAAAATAAACTGTTTAGGTTTGTGGTAACTGGCACTCAGCTAATATCAAGCATTGTGGCTAAGCTCTCTCTCCTAAGTACCACAAAAACATAACATTTGTTCAGCATTTTGTGCTTTAGGTTTATGTACAAAAGGTATATTATACTGTTGGTCTGCTACAAAATATTATGGATGAACAAAAAATGGAAAATCAAAAGGTATACTGGTTAAGGTATAAATATACTGTAGATATAGTATTAAGGTGGTAAGAAGAAGATTGAAGACACATATGACTAGAAATCAGGAAGTAGATGGAGTCAATGGACGCTTGTAAAATCTTGACCAGTGGTTTTCAATGCTGGTTTTCAAGTATCCCCGATAGTAAAGGTTTTTGTTTCTTTATAATTTGACCCCAGTTTTCAGAATGTCCCATTAGGTTTTCAGTACAGCACCATCCCACCAATCGCTTCTTCACTCCCAGGAGATCAACAGCAGATGCCTGCGATCTATCGTACCCTGGAGGATAAAGGTCCACCTCGCTGGTGTCCACTTGAGCTTACTGGGCACCAGGCCAGAAATAGATGCTGTAGCATAGTGAGGTGAGCCCCATTTCTCATAGTAGCAGGCAGCTTTACTGACAACAACTACTTTCCCTCAAGGATTCAATGTCAATTCAGACAGTAGTACTCTCACGTGTTATCAGAGTATCTAAAGCCTTATCAGCTGTCTATCTAAACAGACTGTCAAAGTGACAGAAATTGGGTTATTAACAGATTTTAATAAAGATAAAAATATTTTTAAACCTACCAACCGGGTTCAACCATCAGAGGACCAAACGAAGCCTTGATGTAAGGAAGAAAAGAGACTCTGAAAGAACACACATAATTGTTAGTTATGGGACTCGAGAACTAAAAGTAAGAGGGCAACGTCCCAGGAGGGTAAAGAAGGAAGTAAGACAGTGCCTTCTTTCTTGAAGCAAGATATAGTGCATGAGCTGCGAAAGAATAGTGTGGCCGGTGGTCCCCTCTGACCACACAAAGAACCTGCAGAGTTACTAGAACTCCAGGTCGGGGAAGTGAGAGGCACTATCCCCCCCAAGAGATGGACCACCGGCTCCCCACTGAAACCGCACCTGTGAAGACAAACAAAGAGCGCGTGCCAATGTATAACATAAAAGCAAGAAGAGACAAACAATGACAAACAAAATAACTAAAATAGATGGTTAGTGGGACAAGCTATGTGTTGGCCATCTGCTCGGCAGAGAGGAAAAAAAGCTTCTATTAGGTGAAAAACTCTGGTAGTCCTGGCGGAGAGGGCGCCCCTACTCAGGGCATACTAGCTATAGACTGGTGAGCTGCAATAATATAGAATGGCAGTGTAGAGAGATGAGATGCCGACCATACTATGTGTTAGTTAGTAGAGGATCGATCAGTGGTTTGCTACTATCATGTCTGCTTGGAATGGAAAAGGTGAACTCACATTCAGAGATTTGGGTTTCACAACTCCAGTCATTCTCCTAATAGTGGAACTCCTTAAC
This sequence comes from Acipenser ruthenus, assembly GCF_902713425.1. Taxonomy (NCBI): domain Eukaryota; kingdom Metazoa; phylum Chordata; class Actinopteri; order Acipenseriformes; family Acipenseridae; genus Acipenser; species Acipenser ruthenus. Next base: position 31,770,256 of record NC_081190.1, on the reverse strand, counting down.
TCATAATCAAGACAGATTTCCAGTCTCGTACCACATCTCTCACCATGTATTAATGCTTGTAGTATTTGAGAGGATGAGCGGAAATGTTAGATGGGAATTAGCGTTAGCCTTGACTGCAGAAATGGCTGCTATGATCCAAGTATTGGAGGAAAGCTGGAGCGTTGGAAGCTCTGGAGAAGGATTTCTTGCTTCTAAAAGATATTTTTACATGAGAATCCAGGTTTTTGCAGTTGAGGCGATAGCGCAAAGGTGCGATATGAATGCCTTGGGAATAATGCGAACTGCGAAATTGAAGAGGCCGAGGGGAGATAACGGGTTGCCTTTAGAGACTGATTTTGATACTTGGAAGTTGTTAATTCCAGGACTGTCGAGTGGGAGGCTGGCTTCGGATTTGACAGTGTCCCTGGTGATTCCGAGAAATTCTAGTCTGGCCGATGGTTTATCTTGAGAGTGGGACACCTACTGAAGAAAACAGGGATCGCAGGTTGAAGATTGCTTGAGCCGGGGGGTCCGAAGGTGGGGATATAAGGAGAAAGTTGTCTTCCAGCAGATCCTGAACAGGTAGTGGAGGGAGGGATGAATAGGCATGATTTAAAAGCATCTAAAATATCCCCTTTTGCGAACCAGGCGCCGTGGCCTGCTGCTTTGATGGATTTAATAGCGTCGGAAGCTGGAGAATACTGGGCTTGAAGTAATGGAGATTGCTGCAGTGTTGGAAGCAACCCGTTTGTCCATATCGTTGAGCCGTGTATTAACTGAAGCAATTGAGATGGCGATGGGGTGAATGAGGGAGTTCATGTCCTTGAAAATGTTGTTATGAAGCTGAAGGATGGGATCTGTTCGGCTGCGCTGTGCTGGAGAGGAGGGGACGACCATGACTGGAGAGGAGGGGCTGCTGCAGCTTGTTCTGGGACTCTGGGCGAGTGAGTTTACGGAAGCGTGCTTGCGAGAAGGAGGCAACGTGGGTGTAGCAGATAAAGGTACAATTATTATTGAACAACGCCATACACTCGTTTCTAGCCGGGATGTTGATATTGTTGTCATGCAGGGTTTTTAAGAGTTTGGCGAGTGGCTAATCCTTGTAAAATAACTGCTCTGGAGGCTGAGCCTGCTGGTGGGGCGTTTTCATCTCTATAATGTCGGGGCAGTGGGTCTGGTAGCTGGGTAGAGGTCTGCATTAGAAGTAGACGGTACTGAGCTTCCATCGGAGAAATGATGAGATAGAGAAGTGAATGCAATATTTTGAGGAGATCCGGCAGGGAGGGAGAACGGGTCACAGTGTATGCAAAAAAGCTAAATGCAAGAGAAAGAGCTGAGCTGTGACTGGGTTTAACTAGGTAGTCGATGATGATAGGCAGGTGAAATTAGGAAGGGGCGAAGCCCTGGTTCACGCCCCCTGAACTCCACTAAAGTTAACATTTATGAAAAATACAGCTGAATTACAATATTAGAGACAATATTCTTTGTGAATAAACGAGAACAAGATGAAAGATTTGTTATTATGTGTTTGAGAAAAGGTTTTAGGTTTGCTTTGTGAGAGATACATACTTGACATATACCAGTAGTGCTGAGTGAGATAATGTGTGAGATAAATTATTAGGTAGCAAATACACACTTGATAAATAGTGTTTCCATTACTTAACTGGTATTTTTCAAATTCAGCTTTCTTGGCTGCTTAATGTTCCACACCATAGTCATTTTGTTTTCTGACAAGTCGAAACCCCTCATCTGGGCTCTGATCAAAGCTTCCCCACTCTCCTGAGTTTGTCATGGCTGAATGCCCTGTGTTGTGGGATATTCTCGGCTTGCAGGCAGTGAGTGCTCCTACTGCAACCGATTAATAGCCATGATGAAAAGGGACCAGCAATCAAAGCACTTTTATAAAAGACCATTATTTACTATCACATATATAAATGTCCATCACACGAGTCTAAAGAAAACTCAATACATGAATACATGAAAAACTTTTTACATTTACACACATGCTGCATGTAGTATTACTGTACTGTGTTATTAGTTCTTTATATTATTATTAATTGGCAAGAGCTGTTTAAGGGACAGTGTAACGGGGTAGGGATATTTGTAAGCAATCAAGCTAAAATACCTTTGATGTAGTCAAGTTCTCCAAAAGTTACTATTTTGGATAAATCTATATTTTTTTTTAAATGAAACAATTTGGTTGTAAAATGCTTTAACAAAGATTTGAATACTGCCATTTTAACCATGGCACACAAGGAGAGACAGCGTTCTATTTACTGTGGCAACCCAAGGGTTAAGGATTCTGATTGAACTGAACTGGGCAACCCGTCACGTACATTTACCAACTGAACTACTCCCCGTACTACGTCTCCTTTCCCAGGGGAGTAAATTTGGTGATATGGCGCTAGATTCTAGCGCCAGGGTACCTCACATAGCGCCAGCAACATTAAATTATAGCACCATATACATATATTTTTTATTCCTTAGCAACCATAGATGACAATAGTTTCTCATTGGGTCTGGACTACTCACATGACCCACCCACACTCATCCACATACACAGGAGAGAAGATTTGTGTTGTGTGGGAAGTTGTGAGTGGGGCTTGACCAGAAACAGTAACCTCCACTGTCGTATATCAGATATTCTGTCCTTACAGGACTGCAGGTTAAACATACAGTTCAGGTTATGTTGCCTCGAAAAGTAGCTTTTTATGGAACCGTTAATTCACATTATTGCAAAGATAATGTATATGTATTTCTTTTATCATCTGGATGTCTTTTGATAAGCAGCACATGTATCTGTGCTTATGTGATTTGTGTGTTTTTAAACTGATAATGATACACAGCTGTGTTTTTTTTTTTCCTTACTTGAGGAAATTAGTCATTAGGACTAATCGCTAATATTATCTTTTTTGGTAATTGAATGGCAAGCAGGAAATTATTTTGTTCTCTTTCTCGAAGGGCAGCCACAGATGGCACAGTTGGAATACTGTTTGATTTAATGTTTAGAATTGATATGTTTATTTTGTTCTAATATAAGCACCAATTGAAGTGTTAATGCTTAGCTCACTGGGTAATGAATGAGTAGACAACTTCTTTGCCACCATATTATACTTCCGTCTGAGGGTCAGACATTTTTGGAATAATAGTACATAAGAAGGTTGTTTATGTACAATCTAAAAAAAAAAAAGCCTTTGGAGCCTGATCCGCAGCTTTGACCCTAGCGATGAGTTAACTTGGCATTGTTACTAATAAACTTTCAACCTATTAAAACCCTGCTGGAGCTTAATATTGTTCAGATTAATTTTGGCATTGTGTTTTCCAAAAACAAACATCATACAGTACAAATACATTTATAAATACATATTAAAAATGTATACAAAAAAAATAACATAGGTGAGACAATGGAAATCCTCATTTAAACCCATCGAACAAGTACAAAGGCAAAGATATATTCTGGAAGGAATTAGACAGGTAGAACCTAGAAATAAACAATGTAGATACAGGAAAAAATAGTCCAACTACAGTGCTTAGAAGTTTCTTTCTAGTTTTTTTTACCAAAATAATACATATTTTTGGTTTACCTCAGAAATCGTAGTGTTGCTTCTAAATACGTCCGACTATATTTAATGTGTACGCAGATTATTTTGAAAGATATTACAGTATTTATATAGTACCGGTATATGATTTAATTGGGAATACTTTTCCCATTGTAATAATATATCTTAATGTATATTTAATTTTTCAAAGGAATGTTGAGCAATGTTTAAAATCTAGTTTTACCATGTATTAGCTTTATTAACATTATTAATCCTCCAGTCCACTGCTTTTTACTTTTATTTTTTACATTCATTCAGGTATGCAAATATTTCAAGTGTAAGGTTACCGATAAACTGCTGCATCCTGCTACCTGTGTGGTCATGTGGTCTGCTTGCAGCTCGACCAATAGGAGTGAGTTTGAACTACAACACATGAAAGGACTCGGTACCAGGAAGCAGTAGCAACTTTTCGAAAATAGATATGTAGATATTCAAAATTGAAATATAAAAATACAACAACAGAACAACAAGATCTAAACAGGCTTAAAGGGGGGCCCGTAAAATATTGCTAGTATAAATAAGAGGAAATTGGTTTTGAAACCTTGCTAAGACACTTTAGACTGGGACAACACAGCTGGATGCTGCGGCTAAAGGTTTCACTTGTTGTTCACATAGCTTTAATCTTGTGTTCGGTCTTGGGTGACTGAGATTCCACATGATCAGATCCTGATGTTCACCCACAAGGTTCACTGCACCACATCATTCTGATCATTGAATCATTTCACACATTCAGCTGTTTTTAGATGCTTATCCTGCAAAAGTGCAGAGTGAGATATCAACCACAAAAATCTCATACAGCAGACACATTTTATCACTTTGTGATATACGTCTGGTTTTGTCAGATTTTGTATTCTAGCCCAAGGCAACATTATTGTTGATTCTTAAAGAGGTTTAGAAATGAAATAACGTAAACACAATTCATCTATAACTTGGGAGCTGTTGCAGACATTGTAAACATCATTGTTGTGGTTCAGAGACTATGTGGAGTTTGTTTTTGAAAAAACATATTTAAAATTCTTATTTTTCTTCCATGCATGTACAGTATAACACAACCTGTTTTAAAATTCACAAATATGGTATTTAAAATGACATAGTGATTAATGTGCCATTTTCCTAATTTAGTTTTGTTAGTTATGCAACTGATTTCAAATGTTTATTCTCTGCCTAGCAGGTCCTAAAGTATATGGTCCTAATGGATTGGGGACATGAGATTACTTTGGGCTTATTGTTTGCATGGAAAAATATGTCCAGTTGTGTAGCTGTAATGAATCTCCTGGCCTGACTAAGCAGGGCAAATCTATCACATATACTGAATCTTGCATGTCCTCTACCTGGTCGATCTCTTACTTCTTGTATGTAGCTATAATGAGACCATAATCTTCAGGAAAGATGTTTGTTTGCCATTTACAAAAAGTTAACAACGTCTGATTTATAGGAGTGTACAGCAAATGTAACTATGGAAGATAATAGAGAACAGTCACCAAGGAATTGCTATAACTGATGAATACCGCAGCTTTCAATGTTACCAGAATGTTACCAAAGGCAAATTTCCCTTGATTTTGTTGACCAGTAAGTTCCGCTATCATTTTATATGTCTTCCAATGAATATAAATGTGCACCTCAACTCGTAAAAGTAACTTCAAAGTTTTGGTAACCTTTTTACTGGTTGTCACAATCTCGAGCAGATTAAATAGCTGTAGTCTTGGATCTTCCATTCTAGCCTTGTTAAATTCCTAAATGGCAGGCACACAATGATACAGTCTTACCAAACAGTAAGTCTCCATTGGAAGTTATGCAAACATAAAGCTCTTCCACCTGCAGAGCCAAATAAAAATAATCATGAATCCTGGTCTAGGAGAAACCAACAAGACTCATGTTTCTCACACATCTTGAACTGGTGTTCACCACAGGAGGCAAGCTCTCTAGAAGTTCACAATGTTATGGCAGAAATAGTAGACTCATATTTTTTTTTTTGTTAGTAAGTTTATGTTTTTGTCATAAATCGTTTTTCAGATGAATACAGTGAACTGTAAGGGCATGTGAATAACTTCAGATTTACCTTTAACTGTATTTCTTGACAAAACCAAGCTTTTGAAGTTTGAACCATACCATTGGGCTAGCATTAAAATAACAGTGTAATACCCTGAAGGGGTACAATCTTTATGCCTTCTTTGAATGTTGTTTGTAAGGCACTGTACAGTATAGTTTCGCAGTCAGCGCTGTCAGTGCAATACACTATTAAAGCTAAGGTTGTACAGATTACTTTGATCAGCATAGTTGCTTCATCTCCAATCATAACCTAATCAGGTGCAATTGTGAAGAGAAGTGATAAGAGGCACTAGAAGGTAGAAGAAACAATAATTAAATCTCATATGCTAACAGTTTCTGAACACCCCTAAAGGATTAAAGACATTATCAGCCAAGATTTGTATTGCGCATCCATGCACTTAATTGATACAGCACTATACTATAATTTGTTTTATTAATTCATTTCCTATATATTGAATTAAGGGATAAACAGATTCTATTCCAGATTACAGACCCTATACATGTAAACAAAGATGATTTTTGGTTTTAACCGATAAAACCCGATAAAACACTCCCGATACAAAATAAAAAATGAAATCGGTGGATAGCCAATAAACACCAGAAAACACTGGAAAAACTGTGGAAATGGTTAATCAATTCGTGTTGACTTTACCCTATTCCCATTAAAAAATAAAACCTACTACAAAAATAATAATAAATACATTTCCCAGTGCTGCTGGGCAATGTCCCGCCTTCCTGACTTGCATCTATCATTGATTCGTTCTCAATACTTTAAACCTGCCCCAACTACTGAATGACAGCACATTCTTACATTTCTATTGGAGATTTAAAACGAGATTACAATCAGGAATGGAGTCTTGTTAGCGGGATTTCAAGCTGTATTACAGTTAAGACACAGAGGATTTCAAACAGAATTGTGACAAAATGTACAAAAATGTCTATGCACAAAAACCTCAGAAGAATGAGCTTGTGACCATAGGGATTTCATTGTGGAAGACAGCAAAGGAAAGAAGGTACAACTTAAGTGTGCAAGTACTGTCAAGTTACTACTCTACATATTTTGAAAGAAAAAAAAAACGCTCAAGCATTTTGAAAAGTAACCGAAAACACTAATTTCATACAGTATATCAAAAACGAAAGCCCCGAAAAAAACGATTTACATAAAACTCGAAAATAGCTAAAAATAAGCACCGAAAAATACAATTAATAAAACCTGAAAAACAGAAGCCCAGGTATAATTCTGCAAAATAACTAAAAACAAAAGATGCCTACAACCTTTTTGTTGTGACCTTGGAGACATTTTGTTTTTGACTTTATTGAAACAAAATATACCAAGTTTCATAACAATCTGACTGTTCATATTTTGGTCCTCTAGTGTGTAACCATATTAAACAAAAAGTTTATTTTACATCCCAGACCTTGGAATCCAGAAACAGGTTACTAAATCTTTGGGGTCACAGCCGCAGTCCCAAAAGGATTAAGCAGACATACTGGTACCAATTTAGCATTTTATGTAATCCATAGTAAATGCCTTGTCACAATTAATCATCAAAAGACTAAAATATCTTCCATTTTCACAAAGTGGCGCACCAGAGAGCACTGAAGATTGAACCACAATAGTCTTCTAATAATCTGGTGTGATAGGATATTTCCTGAGGGAGGGTCAATCTAGCATATACTGAAATCCAAAGCCCTGGCCAAGCCTTGCAGTTATATGCTAAACGCAACATGTAGTCAAGGATTTGATCTGACTGTTATTCCCGCTAGCTTTTCACCATTCTTATAGTTCAAAATGAAAGACAACCAAGTGGAAGACTGACTGTCTTCCCATAAATGAGTATTAAATCAAAGATGAGAAAATTCGGCCTTGGTGTATGTTTCACCACACCCACAGTCTAAGATGTGTATTTGTCTTCTCCTTTGGTGAGGTATAACACAACTCAGGCTATGTACTATTTTTTTCAGGTGGTTCCAAAACTTGAAATGCCCCAACTTTTTTAATTCATGGTTTTTTTTTAAAACATCTACTGTTAATTGTCAGTCTAGGTTTCTTTTAAATCATTCTCTGCTGAATTGCTTAAGCATGTTCCATGGGAATGTGTGGAAATTGCTGAATCATTTTGTAGAAAGCCTTGGTTCATTATTCTCTCATTTTTCAAACATATATGCAGGAAGGACTGTGTTTAAAAATGGGGCTTTATCTTCATTACGAATACACATGTTACATTTAGACATTTTGGAAGCTTACACGGACACTGATAAAAGTTGGATGTAATACCATAGAAGTACTGTGTGATGAGTTGGTTACCAGGTAGTCATAATGTATGTGATACCTAGGTAGGGTCCCTTTTATATATTACACTGTTAGTGATCTAAATCAGATCTTAAACTATTAACCTGGCTACATTTGGATCCGTTTGAAAACGCTGTGGTCAGCACCACAATGAATGTGACATAAACACTTGGCTTGCATTGGGAAGCTTTCATTATGTCTACCCCATTTTTATCAGTCATTTTTTTGTCAAACAAAGCAAACCTTCCATGTTATGGCCTTTTGCATACCTGGTGCTTTTGACACCTATCCATTTTGGGGATGATAGCCACAGGGAAACTATCAGGGTTGCACACATAGAAACAATTTGGTTTCAACATAGAACAGAACAGTCAATTCCCATCAATAGGCATTACAGTGATACTGCATTCTAACAGATGCAAATAATTCTATACAGCTAAGATCTGTTTTAGTTGCTGTGTCAAAATAGATATCAGCAACCAAAAGGGTTAGACATTGTTTTTGTTCACACAATCTCATATGCTAAAATGTTTCTAGTTCTAAACTTTATAAAATGGCACATATACTCCAGTAATTCCTGTACATAAGAGTCTTGCAACACTTATAATAAGGATTGCAATTAGTATCCTTCAAATGGGACTTGGACTTGACTGAGATGTTTTAAAGTGACAGCTATTTTGATATCTGGCATTGTTCAAGAAATCCCAAGTAAATAATTTCAGAGTAATTAGTTTTGGAAAATACTTGTCAGACATTGACTCGCAGACTATATTTAAATAAAAAAAATTAAAAACTTTAGGCTGATAACATCTGCACTTTATTTAGTAGGAAACTAAATAACTAATTCATTGTATTACGGGTTGTGTAATGGACTCTTCACTGCAGTATATGCTACACTTTACTACAGTATTTAGTACAACCTTTAGTGCAATATCCCTCACAGTAAAATCTTATTTGAAATCTGTTCTATGAGATCTCACAAAACATAATTTTACTTCTTTAGTTTTACTAATTTTATTTCTGAACATATATTTAGCAAAGTTAGCTTTATCCCTTACCAGTTGTGATGTCTGTGGTCAACCCCAGCTGCCTTTCTAACCTTTTCATTTTTTTAAATGGTATTATTCTAAATATACAATATGTTAATGTGCTCAAATTAATTTTTGTATGAACTGAATATTACTTAAAGCTTATTTGACAAAAAACGAATGTACAAAAAATAAAAAGCGTCAGCTGTTTAAAGATATAAGTGACACACTTTGCTGTCATAAGAAACATCATCCTCCACAGCAGGACATACTGGATTGAAGGAGCTACTCTTGATGTCATTCCACACCTGTGACACATATTGTACTTGAAATGATAAAGATAAGTTCATATTTAACAGTTGCCAAAATAACATATAACCATCTGGTTACAAAGAACCTGATTAGCACAGATCTTGGACTACCTTACTTGGGGCAGAAGATAAGACTGACCGTTTGATTTTGTACACCCTTTGTACATCCAATACCAAAGTAAAATATTTGTCCTCAAAGGGATTCAAATGGCAGCGTAAGCCAATCTTTGAAATGACAGACCACTGCCATCTTGTCATGGTGTTTAGATGTTTAGAAATAAACTCCATATTTACTGAGAGATTTTGCCACAATGGTGTTCCACCACTTCATCTACCTCAAAGAGATAGCACATCCAAATCTCCAAGCTACAAGCCTTTCCAGCAAAGAAAGCTGACAACCTTGAGAGGAACAAGGAAAACACAAAAGGTAATTTTCTTAAAGTGTTAGCAGATGTATGCTTCAACTTAACCTGTGTTATTTTGAACCACCTGTTTTTTTTTTTATTCTGCTGGTTATAACTTCTGTGATGGAGCTGCCATGCTGGGGTTTCTTATTCAATCATGAAAGATAAAATGCATTCCTGTTGGAAGAATTACCATTTTGTTACTTTTTTTTTTGGTGGTCATTTGGATCACACCTTTTTTTTTCACAAGATGCTACAAAGGCAATCTGAAAGATATTACACTCGAGATCCTATCAAATCATGCTGAAATAAATAGCAGAGAATGGAGATGCATGACCTAATCACATGCCTGGAAATAAAACTAAATGCAGCCTTTGGGGGATGCAGGGTTTAAGAGTGTTTTGCTTTGTTTGCTTCCTCTGAGAACTATAACCTCTGAGAATGATATATTACATGAACTGAACAGGGAAAGGTAAAGATTATTGTTTTAGTACTTAATCATGGACAACTATTTCACAGTTCTTTGGCGCAAAATGTACAAGATAACATATATATATATATATATATATATATATATATATATATATATATATACAGACGTGCTCAAATTTGTTGGTACCCCTCCACAAAAAACAAAGAATGCACAATTTTCTCTGAAATAACTTGAAACTGACAAAAGTAATTGGCATCCACCATTGTTTATTCCATATTTAATAGAAATCAGACTTTGCTTTTGATTTTTTATTCAACATAATATTGTAAATAATTAAACAAATGAAAATGGCATGGACAAAAATGATGGGACCGCTAACCTAATATTTTGTTGCACAACCTTTAGAGGCAATCACTGCAATCAAACGTTTTCTGTAGCTCTCAATGAGACTTCTGCACCTGTTAACAGGTAGTTTGGCCCACTCTTCCTGAGCAAACTGCTCCAGCTGTCTTAGGTTTGATGGGTGCCTTCTCCAGACTGCAAGTTTCAGCTCTTTCCATAGATGTTCGATAGGATTCAGATCAGGACTCATAGAAGGCCACTTGAGAATAGTCCAATGTTTTGTTCTTATCCATTCTTGGGTGCTTTTAGCTGTGTGTTTTGGGTCATTATCCTGTTGGAGGACCCATGACCTGCGACTGAGACAGAGCTTTCTGACACTGGGCAGTACGTTTCGCTCCAGAATGCCTTGATAGTCTTGAGATTTCATTGTGCCCTGCACAGATTCAAGGCACCCTGTGCCAGGCGCAGCAAAGCAGCCCCAAAACATAACCGAGCCTCCTCCATGTTTCACTGTAGGTATGGTGTTCTTTTCTTTGAAAGCTTCATTTTTTCGTCTGTGAACATAGAGCTGATGTGACTTGCCAGAAAGCTCCAGTTTTGACTCATCTGTCCAAAGGACATTCTCCCAGAAGGATTGTGGCTTGTCAATATGCATTTTAGCAAATTCCAGTCTGGCTTTTTTATGTTTTTCTTTCAAAAGTGGAGTCCTCCTGGGTCTTCTTCCATGGAGCCCACTTTCGCTCAAAAAGCGACGGATGGTGCGATCAGAAACTGACGTACCTTCACCTTGGAGTTCAGCTTGTATCTCTTTGGCAGTTATCCTTGGTTCTTTTTTTACCATTCGCACTATCCTTCTGTTCACTCTGGGGTTGATTTTCCTCTTGCGGCCGCGCCCAGGGAGGTTGGCTACAGTTCCATGGACCTTAAACTTCTTAATAATATTTGCAACTATTGTCACAGGAACATCAAGCTGCTTGGAGATGGTCTTGTAGCCTTTACCTTTACCATGCTCGTCTATTATTTTCTTTCTGATCTCCTCAGACAACTCTCTCCTTTGCTTTCTCTGGTCCATGTTCAGTGTGGTGCACACAATGACACCAAACAGCACAGTGACTACTTTTCTCCATTTAAATAGGCTGAATGACTGATTACAAGACATGTGTGATATTAATTAAAGAAACTAATTAGTTTGAAATATCACTATAATCATAAATTATTTATTACCTTTTCTAAGGGGTACCAACAAATGTGTCCAGGCCATTTTAGAATATCTTTGTAGAATAAGCAATAATTCATCTCTTTTCACAGCTTCTTTGCTTTATTCTATGACATACCAAAGGCATGCAAGTATACATGATAAAACAGCTTTTAATTTCATCACTTTTCAGGAGGAATGAAGCATTATTTCAATGAGCTGTAAGGGTACCAACAAATTTGAGCACGTCTGTATATATATATATATATATATATATATATATATATATATATATATATATATATATAATTTACTGTGCACTTAGCTTATTATGGTGTTTGCCATTATTCAGTGGTTATTATTGCAACTACTCAAATACTAATTAAAAAAGAATATATATTTTTAATGATAAATCTGTATTAATGTTCGTTCTGTGCAGGAGTTGCCATCCAGCTATTTGCCACTTTGGATCAAGTTTCCTTTTTTTTTCTTGCAATACACTGAAGTGCGCTATGCTGGTGTTTATTAATAGAAAAACACTTTGTATCATCTAGGCTACATTAGTTATGTCTTTGGTAAGCATTATAATCAAAGCACCTTAACAAAGATTTGTTATCAAACATTATACAATGGTGGACAGTAAAAATAAGAAAATGTCATTTGAAGCTACTTATTTACTTGTATCGTTATGTTTACCAAGTTTAGATGATGTGACAAACAAAGAGGCTGCTGACCTTTTATAAATTTGTAAACTAGTTGATACCAGTGACAGTTTATTTTATACTCTTTGTCATCCTCACTTTGTGCTCAAAGTGCTCTGAGGTTTATTTAGCCTGCAGCTTAAACAGTATCTCCAGCTCTGTAACATATTGTGTAGTGTTTCATTCCCACATAAGACTCCCTTTAACAACACCTGCCTGCCTTAAACAAACACAAAAATGATTACGCTGGCTTTCTAAACCTCTTAATATATACAGGGTGATTAGAAAGTAAGTTTACCACATCAATGATATGGTGCGTTGATGTGGTAAACTTACTTTATAATCACCCTGTATATTTAATCCCAGACTAGGCTTTACTCAAGCTGTTCAGAAATCCTGATCTTATACATTATTAATGTTCTTTTTTCCAAACCTTTTGAAGCTTGTCATTTCCCCCTATTTTACAAACTGGTTTCTGCCTTTCATCTCCTCACAATGCGTTAAATAACTCTCAGGTACTCTAACAATTCACTGCAATCTCATTTATACATGTCCTGGCACTTAAAATCCACATACCAACTTAAACTAAACCTTCTTAATCTTACCTACATAGAACTATTACTTGGGACAGCTTTCAGCCCATACAAACTGCCAGACACTCCTAAAACCTTCCATAATGTCCTACAGTACCTCTTTAAACACTGTGTCTAAAGTAGCTGCTCTCCTTATTCTTGATGCATGAAACCCAAGTACTTTACACTGAGTATAATAGTTTTCTACAGTGTTACAACATAATTACAATTGAATTCATACAGTATGAAGTAAACATGAATTAATGACATATTCTACACTTATTTATAATACACTCCAAATTAATTTATCAAGAAAGTAACCCTTGTTTCATTTCACGATTCCATAATTCACAAATTCAGTTAATATGCGGTCAGTCCATGCTGACAGTACATTGTACATGTACTGTAGTTATCTGCATAAGGACTTTTCACTATATCACAATTTTCAACATTTCATGTTTTTGATGTGTAAGTCACATAGCGAAATAAAGAGGGAGCACTGTACTTCCAGTGTTCTTTCAGAAAGCTGCCAGTCCTCAGTGTTGAATGGTTGTCACCAGACTTTTAATTTCCACACAGCGCTACATTTACTTTATTATACAAGGTACAGTAGACAAAAATCCACAATTTAGACAATTATCATTGCAGAGGTTTACAACATAGACAACAAGATTATTTTCACACAAAAAAAAAACAGATTAAAGAGTTAAAGATTTCTAGATTACATTTGGTGGGTTTGAGGAGGGTGGGCGTATAAAAGGGCTATTCTTAGAGTAAACCCTCAACACAACATCTTTCTGTCTATCTCATTGGCAGTGACGGCAGGATGGAGAGTGGAGGTCAGCAGAAGAATAAGCATTACCTTAAAAAATCTATATAATTGGTATTTATTTTGTGAAATGAGCATGTGTTCCTGGAAATGTGTAATTCCAGAAGGACCAGGATTCATGGAGCACAGACATAAAGTCAAACATTTATTTTATGGGTTTATCAGTAGTCTAAAGTTGTTTCTTATTGAATAGCATGTTATGTTTTTTTTTCTTCTTTCAGACATTAATTGCTCTCATGACAATTTGGAGTAAATAGCTTTGGGAATTATAACACTTTCTTAATGTTTTAATGTTGTTTTTAATATAGAGAAACTAACAGTGACATAAACAAAGTGGTGATTCTCAAAAGTCAAAGAAAGACAAATGCCTTTTTTCCTGATTCTGTATTTTATTCACCAGCCAAATAATAGTGTAGGTTTCATAATATTGGGTGTTCTATTTTGTTATTTTTGGTATAAACTAGGGTTTTTACATGATTAATAACGTTGGGCTTGTTACTGTATTGCCTCATCCCTTCTGGTCATTTTTAAACCCTAGGGGATAGTAGCACGTTGGGAATATTCTAATTCTTTCATACTGGCTAGTCAGCACTCACATATCCAACCCTATAAAATTGTGACTTCAGTGACGGTTAAACGAGTGTGACACATCTCATTATTTCATTTTGGCCCGTTCCAACCCTTGTCCATTTTTTCAGTGTACACAAAAAGATTAAATGTCAAAAATACACAGCTGAAAGGACTTTGTTTTAAAATAAGTAGGCTTCCATTAAGATGTACTGTAGTTGGTTTTGTTGGTACAATACTATATTTTCAACAGAAGAAGTATTTTACGATGTGATTCTAAAAATATCACTTGCCAAAACAGATGGCATGTGGACTGTAATACAGTACATACTTTTAAATCTGGTACGTATGTAGCAGTATGTAAAATTCCCCATTAACGATACAACAGCAAAATGAAATCAAAATGTTACCCATGCACAGAACTGCATAAAACCTAACAGGCAATGCAATTTAGCAAAACATTAAAAAAAAAAAAACAGTTTCCAGAATTAAAACAGTATCCAAAGTCAGTATTCAAAACTGCAGAATATAGTGCTCGATAAGACCATAATGTCACAGTTCAGTTGCAAACGAAAATGCACAAAAACAACTAAAGATCACAGATTTTTCTTTCTTTTTAAATGCATCACAGTATCTAAAACTTTTTAATGATCAACTGTTTTACATTACCGTAGCTTGTCTCGTTCACTGTGTTTTTGCTGCATTTTTGTCATTGGAGGAAGTGCTGTGTAACTGCACAATAAAGACAGACTGATTTGGCATGCGAGAAACAAACCAAACCAAAACAAAACAAAAATGTGTGCTGTGACGGATAAACAAGTACATTGTAACATTGAAGAGATGGAATTTGTATTAGAAAACTGGTGACAGAGTCATTAATTTGTTATATATATATATATATATATATATATATATATATATATATATATATATATATATATATATAGATATATATATATATATATATATATATATATATATATATATATATATATATATAATGGAAATTGATTTATTTCTTAATACAAGGACGGTAAAATGTGACTGACTTGTATCTGAGTGTGGTATATGCGAGTGCTGACTGTGTGTGTGTGTGTGTGTGTGTGTGTGTGTGTGTGTGTGCATAGAACATGTAAAAAAAAGTCAATCAAGCATTTCTGAGAATTAAAATAGTTTGAGTTACTTTAATTTAATCAGCCACTCTTTGACACTGTTTGAATGCAAAATACACTTGGACTCAGAGTCAACTGGGAGAGTTAATTTGGAGACTTGAAGTGGGATGTACAAATCTATAGGTGAACTGTAAATAGGAGGGATACCAACACCCCCACCCACACCCTTAATTGTACACATCAACACAAACATCCAATACGACCCACCCCCTGCTTTTTAACCCTGCTTCCTGAAACCAAAGTATAGAGATTTTTCACGTGTTCAAAAGGCTGCAGATTATTTTGGTAATTAATAAAAACACCTAAACAAGCACTTCTTTGAGAAACAAATATTTGCTGCAGTTATAACATGACAATTTAACTTACTATTTATTAGCTATGCCTTTTTACATTGAGAAGAGTTCCCTGATGCTTAATAATTCCTCACTTGCCACTAGGTGTCACTGCAACGTGTTTACAGTAGTTGTGATGTTTACACAGTCTCATTTGATTGTAATGCAGATTTTTCTTTTAATTTTTAAGGATTTAATGAAATACTTAAATGTTTTTTATATTTTGATTTGTTTATCTGTCTTATTATTGGTGAATAAAATCCCTGAAATAATTGCCTTTTCTTGATGATGGGTAGAAGATGCCGTAAACTGGGTTTAATCTTATATTCATCTTCTATAGTAATGCTAGGCAGAAGTAACATAAGCTGGCTTACCCATCTAAGAGTGGTCACAGTAGCCTTTAGCAGGATGCTGCTTTACATAACTGTTAGAATCGTTCTATTCCTCACTGAAGATTTAGTGAGCACTTGCTTCAAAATAGACAATATGGAGCATTTTAGCTCAAATACTCCATACACTGTTTTCTTTGTTCATGCTGACTTTGACTGTTTCCTTAGGTTTTTTTTTTAGTTAAATCTAATTTATACAGTACAGCTTAGGGACCCATAATAGAAATGTGTTTTAGAATTCTCAAAAGACCATTTCTCTATACTGGAGGCCTTTATGAATGTATGTACACTGCTGTGTAAAAGTCTTTACATTTTTCTACTCTGATGCATTATGAGCATCAACAATTTACTCAAAGCCTCCACTAGTGTTTTCTACTATTATAACAACCTTGACTTGCATAAAGAAGGAAAAACATTCAGTGAAATAGCTCTCATCACTCGATTTTCAAGGTGTGGTATCTGAAGTATAATCACAAGTACAGATAAACATCATCTGTAATTGACAAACATCATCTGTAATTGATAAGATTGTTTTCCAGAAAGCTGCCTAACAAAGATGAGCAATACTTGAAGATAATATCCTTAAGGAATAGAAATAAGACAAGCGTTGAAGTTATAACAGAACTGGCAGAAGGCACAGGTGTCATTGTCCATCCATCAACAGTCCAAAGCACTTTTGACCATTGTTCCATAGTCCAATTTCTGTGTTCTTGTGCATATTTTAGTCTTTTAGTCTTTCTTAAGAAAGGTATTCTTACTGCAACACATCCTTTAAGTCCTGATTTCAAGAGTGACTTTCGTACTGTTAATTTGATGGACAATGACACCTGTGTAAAACATTTTAAACAAATGAGGAAACACTAAATTGTTTTCTTAAAGTATGGACTCCTAAATCATATGTATTGTGTAAAACATTTTACAGTCATTTCACAGTTATCGTGTCAGACAATTCTAAACTCATGATTTTGAAGCGCATGTTTTGTCAATATAAATTCCAAACATAATTACTGGCACTGTTATTTGTTAGTCTTGGCTTTTTAAAGACTTCATTTATTATCGTTGTATACACACATTTTGTCTGTCAAATGAGGGAAAAAAATGAATGTTCTTACTGCATGTGCACTGCATGAATGGACCTCTCTCAATTTCATCTTGCTGATAACATCTTTAAAGCTTTTACCACATTTACTGGGGGATATTTTGGACAATTAATTTATTTGATTTCAACAGGATGTATTAGAACCACTGTAAGTTCCAAATGCTTGGGGGTTTGAATGAATTGCACAGTGGTGTATGGCTGCTTTTGTTTGCATGCTTGTGGGAACATTCTAGTGTAGGGTTCTGTACTGTACCGTATGCCACCTTCTTTCAGGTGCCCTCTTGAGCTTTAATTACATTTTCATACTAGTGCATTTAATTAAAAAGCTGGAAAATACATTTTAGTACTATTAATTTGGGCAAGAGAGCTTTCTGTTGCATAAGGAGGACCCACTGAAAAGAAAATTTGCATATATATATATATATATATATATATATATATATATATATATATATATATATATATATATATATTTCTTTATGTGGTTAATACGCAAACAGTTTTTTTTAATTAAAGGTCACCACTTTTGTCCGTAATGGTGTCTATAGATTTGGACAAACAATTTTGGGATGTTTCTGATGTGGTGTATCATTTAATAGTCAGACCAACTAACTGTAGTGTGTGTGTGTGTGTGTGTGTGTGTGTGTGTGTATTTATTTATACACTTTCAAACAACATCAGTCTACCTACCATGCTACCATGGTTCATGAGAGAGAGAGAGAGAGAGAGAGAGAGAGAGAGAGAGAGAGAGAGAGAGAGAGAGAGAGAGAGAGAGAGAGAGAGAGAGAGAGAGAGAGATTACTTGGGGATCCTTATATCTATAGCTGTCATACACTGTCCATATATTTGCACCTATAAACATGAGTTATTGGCACATAGAGGTCAGACTGCTTGCTCTTCTTTGATCTGTCACCCATGGTGGTCTGCAGTTCTACAGGAATCATTTCTCAAACACACAGAGATCAAAATTTAAAGCCAACGGTTCTTGGAATGCGTTGAGTATAATTCCCAATAAACCTACTGGACACTTCTGCATCAAACCAATAACTAATGATGTGAGACGCATTCTCCACCTCTCACACTCCCCCTGGTACCCGGAACTTGTCATTATGAAAAGCATTCATTTTTGAGTTTCAAGATTGTGAACTTTGCATGGTACAATTAATTTGGCTCTATTTGTATTAACATATTGGGCCCTATTTTGAAGCTAGTGAAAGGAACACAACAATTGTAACAGTAAGTAGCAAGAAACAACGTAGTTGCAGTGAGAATCAGCTATTGCTCTAAGTAGATTATTACAAGGGGTATTCCATTAAAACTATTCACCTAAAAAATGCCTTTGCTCTTGCTTTAAAATAGGGCCCCTTGTGTATTTTCATAAGTCAAAAACACACTATGTTGAAGAATTAGTCTTCCTGTGACTTCAAGGTGTAATGGTTCTGACCTACCCACAATTACAGTATAAAACAGGCTTTTATATACATCCCTGAGTATACTTTTGTTTATGGGTTTTAAGGAACTCTACAGCAGATATCAGGGAGATACAAGCCCCTCGAGGACATAGGCCAGATTTGCAGGCATCTGTTTGAGCTCAAGCCTGACCAGTAAGGTCCGTTGTAGTGCATTCATGAGAAACAGTCCCTGGCGATTTTGCCTCCATATCCAGCAGGTGTGCCAGAGCCAATGCGATGCTCCCCTGATGGTTTGACTGACCCTGCACACCATGTTGTTGTGCCTTTCCCAGGTGTGCCCCTTGGGGGCCTTAAAGAATGTTTTATTGTTCTTTTTCATACTCCTTCACAGTCTCAATTTAATCAGTTAGGTTGCTCTTTCTATTCACAGAAATTCAGCAGAAATCTCCAGTATTTGTAGTTTGTGATATGCCCCCTGGTGTAAGTGAATTCGGACTGCTCAACCCTTGTTGCATCACAGGGTTTCCCCAGTTTTCCCCATTACTATGCAAATCGAACGTGGTTCACAGCACATTAGCAGGGCGTAATGTTGACAACAGGAAACCAGGAAATACAACACCTCTTACAGCGAGTCTATTACAGCTTCATTAATTAGCCAACACAAGCTTTCAAATTATATGCGCAACGCAATAAACAACATGGGACTGAGAATGAGCTAAATATATAACTGAGACAATGTTCATGTGAACATATGTATTCAGTCAAATCAGTTCAATACTTATCCTTCCCATTCTATAACATTTTCAGCCTCAGACATTTACCGTTAGAGCTATTTTATTTAGGCTATTTATTTATTTATTTATTTATTTATTTCATTATAAATAAATAAAATTAGGTTTACTTTGGTTTTGTTGTAAACAAAAGTTGTATATTTGTTTGCCTTATGGCATGTTTGAAATATGCCACTGTTGATTAAATTAAATAAACAATAAACGTTTTTTTTTATTATTACATTTGTTAATAACTAAACTGGATTTATTTCCCTTAACTTTTAAGTAAAAATATAAGCTTGCGCATTTGTATCTTTTCTTCTTGTACTAGAATGTATCTCTTTTAATCAATTCGTTAGTAAGACCCTACAGTATCTTTTGAGTTGATCAAACACAGCAACACTAAGATATTTTGTGATTGAGATTAAATCGTTCAGTCACGCCATTCGTTATCATTTTTTACAACTGTTTTCGATAGGGTGTTCTTCAAATGCAAATGATTTAATTGTACTTTTACTTTCTTACCAATTACCAATAAAGATTGGTAGGTAGAGCAACACATTCATCACGGCTCATCTTAAGTTTTCCTTTTTGGAAATTTAGTGGTACCAGTTTGTATTTTGTGTTTATGCTCCTTTGAGCTACTACTAGTGCTCCTCCCCTAAAACCCAAGGGGGTAGAGAAGCTTTAATCAGATAAGTGGAAAGAAGGCGATTGCAGGAAGGTTTAGGGTTATGTAGACGGTTGCCTTGGTCTGAGCGAGAAGCATAAGCAGCGTTTGGAACCCCCAGTCCGCCAGGAACAGATCCAGGAATTACAAACAAACATCTGAGTGGCGTGGGCTCAAGACTTTATTTTTTTCCTGCTGTATACGCTTTGAAATCGGTATCAGGGAGAACTAGAACCAGCTATACGGATCACAGAAAACTATCTATGAAAAGCACTACAGATTAAGCAGACAGAAAGTCACACACACGCACACACAGTGACATAGAGTTTAGGGTTAGGCAAGTTTCATTCACATTACAAACGGCTTGTACCTCCATCCAGGGGTATATTCAGGAACTACAAACACGTTTTGCATCCAGTCCTTGTGAAATCAGTCCAATGAGAGTGGAGACGATTGTTTAAGAAAGAAGTCGAAAGAGTTAATTAAAAACCGACAGATTGAAGATCATGTATGATTTTTATACCGATTCACTCCAAGCTTTTACAACCGTGGTTTAACAGATCCTTGGATCACAACAGCGGTTTCACGGGGATACAGAGCGATCGGACGACATTGAACACGAAGTGAAGAGTGAAAGTAGTGAATCACAATTATGAGCAAAGTTTAGTATTAGGATTACACCATATGCTCTCATTTTGTTCAATTTATAACTGGGTTAGAAGCAGGTCTGTGACATTCAAAACACGCTGGGGAAAGGAGAAAACAAATGCACGCGCTGGGGAAGGGAGAAAACATTTTCGCTGAACAGAGCATGTGAGCGAGAGCCCCCCCCTCCCCCCCATTACCAGTCAAAACTTAACAAAACCACAGACAGACAGTTCTGCATTATCATCTGCTAACTCCGTCAGCATGGCGAACACAAGTCCTAGAAAGGTTAGATTATTATGCCTCAAACCTTAAATAAGGCATACAAATACATTGCTTTTTTTTTTTCTCCTGGAGGACTGTCAGTCAGCTTCTGAAAACTAGGCTATTGATATTTTCCCCGGAGCTACGATGCTGTTCACTTGGGGTGCATTTATCCAAGCATTCCTAATTTTGCTGGTCAGGGCAAATCGGAAAAGCCTAAGAGGCGCTACAAACTGTGAACTTAACAAGAAAGTAAGTACAGATTATTATTATTATTTTTTTTTACCCTTTTACTACTTTAAACGGTCTACAAATATCTTGTTTTTTTATTAGTAATTTAAATGCATATCTGTTGAAGTCAATTGTTCTAATCTACTTTCTTGTGTGTATATATATATATATATATATATATATATATATATATATATATATATATATATATATAAGCCCGCCCGTAGATTGTCCCCAAATGTTATCATCTGCACCATTCCTTTTAAAGTTTTTCCGGCTAGTTTACATTCAGATGCCCTGTGTTTGGTGTTTTGGTTGAGTGAACATTTCAACGTGTCTGCTCTTAATAACAGCTTCACTGAAATTCAGAGGTTTGACATATACAGGCTAATTTGTTTTTAAATGCTCCTGCGGCTTCTTGTGCTTTTATTATTTTATTATCCCTTCTTGAAAGCTGTACATTTGAACTGTTGTCCTCCAGCGTGAATCTAGGAATTCAGTAGCATTGCATACGGTAAGCCAGTTATATCGTCAAACGCAACATTTTTTTTGGTTAAAAATAAATAAAAGTTGTTAATGTTACAATAACAAACAACTCACATGTTTAATTATGATGACTCAAATGTGTCCCCAAATTGTTACTACAGTACTAGTTAACAGTTTTACTTTAATTTGTCATAAATGCTGCAGATTGCGTAGATATCTAGGGATGTATGGTTTGCTGTTATTTGTTTTTGTTTTGTTGCTGTATATGCTTGTTGGAAAAAAAACCCTTTAACTATTGTTTTGTGCTAAATTGGTACTTCACAGGGCCATGCGTTCACCGAGTTGATTTTTGGTTTCCACAAATATAATGTAATTTAATTGTTCCGCGCAGGTAAATAGTTCATTAATTTAATCACGTCAGCTGTTTTATATTGAACTGTTATCAGTTGACCTCCTGAACAGAGTTTGATTTTGCACTGTGTATATAAATGTATAATTTGTAAAACTTGTTGGTATAAATTTATGAATGCCGGTTTATTGTCCAGAACATACTGTAACAGACGTACAGTGCCCTATCAACTATAACTTAAACAAAACACGTTGTCTTCCACATCAGGACACACTTGCAATACTTTAAACAACAATTACTTAGAACGAACGTTTTTCTTGGAAACTGTCTTATCAACCGCGGGGTCTGTTTGCCTTCACTAGTTCCTGAGCCGCCAGGTTTTCTGGCATGCAGAAAGTTGATGGTTTTTTGAATGTTAGCTAATGAGATCCTGTTAAGATTAGTAAACAGACCGGAGTGCGGAGAGGCTGCCGTTTGTTTTTTGTCTTTGCTTTTTGTTCTTCTCTGTTTACCTTTCTTCTGCTCTCACCCCAGTGCCAATCACACACATCACTTCTTACACACCCCGCACAAATTCGCCTCTTGAGCGTTGATCGATTCAATTGTGGCATTTCACTAAATTGTGACTCTCTAGAGTCCAGAATGTCAAGTCACCTGCCCATTTATATTTAACTATGCACGCAATGAATTACATACCAAAAAAAAAGTTTTGAAACATTTATATGCAGCAGTTAAAATAATTTATTTTGAATAAAGCTGTAGAAAGTGTTTTATTATATCTTAAATTGATGTAAAGATGCTCTCAGGTCTTCTTAATTTACTCCTAATCAGAAGAGCAGAGATTCCCACTATGTTATTATGTGTCTTATCTTTACAAATAAGGCAGTAAAGAATACTGGTGTATTCTTTCATCTAAATTGGGAACAGTTTAGCTGAGCCCCAGGGAGGTGCATATAAAATGTTTCTGCATTTTTATGGATTAAAAAAACAAACAAAAAAAACACCTTCACAGTATTATTGCACAAAAACTTAGTTTTTAGGAAATGCACAATGTTACTCCTATAGAAATAAATGCAACATGATCTCACTGAGATCTTCACCCCTTTTTTAAATTAAAGTAATAGTTTTCTTTTTTCTCCTCTGCTAGCAAACTGAATTAAACTCATTCTTGTGGACCATCAAGAGAGACCCTCCATCCTACTTCTTTGGCACTATCCATGTCCCCTACACCCGCGTTTGGGACTTTATCCCTGATAACTCCAAGAAAGCCTTTCAGGAGAGCACCATTGTGTACTTTGAGCTGGACTTGACAGATCCCTACACCATCTCAGCCCTGACCAGCTGCCAGATGCTGCCACATGGCGAGAACCTACAGGACGTATTGCCCAGAGACATTTACAGAAGACTCAAGCGCCACCTGGAGTATGTCAAGCTCATGATGCCTTCCTGGATGACCCCTGACCAACGGGGTAAGGGGCTGTATGCAGATTATTTGTTCAATGCCATTGCTGGGAACTGGGAAAGAAAGAGACCGGTTTGGGTCATGCTAATGGTGAACTCTCTGACAGAGGCGGATATTAAGACCAGGGGAGTGCCTGTTCTGGACCTTTACTTGGCCCAGGAGGCTGAGCGCATGAGAAAGAAGACTGGCGCTGTCGAGAAAGTGGAGGAGCAGTGCCATCCATTGAATGGACTCAACTTCTCACAGGTAAGTACAACCTTTTGCTGCAAAGGTTGTTTGGGTGGACATAATGACAGATTGTAAAAAAAAAAACACACACCCCTCCATTTACTACATTTAATTAGAGGTCTAAAGCTGTGGTGTGTAAGATATCCCAAACTCAGGCTTACAGCAACTAAGATCATTAACTTGAATGTTTAGTTTAAAGCTCTGCACCAAGAAAAGGCCTGAGGCCAAATCAATTGCTTATTTCAGGGAGCAGACATACAGTAGCTCATAGAAAACAATTGGATTTAATGGGCTCTTATGGCTAGTTTAAGTCAATTATTTGACATTAAGGCCCACTCCCCTTTAGCTAAGTTATGTGGATGTTTGTGTTAATTTACATGTGTAGTTTACTAGTATGGCATACTTGACCAGTTATTGTTTGAAAGGTTGTCACCCACAGCATGCACATAATTCCGTTGCTCAGCTATATTTGTCTAGTGTACCTTATTGTAACTAAATAACAGATCTAAGAAATGTGCACTGAGTTAGTTTGCATAGCATAGTCTTTTGAAGTTATAAGATACATCTAGATAAACCACCTCTCATTGCAGAATGGAATGCAGAATGTTTTGGTAACTATAATAATAAAAAAGAGTCTATGACCTAAGATCATTTTTTTAAAACTTCAAGGCTTGTTTACAAAAACATTTTTGAGATGGCATCTTTGGGACCACCAGTAGTAGGAATGTATCTTTTCATAATAAAAGATACTAAACAAGAGTAGGTGTGGAGTGAGTCAGCTGAACAAATGGTTTTGTGACTCTCCTGTTAATTCTTGGAATAAATGTAAATTATTAGATTTTCAAAAAAAGTTTACTAAAATCCCCCTTCATGTTTTACATGAAAACTAGGAGATTATCAACTTAAAAGTCTGGCAATTATGTCTTTCAGAGCTGATGTTTTCACTAAGAACCTGTTGAGTTTTAGGAATTTGCACTAACACCTTGTTGGAACTAAAGGGATTATACAGAAATGACATGTAAGAGTTGAAAACAGGCAACGTTTCATAAACATAAGCTGTGCATTTCCAACTCAGTAAATATAAACTAAATTCAATTACCAGTGATCGTTAACTTTTTTTTAAATCTTTGACGTGTAAAAGCACCACAATTATGCATTATCATTATCAGCAATAGCTATTTCAATTCTTTCAAACTGTCTCCTTTAGGTGTTTCAGAAAAGTAAACAGTAACCCTTGATTTCCAGTATTATAGGTGTTTAGACTTCAAAGATTTAAACTTTCTTAAGAATTACATGGTCAAATGTCTGTAAGCAATAAGAAACTAAGGGCTGTTGGTAGGGATTTCTAAAGGCATTTGTTTATCTCATGACTATGAAACTAATGTTTTCTTTCATAAAGGTGTTTTTACAAATTAGTTTGGCATTCATGAAACATGTCCTAAATATTGCTAAATAAGTCAACAGTCTAGAAATCATATAATACAATATCAAACTGAATTAAATGAATTAAAACAGACTTTTAAAAAAAAAGTGAATAGTACCCATAGTGGTTAAGATTAGTAATTTCTGTCCTCTATGTGATTGTGAAAAGGGGTAATATAAGGGTTAATTGTAACAAACTAGTACATTTTTCATACTTTTTATTAAGTTCCTGCTATATTATGATTTTTATGCCTGGGATTCCTGTTCTTATTCAGAGAGACATCTGGGGCTTGTCCAGTGACACATTCTGACGAAAGATAAATCTTCTTGTAACAAGTGTTTACACTAAGTTAAAAGTAACCACAGATAAAAACAACATGGTAGCCATGTTTTTCGATTATTTTGGTTTGATGCCTGGGATGTTTAAGTAATCACTGTGCTATGTGGTCACTCTTGGTCATGAGTGGCTTTTCTTTCTTGCAGTGTGTGTGTTTACCATGAATTGATTGCGTCTTTTGTTTTAGTTGAATAGACAGCTCTCCCACCCTCTTTCTCTCACTGTGATTCCGTCAGTTCTGCCGACACTGGATTACAACACTGCACCCTGCTTGTATAGCTATTAGCGAGGTGCAAATGTATTCATTTGTACCCCTACCCCCTGTGTCTTAAAGGTATTTTAATTTATATTTCCCATTTTGTCTCCTGTCAGATTACATATATATTTCCAATTTAGTTGAGGGGATTACTACAAAAATATGGTTTATCATGTATAAACAGTTTATGTTTAAACACCCATCTGTAAAGTTGTTTCAGCAATGCACATTTCAGGTATGCATGACACCTTCCTGTTTAGATTTTTTTGTATTAGGAAAATATGTCCTAAAAGGTTTCATCTAAGTCTGTGGTGTCTGATACGCAGATCTGTTTTTGCTGGGTCTTTGAGCAAATCTGATTTGGTTTTGAATCAGCTTCCATTGTACAGTTGTGAAAGTGTGCACTGTGCAATACAGACATTGTATGGCAAACAGTAGCATGAGCTTTGTCTGGTTCTGTAAATTGCATCCCCTGATATGAATCTTTTATATGCAAAAAAAAAAATTCACAACAACTGACCCGAATTCAAAAAATCTCAGTAATGGTCAAAACCAAAGCATGTGAGTCAGCACTAGATGTATATTCACTGAGCAGCAAGAAGTTCTGAAGCTTCCTTGATTACCTCTCATTTAAAAATGGGAGGCTGTGTGGTCCAGTGGTTAAAGAAAAGGGCTTGTAACCAGGAGGTCCCCGGTTCAAATCCACCCTCAGCCACTGGCTCATTGTGTGACCCTGAGCAAGTCACTTAACCTCCTTGTGCTCTGTCTTTCGGGTGAGCTGTAGTTGTAAGTGACTCTGCAGCTGATGCATAGTTCACACACCCTAGTCTCTGTAAGTCGCCTTGGATAAAGGTGTCTGGTAAATAAACAAATAATATTAATAATAATAAAAAAAAGAAAAAAAAGGATTGTTATTCTATTGCATAAAGCCATGATCATGATAATTGCTGAAGTTTATTGTACTCTTGTTCAAATTATTGGTGGTGGATGGAGGAACCCTTATTGTAAAATGAACCGCATCACTTGAAGTATTGACCGCCACTGATCATAATGCAAGGACATGTACCTCCCAAATAAACAAACAGAAATGAAGCCATTCTTCCAACAATCATATTTCAATCGCTCTGTGTTAATACAACAATAAACAGAATCTAGAAATATAATATCTACTTTCATCACAGGGCCAAATCCACAAAGCAAAGTTTACAGCAGCTTTGGCTTGTAGGGCACTGCTTAGCCGACCTGGAATACCTGGGAACCCTTGAAATATGAATCACAATTACAAAAAACAAGCAAACAGTTGCATATACAGGTGAGAAATCGGCACCACTCGTTATATTTAAACAATCTGGGAAAATTTAAGTCTATTACTAAAACTCATTTCATTGGTTCAAATGTTTCATTCTTGAAAAATGAGGCAATGTTTGGCTTTTTATTGAAAAGCACAACAAATTGTATATTGAATGCAGTGCCAAGAGCACCTACAGTAGTAACAATGTGTCAGTCAAGGAAGATCAAGGAGATCAGTTATTGCTTGGAAAATATCTTTAACGACTGTCTTAAGATGTTAAATGTATTGAGTTAATCTGTGTTAGATATTATTATTATTATTATTATTATTATTATTATTATTATTATTATTATTATTATTATTATTATTATTACTACGTATATGCAAAAAATATATCTAATTATAAAACTGTTAACTACAGACAGTAATGTAGTCTGTGTAATAGCCCACACTCAGCACTGTGTTAAAAGGATTATTATGGGTACAAATTAGGTAAGGTGGCACTGCATTGGTAAACTGAACAAGCGTTTGCTGTGTTTCTGAGAGTACAGCAGTAGTCACGGACTGAATTTTCCTTCCCTACTAGGAGTGACTGCACGGATGTTTCTCAGCCTGAGTGGCAAGATCCAGCTTTTTCTGCCAAATTTAGATAGCCGACCACATTAAAATAGCTTTCCTTCCCAATATTTTTGTTTTGGGATGTAGTTTAATAAATACATAAATTATAGGCTGTGTGATGATGTGATCATTCCAATATCTGGAAAAGCCGTTAGTTGGTCATGTATATAGAGTTATGTTAATTTTTCTCACCCATTCGTTTTAATATTTCTGTTCTGTTTATACAGACTCGGAAACCCTCCTGTTGTAGCAGATAGTACCAGGAGTAAACCTCATTAACTCAGA
Source organism: Acipenser ruthenus (assembly GCF_902713425.1). Taxonomy (NCBI): domain Eukaryota; kingdom Metazoa; phylum Chordata; class Actinopteri; order Acipenseriformes; family Acipenseridae; genus Acipenser; species Acipenser ruthenus. Next base: position 31,742,236 of record NC_081190.1, on the reverse strand, counting down.
GTGTGGCACACGGGTTTCAATAAGGAGACAGCATGTGTTTCTAATTTCCAACAACTATCAGGGAATGTAAATAAACTTACCCTACTTTTGTATGAGCAGGGTCTTGCACAGAAAGACTTGTAAGAATGTAGTAAAAAAAAAAAAAAGTTTGTATTTAACGTGAACATGATTGTGGGAACTGAAGCTTTAAGACAGTATAAAAACTAAGAAATGTAATTTAAAAAATGCATATTGGAAAGCTGTCAAGAAGAATGATGGTAAACAGATGTACAGTTCACAAACGGTAATAGGCATTTGGATAGACAAAACACAAAACAACGAATTGCCTAGCACTACATGTTGGCAGCCATGTAAATATAGTTTTCATGAAACACACATAACATAGTTCTAACATATGATATATCTTGATAAAATCCATGTTTGGTAGCAAAAGCACCTAATATAATTCACACTTACCGCAGCCTACATTTATGTGATTTGGGGGGGGGGTGGATGTTATTGTATACACTGTTGTATGCACTTGAATGATAATTATACCCCAAACAAACAAAGAGTGCAGAATGTCTCAAGTTTAATAAAGTCAAGGGGGGAGCGTTGACTCAGGCAGGGGTGAAATTACAGCCATTTTTAACATTAGGTAGATAGATTACGTTTACAATTAGGTGTACTTAAAATTCAAAGGTAGAGCACACAGTTACGCTAAAGAATCAAGAAGTGATTCTTTAGCATATTTATATTTATTTATATTTATTTACTGACTGGTGAAATACAATTCAAAGTTGCTGCAGTATGTCCATTGTCATTTCAGACATTTTCACAAAACAAACATCAAACTTTAAAGCTACAGTACAGTGTGCAATGTGAAGGCATATCATGAAAAACCACATTTGTAGGTGACAAACGCAAGAATACAAGTTGCTGCATTTAAAATATATATAGACATGTGACATTTTCGGTCTACTAAAAGAAATGCTTTGCATAATCTCTGTAAGTAAAAAATTGGAGTGTCCAGTGTGACAACACAACACGAAATAATACATTAACATAGCATCCAAAGTAGCACTATAGCATTAAAATGTTTGATACCATTTTTAAAAAAAAAAATCCAAAATATGGATTGTAGCGTAACAATAGGAAAGTGTAATCAGTCTGACTGCAGAGTCTGTATCATCTGATCCAGAACCGCCAAACTCTTCGTCATCTGAACCTTCCTCATTGATGATGCAAGCTATTGTCTGAATCATTAATGCACAGAGCAACTACTTCTAGGCAGTTTTTTTTCTATTCATGTGAGCCGCGATATTTCCCCTCAGGCATTATTTGTGCATGGTTATTAAAAACTGGAAATTAATGGTGAACATTTTACTTTCAGCTAAAAGTTGGGGTGGGCGATCGTTCAAACTGGGGCGTTGACTTCGCAGAATCTGGTAGTTATTGTTGTACAAAAATGAGAAATTGGCAGGTTTGTGGTGGGATCCTGGGTTAATGTGCATATTGTAATTGGTGGTACTTTATGATGCTTTTGCACAGAACAAGCACACTAGCTCTTTAAACTATGTTAATTATATTTCACACAGATGAAAGCACGTTAGCTTCAACCCTATCATGGACAAGTGAAGAGCTGCATTTGTATTTGTATTTTATGCAAGTGTATTTCTTCAGTTTGACTTGAGTTGGTTGGCTGTGGTAAACTGCCGTCAAATGGTTAAATAAATGCTTTACAAGTCTTCAGACACTTAGCGCAATTGAACCGCAAAGCAATAAATCTCAGTCTGCATGCACACATCCATTACACCATGCTCTGGCCTTGACATAACATGATCCATGTGAGTAAAGCCCTTTTCATTAATATGCTGCAATAAGAAACTCTGGGTACTTTCACTGCCTGATATAAAAATCTGGAGCTTCGACCAACTGACCCTATATCAAAGATAATGCATCAACTTGAGAAACTTGGGCTGGGGAGCAGCATTTTATCCAAATTACTATAATTAGCACTCTGTAGTGCTTCATGTGGATTGCATTATTTTAAGTTTTGTTGGAAACCTGTGGCTTATTTATTAATGCCCAATGGGGAAAATATAGGTACCTTCCCAAATAGTAATATGATACAGCAGGTAGAATGTTTCATCAGGGCTAGTAATTCAAGATCCTCTTTCTTTACTGATGCCATCTAGAGCATAGCCTGTGGGGATGAAATAAGACACAGACACATTTCTAAGGGTTACAGATCCTGTTGCCTTAATATTTAGTTATTATAATGCAATTTGGTTGACTGTGTTTATATTTTAGTTGATAGCAGTCCTAATATATTGCACTTATTTAAATATACTGTAGTAATCCTACATACATATAGTATAGGGGCAGTTTTAAAACAACTCCAACAAACTGGCCATTACTAGTAAACCCATGAAACATTCCTTTTAAAGTATTCAATTGCCAAATAATTAACTATTGAGTTAGTTTGATTTGTTTAATTAACATTTATTTATTTATTTATTTATTTATTTATTTATTTATTTATTTATGTATTGGCCAAATGCTTCATTTTTAATAGGAATTAAAGATAGTTACTTATCTTTAGTGGGAACATTTTACTCAATTGAATCATGATATATTGAACTATGGATATTGACATTTGCAGTACCTCTAAATAATGTATTGGTGCCACTGCATATCAGATACGTTTGAAATGCTGCACGCCAGTACTGCTTATAGTAGGAGAGGATTCATCCTGATGTTTCTAGATGTATAGGAGTGTTGACCAAACTCCCTGACCCTACATAAATACACATACCACAGATATTGTCTTTCAGACTCTGTCTGTGTGACTGGCGTGATGTCTCTGGAGGCCATGTTAATGGACTCTTTACATTCTCTGAGTTTCATTGGTTGCTATTTGTTAGCAATGTGCTCTGACAAACAACAAATGTAGAAATGACTAAGGAGGTAATTTTCAAAGCTTGGTACTGTAACGTACATTTAGTTAATCACAGCTAATAAAGCTTTGGGATTCAAAAAGCTAATTATTTTACTCACATTTACTTAAACTACATAACCGAGCACAAAAGAGCATGCATTTAAGTTGCAATTATTATTTATTTCTTAGCAGATGCCCTTATCCAGGGCAACTTACAATTGTTACAAGATATCAATTATTTTTTACATACAATTACCCATTTATACAGTTGGGTTTTTACTGGAGCAATCTAGGTAAAGTACCTTGCTCAAGGGTACGGCAGCAGTGTCCCCTACCAGGGATTGAACCCACGACCCTCCGATCAAGAGTCCAAAGCCCTAACCACTACTCCACACTGCTGCCCATACAACAACAAAGCATATTTACACTGTACTTTTGAAAATTGTAAAAATGTGTACATTCACTGAAAATTCACTTACCACAAAGTGATTATATGCAATCTATAAACATGTTATTCATGATGCTATTAACAACTATAGAATGTAATTAGAAATAACAAGACTACAAGGGGCTCCCGAGTGGCGCATCCAGTAAAGGCGCTCCTCGCAGGATGTGCCCTATAGCCTGGAGATCGCTGGTTCGAATCCAGGCTATGTCACAGCTGACCGTGACCAAGAGTTCCTAGGGGGCGGCGCACAATTGGCTGAGCGCTGCCCGGGTAGGGAGGGCTTAGGTCGGCAGGGGAATCCACGGCTCACCGCGCATCAGCGACCCCTTTGGCCGATAGGGCGCCTGTGGCTCTGCAGCGGAGCCGCCAGATCTGTGTTGTCCTCCGGCACTATAGGTCTGGTAGCATTGCTGTGGATCTGCAGTGCGAAAAATGACGGCTTGGAAGGAGCACGTTTCGGAGGACGCGTGTTTCAGCCTCCGTTTCCTGAGTCGGCGGGGTGGTTGCGAGCGGTGAGCCGGGGATACAGATAATAATTGGGCATGCTAAATTGGGGTGAAAACCGGGGTAAAAATAATTGGCGACGACTAAATTAAAAAAAAAAAAAGAAATAACAAGACTACAGTACTACTCCGTTATAACGCGGCCCGTTATAGTGCGGAATCGGTTATAACCCGGTAAGGCCATGGCTCCCATTTTCCCCATAATGCAATTTGACTCACAAATGGGTTTTATTGTTGTTTTACATTACAGTTTTTAAACCCATTTAAGTTGAAACTGGGACATATAGTACTTATAAAGCTCCTGTGCTTGCACTGTATTTTTCTTTCTAAAAGTAAAAACAAACTATCTGTTAATGTTACAAAACAAGTATGAAACAATACAAGTGTGTAGAAACGTCCTTGGATTCGGTGTTATTTATATTAAATAACACAGAATCCAAGGACAACATTTATTATAAAAAATATGCAATTTAAATAAGACTGGTGTAAACTTTAAACCGATGGAATAGCAGTTTCTATTATACTGTATATATTGTAACGACCCAGGATTTATACTGTTACAGGACTGGTCTACGGACCCTGTGTGTGTGTGTGTGTGTGTGCGTGTGTGCGTGCGTGCGTGTGTGTGTGTAAGCAGGGAAGTGGTAAGCTTGCCTCAGCCGGGATTGATTGACGTCTGGGTAGGCGGAGACATGAAAGCCCACATCAACGCAGACAGAGCTGACAGCTGAGTCAGACAAGCTGCTGTGTGAATGTGCAAGACTGTTTGTTGTTTTTGGTGTGGCCCAAGCTGACGGGCCGGGAATAATCGTCCCAATAAACTGTGGATTCGAATACCTGCAAATTGTGTGCGTCTCCTTCCTTCATTTTCCACAGTACGCTACAATACTAATTTGGCCTTGTAAATCATTTTGGGAACAAAAATGCCAATATTAGTTATAAAGTGAAACACAAATAACACAGTCTCCAATTATAGACCCCGACAACCGTGTTATAATGGGTAGCACTGCATTATCATACACTTTTGTCATTGTCTTTTGCTGTTGCTGTTGTTTATAATCAGTTATAATGGATATAGTCTGTCTGCCTGTCTTTTCAGGTCTGTTTGTCTTTCTATGCTTGTCTTTCTGTCTTACTTTTTATGTCTGTCTCACCAATTGTATGGGGTGGTTTCACTTTTGCAATACAGTTTTTATACACTTTTGCCATTTTTTTTTTTTTTTTTTTGCTATAGTTTGTAATCACTTATAACGAATACCTAAACTAAAGGATTACCACTGTCTTTACCCGTGAGTGTAATGATTAAAAGAAAACAAAAAAAACAAACATTTCAGTACATTTAGTTACTTTATATTAACTGAATATATTAAGATTGAGTTTCTGAAGTTGTGGAATAAACAATTAACTAATTGAGAGGTTAACTGATTTCCTGGTTTTAAACGTCATGCTAGATAGAAGGAATAATTGAGTTTCATCTTTTTTTGAAAGCCGGGTCATAAAAACAAAAGTAGAACTTAAGGACTGAAACTGCTTAGCTTAGTTCATAGAATAATGAATATCGGTTGTACATCAACATTGCACAAAAGGATTTACTCATATACTAACAAGCTTGTAAAGTTAATCAGCAAGTTCACTCAGCAGACCAGCCAACAAAAATTGCAAAAATAAGTATGTCTGCTGTCCCAAAACTGTCCCATAATGTTTCCTGCAAGAACCCATTATTATTATTATTATTATTATTATTATTATTATTATTATTATTATTATTATTATAATTATTATAATTAATTAATTAATTAATTAATTTCTTAGCAGACACCCTTATCCAGGGCAACTTACAGTTATTACGAAATATCACAATACAAGAAAATCACAGTACAGAAAATCACATTACAGAATATCACATTACAGTTAAGAGCAGTTATAAAGTACAATAAAATCAGTAGAAAATAAGATCAAATTCAAATAAGAGCAAAGTAAAGAATACAGTAATTAATTACTTTTAAGGGCGAATTAGACTAAGAGCAGTTGACTTTAGTAAAAGTATTTGCTTATATGAGTAAAGTCCATTAAGAGCACATAAAGTACGATAAATGGATAAGAATAATTTCAAAGAAGAGCAGTTATATTTTTTATGTTTTGTGAACAAGGCATTTGTTTGTGGAATCCTTGCCCAAGCAACCTGGTAGCAACTCTCATGAGAGCCCTTCATTTGCCCATTTTTGTAAGATTGTGCAGCTTGGGAAATGCAACTCTTGCTGTGAGATTTCTTTACACTGACCATTACTCCCCCCACAATTAAACATGCGTTTGTAACAATTATCAGCAATTACAAGGTCATTGTCTGTCTTTATTGGCAGATACACATCTTGTCTTCATGTGCTAATACACGATTAACAGAAAAGTGCAAAATGCTGTCTGTTTCTTTCCTATCAATGGACACATACTGGAGGGGATTGTGTCTTGTACGGTCTAGTGGTAAAACAATTTGAATCTTCTTGGGTGAAGACAAACACATATTGTTCAGAGAGGATATATAGTTAGGAAGATATAACTAAGTTACATTAAGGAACAGATAAATTATTATAGTTATTAAGCATACTTGTGAGGGGAGTTTGTGTTCTGTTACTGCCTCTACTCCAACTGCTTATATAAACCATTTGAGATTCCAGGTTTATATTTTCAATGTTATGTAACACCTCAATCAGATGGCACTCACTTTGACCTTTGACCATTTAAGGTTGCCACCTGGCTCCGTAATCTCGGGACTATGGACTATAAGACAGGCCAGGTTTTTCAACTCGCCTCTCTAAACTACAAATGAATTGATTTTATTCAACATGTAAAGTGAGTGTGAATTGCGTGAACTATCACTAAATACCAAAAGCACACACCTGCCTGGAGATGGGAATTACTTCCTGTGAGGATCGTTTCCATCAATCAGATCTATACAGCTTGCTGATTTGCTTTTTTGTCTGATTGCAAGACTGTGTGAAGCAGGAACACATATTAATTAAATATAAACTTAACCACAAGGTTAAACAATAAAGAGTATGGGTGAGTGCAAAGCACTCTATAATGGTGGAATGACACTATTTATTTATTTTTAATTCAGTAGTGTCCAATTATTTTTAGGCTCAGCTCACCGCTACCACCCCTGCGCTGACTCAGGAGGGGTGAAGACGAATGCACACTGTCCTCCAAAGCGTGTGCTGTTAGCCGCTCGTTTTTTTTTACACACTGCAGACTCACCATGCAGCCACCCAGAGCTACAGCTTCGGAGGACAACACAGCCCTAGGCAGCTTACAGGCAAGCCTGCAGGCGCCCGGCCAGGCTGCAGGGGTCGCTGGTACGCAGTGAGCCGAGACCACTCTGGCTGACCTAGCCCTCCCTACCCCGGGTGGCGATTGGCCAATTGTGCGCTGCCCCCTGCGAGGTCCCGTCCTCAGTTGGCAAAGGAATAACCTGGACTCGAACCCGCGACGTCCAGGCTATAGGGCGCATCCTGCACTCCACGGGGAGCGCCTTTTTACTAGATGCATCACTTGGGAGCCCCGGAATTGCACTATTTTGATAGATATTTCAAGTAATACGAATTTACTCCATGTTGTTATGATACTGTCCAGATAGAATCACCACCACAGTTAAACAATTAAATACAGTTATTGAAGCCGCTCACACAATTCACACCCACTTTGACTGTTGATTGAAATCGATTCATTTGTGGTTTAGAGGTGAGTTAAAACACCTGGCCTATCTTAAAGTGTCCGAGATTATTGAGCCAGATGGCAACCCTAGTGATATCATATTTTCAAGGTTACATAAATACTGTTCCATCAGAGATGCCATTCCCTTTAAATCCCTTTTTGTTCATAATTAAAAGCTTTTTTGTTCTACCTTTTGATCGTATCATAACATATATACAAAATAAAACACAATTTGAATGCTTATCCCCTGTAAAATGACTAGCCTGAAGACTGTTTGACAGGATAGATATTTAACTTTGTCACCTATTCGTGATAAATGACTCCAGTGTGAAAGTATAATGGTGCAATGATGAATGGGGAGAAAAGCAGGAGCCCCCCCAGACATGCACTGTCTGTCTCAAGCTGTAATTCCCTTGTTGATGTGGGACCTCCTCAGCAGTACCATATCACCATCAAGCACTGACACTCAGGCTACAGATTCTTCCTTTGATTTTAAACCACACCTCGCCTTCACATAACTTTCAGGTCATTCCTACCAACAGAAAGACCTTCTTGGTTAAACACAAATCTATTTTTTGTATTAAAGGACCTTTTTAGTTCACATATTTGTTAATAAAAATACGTGCATATGAGAAAAGCTCATGGTACAGCTGTTTAAAAGTGGTCCATTCTTAATATATATATATATTTTTTTTAATGAATTATAGATTGGCTCAGCCAATTAGTTTCTGAGTAGAACAGCCATTATCCCACCAGTATATGGCCACTAAAGTAAAAAGAAACTGAGACCTACAATGAAACCAGCTTTACGATCCAGTATATAATCACATTTAAAAAATGTCTGTGTACACATTTTTTTTTTTCAGCTTGGAATTGTGGCCTCTGTCAATTATCTAGCTGCAGTGTCAGACCTTCATTCTTAAATACATCAAGATTAGTAATTATGTTCTAATACTTAAGTTCTCGTGATTTTTTTAAAAAAATCAGCAATACACTGGAAGCAATTCACAATATTCTCTTAACAGAAAGTCAAATTGTGTTACAGAAATAAATTTCAAATACTGATTCTTCATGTTTTTGTATTGCAAAAGGCTCATGTTGTAGTCAAATTAATGTCCACTGCTTGTTGGATTGAATTGCTAAACCTTGCCCTCCATAGTTATATACAGACATTAGAGTCAGAAATGCAGGCTTTTAAATAAGTTATATATAATTTAGAGCTGCTAGTCAAAAGATTTGAATAATTCTCACCATAAATTGTGCCCCATTATTCAACACTAATCCAAGAAATTAGCTCCTAGTGGTTCAAATCAACTTGGCATCCATAAATTTAAAAAATAAATTAAGCCACATATTTTGTGTTGCTTTTACAAGGGCTGTTTTCCATGTGTTTAATGTCACCCATGCCGCTGACATGGGGAAGTGCAGTCATTGAGACTGTAGCCACGGCTGTCACTTTATCTAATGAGTAACAGCCTGTGCGCTAAATAAAAATAGAACTGTTATCAGGTTCATTAATGTTGCTTTGAGCAGATTACTTTCCCTTGAACCTCCATAATGGCAGTGTACCTTTCAGGACTGTGTCAATCCAATGAGAGAATCAGCGCTGCAGTGAACCTTGCACGGCCTGATGCCTGCTATTCTTGTGCCCTGTTTTACATATCCACACATCATTTTTAATCTGTACAATTATAAACAGTATTAAAACCTTTCTTTTAAAGTTACTATGTATAACCCTTAGAAGTGTACATACCTGTCTGCAATTAAACATAATTGACCTTACAAGTTTTCTGAAAGGAATTAATCCCTTTTATTAAAACTAGGAGGGAGCTACTTAGAACAATAAGTTAATGACTCCTTCCAGTTTCTTTACTAGTATTATACTGTCCAAATTGTTAATTCCTTTTAGAAAAAAAAAGCAAGTCTTTGAACTCTCAAAATAGGGACGGAAAACATATAAAAACTGTGCTTTTTCAGATAAACACCATTCAATTTGGGGGAGCTAAGGTGGTACTATAAATGTTTTTTTTGTTGTTGTTGTTGTTGTTGTAAAGATAAAAGCAGCGTTTTTCATAGTACCTGGCTGGCAGACTTTTGAGTCTCCAGATGCATGTGGATGTGATGGTCTGTTGCCTTGAATGTCAGCCAATCAACTTCTGCCCTGCCCCCAGAGAATGGAGATAAACCAGACACAAATTAAAATAATAATACAAAAAAAAACAGGGGTGGCATGTTTAGGTACACCTGTTTGTTATTATTTTCTGTTTTAAATTTTTACAAATTCATGCAAAGACATCCATCTCTAGCTTTTGAAGTGTGAATACTGCTTATCTTGTCTGCTGCTGGTCAGGATATGCAATCAGATGACCCAGATGATGATTGAGGCATTTTGGCTTTTTGCTTCTTAGTTGACATAAAGTTGGACTTGCATTGTGATTTTAAAGGAGATCAGAACAATTTTGTCACAGAACCTTACACTTCTGTCTGCCCAAAAAAAAAAGCTCCACATCAATTCAGAGGACTTGACAATTATCTAAATAATGCTAGCGATTGTCTGACGAAGGTTATGAAAACCAATGAGCTACATTCTCAAAGCTATTTTACTCCAAATCGTCATTAGCGCAATATTTTTTCTGAATGGAAAAAAAACCCCACCAGTCTAAAACACATGAGAAACATCTTAATACTTTATTCAAGCCCCTGAATTAAAAGTCTTAGTTGTTTATTTCTGGTCTAGTAACTTTATTGGGTGCGTTTCTCCTTTCTGAAAAAAAATACACTTTAATGACGAATTGGAGTAAATAGCTTTGAGAATTTAGCCCAATATCTCTTAGAGTGTATGTGGGTTTTTTAAGTGTATTTTTTGACTTTCAAAGTACATTTTTGAAGTACTTCTACAATGTTCCCTTGTCTTTTGTAAAACAGGCCAATAAATGTCCCTGTATTGTTTACTTTTTTTCTTGCAATGAATTCCACACAATTTTGTGAAACAGCCCCTGTTTTCTGGGTCAGTTAGTGTTTGCCTTTGGAAAAGGGTTGGGTGTGGGAGCTGACCCCACGGAAACACTGTCTACCTGACAAGAAGCTCACTGTTCTACATGAAGTTCAAAGCAAATGCATTTCATCTTTTGTGGTTATCAATACAGTTCATACATGGACAACAAGGCATTATATCTTAGTGTGCTTTTAAAAAATAGATCATGCAGATTGTATATTAAATAGACACATTCATAAAAGTGTGGGGTTCACCAGTAGCTGCAGTTACTGTATATTGGCTGGCACTGGATAATGCATTTGGACATTTAGTTATTAGGTGACTATTAGCAGCTACAGGTGCTATTGGACATGAGGTTTACATATAATAGGTTGTTCAAGTTTTTGTTTTTTGAAGAGTTATTGTCTTACAGTGTGGAAATGTGTTTGAAAATTAATTATATGGATTGTTTGAAATCACCCCTTAACAGTATTATTCTCTTGCAAAAATCAATGAAACGTTAATGAAAATAATTAACCGCATGGACAAAGTCAGTTTTAAGTTCCTTAAGAGTAACACCAGTAAATAAATATAACACTAAATAAAAGAATGAACAATCATTTAGTGATGAATACTGTAGGCAATGTCGGGTTTCTGTGTTGAATGTCATACAAAATCTTTTTTTTTTTTTAAAGTATTTTCCTGTGCTCCATTAGGTGAGAGGATGTGTGCCATGCTGGTGTCATTTGCAAGAAAGTTAAAATCTGAAACAGTTGCTGATTATAATGACATCGTACAGATTTTTCTCAACTAAATTTTATTGAGCAAAATCCAAATGCTTGAGACCAGAATGTATCATGTTACCTCCCCAGTACTATCAAATTTGGTTCTTTAGTGATAGCAAAAATCATACCAGAACCACAGAAAAATAATCACAAAGCGAGCATTAAGTATATTAATAAACACAATTCAGTTGGATATCTAAGGCTTATGTATATGTGGCTGCAGTGTTAAAAGTAATACACTTTTCAGATAACTGCTTCCAGATAACTCAGCAATGAATGACTATGTGGTTTTAAGCTTGGAGGAAAGTCTACCGGGTGTGTCAGTTGCCCTTCTCTCGCTATGTTCTGAGGCCAAGAGGCAAACATGTCTGTTGATAACTTGGCCTGCATTGTTGCTGTAAAAACATAAGCTTAAAAGAAACATCTGGCTCCTTGTTTATTAAAAAATAATGTTGCTTAGTTAACTAGTACACCAGCATTTGTGTATATGAGCAAGACCTGAAACCAACCTGCATTCCAAAGGTGTAAGTGTCGGCATCCAATATTTCCTCTGAAATGATCATACAGAATTAGATAGGAAAGATGTTACGCAAACTGTGGGCTCAGATTAAACAAATGTTAAATATTATTGCTACCTATGATATGTGGCAGGGAGACATTTATTTAACCTGCACACACATGTGGTTACAATGGGAAACATTTTTGTGCCCCCCCCCCCCCCCCCCCCCTTCCACACACACACACACTTTACCAGATGTTTTACGGGTTAAAACCTTTTAACCTGTATATTGAAGGAAAATAGAAAATAGAAACCCGAGTATTACCATCAGTCTTGGAAGTCTGAGAACGTTGGGGAAGATAAATGAGAAGTACCATATTTGGTTCCTTTGATAAGGTAATTAAGGCACAAAAAAAAGCCACAAGATTTTGAATATGAGTGTTGAATATGATTAAGCCAGTAATGTATGGAAATACATCTTTTTTTGCAGGAAGTATAAAGTATGTTGTACCTTTCTTATTTGTTTAATTGATTTGTTAGTACTAAGCCAACGTTTTTTTTTGTTTTTTTTATGATTATGAATCCCTTATCCCACAGGTACAGATGAAGCTGTTATTGCAGTTGAGCTACACATCTCTTTAGTGTCATATAGTTTGAGGACCCTTGGAATATGACGTGGGTGTGGCTACTTGAGTGCTTATCTTAAGTTTTAGTGTAGGGACACAAGTGTGCCATTTTCAAAATTTACTTACATTTACAGCTTTGTCCCGAGCAGCTGAGTACCAGCAGCTCTTGAGTCTATAAACCCTTTTGATCTCACCACGCTACTTTAAAATAGGTAGGTCTTTTGCAAATTAATCGGTTTCTAGGACTGGATAGTAAATCACCATCATCAATAACGTTCCTGCTCTCTGTTGACATTTTAATAGACCCTGTCTGTACTGCAGGTATTTCAGATACCTTGGGAAAATAACACACTAAATGATTATTGTGTATAATAGTAATTAAGGATTTGCTCTGGTGTTTTAGCTGGTGCCTGAGGTCTTGAACACAAGGCATAGCATTTTACAGAACTTGATGAATGATTTTGTTACGACAAATTATAGATTTCCTTTTTTAGTTTTACAAAGATGACAGTGCACAGCGTTAGGAAGCGTGTAACTATGTAGTTCCTCATACAAACATTTAAGCAGATACGCAGGAATTTGAAACATGTCAGCTGTCAAAATAGATGGAAAATGGGAAATCGCGAGATATTGCAGTATTCAGTTATTTAACAGATTTCATATGCTCGTAAAAATACTTTGCTAAATTAACAGGAGCAATTGTGCTATTGAATAGTTGAAAAAGCAATACAGTGACTTGCAGCCATACTAAGGTGAATGAACCTTTTAGTGTAATTGAATAGTATTGTAGCTAAGGGTTGAGGTTTTAACTGCATTTACCCAGTTTAAATACCTCCAGGATGTTTTGTCAAATATGACAAAATGAGTGGTGAGGAGAATTTGAATAAGAAATGTCATATACAATTATTCTGTACAAGCAACATCAAGTATAATAGGTAAGTAAAAATGAAACAAGTATAGACACAGGTTTCAGACAGTGCATTCCTCATAAGTTTTACCTGAAAAGTTAACACTTCTTGTGAAATGCCGTAATAACTTCAGACGCAATGGTTGAATTTCGTTTAAAAAAACAAGAAGTCATTCCAGGCTTGGAATTGATTTTGTTTTTTTTTCCCAACTTGTAAACCATTCTTTGTTAATTTTTTTTTCACATTTGTTGGATGCTTCTCGCTAGGAGAATTGCACAACTCTTCAAGCTTAAAGAAGCTGTCAGTTTAAATGCTCCTGCCCTTTTTTGATGCTGATTTGTCCCAACATACTAAATATTTCATGGGGGCTGGAGGCCAAAGTAAACTCAGCCCTCAAGAGTGTTTGTACAGAGAGTAGGAAGAGATGTGAACTTGATATAATGTTAGGCAGCTCCTCCAAGGCTGATAGGAAGCAGCTGAGGTTAGCTGGTAAGTGGAAACCGGAGCAGGAACAAGACATAAACCTTCTGAGTCCATAACCACCTTTATTTAGCATTTGCCCTCGCCAGAGAACAAACACATTCCTTCTTATTTAAACAAGTGTGTATTTAACCACAGCACATCTTAACAGACGCCCAGGCTACTAGAATGTTTATTTAGCTTCAAGATCCTGTGAAAGAAGCTCATTTTACTTTAGTAACATAACAGAACAAATGTCCCTCTTAGTGTGTGGTTGTCTTGGCTAATTACTGTTTGAACAGGACACTTTGGCATGTAGTTTCATTGCATGATACTGCCTGTGAAATGTGTATAATATACAAACCTCTGTAACTTAGGGTTACCTGTAAATAGAAGGAGGACCTGCACATGCTTTAAAAAGCATCCATATAAAATAGCAAATACTTTTATCATTACTTTTTTCCATAGTGTTTGCTTGGAATTGGTAAAATGGCTGGTGTCTCATTTTTTAGCCACTTTATCTGAGGTCACTGCTGTGTAATAATCCTAAATCACTATCTGACTGATTCACATCAGTTTTAATATATTGTGGAATATAATTCTGGGAGTTCAAACACCAGAGCTAGCCAGTCTTAAACAATGTATAAACTTAAACAAGAAACCTTGTCTGTTGTAAGAGTCTGGTAGTTTAACTTTGTACCCTACATCTTTATCCCTCAATGACTCAATTAATGACAACCTTCATGGCCACATGCTGCAACCCACAGTGATGGCTTAGTTCTCCTATACAACTGTTAACTGTTGTTAGTTCTCCATAGTTGCATCTTCAATCAGGCTTTTGTAGTCTCCAGGGGAAAAGGGTTCAAATGTCCATAAATCCAGAGTCCTAATCTTCACAAACAAAATATGTTATAGTGTAGGTGGTATTGCTTTGTTTTGTTTTGCAAATCCTTTTGTAAATCCCTTTACAAAAAATGTATCAAATCACTCCCACTGTGGTTTTCAGCAAAAGGCTTTATATTAATTGAAATGAACACATCACAATTCCTGTAAAATTGCATTAAGGAAAACGTTAAGCTTCACAAAGATTGTGATGAGTGCTAGAGGGAAATGAGTTAGGGGGTCTATGGAGACCAGACCCATGAGTGGTTTGAGGCAAGGAAGTCAGTCAGTTAGCTACAGACAGGAATAGGGCAGGTCTCCACAGAGCACAACCCCCCGCACCTCTTCCAGAGACAGGAGGAAGGTATCTTTCACCACCAAGTGCCGGGTAATTATATTAATAAAAACACAACTCAGTCTTAAACGCTTTAGCCCAAGCAGCGAACAGGTTCCATGTAACCATCTATATTTCCTGCCTGGAGAATTGCCTTGGCAAATATAATTGGTCAGTTTTTCTATTGTCTCTCAGGCATTTCTTTGCTGACATCCCCGTCTGGCTGTCTTTGGAAACAATTGAAATTAAAGGATGAAGTCCTGTATAAGGACTCAGCCAGGATTAAAAATGCACAGTACAAATATGTTATGAGTTAAAAGGATAAAAACAAATACAGATTTCTATCATTTGAAAGCAATGCATTTACTAAATTGCAATCTGTATAAACACTAGATTGAGTATGATAGCTGTGGAAACCATGCACAATGATAGCTCATTTTTAAAATGGTTAACTGAAAGCTATGTCTATTTACAAGGTAAGATTCCACAGAGACCCTGACCACTTAAAGTCTTTTGCCTAAAGCCCTAATTCAGTACAGTAGTTCAAATATCTGCCACATGTTGGTAATTAAAAGAGAACTTAAAAACATAAAAGTTCTGTTGTGTTTTGTCTTGAGGCCTTACTTAAATGTTTTATTTCAGTTAGATAGAAATAATTTTTTAAGCAAAAAAAAACAAACAATGTTGCTAAAAATGTAGTTCAAGACACTGAGAGTTGGGTCTTATTTCAAAACTAGTGGAATGCAAAGGGGATTTTTGTTAGAGAGGAATAAACTTGATTTAACTGTACTCAAAACAATATATTTTACAGCTCCTTCTTGAAAATGTATTGCTAGTTTTGCTAACAATTGTTTTATTCCTCTCAGAAAATCTGCCGTGCTTCAAAATAGGGCCCACTAACCTTTATGGACTTTTATGAAAAAGCTTAGCGTGGAACAGTGCTGCTTTTAAAATTGAATCATGTTCAATAAAATAGACAGGTTTTTAATTTGTAAATTATGCCAGCTGGCATAATATACCCCATGGTGTGGTAAAAATAGCTGTCTTCCAAACCTAATGACAATAAAAAGCCTTTTGCCTAACAATGGCCCTGGCGCCGCACCTCTGGACCTCCAGAGTATATGAGTAAAGTAACTTAATCTCCAAGACTTCCTGTTCTCAGTCCTGGCAGATATACCATCAGACTGCCCTTCTATCTCCTCAGAACAAGTGCAGAGTGCTAAACCCTCGGAAGACTACCTGAGCCAAAGTGTGAACCAAAACCTGTATTACATACACACATGAACATCAAACTCCTGAAATAATTAAGGCAGCTGCCTTTCTGTATTTGACTACACATACGTATCACAAGTTAGGATAGAGATGTCATGGCAGGGTGTGCTGTCATTCTGGGGCATATGCAGTTCTCTCCTTGTGGCCTTTTAAGTCCATACTCTGGTTTTGTGGCAACATCCATAAAAAAGAAACTACACATATTTAAGCAATACTATAAGCCCTTTTAAAGCAAGTTAATGACCAGTTAGTGGCGGTCATTAACTGGTCATTAATCTGCTTTGGTCCAGTAAAGAGGTATATAAATACACACCAGCTACATTATAGCTGTTAGCAAGAGGGTGCCATTTATTTGGTACTATGAGCAGAACACATGGTTTACAAAGAGTTTTGTTTACAGTAATATGGTGTTTCCTTTTACATTTAAGGTACATAAGATATATAATTTAGAGAGGTTTTTAACAAACTGATAAAAGTCTGGTTAAAAAGAGTAGGCCTACTTTGTTCCTTAGATTTTACGTTTTACACAGGGACAAAAAAACTATGAGGAATATTTTTATTTATTTTATTTTTTATAAAAAATGCAAACCATGGGTAATATATTATTTTAGGGTTCCTTAAAGTGTTTATGATATAATGTGAAGGTACCAGTTGTGAAAAGAAGCAATACCAAAAAATGTTTTTTTTTACAGAGTATGCATTTTCATAGAAATGATAAAACCAAACCTGCATGGTGTTGGTATCCCTTGGGATGTTGAATCAGTCAGAATCTGTCAATCACCATGCCTACTTAAAAGCCATACTTTTGCATTTTGGAAGGTCAACTGCCTCTAAATTGCTGGCAGGCATTTAGCAGTCAAACTGTCTATTACTGTCTTTACAAAACCTTTGCTGTATGAGTATGGAGAAGCATTAGCTGTCACACTAGAGCTGAAAGAGTAGCTGTACTATTGGCATCCATTTACCAAGCTGCCAAGTTTGAGGATTTTCTACAGGCAAGTGGGAGTTTTGGGGACAAGTTGCTGTTTGATGTGAGCAATAATACCTCAGAGAGCTATACTACAAAGACCCAATCAGGTAGGAATTAGGCAGTTTTATAGAAGCCAGCAGTAATTCATATAGCAGTCACTTTCATTTAAGTATCACTTAAACTTGGAAGAGAGGACAATGGGTAACTGAGTCCAGACTATATTTAAATGAGGCCACTCTTGAGATTAATGTACATGTTTACATTTACCTACTGAATTTCTCCAGCAACTAATATTACACTAGGCGTACCTTTTAATATAACACTGTTGTGAAACTACTTAAGTATGAATTAATATCATGGACTTATGATTTAAATTTACACTGTGGTAAATATAACTGTAAAAAAAAAATTGTGCACATTTTCAATTAGATGATACACTGACAGGCAAAACACATCAAGTAGAGAGATATTTTTTCCTTGTCTCAGTCCAAAGATATCATCAGGGCAAAGTTCAAGCTGGGAGTTTCCGAGACTGTCAACACAGGTGATGCTGCTCAACTGTCATAATGTATGTACTGACAGCAGCCTGCACACATCCTGACAGGATGGTTGTGACACACACACCGTAGTTACTATGTTTAGAAGCTAGGTATTTCAGACATGAAGCCTAGATTTTGTATGATAAAACAGCCGGCTTGCTACAAAACTGTTCTGCTGTACCAGGAGTTTCATGAACACCATGAAAATCATGGTACAGCATAACAGTTTTGTAGAAGAAAAACAGTTGTCCCCCATTTGTCATTATTTCACATCTGACTGCTAAAAAGTGTAGTTGACCAAACTGTGACAGAAACAAAGAAACAACTTAAACTATACACTGCTTGGGGGATATCACTTTAAAGAGTAATATTTAGCATAAAGCCGAGTTATATCATAGCAATTATGACCAGAGTTGATACTGTTAGAATCTTGTTCATATAAGGGCTGTTATTTTCTAAGCAAGCTATGTGAGGTTGAAATACAAAAACATCACCCTCCCTACCCTCCCCCTTCCCCCCTTCAAAAAAGAGAGTGCAGAATCCAAATGTGTAATCATTGAGCTTATGATCTTCCACTTCATTAACTTCAGTGGAGTTGTGGACATAAACTTCTGAAGGCGTGGGCTCATCTCTGAGAGAAAGTCCAGCTTTTCTCCTTGCCGAATCCCCCCCCCCCCCCCCTTCTCAGTTGTATTACCATTATAAAGGGAAATGATTGACTTTCATAGGCGATGAGGCTTTAATTTGAGCCAACTTTGATTCGGGGTGCGTGTGCAGGCAAACAGAGGAGACAGTTTACCAAGAGTGAAAAGGAGAGCAGGGACTGGGAAAACACATCCAGTGACCCGCAGGATGAAAACAAGAGGGGGGGAGCAGAGGCAGAAATGTATTTCGTTCAGCTCACACTCTCTCTCTTTCTCTCTTTCTCTCTCTCTCTCTCTCTCTCTCTCTCTCTCTCTCTCTCTTTCTTATTTTCTGTACGAGTGATCCATAAACCCCCCATAATTTAAAGGGCTGAAAGGCCCTCTAAGCAATGGGCTGAGAAAAACCCAGAAGATGAGGCTTGGATTGAACAGATGTGAGAGTTTTTGTTGTTGGGTTTGGAGGCTGGCGGGGTGGCGATAGGCTAATTTGAGTCACATAATGCCGGCCCCCTTTCATATGCAGAGTGGCGCTTTGATCAGAGGTGGATGAAAGTGCTGAGAGTGGAGAGGACGGCAGGGGGTCTTTTGTCCCAAACAAAAAGGCATCTGCTGGGCTCTGCCCCTTATCCTATGAGGCTGCTCCAACAATGACAGCGAAAGTAAAAGTGTCACCTGACAGCTGAAGAAATCTCAAGGATGAGAAAGGGCCCTGCAGCAATATATATATGTATATACTGGAGGGGTTAATCGATTTTCTCCAGTGCGGAAGCGAGAGAAAAAAAATAAAACCTTCTGATAAACTTGTTACTTTTGTTCTGAAAATACACTTTTGCGGAGGCTTTGATTTAAAAAAAAATGTAATGAGAAGGGGAGGGAGGTGGGGGGGGGGGGGTGTAAAGAAAGGCAGGCACAGCTTCGGCGAAAGAATAAACACAGGATGCTTTCATGATGGGACAATACAAGCCCAGGAGAAAAAAGGAATAATAAAATACATCACTGGCCTTGATCAGAAGAAGCCCATTCAGGTTTACATGCAGTTGTTTACTTTGAAAACAAAACTGTGCACACTCTTTGCCTAACTTGGAAACCCCAAAGGGACTGATGCATTGACAGTCTTCGGTGTGGTTTAACCTGAAGACTTATTTTCTGGCTCGGTTCTGCCCACTGGTTCAACACAACAACACGAAAGGGGATAGTTTGATTTATTCACTATAGTTTTACAATTAAAATACTAACCACAACTTTCAAATAAAAATACCGCTTCTCGTACTTGTTCAACAAGGAAAATCGATTGCTGGTGTTTGGCTTCCTTTTCCTTTTTTAATGGACCCATGCTTTAACGTGTTGGTACTATAGTGTGAATTGGACATGCATTGGATAAAGTTCAATGTCTTATATATTCAAGCTAGTTACAGGGCACCATATCTAATACACTTCTCTGATACATTTTGTGTTGAGTTCTGTAGCACATAGTATTCTTCAGATTCAGCTGTTTTCTATTGCAAGTCTCCTATTTGTTAAGTGCATAACCTACCTCTCACACTGAAATGCACTTAAATTAAGAGGTTAGATAAGATCTTAGTCTATCTTTATGGATTTTTTGTAAGTGGAGCTTAGTATTAGAGCTTGATTATTCAAGATTTGAATGAAACCGTCGAAATATAAATACAACTGTATTTTTACGCAGCTGCTTATCCAGTGTGGGTAAAACTAAATCACGAGTTAACTCCTGGTGTGGAACAAGGCACAATTACTTAGAAACTCGCCTGTGACATATCTATTATGATTTACTATGCTTGCATGTTCTTTACCATGCTTAACTACACTTTGCTGTGCTTTATCATGGTTACCACAGGGTTGCCGTAAGGACCGGGAGGGAAAGACTGTCAAAACTTGACAAGATGTTGGTTCATGTTTTGCTATCAGAGCGTGATCGGAAAGGACTGTAGCATCTACTGAAATATTTCTACTGCTTTGTAATACAGAAGTGTGTGGACAGATAAGACATCCAGATGCAATTAATATGTGGATGTGGGAAAATGGGATATAATCCCAGTCTCCTTTACTGTAGTAGTTAATTTTTGTCTCTTTCAATTGAAACACCATTGTGAGTTTTGGGCTAAAAATAATTATGTTTTAAATTTGAGATTATACAACACATACAATAGAAACTAGTAAAAAAGCAAATTGGAAAATATGAAATGGTCCATTAAAATACTATGTAAATTGGCTCATTAGCAGCCATTTACAAGAAGATTACATGTAGAGCCACACAGCAGCTATCCAATTATTACAGTAAAAGTATTCTGAAACTTATAAAATTAAGTTCTAAGTCTTTGTTGCTTACATCATTACATTTAGTGCCTTTTAAATGAGGAGATATAATTAACTGTGCAGCAGCACCTGCTGAAATGTTTGGGTAAAATAACGAGCTTCTGCCTAAAGTTCTGGCAGGTGGTCCAGCCTGGGACTGAATATCTGATAATATTTGTGACCCTGGTGTGAATGTAATTGAAGTGAAAGTTTACTTTGTGAAATGTGTATTTGTGAGTTAAGAATCAGTAGGAGGAAAAAAAAGAATATTCTGGAAATAAGACATGTCTTATGTATGTATCTTGCTATCTATGTAATTAGTTTTAGGGCTATTCTATGTGTTGTTTTAAAGTGACGTCCTGTTTGCCCATACACCTTTTTAATAATTTTAAAATAAAATAACTTGACAGGGGTCTAATTTCTGCTAAAATTGTTGTTTCTTTAATGCACTTTTTATTCCAGCGGTTTGCTTCTGGGTGGTCATTGTGATCTCGAGAGCCTCCTATCTAGTCAAGTACCCACCACTTCTCCAAGAGTGAGCATTGAATGTCTCATGTCCACTCATTGGCAGTAATGTGCAGAGAGCCTTCCAATTGGGACTCTGCATGGTAACTGAACAATTCATTTAAATGGTCCTTATATCTTTGCCAGGTGATATTTGCCCTGAACCAGACACTGCTTCAGCAGGAGAGTCTGCGAGCTGGTAGCCTTCAGGTGCCATATACCACAGATGACCTCATCAAGCACTACAACTGTGGAGACCTCAATTCCATCATATTCAACCATGACTCGTCCCAAGTAAGTTGTCTTGTTTCGCCGTAGTTATATTTTAAACTTGTACAACCACCAGCCAAGTTTACAATGTAAAAGAAATACAGAAATACATTTGATCTAATCCCAGTAAGAAAAAAGACACAGGCAGCCATGAACAACAATTCTAGATACCCATTTACAATTCCTGGTCCAGTCATTAAATACATAGCTGATCTGATTCTGTTTTTCCAGGTCCCCAACTTTAACAATGTCACTATGCCCCCCAATGAGCAAAACACTGCCCAGGAGATTGATACCTACTTCAGACAAGAGTTAATCTACAAACGCAATGAGAGGATGGGGAAGAGGGTAAAAACACTGCTTGAAGAGCACCCAGACAAGAGCTTCTTCTTTGCATTTGGAGCTGGTAAGACACCAAACAAATATGTTGATATACACTATTAATTTTAGTGTAAAATATTAAAACAAAGCCTTATGAGAGTAAAACAAACTTAAATCTTTCATTAAAGTTGCTTATTTATTCAGTTTTTTAGTAACTTGGAACATTATCTCTGCACTTACATTGGAGTCCAAGTTAAGCAATTATTCTGGAAGCTCCAGACTGCTGATGCAGCTTGATAACCTTGCATCCCTGGGAAAGAGTAATAAGGAATACTATAAAACGCAGCTAACACACCGTATGCTAAAGCAATGCATTAGTCATTTTAGAAGACTCAATATAGTGGATTTTGTAAGTTTTCTTGAGATGAGCAAAACTTTTGAGATCAGAACTGTGATTTGGGTAAACTTTTAAACATTGAAGTATGAAGCTGTAGAAATCTGAACAGACCTAATTGTGGTATTTTTAGCTTAGAAATTCCATAACCTTTTTTGTTGGATAATCGACTCAAGGTCTTCCGCTGTTGGTTCTAGCCGAAGCCTCTAGCGCTCACACCAGACAAGACAAAGACCCACTTTCCTCCCCTTTATAAATACTGTATCCTCAATAATCTGTGTTACAGCTGCTTATAAAACATAGCATGCAATATGGAGTCTACTTCCTAGAGGTGTTCAAATCTAGTCCTTTACGAGATGACATCACTTTTCCAGTTAATGGCAGCCAAATCGTATGAACATTTTATCTGAAAAACAGTTCCTACCCAAAGGACTACAATCCTTGAAAGTAATTCAGGCATTTGAAAGGCGGTAGCTAAAGACAGGTGGTCTTTATTGAGGTGGGTCTTCATAACGTTTATTAATAGCATCGGATCTTGCGGATCACCTTTCAGGTAGAACGTCACGATTCAGGCCTCCCCAGTGTCTTTATCAACGCATCTGTGTGTATGTAGGTTTGGACAGTGCTTTGTGTAACTCCCTTTTAATGAAAACTATGTTAAGATAAGCTTACTGTCAGCAAGAGCGTACATTTAATTAACTGTGGGTGGATAAGGTGGACTAAGAGAAGGTCTGTTTGGCTGTGTACTAATTGGAATTCTGCTGTGCTGTGAAGCTTATGTAGATTAGTGAAAAACATTAAACTTAGTGGAAGACAATCACACGAAAGGAAGAATATAATGGGTCCAATCTGCTGGTTCTTTCCAATAATAAAGGCAAGGAAGTACCAGTCAAAACATACTGCAAAAAAACAAAAATATTACAGTAGTTTTGCTGTGGCTAGAATAAGGATATTTCTTCAAATAAACTAGATTATTGACCCCTGGGAATACAGGGATCATTAATTATTACCCTAAGTTTGATAACATGTTATCCAGCGCTGTCACGGGAAAATGATAAAAGACTTTGTTTAAGATTCAGATTCTCAGGTAGAAATCAAACAGGAAGCTGGCACCGGGTTTCGATGGGTCTGATAATGAGCCTGACAGTTAGGCAAAAGAGTGCTGATGGACTGAATTGCAAACAGGCCCTTCAGATTACAAGAAAATAAAACAATGGAAATGTAATAAGAAGCTGGTAGAGCAAGTTAGTTTAAAGAGCATACCAGTACTTGCCTTCATCATCACCCTACACTTTTGTCTACTTGACTA
Source organism: Acipenser ruthenus (assembly GCF_902713425.1). Classification (NCBI taxonomy): domain Eukaryota; kingdom Metazoa; phylum Chordata; class Actinopteri; order Acipenseriformes; family Acipenseridae; genus Acipenser; species Acipenser ruthenus. The sequence goes on along the minus strand of NC_081190.1, from coordinate 31,718,654 downwards.
TACAGCTGACAGCAGTTTAACAGTCTGTACTGTAGATTCATGCATTATAACTGGAAGATGCTTGTTAATGTGTGTACTTCTTATATGCATGAGGAACTAGCCTGTGTCAATTATTTGTAATATGTCTCACAAGTTATTTATTTCACTTATGAAAAAGTGGCGCAAGCTTTGCACTGGTGGAAAAGTTTAATAATTATGACAGAAACAAACAAAAATGAGCAAACTTGGCATATAACTACACTCCACAGATTTATAGTATGGTTAGTGGCACACTAGAATTAGGACATTGGACTAATTTACTATTATTAATGGATCTGAACCACTATACTAAGTGAATATAGCAGGGTACACTAATGCATCATAACGTCACCAAAAAGTTACAGTCAACATTTGAAATAACCTGCTGAGGCTAAATCTGGATTATACACAATCATTGAACCTTTGTTCTCCAGGCTAATTGCATTGTACAGCTATTAGTCAGAGGCTGGCAAGCAAACAGTAGTTTCTAGTCCATTCAGACCATTGTGTACTGATCTCATATTGCCCAAGTAGAAAGTATAACTCCTGTAAATGTCTGTCACCACTGTAGCCCCAGGTGCAATACAAGTGTTTTCCGTCCATGCAAACATACTTTTTGAGGCTTAACTGAACTGTAAGCTAGAGGTATTAAAAAGATAGGCATTGTAATGAGGATCTTAAATCCAAGCAGGCATGGGTGTGCCTGACAGGGACAGCATGGGGCGAATCGGTGTGGCCTGCAAAGGGAGAGATAAGTACACATTGAAACGGCTTAAAGATGTCTTGGTTATCCATTACTCTGGGTATCTCATGTCAAACCACTAATCTGTGTTATGGATCCTGCGAGTGTTTCAGAAATTGTGAGCCATCGAGTGGATGACTTGGTGGACTTTTTATTTATTAGGCTGGTCAAATAAATAAATAATGGATGATATTGTAAAGCACTATTAGCCTGGTCAAGTTCTAACAGCGTCTAGAAAAAGCCACGTAAACAACCCTCACTAAGATTGCTATGCATACACATGAAACCAATAAAAGCATGAAGTTCTGTATTGCTGAACTTTTAAGAATCATCTCTTTTGCAGAATTTCATTGAACTGTACGTAAAGCTACAGTAAGTTGTATTGTTGGCAGCTCCCATCAAGTAAGAGAAATATAATATTTGGCATTTATTTATTTTTATAGTAGGGTTTCTCCCAAATCTTGACCAGCCAGGCAAACTATCTGCTTGAGAATTTTTAGATTTTTCCATATGGTTCCAAAGTGGAGCCAAAAAAAGTGTTCTATGATGTGCCCAGCATTTTATTTTGAACTACCTATTTTCATATTGTTTTTGACAGTGTGTCACTCAAAGGGTTGGATAGTGTTAAATAAATTGTATTGAGCTGATTCATATTTAACCTATTTACTTTTAATCTCAGACCCCAAACTTAAATGACAAGATTTGGTGGTGGTCGGTCTGACCAGTTTGAGTATGTGATATGGCCCTAACCCAGCTTCCAGTGGGTAGATGTCAACAGTACTACACAAAACCACCCTCCTTATTACTTTCAAGGTGCATCTGTATCCAGAAAATTAGCTAACCAGACTGCTTACACCGTCCATTATTCTGGTTACTTGAAGTTGTACTATACTATTAATGAGATAAAAGTACATTACAATGAAAAATGGATAAGGCCAAAAACTAACAGCAATCCCTTTTACCAGCCCCTATCTGCTCTTTTTACTAATGATTATCGTTACCTGTCTTCAAGGGAAAAGTCTTTCCATTCTCACTGATGGTCTCAAAACTGAATAAGTGTAAAAGATGGGGAGCCTGTAGCGGAAAATTATCTTTCTTGTTTTACAGATAACCACACAAGTTACTTTACATTCTTATCAAGTCACACTTAACTAGAAATTAATTGGACTTCTCGAGATCAAGCATCTTCAGTCTGACAAATATTCACTGACTCAGTTTCTGGGAAGGCAGATTCACTGTGAAGGAAAAAAACAGGAAATCTCAACATATTGCTCACATTTTTATAATTTCTTTGAAGTTCAGTGCTGGGAAGCTCTTAGGATGAACAATTTTATTTGCATACAGCCTTGTATAGTTTTTGTTTTACAGCCCAGCGAAAGTCAAAAGGAAAGACTAGATCTGATCTAAAAGGCTTAAAGAGCAGGGTGTAGACTCTAAACTTCACAGTCCAGCGAGCTCTGCGATTACAGGAAGTCTAGACTGAAAACAGAGACAGACTAATAGGTCTATTGAACCCCAGGCACTGGTAATCTAACTAGAATAAATTCCATTACACGTCCCTGTAGGGTTTTACAAGGGGCTGGGAGCAGCAAGGTGAGTGAAACTGATACCCCATTCACCCTTGAGTCCAGCCCCAAGATGCCAGTGAGGTTAGACTGTGCGGCAAGGCCTCTGCCCTTGCCGTGGAAGTGAAATGTGTGCTAATTATTCCCAGAGGGGTAGGGGGGTGAAGTAAGAGGCTGTGCAAATCCATAATGGACTCCTTTATGGCAGCAATGTTCCTGACTTTGTAACATCAGCAAAAAGACAGAGTTATCAGCCCATGTCTCCTATTCCTTTGTAGCTTCCCGGGCTGAAATCAAGGTAAAGCACTCAACCTTAACCCCCTTTGAAATGGAGTATACTGTAAACTTACCTTGTATGCCAACCCCTTCCTTCAACTGCAAGTCAACTGGGACAGCTTTTGATTAGATGTGTGAAGATCACTGACCAGCCAAAAAAAAAAAAAAAATGGTAGCATTATTCAAATTTAACCAAGGTCGGCATCTAAGGAAACTTGTAATGTAAAAGTGGTGAGGCCGTACTGATGTTGGAAACAGTTGAAAACTGCCCTTTTTTACCTCATAAATGTAATTCCTGCAGTTTTTTATTCCTGCACTTTGTCTGCACACTTTTTGTTCTGTAATACTAAAATCTTATACTCTTTACCTAGCCTCCAGTTAACATTTTAAATCTCAACAGTTTGTCCAATTGTGAAAAAGATGTGTGTATGCAAAACCATTGAGTTTACAAACAGGAATGCCCCTGTAGATGAAAGAATAGCACATACACTGTTGATGGGTGTCCCTGCAACAGTATTAACTAGAAGTTTTCTTGTATTTGCCTCGGTCTCTCTCGTGAGACAGCACAACAATGAAACTGTGTGGTCTAGTACAGCGGGTCCGTAGAGAATGCTCAGGGGGTCCGCAAAATATTAATTAAAAAAGTTTTTTAAAAAAGAGTCGATTTGTCTAAGTAAAACGGACAAAACTACTCTTTCTGTTTACACAACCTAGTATTCCATGGTGCATGAACAACCACGTAATATTTAGAATGACAATATGACTCCATAGTCATACCTGGCCCCCTGAAAGTGATTTATCCCCATTGGTAGAAGCATCTCCTTCAGGTAATATATTTTTTCATCGTGTTCAATGCCGTGGGGAGGTGTAGCAGTTATTTTAAATTTGGTCCCAAATTTTTCTCAGTTGACCCAGACAGATACTTTTAATTCTTTTGAGTATATCACAATGTTTCATTCTGCACACTGCACACAGTTTATCGACCTCCTAACAAAATCTTGACTTCCTAAATGAGTTCTCTGCTTTACTTTCTTTTTTATGTCTCTCAGCTGAACGTGTACTCATTATGGGTGACTTTAATTTACCTTCCCTACCAACGTCTTCCATGGTGGCTGAATTTAACTCTTTATTATCATCTTTTGATTTCACACAGTGTTTTTCTTTACCCACTCATACTAAGGGACATTTTTTTGTTTTTTTGCCCACGGTCTGACTATTTCTGATTTTTCTGTCTCTGATTTGGGTCTTTCTGATAATTTAGTGTTACTTTTTAAGATTTCAGCTTCTACTGTTGAGTCAGCTGCCTGACCTATCTCCTACCTCTCTTGGAGGCGATTGGATCCGGCAGTTGTTTCAACAGCTTTTCAAAATGTAATCTAGTCTCAAAAATTCTCTGCTAGTTCTGATCTAGACTGGTGTGTAAATGCTTATAATGACTCTCTTTCTGAAATAATTGATGACCTGGCTCTGATTAAGACCTGTAAAGCTGCAGTTCCAAAAAATTCCCTTTGGTTCACAGATGAGTTAAGGGCTATGAAATCTCAAACTCATAAATTGGAAAAAGCTTGGAAGAAATCCCACTTAGTGATCCATGAGCAGATCTGGCGCTGAGAAAATGATATATTTTTCCAGTATCATCAAGGAAAATGAAGGCAACTCCAGAGTCCTTTTTTCCACCATTGGTAAATTGTTGTCACCCTCTGTAAATTCTACTCTGTGTTCCTTTTCCGATCCCCTTTGCCAGGAGCGTATGGATTTCTTTGTATCAAAAATATTAACTATCCATGATGCTGCTGCTGTTTCTGCCCCTATTATTATTTGTTTATTTATTATTATTATTATTATTTATTTCTTAGCAGACGCCCTTATCCAGGGCGACTTACAATTGTTACAAGATATCACATTATTTCACATTATACAGATATCACATTATTTTTACATACAATTACCCATTTATACAGTTGGGTTTTTACTGGAGCAATTTAGGTAAAGTACCTTGCTCAAGGGTACAACAGCAGTGTCCCCCTATTTAGCAGACGCCTTTATCCAAGGTGACTTACAGAGACTCGGGTGTGTGAACTATGCATCAGCTGCAGAGTCACTTACAATTACGTCTCACCCGAAAGACGGAGCACAAGGAGGTTAAGTGACTTGCTCAGGGTCACACAATGAGTCAGTGGCTGAACCGGGATTTGAACCGGGGACCTTTTCTTTAATCACTGAACCACACAGCCCCCTAGTGATGATCTCTGTCCCCAGTTACCTTCTCTGAGAACAATAACATCAAATTTCTCAAACTTTTTTCCTGTTTACATCTCTTATGCTTGCCAGTGTGTTTGCGTCTGTGAAGGCTACCACATGTCTTCTGGACCCTTTTCCTTCTGTTCTTTTGAAAATTCAATTTGACAAACTGAATGCTGCGGAGTACCCAGTTTTAGTAACAGAAGCCATGAAAGTGTTGCTACCTTTCTCAGCAACATATATATATATATATATATATATATATATGTGAGGCATCATTCTCTGCTATGGCAGCGATGAAGACAACATCACACCAAGGGTAGACAGACTCTGCAGTAAGAAACAGGCACACCCATCTCACTGACTGTAAGTACTGTATAATATTTTTCTTAAAGCATCACTAACAGTGATGTGTGTATATAAAGTACATTTATATACTTTTGTCAATCAGTTTCTCAGTTGGGGGTCTGTGATTTAATATTGCATTTGAAAAAGGGTCCGTCAACAAAAAAAGTTTGAGAATCCCTATTCTAGTACTTGAGTTTAGGACGATTGTCTGCAGCCAGAAAATCAAGTCCTGTTTTCTACATTCAGAGGCTTCAGAGGGAGCCAAAACCAGTCATACAATTTCTGTATAAAATCTACAATTTGAAAAAATGTATTTCCATTCTGGAGGTAGTGTGGAGTAGTGGTTACAGATGAGGAATAGGTGCCAGGAAAGCATGGTTTTGAATCCCAGCTTAGCCACTGACATATTGTAAGACTCAGGGCCAAGTAATTTCACTTGCACATGTCTCCGTCATAGCCTGCTGTATATAAAATGAGAGTGCTACACTTGACAACTCAACTGAACAGATTAAAAAATCCATGTAGGTTTTAGTCATTTTAAAAGCAGCTGGGTGGGGGGGGGGGGGTTGAATTCAGCTAATAAAGAAATACAATATTACCATGAATAAATTATATATAACTTAATATATAGGTAGTTCAAATTAGAAATAGATACATATATCTGTCAGGACACCAAGCAAACTAATTAAGAAGGTTCACCTCCACTTAGTAAATGTTTACATCTGTATCATGCACAGCTGGGATCATGCACAGTTGGGTGTACTTTTTTTTCATCATATAATTTTATTAATTTTTCAAAAAACACAAAATATTATTAACAGTATTGTAAACGTATACCTAGAGAACACATACTCCACAAATAATCAAAACAATACATGTTAACTATAAATAATACACAATAATAATAGAATAATATATTAAATATTCGTCATATACATTAGTAAATATAAAACTAGGTTTCTAATCAGTACATTTACATTTACATGTATATTTAAAGAATAACTCTGGATACTGCTTTTAAGCAATCCCTTGGTTCTACTGTATTTCTAGAGTATTAAGATCAATTGCTTTTTGCCACAGGTGGATATAATTGTCTTTTTTAAACTCCATGGATATATTCATTCTAAAGATATTACCTCTAGTACAAAGTTATTCCATAAAGCAGAATGTGGTGGATCCAGTCATTTCCATAAAAACATTGTAGCGCTTTTTGCCATAAGTGACAATGTTTAAATCATTTTTTTTTTTGTAGCAATATTTTTGTTTCCCAGAATAGCTAATTCCAAGGTTTTGTGTATGAAAACCCAACTGTATTAGAAATACGGAAGAACACATCTGTCCAAAATAGTTTTTTTACAATTCCAGGTCATATGTTCAAATGACTCATGTTCAAATGTTCAAATCATATGTTGAATTATCTTAAACTGGATTGTTCTGTATCTAGCATTCAGGGTAGCTACTTTAATATTTCTAAAAATAGTTAACCAAGAATCTTCTGATACTTTATTTTTTAAAGTCACCTCCCATTTATCAATAATTTCTTTGCTTGTAATGACCCTATCTCTAATAAATGGATACATCATTAAAACATATTCCTGTTGATTTGTTTTTAACCTTTAGCCATATTTCTAGCGGTGACATTACTGGGAATTGTAATCTGGGATTGTAATAATTGATAAGTGAGTTTCTAATTTGAGTATACAATCTGATATCACCATCCAGTATTTTTTCCAAATAGGTGAGTTATCTCTCCGATTCCAATGTTCATTGACAAAGGATTTCCGTTTAAATTGTAGTTTCGGGTTTCCCCAAATTATGAAGAGCCATATAATTGTTTTCTACGATTAGTTATAGTAGCAATTTCATTGAAGATTTGATGAAAATGAGTTAGGAGACCATCTTTACAGAGACAACTAGGTGGACCATGCATTACTATATTTATCATTTCTTAAGGAGTAACCATAGCCTTTTGTAATTGTCTTACAGGAGAATCTGACATTGAAGGATTTGTAAACCAACCAATAAAAAAGTCTTGATTGGAATGCCAGGCAGTAGCAATAAACGTTAGGTACTTTCAATTCCCCATTATCATTGCTCTGAAATAGCACGCTTATTCTTACTTTTTTATTTCCCCAACTTAATTGAGAGAACATTCTATTAATTTGAGGGGTATTGAGGGTGATTTTTAAGGGGATCATAGAAAGAGGATATGCTATTGTAGGGAAAATTGCCATCTTAATAACTCCTATCTCCCATAGGAAAACTGTTTAATTTAGTACAATTTTCTAGCTTGATTTTGATTTTTGCAAAAATGGGCTGCAAATTTAAAGAAACCATTTTCTTAAAGTAATTGTTTATAGTGATACCCAGATATGTAATACCATCCTTAGGCCAAATAAAGCTATATTTACCATACACTGAAGCACTCACTTAAGATGCTTCTGCTTTAACCCAGTTGACTTAACCAGTTAACCCGAGAATTTACCATTACTTGGAAGGGATGTTGAAAGGGTTTTTAAGTGTGAGCATCAGATCATCAGCACAGAGTAGGACTATGAGATGTTGCTCCCTGACCAATTCCTTGGACATTTTCAGGTTATCTCATTTTGTTAGCCAGACGTTCCAGAGCTAGTATGAACATAATAGTATAATATTAATAGTACAATAATATGAACAGAATAGCTCATATGAAGCTAATAGGAAAATAATCTATCTTTTAAGATCCATTTATACAAACATAAATTATGAAACATTCAATTAATAACAACAGGTCATACGCATCATGCACATGGGAGGAGTCATATGCAAAAAACATATTATCATATAATAGACGTATCCTTCCCAACTCAACACTACACGACCATCAAGTAAAAATAGACATAATGAAGCATTCTTACCTTTGTATGAGTTATTGATCAGCAGATGTCTCAGCTGCATGAAGAGCACAGCGTGTGGTTTTAACTCTACTGTGCAGAATAAATTAATTTTTTTCTATGGGTAAATATTGGGACTTTCTTCCTATGAATCGGGACTGTCCCGACCATATAGGGACTGTTGGCATGTATGTTGAAGCTTTGCGGTTTCCCTGTTCCAGTTATGTGCGCTTGTTCCACTTCGAATGAAAATTTTACCGAAGATGTCTGTCAGAAGTCATTGAATAAATTCTGTACAATTAGTACCTTCACTTCCCTCAGCAAGACCAACAATTTGTATATTTTTCCATCAAACTGTTCTCAGATTCTTTAAGTTTCTCTTTTAATTGCCCTACCTGTTGGGTTCGGTTTACAGTCCTGTTTCCTTATCGAGTCTGCAGATGATATTCGATATTCAGCTTCTCCCATTCGTGTAGTCATATTCTGGAGAGTATTTTTAATTTCCGTATTATTAAGTTCTCCAACACTGTTCGTTGCTATTTTTTTTCTGTCAGGGTTATTATTGTCCTCGTTTGGCGGTGAGGTAGGTGCCGATGGGTCTCTTTATGCCAACACTTGGCTTTTTTTAGTTTTGATATTGTGACATGTTATTCTCTCCACTCTTATCCATAGATAAATACTGTTTTCTGACAACATTTTGTAAAATGTCCCACGATAGAGCTCTCTGTCCTTGCCTCTGTCCTCCTCGAAGCATCACATGTGCCTCTGGGTGTACATTATTATTATTACTATTATTATTATTATTATTATAGGTAGGGACCAGAAAGAGAGCTGTCTCAAATCAGAGGCCAAGCCCATAAACGTGTCATCCTTCTCAGCAGTATTTCATTTCCAAAGACCTCACTGTATCAAATCAGAGGCCAAGCCCATAAACGTGTCATCCTTCTCAGCAGTATTTCACTTCCAAAGACCTCAGTGCTTGTTCAGTTCTAGCTTCCCTCAGAATCCTATTTTATATTTATCCAAACACCCTCTAATTGCATTGCACAAAACTGCCACAATGTCAATTGAGAAAATGATAAAAAATAAATAAATGGCCCTGAACCTCGTAAAAAAATAAAGAATGTTTTACAGCTCATTTGCGGTGATTTCTCATACACAACTTAAACAGCATACAGATGGGAAAAGCAAATGTTTTGGTCTTTACTGATTCTGACATGCACATGACTTGTTTTGGCCAGGAGTTGACCACATCCACTTTGTAACTCCTGTTCGTGCAAAATCAGCTTTCATTTAATGACGGGAGTAGTGGTATGTGTCGTGGGTTTCTTACCATGTGCTTGGTCGTTAGGGTGTTTATTAGATGGATTTCAGATAGGATTATTTAGTAATTGTCAGACATATGCAGTTTGTGAAGCTAGGGGGTCAGTTTCCTGTTAATTTACCCAATGTACAACTAGGGGTGTGCCAATACTCAAATTTGAAGTTGTTAGGTATTAATTAAATGTAATAAAACATGTTAATTATTCAACACACAACAAAGCGGTCCCCCGGTTTCCCTTATTTACACAATTAATGTATCAATCAATAACAATCTGTGTTATTTAATATAGAACCTGTCGTGATCAAACTAACTAAAACTCATTTAGATTTTATAAGCAATTATTTGTCTTACCTTTTCTTTATTCTATTAATATGAAAACTTTTCTTTTCACTTTCCTTAGAAATGTGTCAGCTTTGCAGTGAATTGTGGGGATTGTAGTCCTGGGAAAGGTATTATCTCTGATTAAACTCAACAAAGAAATACATATGTCAGTTTCTACAGTGGTAGCAATTGTTAGGTTTAATGAAAGGTCATGTTTAAAGGTGAGGGAACGGCAGCTTTTCTTGTTTTGAAGTCAACACATTAATAGATACAATGCTACCCTGTTATAATGCAGTTGTCAGGGTCCATAATTAGAAGACAGCGCTATTTGTGTTTCGCCTTGTAACGAAGGTTGGCATTTTTGTTCCCAAAATGATTTCCAACGCCCACAAGCCAAATTAATATTGTAGCGTACGGTGGAAAATTAATGAAGGAGACACACACAATTTGCAGGTACTCAAATCCACGGTTTATTGGGAAGATAATTCCCTGGGCCTCACCAAAAACAACAGTCTTGTACTCTCACAGCAGCTTGATGTCTCACTTGGCTGTACACGCGCTGATGTGGCACCCCCTATATGCTTTCATGGCACCCACCAATCCCAGCTGAGGCAAGCTTACAGCTTCCCTGCTAATATACACACACACACACAAACAAACAACAGGGTCCGTAGACCAGTCCTACAACAGTATAAATCCTGGGTCGTTACACTTTATACAGTATAATAGAAGCTGCTATTCCACCAGTTTAAAGTTTACACCAGTCTTATTTAAATTGTACATTTTTTATAATAAATGTTGTTAACTGTAAATAAATAACACAGAATCCAAGGACGTTTATACACACTTGTCTTGTTTCATACTGGTTTTGTAACATTAACGGACAGTTTTTTTTTACTTAATTATTATTATTTTTTTTAAATACAGTGCAAGCACGGGAGTTTTATAAGTACTATACGTTCCTGTTTCAAAAAATGTGTTTAAATATGGTAATGTAAAAGCAACAATAAAAACAAATCACAATGTTGTAGGTTTTCTTTTCTTTTCTTTTTCTTTTTGTCTCTATTACAATTTATCCTAGCATAATTGACGATAACATTACTGGGATCACTTAAAGTATCTGGAACGTTCACCCAAAGTTTGCGAATCAGATTGCATTGTGGGGGAAATGGAAGCCACGACCTTGCTGTGTTATAACCAAGTCCGCACTATAACAGGTCACACCCCTATTTACTACCCACAACTGGTTAAAGACAGAAGCATTTCCATTATGACCCAGAGTTTAAATTCATGTAGATGAATTAAATAAGATAACACAAAAGAGAATAAAACAAGTTATTCACTTGTACATTTAATCTAAATCTCAAGTATTAAGGGTTCCTAATACAATGTAAGTAAAGCGCTATTCAGTAATAATAAAATAATACTGTCAATAAAAAGGTTAGTAAAAGTGTATGGTGAACAAACAACTTTTGAACAACATTCTACCCAATATGTTAATTTGCAGGGATACTCAATTGCATTCTCTGACAGGCCAGATAAGGCAGTGTCCAAACCTTGGGGGGGCCACAGGGCGCTCAAGATGTGAGTACTGGTGGGGGGTTGTTTAAATGGTCATGAAAATCTGACTATCGAATCGTACTTTACATACAGTCACAGAACTTTGCAACACTACACATGCACCAATCAACTAATACATGTCAGAAATAACTACTTACAATGATACACTAAAGAAAATAATATTACTCCATACCGCTGTTTTCATATCGCACTAACACTAAGCTACATGGGCAGAGATTTGTGTCGCATGCCAAAATGAAATCTCATCAGAATGAAAGCTGGCCAAAAACGCTTAGGGGACACAAATACCCTGTAGACAGCGGCGACATTACAATCTTACGTATCAGCAATTTCAGCTTTTATAATGAAGACCAGCTGACGCTCGATGGGCCAAAAGGAAGGGCCGCCATTGAGGATTATTATTATTATTATTATTATTATTATTATTTATTTCTTAGCAGACGCCCTTATCCAGGGCGACTTACAATTGTTACAAGATATCACATTATACATTATTTTACATTATACAGATATCACATTATTTTTACATACAATTACCCATTAATACAGTTGGGTTTTTACTGGAGCAATCTAGGTAAAGTACCTTGCTCAAGGGTACAACAGCAGTGTCCTCCACTGGGGATTGAACCCACAACCCTCCGGTCAAGAGTCCAGAGCCCCTAACCACTACTCCACACTGCTGCCCTACAGCACCGTTCTACTAAGGGTAACCCCACCAATTACCATCAGCTTCAAAGTCTGTGAACCTGCCTGCCTAAAGCTGTGAATTTTAAGAGATTAAAACTGACCTCTTCTAAAAGGAACTATACTAGAAATACTGCCATGTTACCAAATACAAAGCTAGCTGATAGAAAATGCTACGGTAGTACTGAAACAGCCCTCCTTTGAAAAATCAAGCAGATTTCTGTATTTATGTACAAGTGGTGGTTAAGAAATACCAATGGATAAGTGAAGGGAAAGTGTGAACTGGATCAGCTACATGTAGCTTTGTCTGATCACTGCTGTGCAAAGCATATAGGCAACGGTGCTAAAAAAAAAAAGGTGAGAAAACGTATTAATATTAATAAATCCCAAACACAGTAAGAAGAATCTTACTGCATCTTAAATGCCTTCATTTTTACTATTATCAATAATTAAGTTACTGTAATTGCAGGTGTATGCTGTACTATATTTAAGTAATTAAATACATAAATACATGTAACTTACTCTGAGCATATTGTATGAAGGGAACAAATGACTCAGTTATATAAATAACAAAGGATCCCCACCTTAACTCTTCAGTGTTATAGATAGAAGATGGTGTTCACTTTTTATACAATTCTATAATTTTACTATATACAGAACTCTTACACTCACTATATTTAGCTTAAGCTTAGGTCTAACAGCTAAGTATGCATTTACTTCATAGTTCTAAACATAAACAGACTTAAATATTATTATTATTATTATTATTATTTATTTCTTAGCAGACGCCCTTATCCAGGGCGACTTACAGTCGTAAACAATATGCCTTTCCTGGGGCATATTTGTGAAGCAAGAAGCAAGGAATATTTATTTTTAAATACATTTTCTCTCATCAAGTCAACTGCAGTGGAGTAATTCCAGATATTCAAAAGCATGACATCATTAATCAGTGATTTATTGTTATTAGAAAATATGTAAGTTAAACTGTAATGTTAAATAATTCAATATAGAATCAAATACCTTTTAAAAAGTAAAAGAATATGGGCTACCAGTGTGTCAGAGTGGGATTTATCATCAGTTGTTTTTTGTTGTCCACATTTGGACCTTGTTCAAGAGAACAGGGAAGTAACAGAAGCAAAGACAAGTTTCCTTTTGACAATTTGCGTTGACATAACTGAATAACATTTACTGTTTTCCTCTGTTTGAGCAACATATCCCTGAATGTTCCCTGTCCTTTTTTGGTATCCACCCATGTAAACATATTTTTTCATTTTGTCTTATTATTCTTATTCACCCTTATTTATTTTGTTTTATTCTTGAACAGCAGCTTGACATTCTTTCCCAACCAAGGGACAGCAGGTCACATGTTCGTATGAGCATGAGTCCCTCTGTCTGGGAATACCCCTAAACGCCATGTTAAATCACAGAAGAGAAAAGCAAATAGAAGTGTTCAGGCTCCAGACGGCTGTTTATTTTCAGATAGTCTTCACTCACACTGTTTAAATACGTCCTTCAGATAAAACACTGTGAATAAAACTAGGGATTAGGCTCCCCCCAGTGACACCCCTTTTAAATCCTCTTGTCAAAGGTCCACACACAATGAACCATGGTGTGCTTGAAATTATGACAGACGGTATCTACCTGATACCCCATTAACGCATACTCACCAAAGCTGAAAGGCTTTTAGCAGAAGTCTGGTTGTGAGGAAGATGTTATCAGTTTGCTCACCTGTCAGATATCCTTGCAGTCTTCACAGCCAAAGAGAGTGGGTTACATCATCTATACCACACTTTTTTTTTTGTCCAGAAACATACCTTTGTACCTTTGTTGGTCTTAGTAGAAAGCAGTCTTTGTACTTCAGTGCTGATGTCTGAAGTAGTGCTTTGTCTTAATGTAACATATTGACAAATACTTCTTTACAATCCACCTGCTGTTGCTGCCTCAGCTCATTACTTATTGATACATGTTCTGCAATACTGGGCGCAAAAGGAATGGACTGGAATGGTTTCACATATTGTCTAAAAAGCAGCATATCTAGATACTGCCATCCTTTAAGTGTTTATTAATCCCATTGGTGTGATTTAATACAATGATGAGGGTGGATGGGTTTATCGTTTCATGGTGGCAGTATGAGATCTGCTGCTGTTAAAAAATTGACTTTAGTTATAGCTACTATCCCTCGTTCCTGTTTTTAGATCATCATTTTCGAAATGGGTGGAACAGTGCTGAGAAGGCTATATGGATATCAGCAGCGCTCCAGATAAGCGCGTACTGGGGTATGAATTACACATGATATTTAAATGTGATGCATAGCAATTTTGTTGCACAGCTTGAGCTCACATGTTCTGCGGTAGCTAGAGAATGCCAGGACAGCTAACTGTAGCCTACTTGGGAAATGCCAAAAACACATAACCAATAAGTCTGGGTTTTTAATTTTTAAAAAATCCAGTTGAATCTCTTGTAGTGTGTGTTTGTGACTGGTAAATAAGCGACTGGATTCTTGATCTTCAGGATTTCTCTACGCCATCTTAGTCCCACTCAACCGAACCTACTAATTTACCAAATTTGGGGAAGGTAAATCTATATAATGCATACAATATTCTGTGTTTGGAGAGAGTCGAGATGCTTTCTATTGCTGTAGCAAGGGGATCAATAAGGAATACAATATTATTGTCTCTTTATGTGCGTTATTGCAGTATTGGTACAGTGTTTAAATTGGAGAGTAAATTACTCAATGACCCAAAACTGTATCTGGAGTGCTGGATATGAGTAAATACTGGGAATTATTAATGGAGACTAATGTTATTCATCTTGCATGTCACTTAACTTCAGTGAACAGTATACTTCTTTTCATCCGTTAATTTTTTTTTAATGACTCATATTTGTGTTGCAAGCTTAAGCCATAAGTTATTTTCTCCTAACTATATTAAGCACGCAACTAAGATATAAAATTCTCAAATGCACTTCATAGCCAGCCTTTCAAGCCAAACATTGTTCTTATAAGAAAAGCCAAGTTTGGCTCAAAATGTTGGCCAATAAATTAACTGCATATTTGAATTTTATATCCCTATGCAGGCTGCATGCTTAATACTTATTTGAAACTTAATTTTAGTGTAGCTGATCTAAAAAACATAAAAGTACCTAACAGTTAAACAAACTATATCTGCTTTTTATTATGAATCTAGTGTAATTTGTACTTAAACAGAGTGCAACCTTAAATTGGCCAGTGAAGGACGAGTGTGTGTTTACAATATAAGACACCAAAAATTCTGTTTACGCTTGCCTCCCTTTAATTATCTCTTAAAAAAAATTGTTTACAGAAACATTCACGAAAGACATAAGCATGGAAATCAAGAGACCTTGTGTACTTTACATATTTAGGAACATAAAAAAGATTTGTAGGATTCATGAATTTGTACAATGGGGGATTCATGGACTCTATGGTGTTTTTTCAATTGATCTAAACAGTGGCAGGTTAAAAAAAAAACAACCTCTCTTTACATCTGTCAAATGAGGCTAAGATTTTGAAAATCAAGTATTTAACCATGCATTTCAGTCTTTTTAATGTATTTCTGTTCCTAAGAAAGTTGAAAATGCTAGGAAGCGTCCCATTTTTTTATGCTTTGACTAACAGAAATATGTCTCTCCACCGCTGTTAGTCTTTCAAAAAACCCTTAGAAAATGATAAAATTAAGATAAAGGAACAGACTTGGAAGTATATAATTCCTGAAATTCGTTTTCAGAAAGGAAGACCTTCATAGTTTTAAATGATATGAAAGAATGACAGGTTTCACGGATTATAAAACTAAACTAGTGGAACCTATATGCAGGTGTTGCTCTTCATGAATTCATGAAGGCAGCATATAATCTATATGAATAAAATTTGATGTGAAAAACACTATACCATATAAAAAAATACAGAACATAGAATTAAGAAGGAATTATGCACCACCTGCTAATTCTTTGATTCTAGTTGTTCCACAATGGAATGATGGCTGTAATGTACTATCATAGAAATTGTTAATGTTCCTGGGGTTTTCAGTGTACCTATGGGACATTGTTTGTGAATCACGCTGTATTGCAAAGCAGTGTTCAACATGACTTTGGCCATTCTTTTCTAAGTTTTGGAGGCTGACAGTCTGGCCTTGCAGATCGAGTGGAACAGTATAATGTTCAGCACTGAAAGGCAGCCTTTAGCTTGAAGGCATAAGGGTCTTGCAATGTCTCTTGTTAAATCCAACTCCTTTTGTTGCAGCATTTTTCAAATTCCCTCACAATCTTTGATATGCACCTTAAACTCAAGCTTGCAAAATACCTCTACTGTCTGCCCCCCCTCGCCCATCCCCCACATCAAAATCTATTGAATTGAATTGAAATCAAGAGTAGAAGCTTTTGCATGAACTTAACTGAGATGCACATGATTGAACCAAGTATTAAAACTGGCACATTCTCCATTTCTGCACTTTCATCTTTTAATGATTAATGAGCCAACAGCAGTGCAGAAACCAAAATAATATCAAAAGATACTTAAATGAGGTATTTGGTAGATAAGGTACACCACATATGGAACATAATACTGCTTCTTCTCGAGTGAAAATAAAAATGCCTTAAGTATTCCTGTGCATTTGTCATGTGACACCTCATACTGTTAGTGCCATTAAATAGGTTTATGCCATGATATAGATTTAATTGTACTTATAAATAAACAAGTCTACTGTTGATAGATAGACAAAAAAATAGTAAGCATGTAGACACAATTAAAATAATTAAAATAATGTATAATACATTCATATATGTTGTGCTGTTTATTTTTATTGCCTTGTCACATCTAAACTGAAGAAGTCAGTTCTTCTTCAGCTAAGTTGAAGCTGTATTTTCTCAGCAAGTCCGGTTAGCCAGTCACAATTTCTTCAAATCAGTCACAAACCTAAATTCAGCTGACTTCGGGGTCTAGCATTTTGACATATCTCTTTGGCCGTTCAACATCAATGCCAGTTTATTAAGTGGGTTGTAAAAAAAAAAGAAAAAAATAGAGATTTAGAAAACCAAAAACAACAAAATAATAAGAGAGCAAATAACAAAACATGAATTCAGGAAAATATGCAACAGGTATACAGCCAAAATAAATAAATAAATAAATAAATAAATAAACAGTCCCAGATCTGGATTTTTATGAATAATTTATTATTATTATTATTATTAATTTCTTAGCAGACGCCCTTATCCAGGGCGACTTACAGTCGTAAACAAAAAATACATTTCAAGAATCACAGTACAAGTATTAATACAATTAAGAGCAAGATAAAATACAATGACTTCAGTTCTAGTAAGTACAAGTATATGACAAAATACGAATCAGTATTGGAGCAGATAACAGTGTCAGTGATAGATACATCAGGATACGATTAAATGCAAAATACTACAGATTGAATAATCTTTGAATTCCAGGTTCTTTCGGCAACAGAATTTGATATTTGCTTTGAACTGGAATGTCCCGGACAGACGGTCTCCATTGTGCTTCCTCGGCTGTTTTAATGTATCAAACACGCATGCATATGTGCACGCACACTCACACAGTAAATACCCCTCCTGGGAAACAATGGTGTTGAGACCACACAATAAATCCATGGATTGTTTATGTTATATATAATGACAGGTTTTGGCCCAATAGTCGCACCTTTGATGTGGTGCCATGAGCTGCAGCCACCCACAAACTTTAATCACCCCCCCTAAATGTATACAGGAATTTACTCTGGCAAACTCCTACAAGTTGAGAAAAGCTGTATGGCACACAGCAGTACCCAATTCAAGCGAAAGATTTATACACAATAACATTCCATTATTGGCCCTCCGGTTGTCTTTTTAGACTCGCCAAGTCTTTTAAATTTAATACAAGAGAGTGTTATCTTTGATACTGGAGCAGAACTTTTCACTGCTCACAGACTTTATAAAGTACCTACAGAAGGACCATTTATAAGGCGTTAGGTTCTATTAAGTAAGTCCATTGTCCTCTCCATTTATTAATGCATTGCAAATGTGTATCTCATTTGATTATATAAATATATTGAACCACCCAACTGATGCACTATTTCACACATTTAATGCATATGTGTCTGTCAATCTGTATGCTGTCTGCTTGTATAGATGTCTGGCTTTGTAGTCTCACGTGATGTGTGTATACATCTGTATTCTAACATTATGCTAAACTAGAACCTGGGGTGATGGAACTATCAAATGGTATTGCGATTCTAGTTGCTTTGTAGTCGCTGTTAAATGTCTCCATGGGTCTGACTGTCCAAGAGTTGAAGAGGTTAGTCCAGCTGAGGAGTGACTGCAACAGGTTGGATTGAGTGGGAAGCCTGTAGCACCCCTCTCCCCACGGAAAGAATGTGAGGGACAGGAGACCGCAAGAGGAATTAAACTCTGGCTGTTCCTGATGAGTTCCCAGTGCAGGCTTCAGACAGGAGTGTAGTCACACTGTCTCACTGTCTAGCCTTTGAGCTGACCCGTAGCACCAGGCTCCTAATAAAAGAAGATCCGCGACAGTGGGGCCTTACACTTGCCATCACCTCCAAGCTTGGGGTTCATGGAAGGGTCAAGGGGATTCTCAGCACCACGCAACCTTCCCCTGTGTTAACATGGCAGATTTTCTCCTAGTAATATGGTTTCAGCTCTTTTGTTGGTCATACATTTTTAGTGAATCAAAAATGACAGCCGCATAATGCTGTGGGAATGCACGTCATAAGTAATGCTGCGTGACATGCTGCAGAGTCCACATAGCAGCTAGTCACTGGGTGGTTTATATTTCAGTTTCTGCCTGGTGTCATTTTGGTAGGGAGAAGGTTGAGTTAAAAATGTGTTAAGAGGTTCATTACAAAATGATAATTCACTAAGACAACCCACAATAACCCATAAAAGAAATGTACATCATAGAGGTAATATTACTGATTTCCTTAGTATAATTTTGTGCTAATCTCCATAAAACCGTGCAAAAGGGACTGAACCCAGGTACTATAAATTGAAAATAACAGCAACACAGACACTCCTTCTAGTCACATATTGTCATCTCCAGGGGCTAGTTCACTTTTAATGTTTGAGAGAGTCAAAATAAAGTAAACGTTATTGTTAACAAGCTCACTGTGAGAGTGCTTCTCCTGGAATGACTTCTGTGCATTAAGACACCCCTGGCAATTCTATCTGACATATCGAAATGATTTCCTGACTGTATGTTTTAAATACTTTAAATACAATGGCTTGCGGTTACTTCATCCTAAGTTGGATTTGAACCCAGTTTCCAGAGGTACAGTTGCATGCAACCTTATTAATTCCAAGCAAACTTCTTATGTGACAAGTCCACCCCCCACAAAGGGCTTACAGACAGGATAGCAAAGATCCCTGGTTAACATGAAAGCAAGTGCAATTCTCTTTTGCTTCAAAGTGTGGCTCTCTGCACCAATCATTTGAAAAAATTAGGACTTGCTGATATTGGATCTATTTATAGTCTGCATTACAAAAGGTGCACATCTTTCCTTGGCTTTTGTTACAGAATGCATTATCTGATACTAATCATCTGTGGAGAAGCATTGCAGACGCTCTGCACACCTGAAGCAGTGTAATCATAGGAGGGTTTTTAACAACGATTGCTTACCTGTATTACAAATGGTGTGAAACACTACATTATTGCCAACATTTTTTAAATAGCTTGGTACTTTGGGAAACATAACTCAGTGGCCTGTTCACGCTAGTTTGGTATGATAAAGTAAACTTTAGCAACAGATAAGGGAGAAATGGTTAATGTGAGGTCTGACAGTGGGTGGCCGCCACCAGTAAGTTGACTGTGAGTTGGTGCATAACTTAAATACAGTTGAATTTGTGTTAAGCAGTGTAAAGGCGCCTGGTTTATTTTCATGCTGTATACCAGTCTTATAACAGAAATCTATATTTCAAGCATGCCAGCTAGACAGAGGCAGCCTGCCAATTGCACACACATGCCATCCACTGATCTAGACTTTCTTTAAGTGTACATGAATCTGGTTATCATGTGTATCTTTAACTTGTGCATCCCTAACTTGTGAGGTACTTGAAAAGTCAAGAAACACACAGCCACGGATTACAGAGCAGTGGCTGTTGTTGAATGTCAACTGTTTTCTTGAAAGAAGTATTGTAAAGTACTCATATTCTGACACTGCTAAATAGAAAAGAATAAAAGCTATTACGCACCTTTACCTTGTGAAGAGGAAACGACAGCATAAATATAATAGGCATGAAAAGTAAACAAAACATTCATTATTTTTAATTGAGCCCATTAGGCTTTGCCTCTAAACCGCTTTTAATGATGTGATTAGGATGAGATTTATGGATGCCACTGTCTAGTTCTTTAAAACTCAAACTGCATGCTTTATTGTGAAGTGCCCCTGTTCTTTTTTATTTTATTTCTTTTAGCATTACAAGTTCTTCCTGTGCTATTTGAATCAATACCACAATGTACCTTGTCACCCTAGTGTATATGGACAGGGCTGTTTGATTTGTCTTATTTATTTATTTATTTATTTATTTTTACAGCTGACTTCTCATACAGTTTCATTAATTGCAGTTGAACTTTTTAAGTTTACATTAAAGCGATGGTACAAAAATGTGATTTTTTTTTGCTAAGTTAAATTGTGTCCCTAGACAAAAACTGAAGGCGGTCATTACTTGGTATCCCTTAACATAAACCATCTTACTGTTTTTTGGATACACCTATATCTGAAGAACTACATTTTTTAACTGTGTGGAAAATGTATCTCAAGCTATTATTATTATTATTATTATTATTATTATTATTATTATTATTATTATGTAGGGTACCCTAGTGGTAACACTTTACAAAATGTGTCAAATGGGAACTGGTTAGGAAACCAGATTTTTTAGTATTTTTAGTCATTACCAGCTTGATAAAATGAGTTAAACACCAGTAGGCTGCATCTGCCCCATCAACACTACCTTTTCACCAAGGCAAGCAGCACTGGCTTCTGTGCTAACAAGCTGTTGCTGCTGTTGGGTGGCTGAACTGATAGAAGTTGTGTATTTACACAGTTGGCAAGGGCCCTTGGCTCAGGGCAGTTGTTGACATTTTGACCTGACATTATCCCCAGGACCCCAAGCCAGCAGGCGACTCAGCACTGTTTACTTTGTCATAAGCACAGTGCACTGGGCGTGTTTTGCGAGATCTTTAATTGCCGTATCATTATGTGAGCCCCAGCTATAGCTGATAAAATCAGTTTTCTGCATGTAATACCCGGCCTGTGATGAGGCTGCCAATACACAAAGGTATTGGAATATGGGGCACAACGTTTGCTTGAAAGGTGACTTACCTAACTATTGCAGTGCACTGTCCTGAAGCCATGTTTAATTGCAGCAAGCTTGAAGGATTATGGGCTGTCAAAAAGTATACATTCAGACACAGCTGCGTGAACTCCTAATGCTTTGTATGGCCTTGTTTTAATTCACTATTTGTAACTCCCTGTTTTAGTAAGTAACGTATCTAGTTTAGGTCAGATGTCATAATTCAGGGTTGTGTTATCAACAGGTTCCCGGATATATTGGGCAAAATTTTCAACAAAGTCTTCAACCTAGTGTCATTGTTTACACGTTTCTAAAATTGGTGGATTTGGTGCAACATCTATAGGATTGTGCAATTCATTCTCTGGGTGTATGATTGGTCTTTTCATAATTCACTTCCAAACAGGAATTACAGTACATTCTGAGTAAGCATTTCCATTTGTGACAGTAAGATTGCTTATGACGAAGGGAATATTATAAAGAGATGGGAATCATTCATTCTGTGTGTGTTTACACAGCTGTGCTATGACAACAGATGGTACAGATATTTGCTTTGATAGCACATCTAGATCAATCAGAAAAAACTATTTACAGTATGTGGAAAACATGCAGATATACCCTTCATTGACTGGAAAGCAGTGTTGTTAGAAAGGTCAGTGGTACTGTACCTGCATGGAACACCTTCACTGTATTTGCACTGTGCAAAAGGAGACAGTGGTACTGAGCACTTGAGTACTGCTTTGATATTAAGAATGTATGCACATACAATAAGTTAACTTATGCATATCCAAACAGAACTAGATTTAATTGTAATGATGATTGTAGTAGAGAGTAGATGAAAAAACAACCTGAAACCACACATGATATAAAATCACATCTTCAGGTCTGCTTTTGAGAGATAAAGACGCCTTTGGGCAGCCCTGTCTCAGTTCTCTGTTTTCTTCGTTATAGGATTCCGGTAACGGTAGAGGTACTTTAAAGAGGTGCAGTAAATACCTATCAAAGGAACCTCAACGAACATTCCTGCTGGTAGCAAGAAAATGCAGCAGTCAGATGAGCTCACATTGCTGCTATCTGGCTCCTGCCTATTCAGCTGCAGGGATATTGGGAGCGCAGGTGACTAGCATGAGTCATGTGGGTAATTGCTCAGATTTGCAGTTAATCATGTTTAAAGCTCAGCAAGGCTGCCAGGCAGCGTTGCTTGCCCCCCCCCCCCCTCCCCCCCCCCCCCCCCCAGATCATGTCAGGATGGAACTGGGTGTCACCCTACATGCCGACTGCAGTTAACTCAGTGAGTGGGGATGTGGAGTTTGGCACTAGTTCAGACAAGTGAAAGACTTGACTTGTGAAAACAGGCAGCTCAACCTCTGAATTAATCAGTAGTAAGTAGTCACCTACTGTATATTCAGCAGGCAAGCTCCTGGCTAAAACCGGTTGATTTCATTTTAATTGACACCATTCTCATTCCAGGTCAATAAAGCAACTGAGTGAAAATTGCTTGGCTTGCTCATACTAATTCATTCTTTTGTATCATACTGTAAAGTTGACTCTTTGTAAACACCCACCCATCCTTTAACACTTTCTGTAATCTTTTTATTTTGTATTTCTTTTCACACATATTATGGATTGAAAAAGAAGTGAAATCACCACAGTGCTTCTTCAAGGCATCCCTGTACTTGAGACCTGAATAAAGAATGCTGTAATTAATTATGACTATCCTAGGGATCCTTGCAACTGATCCTTTACAAGCTGTTGATTGAAGTATTTGAAACCATTTCCCAAAATTGGAAGATTGATCTTGCTGTAAACTGACTTCAAAAGAAGCCATGTAGAAGAAAGGAAAAAAAAAGCTAGCATTTCAGGAAGTCAGCAGCAACTTCACTTTAATATGTTTATATTCTGGATAGGCACAAGAGCAACATGTATTACTCCAAATGGAAAACGTCACTAGTCTGCATTCCAAATGGATTTGGATTTTGCATTTTTAAAAGTCAACCTGTACATGCTTTTCACAACAGAGCAAATACCCTGGGGTATATTTTGAAAGCGTTTACTCCAGTCTTTAATTGGCTCCTTGCTTTTTGGAGAAAAACATAAGTGGTACAATTCAAGGTCTTTTAAGAATTTAAGTTATTTAAGTAATGTTAAAAGATAACCAGGTAATTGGATAATAGGGAGATGTGAAATTCAAGGCAGTTTATTCAGAGTATGGCTGTATAACTCAGTGATTAAGTCTGCGGTCACAAAGATGATCTGTGGAGTCTCCTGTACTTAAATTAGAACCGACTGAAATATAATCAACTGGTATTAATCCACTGCCGGGAGAAGCTTGGCATGTATGTTAGATTGTGACTTTAACCCAAAACCCGCCAGGGCCTATTAATATCAATGGTGCTTGACAAGTTCTAGACATTGAATAAGGTGTTTGTGTAAATTCTCAATCATGCTGGCCTTGATTTATATTTTGTTTCACATTCAAAAAATCTTGGTCCAAGATTGAGACTCAACATGTTTGGTAATGTATTATTGTGTAATTACATGGTTCTAATGATAGTAAATGCATACATTCACTGTTTTTTTTTCTTCATTTTGAGAATATAAATAAAATAATACTACAATAGCACAACTTCAATATAACCCTTCTAAGTCTGCAATTTTCCTAATTACCCCAGTATAAGTCTTCAGTTACTTCCCAGTTGCTCTTCTGCTTAGGTTTTATATTCAGCAGTATCACAGCATGTAATACACTTAATATTATCTTTGTCCAGGATGTCCCTTCGTGGGGGCCACCCGCAACACACACAGAAATATTCTCTCCCAAATGATTATGTGTTTCGGGAGACTTTCTTTCAAATTTAACAGCTACTACCTTGACTTCAGCTACAGTATATTATAGATTTCTAATCGTCATTTCCAATACCTGCGCTAACATTATACATTAAAAGGGTGTGACTGTAAAAAGAAACTACATTTCTATGGCTTCATTTGGTGGGGGTCCTCCGTCGGGAGGCCTAGTGTGTTGGAGGGGAGGGTTTGAGTCTTGAGCGTTTGGGAACTCCTGTCATAGTCATTCTTATTCTCTTTTGTCCTCCTTTCATTAATGTGATATATTTTTTGACCTACATTCATCTGGAGAACAGCTTGGTTCCATCTAAGCATCTCTCCAACTTTGGATTCTCCATGAACCGCATCCCAACCACAGACCCCTTTGGGGAATGCCTTCCATATTTCCATTTATCTCTTTGTTTCTACAATAGTGGGTTTTTCCTGAAGGAGTTGTGTTTTTCTTGCCAAGCATACCCTGAAAATCACTGTTGAACGTTCTGTTATAGTGGCCATGTTGCTGTGTTGTAATACCCACTATGGATAGCATTTAAAAGGCCCAAGCCTACATTAAGCTTTTGCAAAGTGAAAAATCCCCCCCCACACACACATACATTTGTTAATACATTGTCATCAACTAAGAATTTAAATCATTGTCATTGTTTTATGCAGTATGTTTCTTACTGTAAACACTCCTACTGTAAAAACTCCTTCATAAGTGCAGGCCAGAAAAATGAGTTTCTATTCTCTACAAGGATCCCTGAATGCTGTTTACTTTTAATGAAAATAGCTTTTCTACCATTGTTTATTGTAACCCGAGTTGAACTGAACAGAAGATGAAGGGAGTTTGCCTGGTTTTTCTTAATTACAGAAATCTCTTAAATACAGCAAGCTAACGATATATTTAGTGGTTTCTATGTCTGAGCAATTGCTCTACACATTGGTATCTTCCTCTGACCATTGTGCCGGGGGAGGCTTCAAACATTTTGCTGCAAACTTTGTTTAGAACTTAATGTGCCATTTGGATTAAACTTCAAGTTGGTATGTTTTGGCTGTGCACAATGTGTTATGTTGTGAGTTTCCTCAAGAGTCTAAGTGTGAATAAAACAAGAATAATTGCAATTTAAACTGTATTGGTTGTAAAATAAAGTGGCACAGGCATAGCAAGGAACGTAGGATGCTGAAATACAGGGTCCCCCACTGCAAAAGTATTTGTCAGCTGCCCAAGCCTCATGCAGAGTAACAGCTTGGATTACAACTGTGCTTTGTACTATTTCAAAGCTTCAGTTATCTAAAAAATATTGGGCCAGAAGAGGTCTTAGATAAAAAAGTGAATCAATGACTTTAACCACTCAGTCAGAAAATATTTATTAAAAAAATCAAGAAACTACTTTGTAGACAAATTCTTTGTATTCCTGCCTTTATCGGCATAGTGTGAATTGTTTGTTTCTCACTTTCTGTCATAATATTAACAGTGTGTCTTTATTTTTCATTAACTGTACAAAAAGCACCCAGGAGTGTTTATTTTAAATTTATATTACTATACGGTGTCTTTCTTTTCTGTCAGTGGAAGGGTTTTTCTTAAAGCCTGTTTACAGTTCAGCAGTTGCATTGTCAGATAGGTGCCGCCCCCCAAAGAGGGGGATTGGCAACTGCAGCGTCCTATTCTTTAATTTGGCTTCACCACCTCGCCCAGTCCTGCCCTCAGTGGCTAGGTTTGATAAGACCAGTTTTGGACCTTCCTTTGATGTCCTCTTCCCAGCGCTTTCATTCATCCTCTTCTTATTGTGCCTTCTGTCCGTCCTTCCTAAATCCTCTCATTAAGACTGCTCCCATAAATCACTAGCTTTGCTGCTTTGTCAATCCACTGTTTTCTTCAGGCTCATTCTCTTTAGGGTGAAATTGGTCAGACTAGCTGTTTTCTGGCCAAAGATTGCTGTGAAAGTTTCAGTAGGTACAACTTTCAAAAACTGACCATTAGTTTGTGAATAGACCACCCAAACAAGTTTTAGCAGCTGTAAGTTTCATTTTTATTCTCCACCTATTCTAACTTCTAATTTTCTTCCCTGCTTCCCTTTTGTTAAAAAGAATAGGTCACAATATGTATGATATATTTGCTAATACCACCGTGTGATAATGCACCTGCTAGTTATACCTGACTTGTACAGTTAGTAATATAATGAAAGGGCCAGTCTTAATATATGTTTAAAATTTAAATAATGTAGGGGCCATATGGTTCAAAAATAAGTAGAGGAATTAAAAGCGTTAAATTGTACACATAAAAGGCCATTCACAATCCCAGTCTGGTTCCACTAAAGAAAATATTGCCATAAAAGTCCAGCAGATGCTCAGAAAACTTAATTGGTAGGCCAGAGTTAGAAAGCTGCTCTAGCAGTACATTATCAAGTCTAAGTGAAGCTGACACCCTGGGATCCTTCAAGAAGCTGCTTGATGAGATTCTGGGACCAATAAGCTACTAACAACCAAACGAGCAAGATGGGCCGAATGGCCTCCTCTCGTTTGTAAACTTTCTTATGTTCTCATTCCATTAAGGATAGATTAAAGGCCTTGTTCTTATTTACACACCAATATGGTACATGGCTGAGCTGCTGCACACAATGGCCTCCCATTTCCTTTGTGAATGAGTGGAGAAGAATAGAAACCCCTGGCATGGTAAACTGACCCCTCAATGCATCATTTCACCTAGCTGTGTGGGGATAATAGAGAATTGTGCGGCAAAGCCGAGTCTTGTATGGCCTGAGAGTGCAGGCTTTTCTTCCAGGGTCACTGGGGTGTATGTAGGCCCAAAAGGGAAACAGGTGACAGAGGCCTACTCCCTGTTATGCTCTTTTGGATCAGTTTTCTCCTCCTGCAGGGTTGTTTGATCTGGGACTCAGGGTGAAGCCTCTCACTTAATGGTATTTATGGGTCACCCATTGACTGGGCTGCTGATGTGCTTCTCAGGGACAGCTTGCCCTTCATTACTCAAGAAGATGGATTGGAGATTTATTAAGTCTGGGCTTAACTCTACTGACCTTGTAGGACCATATTGATTTATTGATACCAGTGGTCAGAAGAATTGTTCCCAAGTATTCCTCCATACTAGACTTTGTTTTCAAAACCAGCATTCATTATGTAAAGTTTCTAAATGTGGCCTTCGTTATAAATAGTTGAAATAGGGAAATAACTTTTTAAAATGTATTTAGGGTCTTTTAATTTCACTTGGATACCTTAATATTCACTGAGATCTGCTGAGGATTCAGCAAATAGGGCTTTGCTATATATATATATATATATATATATATATATATATATATATATATATATATATATATATATATACTGTATATACATTTTGGTCTGGTTCCAGCATCTCAATTACAGCGCTACTTTTAAAAACAGTAACAAGGACTCCCGAGTGGTGCATCCGGTAAAGGCACTCCGCGTGGAGAGCAGGATGCGCTCTCTAGCCTGGAAGTCGCCGGTTCAAGTCCAGGCTATTCCACTGCCGACCGTGGACGGGAGCTCCCAGGGGGGCGGTGCACAATTGTGAAAACTAGTAAAATATTGCAATACAAATATTTTATAAAGCTTCCCTTTCTTTATGGTTACTGTAGAATAAGAAACTGCAAATTCGTTCAAACTGAGTTCCCCAAGTATGAAGGTCTTCATTACCGGTAAACACAACAATACTATCAAAAGCAACCTTGTTTTTTTTTTATTGTTGTTGTTGTTTTGTCATTTAAAGATAAGGACTAAGATGTCATAAAAGCCAAATAACAAGTAATCAACAATATCATTGTATTTTGCTGATAAGTAGAAGCACAGCTGCTGTAGAGAAGCTAGCAGAAGTCTGTGCTGATTCACGCTGGTATGTATGCCTCGATACATATGGGGATTGAAAGTCGAACTGTTTATATTGCAGGTCACTTCCTGGGCAACAACACAGTGATTGATGTGTTACAGAGAGAGGGATATGAAGTAGAGCATACCCCCGCAGGGCAACCCATTAACAGGTAATATAAACACGTCTCTTACTCTGCTTTCTTTCTGTTTGAGAAAATACACTGGAGCCACAGTGGTTTCAAATCTGTTTTGCTAATGACATCATTGGCCAATGATTCTCCTTGCCAATGGTCTGGAATGGTCAGCCAAGCCTGCTCAGTTATCCTAGTCTCTGCTGTTTTAAACAGGAAATTGGTTTGTTTGTTTTAGTAAGTGCAAACATTGTATTTACAAGTGGAGGTCATGCTTAACATAACTTGGGACTACTTGTTCCCCATGCTGGATTAGCAGTCAGAGTAAATGTATTAATGTAGACTTTTTTCAAAGATGACTTTCTCAATGTCTTCATTGGGCAGGACTGCAGAGTTCAGAGCCTTAATGGACATAGAAACCAATTGTATCAATGTAATAATTTTCTACAATAAGTCTGGCTTTACTTCCTTAACAACACATTTTGCTTGACTGGAGAGTTACTTCTGTTGAAGCCTTTTGATTTCTAGGAAACTGGATAAGCGTCTCTCAGTGACCATCATAGTCATTTTTTTTACTTAAATTGCTGTAACTTTGTATGGTGACAGTTGTTACAGACTGCCTTTTCGACTTCTTGTACCACAGATTAGTTATTTATTATATTTTGCTCTGTAAAATTGGCAGACCATATTTTATCACTTAAACTGGCATAAGGCTTTACACATGCTTTTCAGACAATGACCAGCTTCATTCTGAGGGCTGCATGGTATTTTTTTCTTCATTTTCCGACTGTATTTCAAATGGAAATCTTTTTTCAAATAAGCGCAACCATAGTTGGTGTAATTTTACCACAGACCCAAAACAGATGTTAAGTTATGCTCAAACTGTTGTGAAAAATGGGTTGCCTGCAAATAATGTAACAGTTCCCAACACTTATTTTTTCTTTTTTAGCACAGTTGAAACCTGTCATTTTTTTCATTAAAAAAAAGCTGAAATAAGAATCAATCAAATTAGTACGTCAACCACGGTACTTATTTTTGATTTATTATAAACACATCCTCTTTATATTTGTTGCCCCAGTAACAGCCGTGGCACTCAAACAGTGATTGCATTTTATTTTCTTGAAATAGATGGTGATCCACGAATCACGTAATGGTTCTTTTTTGATCTGGCTGGTTATTTTTTAAAACCAAGGAAAAAGTAAACAGACAATGTACCAGGATGCAAACTATGTTATTTGTAAAGTGAGGTCAGTGTTTTAGAGACAGTGTTGTATAGCATTTCTTTAAACATTGAAGAGCGAGAACAGGGCATGCTTTTTAAAACAGCCAGTATGATGAATCTAAATGTTTTTCTGGCATTAACATGGTTTTCATAAATACACAATTGTGAGTTTATTGCAGACCATTTTTAGCAACAGGCTGTTTACATTTATTTCAATGAAACTACAATTTTTCTAAAGTGCTTTCTGTATTTGAAATTTCAACAATGCTTTTCAGCATTGGTTTGAAGCTGGCAGGGCTACTGGATTTTAACTTTGTGTGCAGGTTCAAAAGTAGTTTTTGCTGGTTTCAAGTTAAAACAAATACAGTATATTTTAAACACTTTTAATTTTTATTCTCCACATTATATATATATAAATATATATATATATATATATATATATATATTAGGGCTGCATTAACAGACAATCGGGCTGATTAATCAACTAATGAATTGATCAGAGATTCATTCTTTCACAATTTAATCGAGCTGAATTTTTTTTATTATTTTCACGTTATAAAATGTCACATATCCGCCTTTACTGCTTACCCGCCCTTATCAAAGTTTTATCAACGTCAGTCATGTGGACAGCGTCAATGCAAAAGCCTACAGCAAGTGTGTTTACAATTTGTTTTAAAAAAGAGAGATGTCTCTTTTCACTGCTGGAAAGGGTGTCTTTCAACTTATCATAGTGGAGCTTACTTGCTCTCATTTTTTGTTTGACTCTTCTTAACCATTTTGTTAGTCTCATATGCAGAAACTGTTGGGATATTTTCATCTGTGCTACTGGACGACACAGAAGGCTCTGCCCATCAGCCGAAACAAAAACTGTTGCATGCTTATATGCTAGTGCTTGTTCTGATTTGTCCCGAGATCCACGGTTTTAAAATATTGGTAATGGAAACCTGCGTTGGATTTTTAGATGAAAAGAAATGTTTCTCCAGCAAAACCAAAAGTTAGTTTGTTAGATTCCTTTGTGCTTATAAATCAGATATCGTGCAGGTAAAAAAAAAAAAAGAAAGAAAAACAAACCTCCAACATCACCCTTTGCTTTCTGTCTGTCTGCTATGAAGCTTTTGTCAATCACTCTCTTGTCTGCCCCCGGTCGATAACAATCTGCATCTACCCGCAGCCTAGTCCTAGTATGAAGTTCGGTCACATCTTCTTGTATCCAATATGACCCTTGATTCCAGTGTGGGTAGATAGAGATTGATAGGAACGTATGTCAATAGCATTGGGTCTGAAAGAAGTTGATACAGTCTCGTCTCCGGATATCATTTAAATCTTACTGCCGCTAAGGAAACTACACGCAGGTGTGTGTGTGTGTGTGTGTGTGTGCGTGTGTGTATTTTATGACCAGGCTTTGCAAAAAGCTAATTAAATGCAACCCCTGATTGAAAGAGACACTGTGGGGCTTAAGGCTGTGCTGTTTCCCGGTAAAAACATATATCAAGATTTGGGATTTTGGCTGAACAAAACTGCCTACATTTTTACAGCTGTAATTTTACATTCTTGGAATGTTATTGATTTAAAGACAACTTTAAAGTGCAATTTGCAGAAAGATAAAAGCTAAGTGTATTGCATTAGAAGAACCTACCATACTTATTCAGGAGAACATGTTTGTGGTATTGCTTTATTGCTTGCTACTATTTTATCAGTAATTCAGAGAGATAACCATTAACCAGGCAATGCTTAAGATACAGAAAAATA
This sequence comes from Acipenser ruthenus, assembly GCF_902713425.1. Classification (NCBI taxonomy): domain Eukaryota; kingdom Metazoa; phylum Chordata; class Actinopteri; order Acipenseriformes; family Acipenseridae; genus Acipenser; species Acipenser ruthenus. The sequence goes on along the minus strand of NC_081190.1, from coordinate 31,687,589 downwards.
TATTGGTTGATCCTGGGTAAAAACCAAAGCAAGCCTATTGCCCTGTTCGGAAACATTCATAGAAGATGCATATAGGTTTACACATGTGTGTTTGATGGCTGTTGAACCAGTTGTTTCATAGTAGTTCCTATTTCAATTGATATACTTTTTAATGAAAAAGTCAATTTGGGCAAATGCAGAAACAAAGCACACATGGAATAGAAGACTTAAATATGTAGCTGTTCACTCAGCCACGGAAGACTTTTGTATAAAAAGATTTCCTAATACATAATACATACAGGTAGTATATATTCATCAGTGAGGTATGAAATCAAGAGTCTTTACCACATAGGACCTCACAGCCTTATCTGTTTGTTTTACTCAGTGGGAAGAGTCAGAAGTCGCCCTCCTCTCCGCTCTTTACCCCCTACTCCACCGCCCAGGAGCTGGAGCAGGAGCCTCACTTGGAGCCCTTCCGTCACGAGCAGGACCAGGAGGAAGAGCTGCTGCCCCACATGCTGCTCCCGGACAGCCTAGACCTGCTCGAGAAGGTGGACCGCAAGTACAAGAAGAAACGCAGGAAGCAAAATAAGAAGAGGCTTCGCCAGTTCAATGACTTGTGGGTCCGGATCGAAGAAAGGTAATCATCAGATAGCTGCTTATGTGATATGAAAATGAAGGCTTAAATTTCTGCCTTTTAGCATGGTTTAAAATAGAATAAGGTATGTAGGTCTGGTCATTGGGTACACTAACACAATGAAGCACATGCTGGTAATGTGAGTGCTGTGCCACCAAACACATGCATTGCACTGTTGTTTCTTTTTCAGTCAAAACTAATCTGATGTTTACTCTTTTACCTGCCTTCCTCTACACATACAGACTCAAAACAAACACCCACTGTTTGTGTTAGCAAAGCTTGAGCTGTCCAATCTGAGAGGTAAAGGTAAAAGGTAAAACAGATGTCAAGTCTAACAAGCCAGTTCCAGAATGTTTTGTAGGCCTCCTGGAGGGAGGTTTTGCAAAAAACTGTTCTGTTTGAGTTTACTAGGAAAGCTTGGTGCGCTTTTCTAGCCATAAATCTCAGCCGTCCCTATGCAAGTGAATAAGAATTTTTACGACTGTGCCAGTCAGCAGCTGAGTTGTCATCTGTGTCACCTCTAAAGGGGAGTAAATGGTCCACAAAAAAATAAACCATTTATACGGCTTGAAGAAAACATTTAAACAGAGAAAAGGCTGGTTTTCGTTTTCCATTAAGTAGCTTGCATAGCTGCACAGTGTAATGTGTATTTCCTTTTTACACAGATGTGACCTGCAGTGAGTGATTCATGTTAGAATTCATGGACACCTACGTTTCAGCTTGTGCTCTTTTCTAAAAATGTCCTATAAGACCTTCAGGCCTGTACAGAAAATAAACAAAACTAGGCTGTCTCTAGAATGAGAACGCTACTGATAACAGAAAGCAAATCTAGCTATACCTTTTTTATTGTACTGTATATAATGGTGAGAGTAAAGAATGTCTTACTTATGACGGCCTTCAGAAGCCATTGAAAACATGTAAATCTAATGTTCTGGTTTTATTTGTTTATTTTTACACACAAATGCACCTGGCCCTATTTGGAAGTGAGTACAGATTTTCCCCTTTTTTATGAGACCACATAAAATGATAACTATACAATTAACCATGGGCTTGATGGAAAGTGGGAGCATTTCTATATCTTCCTGTTCAAGTGCGTACTACAAATGAATACAAACGCATGCACATACAAAAGGTACAACAATTCTAGAAGAGAAGAATATAAATGTACAGCCAAGACACATTTTCCTTTCCAGCAAATATATAGTACCTTTCACCTTTTTTTAATTTGGTGCTGCATGCTGTTTTCTTTGGGGTCCATTACAGGCTATCTGCTTGATTTGGCTCCAGTACAGCAGGGCCTCCTGATGCAGGTTAAAAAAAAAAAAAGGAACATGGCTGCTGTTTTGGAAAATGATATCATCAAAGCCTAAAAAGAATTACTACTTTGAATTTAACCTTAGAAATCTATCCAAATAACAAAACCAAGACCAATCAGGTATGAATAAATATCATTAATGAAAAACATATGCCAGTGCTAAAAGTGACTCATAAATAAAGCCATGGATTCTGAAATGAGTATTTCAATTTCATGCTGCTTAAATGCGCAAGTTAAATTTCAAATTTGGGTCAGCCTACCTGACTGCCTTCCTAGTTGTCCTTAAAAAGCTGACCTCCACATCAAATTCCTTGAACCACACTTAGTGCCATTTCCATTTGACATTAATATCACCTTATCTGAAACGGGCCTTTGTACACCATTGTCATCGGCCAGTCACACCCAAACTAGTCAGCTTGTTATAAATGGCTCTGTCCCAATCATAACTGTGCTGGTTTCAAAGTATAGACATGAAAAACAAAGTTCAAACTATTTAATGTGAATTCTCAGCAGGTTTGACTCACTGACTAAAGACTATACTCCTGTATTCGCCTCCCAACTCTTTCCCTGTTCTCTGCACCACTGACTGCTGGCTGCTCTCCAGCACCTATCTCCTGCTACACTGCTGCTTGTCTCAGTAAATATAATTTAATTGGTCCTGGATCCCTTAAAGGTATGCTGGAGGCACAGACTGACTTCTAGATTTCTTATTTTAATCCAAAAATATATATTCCCCTGTTTTTTCAGACAACAGTAGTGGTTTAGAAGAAGAAGAATTCTGAGGCTATAAAACTTGATAAATTAAACCTTTGTGACTACCTCTTTAACTTATAGTTAACTGATTTTTTTTTTTTTATTATTTATTGAATTTGAAACTTTCTCAACGGTTTCAGCATTTTTTCAAAACACATGAACAGTCCCCAGTTTCACAAATCATTTTTGCGATGCCCAAGTTTTCCTCCTTGGCAAATTACTTGTGTAGACCTGGCCACAACCCAGTTCTGTTGTTAAGCACTTGTATGAACTCAGATAGATATTTATCAGTCTTTGCTTTCTTGTCTTTCAGCACCACAGTTACACCACCTCCTCCACTGGTACGCATCATAAATGGATATATAACAGTGGAGCCCCTTGTCCATGGGCATGGAAGATCCGACCACATCAGGACGTATGCAGACTCGGCCTCACTACCTTCAACGTCTCTGCTTCTTTTTATATTGACTTTGGTGGCTCAGATATTGACGTTGCATCTGTACTAAACTGTAAGCTGTGCTCTGAATGCTCAGGCCCACCTTGTACAAAGCTGCCTCTTAAAAAATGGATGGAAAGACTTTTGACACAAGACCATCGGAACATGACTGAACTGTGCAAATGGCAAGGAAAACAAATACTTTACCTGATGAAATTAAATTGCTATCAGCAGCTTAGACTAATTAAGGAAAATGATTCCTTTAGCCATTATTTTATTCTTCTCTTCGAGAAGAAGAATTTATATATCCCATAATGCTATGGGAGTTGTATATTGCTTCTGTAACATAGGTGTAATTTAGAATTATAAAAAAAAATTGATAAATTTGTTTTTTGTTTTTGTAAAAAAGCATTATATTTTTCTGGATATTACAGGCACTAAACACCACTAAATTTGAGTATCATAGAACTGATAACTGCATATTTTATAATATTCTAAATACTAAAAGAAATTTAGGGAAGTCGATGACAAGCGTTTCAAAGTCTTTCTCAAAGTCTTCAATTTTGACTCAGTAATTTATTAAGTTTCTTTTAGTATTTCTAAATGTAGAACTATTGAGTCTTTAATAGTTATGGAAGATATTTTATAATTTGTAATACCTTGTGGGTGTTCAAAGTATCTTAACATGAATTGTCTCACAGAGGTTTTTTTTTTTTGCTGAAATGTTTTGATTTAGAGGTTATTCAGCTAATTTATTAAAGTATATAGTAATAGGTAACATTAAATGTTTTTGACAGCTCATTGTTATGTGTAAAATTCTTCATCGCCCTCACAGAGGGAGATGTGCTTTATGTAGCGTATCTGCAATCTCAATAATAAGTGACTCATGTATATTTTTATATTTGAGATGAACTACAGCAACATGCGAAAGAACTCAAAACTCGCAGGCTCCAGCATGACAGAAGTATAATAGTCAACCACACTGTAATAAGTGAAACCACAAATATCCACCCCAAATATCAACTGCGAAAAAAAATCTTACTGAACCACTGCATGGAAATAGGTCATGTGATAAGTTTCACGTTACCCACATCACAGGCATTATGTGCATATTGCTATATTGTAACTGCCCTAATTCAGATAGGGCAGGGTTGTTCAACAGATGGCTCTTGAGTCATATATGGCTCATCGTGCTCCACAATATGACTCCTTTGAAGTATAGCTCCTACAGTATATTTGAAAATAAATTCAAATGATAACAGCATGACCCAGTAAGTGGTAAGGTTTTATCAGAAAGCACATTTTGTGGAGCAGTAGTTTAAATGTTTTTTTTTTTTTAAATCCAACTAATTATTTGGAATTCGTATTACTAAGTCCATACTCTGTTTTCAAATATAAAAGTAGCTGTTTTCACAGGCAATATTTAAAAATGCACGTCTGTAACTTTTATGGGAATTGACTCCAAACAGCCTCGTATAGCAGCCTGTGTGATAGACACACAGAAATGCACTGTTTCCATGACTGGCCCCAGGTAAGGGTGTCTGCTAAGAAATAAATAATAATAATAATAATAATAATAATAATAATAATAATAATAATAATAATAATAATAATAATGATAATAATAATAATAATAATAATAATAATAATAATAATAGTACAGCCTCAGTGATCAAAATTGACCAAATATACCCATTATTATCCTCAGAAGCAAAGACCAAACTAATTTAAAAAATAACATATTGTAGTCATAGTGTGTGTGTTTTAAAAATAGCTGCATTTGGACATTTTTAAAAAACAGTTTTTGTGAGTTGTACTTGAATTATTGTATATGAAAAATACATTTTGTGCAAAACATATCGAGAACAAAACACTTGCTGCTTTCTTTAACCAAAATGTAAATTATTTTTAAACTATTAGTGCATTAGTTTCACTTCTTTACTATCAAACTAACCCTCGACTGTTTATTATAATCATGCCCCTAGACTACTACAATTTAATTAACCATTTATTAAAATCAAACTGAAACTGAGCTCACTGGCACCCCCTGGTGGTAAACCCATTTTGATTTGCCATGACTGTGTCCCAAGAACCACTTTCGAAATAGACATTGCACACTTACCTTAAGGAAAGTTATCAAGAGGTATTTAATGTATTTGTCCAATGGAGCTCATTGAAGTTGGGGGAAAGACATCAATTACAACATCAACAACATAACTACACAACGAAGTTTAGGTTAACACAACACAAATATAGCGTTTTATAACACAGCTTGGAAAAATAACAACCTCTGATTGGTTAAACAGCATCACATGACCGTGTGTATATATAGCGTATACCATGGCTTGCATACTAATGAGCTGCATCACACTGAATAAATCGCTACGCACCACTTGTTATTAGTTACAAAACCAGTGCCAAAAATGAGTGACATTCCACCTATTTCCTTTAATATATGTGAGGATGGAACTCCAGATACGGGTACAACACCAACTTTCTAAGTGAAGACAGCAGTCCACCTGAAAAAACAAAGCAAATAAAATAAGTGCACCAGCAACTGTCAAGCATAGACACATAACAGTAGATGAGGAACAGCTAAATGAAACAGAAGAAAACAAAGATTAAAAAATCACTAAAATAGACTACAGCATGGGCTGTTAATGTACTTAAAGACTGGTTTAAAGAAAAAAAATATGGACATTCATTTTAAGGAAATAAGAAAAAAAAAATTCTCAACAACATAAGGGAATTTTATGCCAGTCAAGAAGTTCAACTGGGGACCAGTATCGGTCTCCAGTTCTGTAAAGTGAGCTGGACTAAACAGAAGTTTTAACAGTAGAAGTTTTAACATCTCTGCTGACAGCGAGTTTAAAACCAACAAAAATGTATTCCTGTCAGTCATGAAAACATTTAGAAAAGCAGGTAAAGACAAGGCCAGACACCACCCCCCGAATTACCGGCCTGGATTTGAAGCATCTGCGGGAAACTGAGGCACTGTCCCGGATTGGTGCGTAAAGTCTGGTTTGATCTTCAACTTAATCTGGTACAATTTGGACGCGAGGGTGTCCGACAACTAATAGAAACATCTTTTGAGATCCGAAAGGATGAAAATGGATTTGAATATGTGTGCCTTGCATATAATGAGTACACAAACTCACCTGAAGATACAGATTCAGCATCCATGGCAGCTTTTCCCCTTACTTCCTTGGTGTCATTTGAAACTCCGCCCATCAACAGCGTGTGTTCAGTCCTCTAGTTTCTAGTGAGATGCCACTTTCGATGCAGAAATTCACAATAAGCGGACATCTGCAATTTATTTTTAATAAACAAGCAATAAATTAAATTAAATTAAATTTGAGACTATATTACACTGCGGATGTATACACAATAAAGGTTTCTTTTTTCCCTTTATTTAAAAAAACAACAACAACGCAATACAAAATCAAACAAGCACATAAAAAAAAGTAGAATAAAATACAAAATAACTCACATTCGTTATAGAAAAGAAAGGAAACGATAAAAAGAGAAGAGGTAGAAGAGAAAATAATTAAATAAGAGAAGGTTGTTGAAGGTGTCTTAACAGATCATAGCTGAGCTGTTATATTGGGTACTGATCATTACAACAGACAGTGGTTGAAAATGAGTATGATGAGGCAGATTAAATTAAGCCAGTGTGTAAATGACAAGTTGGTCCTATTTTTCCAGTTTTGTAATATAACCTTCTTTGCTATCGTAAGGGAAAGAAGCAGAAACTTTGACTTATGGGTGGGAAGCTCAGTGACAGAGAGGTCTCCAATTAAACACACAGCCCGAGAATAAGGAACACTCAAGCCCATAATGTCTGATATAGTCTTCAGAAAAAATTGTTGAATGGGTGGACATGACCAAAGTGCATGTAGATAATTGTCTGGAACCCCTTCTTCACAATGTAGACATGCCTCAGTATTAGAGAGTCCCATCAGGAACAATCTCTTGCCAGTGTAATGAGTCCTCTGAAGTACCTTGTATTGAATGAGTTGAATTTTGGGGTTGTATGAGAGTGAGAAGGTCTGGATGAAAATTCCTTTCCAGAAATCTTCACTGCCATTTATATTGAGAGCTCTGTTGGAATACAGATATCACCATCTATTGCACTTAACAGTTTATAAATCTTGGAAACTATATCATTTTTTTCTGTTAATTGTAGTATACCAGCAGTGAGAGGGGAAGGTAGTAAGCTAACCGGGTGAGTATTAAATTTAAATTGTAATGCATGTCTTATTTGAGAGTATTGAAGAAAGCAGCTCTCTGGAAGGGAAAACCTCTCTCTCAGCTGACTGAATGAAAGGAGGCTATCGTTTTCATAGAGCTGCTTAAGATGGGTAATGCCCCTCTCTTTCCATGCATGAAATAAGAATGGTTTATCTGTAATTACCAAGTCCGGGTTACGCCAAATAGGGGAAAGGAGAGATAGGGAAAGTTTATATGGTAGTTTTTTACCATGTTTCTAAGGTGGTAGATATGCAATAATTCTGAAAACAGGGTCGTTTTTTAAAACTGTATCCTATCTGTCCCAGATCTTCTAAAAGGATTGGTGTGCAATGTTGTTCAATCTTGATCCATGCTGGATTGTTGTCATTGTTACAATTAAACCATTGCCAAAGATATCGAAGCTGGAATGCATTAAAATATTGCAAAAAATCGGGTGCTGACAGGCCACCATATATTTTATTCCTTTGGAGAGTTCTTAATTTAATTTGAGGTACTTTATTTTTCCAATAGAACTTAACTAATTAACTAATTTATCAAGTTTAGTAAACCAGCTATTCTTGGGAAGGACTGGGGTCATGGAGAATAAATAGCTGAGTCTTGGCAGGATGTTCATTCTAACCGCTACCATTCGTCCCACTAGAGACAGAGGGAACCCGTTCCATCTTGCAAGATCTTCAGCAATGTTTTTTAGAACTTGCACATGATTGAGGTCAAGCAGTTTTTTTTCAAATTTGGTGATATCTGTATTCCAAGCTAGTTAAAACCTTTTACGGACCATCTGAAGGGTTGATTTTGGACGAGAGAGCCCCAGATAAACTTATTGAGAGGCAGAACTTCAGACTTGGTCCAGTTGATGTTATAACCAGATATTTTACCGAAGTGATTTATAAGTTTGAGAAGTGTTGGTAGGGTAAGGCTAATTTTATGATTTGTGGCCCATGTCTGGATACCCTCAATACTTGTATCCTGACGAATAACAGCTGCTAATGGTTCGATAAAGAGAGAGAAAAGAAGAGGGGATAATGGACACCCCTGTCAAGTGCCTCTAAGTAGAGTAAAACATGGATAGCAGGCTGTTTGTGATGATAGATGCTGCTGGGGAGGAATATAGGAGGCTGTGTGGTCTATAGGAGGCTGTGTGGTGGCTTGTGGCTTGTAATCAGGAGATCCCCAGTTCAAATCCCACCTCAGCCACTGACTCATTGTGTGACGCTGAGCAACTCACTTAACCTCCTTGTGCTCCGTCTTTCGGGTGAGACGTAATTGTAAGTGACTCTGCAGCTGATGCATAGTTCACACACCCTAGTCTCTGTAAGTCGCCTTGGATAAAGGCGTCTTCTAAATAAACAAATAATAATAATAATAATAATAATATAGAATTGAAATCCAATTAATAAACTTATTGCCAATACCAAATTGATGTAGGACTTCGAATAAGAAGGGCCAGTTCACTCTATCGAATGCTTTCTCTGCATCCGAGGAGACGACAATAGAAGGTGTTAATGATTCTTTTGATACATGAATCATATTAAATAACCGTCTGGTATTATCAGAGGAGTTTCTACCTTTGATAAAGACAGTTTGGGCAAGGTGTATTAGATACTAGAGTTACTAGCTCTAGTCGGGATGCAAGACACTTCAGAGTATTTTTAGGTCGAAGTTCATCTGATCTGAAACTTTGCATATGTCATCAGCAACCAAACCCGCTTCAAGTTTGCGAAACAGAAGTTGCTGCCACAAATTTTACAGAAACACGCCCCTAACAGTAAACTGCGTTTATTTGAAAGCTGTTTGACCAACAAACTCCAAACTTGGTAGGCATCGTCCCGGTGACAATGGAATACACATGTCAAAATGGTGATGTTTTGTAAAACCGCCAGACGTACATTTATGTCTTAAATTTAAAACTGCCTCAGTTGACAAACGGTTTACTTGATTAACTCCAAACTTCACAAGCATCATCCCTGTCGCTGTTTCAATACAACTGACACTTAAAAAAATGGCATTGACCGGAACTAAAATGGCCGTCTGACGCATTTTTTAGAAACCTTTCGAAATCTTCTTCCTTTTGGAACTGGTGTAGTGAATGATCTGACATTTAGCATATATCATCAACATCCAAACCTGCTTCAAGTTTTGTGAAGCAGAAGTTGCTGCGATAAATTTTAATATCAAAATGGCTGCCACAAATTTTACCAAAATGCGCCCCTTACAGCAAACTGCGTTTATTTGAAAGCAAAACTCCAAACTTGGTAGGCATCATCCCAGTGACAATGGAATACAAATATGTCAAAATGGTGATGTTTTGTAAAACAATATGGCCACCAGATGTACATTTACATCTTAAATTTAAAACTGTCTCAGTTGACAAATGGTTTACTTGACTAACTCCAAATTACACAAGCATCATCCCTGTCCCAATTTTAAAAAATAGTGTTGACCGGAACCAAAATGGCCGTCTGATGCATTTTTTTAGAAACTTTTCGAAATCTTCTTCTTCTTGGGAACTAGTGAAGTGATTGATCTGACACTTGGCATATATCATCAACATCCAAACCTGCTTCAAGTTTTGTGATAAAATTTAATATCAAAATACTGCCACCAAATTTGATGAAATGTGCACCAAAAAACAAACTGCTTCTGCTCGAAAACCATTTAACCAACTTACTTCCAACTTGGTAGATATCATCCCGGCGACAATAGAATTCACAAAATGGTGCTGTTTTGTTAAACAAGATGGCCACTGTCCCTATATTTTCTTCTTAACCCTTTGGTGCCGAGCCATTCTAATTTCAGCGCTTTAGCACCGATGACGCACTCTCTCCTCCGAGATGTCTCACGGCAAAAATGAGATGCAGGGGAAACAAATAATTATTTCTGAGCCTTGTCATTGAATAAGGCTAGGTACTAGGAAAAAAAAATGTATCTGTACATGCAAATTTTGATGATACATGTCAACAAAGTGATGCACAGGAAACACGTCTACCAGCGCATATTTTGAATTTTTTTAATCCCTTAGCTGCCAGAGCGCTCTAAAATAGATATATAGTATCCATGACCTTTCATGTCATATCTCGGCTGTCCAGTCATCAATCTTTTTTTTTTTTTTTTTTTTTTTTTTTTTTGCGTAGGTCACAACCATGACTACTGGCCATGCCTCCATATAATTGGTTTAGGGCTAGAATGGGTGGGACGTATAATATTATAGTTACAAAAGACACGTCACCAGGCACAGCCATTTTACAGTGAGTTTATTGATGAATCGTGCCAGGACGTCTGTGTCTCCAGTCCAAATACCTAACATATCTCCCCATTTGTTGCTACAACTGTTTAAATAATGTACCTGTAATTTTTCTTTTCATTGTTAATATCCTGACAACTTTTTACACATATAACTTTAATGTCTGTTTCAAAGCTCTTTTTAAAATGGCCAGTCTAGTGCACTGGGATTTGAGATCTGTCCTCTAAATCACTGCAGGAAGAGTGATAAAATAAAAAAAATAAAAAAACATAACAAGTGCTCTGGCTTTTCTGTTCCATACCACATCACGGATCGTTATTGCTGTGTTACTGGTTTGACAATGTGGGCAATAATCCTTACACTATTGGCACACTAGACTTGGTATGTTGCAGCCCTGTACTGAACGAATGACCAATGCTTTATGTTAAAAATGTATTCTGTGTTTAAATTTTTAATAGTGTTTATTACATGTGCTTAACATGTTATGTGTTTAAAGGAAAAATGTCCTCTAATAGAATGAAGAAAGTGCAGTTCCATTACCTGATTAACACACTAATGAGTATTGTTGTACTAAATACAGAACGTGTATTATATACCGGTACTACAGCAATTTAATTTGACTGACAACTGGGTAGTTGTTGTACCTCTACATAGAAACTAAAATTAACCACAATTCTATTCCTTCAGGTATTTATGTTTTGAAATTGTTTTCTTTATATAATTCCGTTAGGTATTCCTGTTTTGGCATGTTTTTCCTTATACAATCTCTCAAGTAGCAAGATTATTATAAGACCTCAATCTAAATAAAAAATGTGCAAAAAAAAATGCAATGACAAGTGAATTAATCTCTAGACAATTGCTTGAGTGTTACCGTGCCTTGTATTTTTATATATACACATTGCTGCCAAAGAAATCAGCACCCCTGTATGTGGTCATCATGAGTCGGACAACCTCCTGGAGCTATGATAGCTTGGACATGGCTGGGCATGGAGTCAAGATGCTGTACACTCCCAGACCAAGTGTAGAGTTTCCAGATTGCCAGAGGTGTCAATCTAACTAATTCCACAATACCACAATTAGAATGAGTCTTGCAATTGAGCAGGCCACAGGAAGGGTATGAAGTCCCCACTGTGTTCTAAACAAGCCCCTGGCCCCTCTGGATCAATGGAAAGACTCTTTGTTGTCCTCCCCCAACTCCTCAGCTACACTTAGGCATTTCTTAGTTCACAATTTACAAGCGGCCAAAACTCACGATTTGATCTCACATGTGCCTTAGCAATTTTAGCATGGCTTCAAATGTTGGAATGTCATTTTGGAACCCTGAATTTGATATACACGTGGTATTTCTTGGGGAGACTGGGGTTGATTTTCTTAATGAGACACTTCTACACGGCATCTTTTTAAATACTCCCAAATCGACTCCTCCCATGGTAAGCCAGTCCTGCCTACTGAACCCTGTTTCTTTGTTTAATTTAATTATATTTTCATATTTCCTCCTGCCAGCATAAGACGCAGCACTGTGATTGGTGTGCCAAAGTGTGAGGCTGTGTGGTTCCATAATAGATGTCATTTTTGTCTGCTCATTTTCTGTAAATTTTTACCATTGTGCGTAAAATACTACGGTGGATCAAAATGTGGATAAACCTATTTTATGCTTAGCCCTTTCAAAGATACATTTCAGGAACTTCACACAGAATTTGACAAATTAACCAAATAAATTACTGTTTACACTGGAATAGGGATATTTCCCTTCTGTGTTGTTTGGCTTTCTCCACTTTTTAAATGTATTTGCTTATTGCAGAAATTATGAATATGTCTATCTACAGCCACTAGTGTTCTTGGCTCACCACTATAATGCTAAGTTAACCTTTTCCTCATTATTCATTAAACCAAAACATGTCGTCAAACTTTAAATTTACTGAAATTTTCTTTCATATCCATTCCGAAAAGTGACTTTTCAAAATGATTTATTAGATGGAGCTCCCGTCCTCAGCTGGCAAAGGAATAGCCTGGACCCGAACCGGCGACGTCTAGACTATAGGGCTCATCCTGCACTCCATGCGGAGCGCCTTTACTGGATGCGCCACTTGGAAGCCCCTGAAGCAACATTTTTTAGCATAGTGAATGTTGAATATTAGAGCTTCAATTCAGAGGCTCTGATTGGGCTGCATTTGGGAACAACACAGAGGAATAAAAAGAAGACAATCCTTTTTGTTAAAGTGAATTAGAGAGTGGAGAAAAATATTTTCTGCTCTAGGCAGGGGAACGAATCTTAATTTGAGTGACTCACAATAGTAGTAATATTCCAGTACTTTCAATTTCAATGTCAGAGCTAATACCACTAATCCCACAATAAGGGGACTGTAACAGGTTGAGCTTGGTCTGGAACATTAAATTACAGAAAACAATGAAAAGTATGCTTCACCGAAGTGCGTGTAATGATGATCCCTAACAGCCTTCCCAATAATACTTTGCAGGGAGACTCCATCCGTACACCAATCTCTGTCAGAATTCTGCTGAGCACCAAGCATTTGAGTGTGTATCTGACATGATTTATATACTCAGGTGGCTGGCCCAAATTGCCGATGAATTATTCAATTATTCAGCCTTACCACATTAACCCTTTTTCTGCCAGACACACATATAGTGGAAAACTATTGTCCGCAAGGGGATATGGTGTCTGACAGTCCCCTGGACAGCCAAAAAGCTCTGACCTCTCATGCTGTGGGTTATTTATTTCTTTATTTCTTTATTTATTATTATTATTATTATTATTATTATTATTATTATTATTATTATTATTATTAATAAAAACAATTTGCTTGGAAATTACAATAAATGTCTTATAGTTGTATAAAAATGTTAAAGAACCTAAACAGGCTGTACTTCAAAATCATTTTTTTTTTCATAAAGAAATATTGGCAGGTTTGATATCCACAGTGGCAGGGTTTCCATGGAAAAAAAAAAATAAGTCTCACCTATTACCACTTTAGGTTAATGATATAAAAATGGTTCATTAAAAATGTTTAGTACAGTATCTTTTTTTAAATACTGGTAGTAAATTTACAATAGGCTACCCTGCTCACCCACATTCCCCAAATAATAATAATAATAATAATAATAATAATAATAATAATAATAATAATAATAATAATAATAATAATAATAAATACCTGAATCTGAATTCTGTAGGGACCGTGCAAGTGTTGTTATTGGGGATCAAGTATACCGTTAGTCTATACGAGTGCAACACATTTCTCACTAGATGCTGATCCACCTGGGACTTTCTGCTACTGCGTTGTCTTGCAGCAAGCTGATGTTAAGCCCTGTATTTGTATTTTTGAAAAAAAAAAAAAAAAAAATTTAATTACATGTTTTCGTTATTCTAAAACAATTCTTGCTCACTGAATAGGGTTTAAGAAATGTTACGTCAACTCTAGGTGGTGGCTCAAGCCTGGTGCAGTCGTTAGCCCACAGCAATAATAAAGAAGACCACAGGAACCAATTCCCAGTTATGTTAATTCAGTACATTTTGGGATACAAATTTAGTATGTACCCATGATAGCTGCTACTTAAGGCGAGTGTACAATTAATTGTATCATGTTGCTAAAGTCTAGACTTAAGCAATCAACCAAACATGAAGATAACAAAACTGTAAAGGATGAAAAAATATTTATTTTTGTGCTTTGCAAAGGGCTTTGTTATTTATTTATTGCAAAGGGCTGCATTTTTTTAAATTTGCAGTAGCTTCAGTATTTTTTTCATAACCTTGCTTATAAAACAACTAAACTATAAAGCATTTTGTGAGTCAAATGGCAGTAATTTGAAAAGTAGTTTTTGGTCAATTTGCGCTGCTTTTTTAGCGTGAGAAGATTTACCCGCCTTTTAAAGCCGTACCACGGTTTGGCCATGCACTTCCTGCAGTGTGAGGAATGTGCGTGGCATGTGCGTGTGCTACATCACATTCTACCCACAACAGAGAGAGAATCTGGAATTTCTAAACGTCATGGAAACTCTGCCAATGTTACCGGATGGTTCCCAGAAGTACAAGTGAATGTTTTAGATATTAAAAAAGGGCTGGAAGAGCAGAAACATTGAAACATTCAGGCAGCTATAGTTTTACTGTCCCATCAAGTGATATATTGTGCTATCACTTTGCACAAAAGTTTTACTTCCAGTAGTCTATAAAAGGACAGCAGATCTGGTCTGTAATGCACAAAACATACCAAGCCATTTTTTTTGTCATCTTTTGCTCTGTTTCTTGGATGCAGTCATCAAAATAGCCCCCTTGGTGACAGCCCTAAATACAGTGTTTTTTTTTAGGTTTTTTGAAAATAACTCAGATCATTCCAAGGCGGCTTGAGTGTTCTGCCAAAACGGCTTAGTGCTTTTTGGCTGCATCAGTGTGCCATTTCTGGTCAGGATTATCCCACATAAGCTCTGTTGGTAAAAGAGCTAGTGATTGTGGAGTTGACATAATTTTGTTTTGTGTAATAATTTTGTTTTGTGTGCCCACAACTTGTTTTGCATTTGCCAATTGGGCAATCTGTTTTAAACTCTCCTCCTCTCCTGGAGTAGTGGTTAGGGCTCTGGACTCTTGACCAGAGGGTCGTGGGTTCAATCCCAGGTGGGGGACACTGCTGCTGTACCCTTGAGCAAGGTACTTTACCTAGATTTCTCCAGTAAAAACCCAACTGTACAAATGGGAAATTGTATGTAAAATAATGTGTAAAAAATAATGTGATATCGTGTAACAATTGTAAGTCGCCCTGAATAAGGGTGTCTGCTAAGAAATAAATAATAATAATAACAAAAAGTGTTTATTTAACAACTTTTAGAAGCCTAAAAACACCAACATGCATTGGGTGCATTTTTCTGGAGAGCGTGTTAAAAACAAACATTCACATACTCAGCATTGATAATAATACTGTCACGTGACTTCTTTCCCATAAAGTCACAGTGACTAATTTCACCCAACCACAGGGAAATGCAATCCCTATATAGATTTATTTGTTTATAAGTTTAAACATTAAGCATTGGCATCATCAAGTAGATCAAATCAATTGAATGTTCAATTATTTAACAGTAAAGCAGTACAAATAAGATAGAGGCATTGTAATGTAATGAAACAAGAGCTTTAAATGTTATAACTTTAATTATAGAAGTTATTTTAGTGTATCTCCTCCCTAAGCAGTGCTGTTATTGGAGTGTTCACTTCATAAAGTGGGTTCAGTAAAGAAGCTGCAACATTCTCTGGTCTCCGTTACTCATAATAACTAATATTAAAGGCATATCTTTACATTAGTCACATTTACACTGGTAGCATTTGAATTAAATTATATGTGAAAATGATTTAGATGCAATGCAGAACACTATTTTGTGCAGTTATGTTTACAGAATTGACACCAGGACCACAGAACCAACCCTATCACAAACTGCAGGTCACAGCATGTCTCTGTAAACTCTACGTCTGGATCCCTTGTTCACCATACCCCTGATCATGATTTTTTTTTTCTTCACAGAAACTCATATTCATTGTTCTATTAAGGGCCTTAAAATAAATGGATTCTCTTGTTTTTAGAGGTGCTTCTTGTTTTGTTAAGGTATTATCATTGTCACATTGCCCAGTCGTGATTAGTGCCAGATGGATTTATTTCAACTAAAGAAAACTTACACAAGCAATAAGATATGTAATATACATATAATGCATTTATTAACCAGCATTATAGAAAAATGATACTCTTCTATTTGAGAAGTAAATATTTATGTGACTTGTTAACCTATGTTGGCTCCCAGTGATGGACAATAAGTATAGAAACACAAGTAATGGAGCACAAAATAACTAATCTAAAGTTAATTACCTGTCACTGACAGGGGTCCATTTATCACATAATAGGGTCACCCTGCTGGGTATTGCTATATATTACTGTCAGGATGCAGGACAGATCTAAAATTAGGACTGAAGTCATTATATTTTGTATCTTGCTCTTAATTGTACTGTAATTCTTGATATGTATTGTTTGTATACAACTGTAAGTCGCCCTGGATAAGGGCGTCTGCTAAGAAATAAATAATAATAATAATAATAATAATAATAATAATAATAATAATAATAATAATAATAATAATAATAATAAAATATGATTTTTACAAAGCTCATTTTGCAAAATATGCAACAAGTTCTCAGCCATATTTATAAGCCCCAAACCCGTTATAGATTTGTTTCTCATGTCTTGCTTTTCAATGTAAAAAAATAAACAGCATTAACAGAGAGCAGTGCAGCAGAAAGACAGAAGCCTCCATTATGTGCATTAGTTTATTCCAGGATAATCTGCCCTCTGCAAAGAAAAAAATGACAATCTGCTCTGACAGTTCCAACACCCATCAACACAGACGCTCTCACTGAAGCTCTCCACTCGCACCCCGACCGCACCTGCAGTTCACACAGCACCTAATAAACGGGATACAACACGGCTTCCTCACAGGTATCTCCAGCCTCCCAGCTTCCTCCTTCATTTGCAAAAACCTCAGATCCGCCACTTCGGAACCACAAGCCATCTCCACCTTCATTCAAAAAGAAATCAAAAACGGCTTTATGGCTCTCCCCCTCCCCACCATTCTCGGAATATAGAATCAACCCAATTGGCATAGCTACACTAACAGTTTTCGCTACAATACATCACTCTATCAGACAGCATTAAATACATAAAAATAGCAGGGCATGGAACATTACTGGCAAAAGCCAACATCACAGACACATTTAAAGTGATGCCCATCCATCCCTCTCTAAGACACCTATTCGGAATTTCCTGGCAAGGCGCATATTACTTTTCAACGCAATTAACCTTCTGCTGCCGCAGCAGCCCCGAAATATTCGATTCACTTTCAGAAGCACTCTGCTGGATCCTGTTAAACGAATACCACTTACCATTTCGCTTGCACCTCCTGGATGATTTCCTCCTCATATCTCCAGTATCAAGCTATCTCACAGCTGAAAATGCTGTTCTCCACCCTGGATGTTCCACTCTCAGAGGAAAAAACCATTGGACCCACCAACTGCCCTCGACACAATCAAGTTCATGGCTCGCCTCCCCCCTGACAAATTGGAGCATCTGCGCCAGCTCATCAAAACTTTCCAAAAAGCAAAAACAATCAAAAAGAGAGAACTCCTCTCTCTCCTCAGACATTCATCACCCCCCAAGGCAGGACCTTCATATCACATGTTCTAACCCTCTCTACAACCACGGAAAATCTCAACGCCTCCATCCATATCCCTACAGAAGCCAGGAAGGACATAGAGATGTGGATAACACTGCTTGAAAACTGGAACGGTCTATCACTATTTTACGACAACCTCATAGCAGCTCCGACCTCAGCCTGGTTACAGACGCTTCACACACAAGATTCGGCAGTCTCTTCGGGTCCCAATGGTTCTTCAGCTCATGGCCACAGGAGATTCAATCATCATCACCCTTGCTGGAACTATACCCCATAGTCATGGCTGCCTCTCTATGGGGTCATCTATGGCCCCGGAAATCAATATTGTTTTTCAGTGACAACACATCCACGGTGCACATAATCAATAAAGGCCGCTCCTCTTCCCCTATGATCATGCAACTACTCAGACGCCAAGTTTGGATATCAGTAGCAAATAACTTTATTATTCAAGCTCGCCACATACCGGGCATCCTCAATAACACTGCCGATGCTTTGTCCCGTTTTCAGATTCGGAAATTCCGCAGCCTGGTTCCAGAAGCAGATCCCTCACCACTCCAGGACCCCCCGTTCATCTGTCTGACATTCCGATAAATTCAACTTTATTCAACCTGCTTCAGTCGGCGCACCAATACATGGGTGCAGCTCTGGCTTCATCCACCAGAGATACCTACGCGATAGCATGGGCAGCCTTCTCCAACTTCTGTGCTCAGAATCGGATCCCGCTTAATGCATTCAGTCAAGAAATCCTGCTAGCATATAGTCTATCTCAGAGACATTCTCAAACTGGCTCCACCATCAATCCGGTCATACATCTCCGGCATCCAGTACCAGTACCGCCTCAAGTCCATTTCATCTCCTCCCTTGCTTTCAATTCCAGCAGTACACCTAATGCTCAGAAGGATGGTAAAGAGCCTGCCTGCATCCTCTCCAACTAGACAGACGATAACATTGGAAATTCTCTCCAAACTGATCAATACATTGCGAAGCGGCTGCTTCAACCCAGCTGACGACCTCACGATGGAAACACTACACTTAACAGCATTTTTTGGCTTCATGCGATGCGCCGTTCACAGTTCCATAAGTGAACAGTTCCCATCCTTAGGCATTCGTCACTCTGACTTGTCATTGGTCCCTGACAGCCACGTCTTTCTATAGCTCAGAATATCCAAGACTGATCAACTTCAGCAAGGGCAGCTTATTCAATTTTTGAAAATTGACACTCTGTTATGCCTGTTTTTATCCCTATCTAAATATCTAGCCACAAGGAACTATGCTCTCCCATCAGACCCGCTGTTCACAGATATATCCAGGACAATTATCACGAGCCACTGGTTCTCCTCTCATCTATCTGTACTCACCTCAAGGGCAGGCTTGCCCCCTCAATTCTATACACCACACTCCTTCTGGATAGGAGCAGCTAACTCAGCAGCAAGCGCAGGAGTAAACCAGCACCTTATCAAGAACATGGGGCACTGGTCTTCAGCAGCTGTAAAGACTTACATCAGAACATCTCTCTCAGACATTGCAGTAGCCCAGCAATTAATTGTTAACATGCCCAGAGTGGGGGTGCCCTCTCTGCCAGGTCCACCAGAGGTTTTCCCCATTTTAAAACTTAAAGAATGTTTTTTTTCTCTCCACAGTGCAGACGGCCTCCAATCCATAGTCGTGTTACTAACCTTTTATGTTGTCATTCTAACTTTTATTCTATGTGTGCAGCAAGCAGTCTTTCTTCACAGTGAGGTTTGCAGAAGCCGGGGGTCCTATCTTTGGGGGGGCAGTGAAGATCACTCCCCCTGCCTCGGGTTCTGTCCACGCCGCCCATATGCTAATATGGCAGAGGCTCTTACGGGAAGCCAGAGGGACCCCCAGCCATGCCTGTACCTTCGCAGCTCATGTGCTTTGTCTCTACATAGGCTATCCTAATCCTGTCTCTACCAGCCAAGCTCAACTCTCGCAGCTCTGGCCTCTAACTGTCTTCTTATTCACAGGTCCCTTCGGGGCTCACGACCAGACATCTGGCATGACCTCAGCCTCCAGGACGCTACCTGGTGCCAGACCTGTCTAACTCTTTCTGTTTCCAGGTCCGAGACCTTTCCGCCCCTTGGGAAGCCAAGTCTACCCAGGCCACTAGAACATGCTCCTCCGAGCAGTAGGGGCTCTTCCCGTCCTATATGTTTTTGGTTCCAATCACATGGAAACCTCTGCACTCTCTTGGGTATCTGTTTCCCAGACCGAGCGAGGAAGCTCCTCTAGGTCCTCCGAGTAGTGAGAGTTATGTCTGTCCTGTCTAACACTCAGCGCTCATATGCGCCCCGTGAAATAAATAGTATTACATTGTAACTTCATGTACTTATAGTTATGTTTTTTTTTATTTGTCTATGATTTATTATTTTAAAATATTGGATTGGTCCCTTAATAGTTGCAGCACTTACCAGTTTGTTTTTGGAGTCGTCAGTGAAAATCTGGCCCCATTATTCAAGATTGCATCTAATATCCCAAACTTTCACAAATCTCCAAACTTTTATTTAATTTATTAAACACAAATTGTACGAACATTTACTCACAGATCCCAACTGAACAGTCTGAATCAGGATTTCCAGTAGGTAAGCATGATCGCCAGTGCTCATACTGTGGTTTGGCTTGAAGTTTATGCATATTTTAAGAAGGTTTAGATGCCCAGAATAATATATGAATCCTGCTCTTGTGGTACAGAAATGTTTTCCTATTTTTATAAAACAGTAACAATAGTCCTGACAGTATTTAGTAGGGGTGTGCCGAGTAACGCATATAAACACGTATTTGTTGCGAGTATTGTCAAGCAGTATTAGATAACACTATAAGGGTGTCAGTCACAGGAATTTGACTTGGCCAGGAAGGACTTGGCCAGAGTTGTCAAATATTCTTATGCAAATTTTAAAGTTCACCCCCATCAAACTGCATGCAAGATTTGTGGGTCTTAGACAAAAATTGAGATCAGTATCATGAAAAAGAAAATCACCGTGAACTACATCAACTGTATAGTGTAATTGTGACATACTGAATAACAGGCAGGTTGTTCCATATATCCATAGATTTTGATACCCAAAAAACATGTGGTAAACAATGTTGTAGCCAAGTTTTATCACAATTGAGTCAGTTCTCTTTCTATATTAAACTCTAAAGTATGACAAATGGGAGCATCCACTATATCCCTGTCACTGGGCATATGAATCCCCTGTGGGAGATAACACCGCAGTATGGTTTTCAACTTTCAATCAACAATAAAACACAATAGATACTTTTTCTACTGAATAAATGTAATTTTTCTACCCTGTGCATATTCGTCCATTAAATATACAGTCCAATAAGTTAAACCCTTGGCAATTAAATCATCATTTGTTTTGTGGTTTATTTGGATTACAAAATAATACAAAGGCAGGCCCAAACTGAATTTAAAAACTTGTCCACATTAGCACGTTTTAATTTGAAAACTGAGTTGTAAACCAGATTAACTGGATTACTAGTAGTAATTTCCAAGACAAGTCAGAAAGTTGCTTACTTCCTGACCCATCTATATTATCTCAGATACATCCCAAGGCACTACTATGGGCAAACACCAGTAATCATAATAGCGTTATGGAGGATTCAACCAAGCTTGAACACCCTTTACATCCATATTTCAGGTAAGCCAGATTTTCTAACCGGCTTTTCCCTGTAACCATGTTCGAAACTATACCCTGTTTGGGTTTTTGAGCACAATTACAAACCATGTTTTATGTGAACATGTTAAGGATTTTGAAACCTCAACATAGTTTAAAAGCTCTAATGTGGACAGGACATTTAATTGTAGATGAGATATTATGAAAACTTACCACTCATTGTATCTTTATTGATTTGTATTAGTTTATTAAATATTGCTAAGCATGTAATGAATGTTTAATTTGTGTCATTCCTGCATTCATATTGGTTTAATACAGCTTTATATAGCTTAATAATACAGATGATTTTACAAATGGAATTTTAAAAGGATTATGTGTGCAACTGTTTTTACATTGTTACACTGTAAAGAGGTGTGCCAGGTTTGGTTCCAAAATCTGAACAGCTAGACTTTGGATTACATCCATAAATGTAATTTTCTCCATGTGATAGTGTGTATTGGAGCCATTAACTTATTGGCTTCAGCTTTAGTTGTCTATCTACCTCTGAGACTGTAAACAAGTTATCATATCACTCATGGATGGAGTACAGTGAACAGTCACTGACTGATGAATGCTATTAAACTGCTTCTTGCCAACAGTGACATTCACAAGTTTTTTTTTTTGAAACACCACTTCAGTCACTGTAAATGTTGTTTATTTTGAAAAAGACAATGACATATTCATAAAAAAAACTTGCTGCTGCTCAAACTTAATACGGTATGTTTGTTTGTTTGATTTGAATTTGCTCTCTTTCAAAGTAGACTAATGTTTTAATTAGATTGACAAGGCTAGTAATCACTAATGCTCAATTTCCAAACCACATTATCCCAAGTTAAGAATTTCCCAGCTACCCTTACTAAAAGGTTTGTATTAAAATAAAAAAAATGCTATACCATTCTAAGGAGTCATACACACCAGATGCTGCAAAGGACATGTGTCAGCCTCTGGTATGGGTGGAAAATATTAAAACTTTAGTGTCGCAGTTGTCATGTCAATTGAAGACATTGAGGAGCTTTTTATTCCAAAATTCAAATTACAATTCAAGATACTAAATGAGAAATAAGCAGACTTACTTAAACTGCATTAAATAAATCAACTGCTGTGTTTGTAACTTAACCCGATGTTATTCTCATTGTGAAAAAAATAGTAATTTAATTTAAAAGGCTTTGAAATCTACCTAAAAACCTTGAGGGAAAAAAGAAACATTAACTAGAATGTAAAAGTGTGGCACCAGTATATATATATATATATATATATATATATATATATATATATATATATATATATATATATATATATATAATTTTAAGCCATTTATTAAGGGAATTCATCTTTAAAAGTTTTAGATATACAATTCCAATCAGATAAGAAAAAATAAAATATTTCCTTTGCTTCTGTTTCTACTTTGAGATTTATGAATCATCTCGTGCAAAACTACAACTGGAAAAACCGACCTTTGCTGGCAGATCTGTTTTAAATTTAAAAAGTTTACCTGAGTTTAAAAGCAGTCATCCAGTCTCTGGGTTTCAAATCAAATTTATTGGTTCATTTTTTTTTCATCTGTATAAACAGCTGTTCTGCTTTTATGATGCCCCAGGACGCTCTTAAAAAGATGATGCAGCACCTACTGAAAAAGTGGTCAGTTGACTCCTTTGAACAATGAGTATACCAGAAGTAAACATCTGTGGCTAGCATTTGAGATTATGTGGAAGTGTTGTAGTGTGTGAAAATCTGTGAGGTATAATAAGGTTTCTATGCACAAAATTCCAGGAACTTTCTACTGAGCCCAGTTAAATATCCTCAGAATGTGGATTTGATCAAAAAATGATTTTCTATGTAAAAACCCATTATAATCCTCTAAGGTAGCTTTCTAGTCTTTGCCTCTCAAAGAAAATTGTCATAAACACCTTTATCTGCTGCTTGACTTTTCCCAAATGCGTTGATCTTGGAGCAACTATAGATGACATCTTTTGAAAGCAAGAAAAAAAACTAGTTGGTGAAAATTGAGGTGGCAGGGGTAGCCCACACAGAACTATGTGACTAATTTTAGGAGTGATTGGTCACCCTGGTCCCCATAACTCGGGTCCTAGTTCCCAGGCTTACATGGGGTAGTATTCTTAGCTAAAAATAAAAAAAGCTAATGTTTTACAAACACCTTCAACAGTGTTGTTGTTCGTTTCTTTTAGTTTTACCACATAATTTATGATTTAGTGTTAAAAGTTAAGAATTCTTTTCTTAAAATAATACCGTATTGGCAACCATTGGTTTAAGTAAGCCTAGATGATTATTACCAGAGCCAGTTGCACTACCTTCCACCCACAGCCAAAGGTCTATGTAATTTATAGCTTTACACAAGCATAGGCGTGATTTACATGGGGGATGCGGGGCACATATCTCCCTCACAGGAGTGCTAAAACTTTTATTTCACGGTAATTTATTGATATACTCACTAGTCAGTTAGAAGTCAATGGGAAGAAAAATGGGATTGGATCCAGGATCACTGGAGCCGGATCATGAGATGGCGTTTTACTATGAGGATCTGGATCAGTCTCCAGTGATCCATAATGTTGATCCGATTCTGGAGATGCACACACCTTAACTAGGGAAACTGACCAATGAGAAGTGAACATGCGTGGCGCTTAGTTTAAGACCGCGGCTGACATATTTGTACACAGTATGTTGGGAAAAAATGGCAAACGAATGGATAAAGATAGGAGGATGCATTACATTGCTGTATCCAAAACACAGGAAAATGGTTTAAGTTTGTAATTTACCATAGATGGCGTTATTTACTAATCTTATCACACAGAGGTTTCTGTCTACTTAGAGTTTAACTTTTCATTTTAAATTGAAACAGTAAACTCAAAACCAGCAAAACAACCTTTGTGCCTTGTGCAAATAAATATAGACATCAATAAAAACTAAATAGATTACCAATAACTTTTTACATAATTATACAAATTAATCATGATATATTACTGATTCAAAATTATTTTGCATGTTTAAATACATCGCACAGACTCTCGCATCTCTATTTATCAATGTTCCAAAAACTCACTCTTGGTCACATTTTACTAAACATTTTTTAAATGTTAACTTTAGTGGAGTTCAGGGGGCGTGAGCCAGGGCTTCGCCCCTTCCTAATTTCACCTGCCTATCATTATTGACTAATTTCACCTGTCTATCATCATTGACTCCCTATTTAAACCCAGTCACAGTTCAGCTCTTTCTCTTGCGTTTTTCTTTTTTGCATATGCTGCGACCCATTCTCCCTCTCTGCCGGATCTCCCCCAAATATTCCATTCATTTTTCTATCATCATTTTTCCGATGGAAGCTCAGTACCGTCTACTTCTAATGCAGACCTCTACCCAGCAACCAGACCTACTGCCCCCGGCACTACGGAGATGAAAACGCCCCCTCCAGCAGGCTCAGCCACTGAAGCAGCTATTTTATAAAGATTGTCCAATCGCCAAACTCTTAAAAACCCTACACGACAACAATATGCCACATGCCTCTGTGTCGGTCCATCTGGGGGGATAGTGAGTCTCACTTCCCCAACCTGGAGTTCCACTTTCCCAACCTGGAGTTCCAGTAACTCTGCAGGTTCTTCGTGTGGTCAGAGGGGACCACCAGCCACGCTATTCATGCGCTATATCTTGCCTCAAGAAAGAAGACTCTGTCTTACTTCCTTCTTTACCCTCCTGGGACATGGTTCTCTTACTCTTAGTGCTCGAGTCCCATAACTAACAATTATTTGTGTTCTTTCAGATTCTCTTTTCTTCCTTACGTCAAGGCTTCGTATGAGCTGTTCCGTCCTCTGAGGGTCAAACCCGGTCGCTAACTGGGACCCAGCTGCGAGGCCGAGCCTATAACGACTCTCCGAGAAGTCAGAGGACTCTGTCTTTTCAGGGGCCCGGAGGCAATTAGGGCTAGGCTCGACTCCATAGGGGAGGCACTCTCGATTGGTGTCCGGCCTGTCCTTTTCTCTCTCCCTTGTCTAGAGGCCGAGCCTCCAATCCTAAGTTGCAAAAAACACTCCATTCCTCTCACAGCCCTGGCCCCGTGAACTAATAGATAAACAATTATCATAGCGAACAATATCGGTTTGCTCATAACAAAGTTGAGTTCTTATCTGTAAACAGGAACACGTTGAAAGTTTTAAATTCATTGTCTGGAGCTTGGTGTTATTTACATTATCATCGATACACTGCAGTTTGAGGTTCAAGCTACATCTGCATATTATAACCCTTTCAGGACCAAGCATTTTTCAGTGGGATGCTCCCCCAGGACCAGGCACTTTTTGGCTGTATTTGACGCTCTTGCTATAAAAATTCACTACAAGTCTATTTTTTACAGTAGCATCTTGGAAATGGTGTCCTTTTTTTTTAGAACACTCTGGGAAACATTATAAAGCATCAGAAATCATACAAACTTTTCGCTTTTTCTTCAACACAATATTTCTTGTTTTTTTATTTCTATTTTTTGTTTTAAGTATTTGTTATTATGTATTCTGCTTAGAGATACATGTATAAAAATGTGTCATTCTATGACCCGAGGGGCCTTACAATACTTCCTGAAAGTTTTGTTGAAAAATATTGATTTTTGGGCAAATTACAAGACATTATTTCACCTGAGTGATTGCAATGATATAATACACGTTTATTCTCAGGGTCTTTATAAGCAATAATGGACACTACTCTCGATTATTTTCTCAAAATAAATATTTATAAATAAAATATTTGTTATTCATTCCATTATTATCAGTAATAAGAAAAAAATGTACCCGATACACTTGTTTGTTGATATTTATAAATGTTGTAAAAACACACACATATATATATATATATATATATATATATATAACATATATATAACGTATTACTTTGAATTAATGCCTCACTCAGATATCAGCTTTTTAATAGACGCCGCCCTCGAATAAACCCCGCTCTCAAGAAAGAAATGTAAAGGTATTTTTTCTACCCCTGCTCAAAAAATAAAGAAATAAACGCGCAACTCTGCCTATGTACACGACCCCCCCGAAGAGACCGCAACCTCAATCCAGCATGTAACACAAACTAATGTACACCCACCTTAGTAAGCAAATGTTATTTTATAGTACAGTCCCGACAGACAACCCAAGATGAACTACTTACAGCACAGCAGTCCTTCACGTCCCTTTTTTTCCAGCAGAGTTCAGTGCCAACACAGCAGGGGATAAAACAAGGGCTGTCTGTTTACCTCGTCGTCAGCTAGGGGGTTTAGTTTTTTTTTTTTTTTTTTCAATTGGAATTTTACTCAGTCCTGTACAATTATAAAAAATAAATAAATAAAAAAACTTGCTTACTATCTATGAGAAGATTTAGTTTCAGTTTCTCTTAGAGAAATTACAAACAAGCAGGTAAATTACAGTGAAAAAAGGAACCGAGTAGGTTTTATTTTAGTTTTAACAGAAATCAAACCGATATTCAGAGGTAATATTTTTCGTTAAGAAAAACAACTGCATCACACTCATTTACCGTTCTCTCTCCTCTTCTTGTCCCGCCCCATAGCAACCAATACACACTCCTGATTCGCTGGTACAGTACTCCCCAACTCCCACCTAATAGGCTCTTGTTAACTGTCAGTAAATGTACTATATTCAAGCCCCAAAAACACACAAGAGTATAGTGCTGCAGATCGGAGCCTCTCATGGCGCCATTTCTAAAATGCCTTAAATCATTTAATAATATATTGCAGCGTTTGTAAAGCATAGTATTATTAATAAAGGCCGCCCTCGTTTAAGGGCTGCAGTCATTTTGATCAATTTAAAATGAATGCCATGGCGCCAAATTGAAGTAATACGGTATATACAGTATACATTTATATATAAAACACATGAGTAATAAATGTTCTAATATAACTATGTCAAATACATCGGATTTACAGAGTTTTTCCATGTCTTTCTTACCTTTCTGACAAGTTTCTCTGAAGCAGGCTGTGATGTCTTTTCTCTCCGCACTGCCAAAGCTTTCTCCACCCTTTAGACACTAAATGCCCCTTTCAGTGATGTTACATGAAAAAAAAACAGAAAGTGAACATCACTCCCTCTATCCAATGATATGTGTTTAGCCTGTACTGCAAAGTACGGTGGCCCTGCAAGTCATCAAAACGTTATCGTGTTTACACAAGCACGGATTTATAAGCCCACTTCAGTATGATCATGTTAACACGATCCAGGTCCCTAAAGTGTTAAGAGGATGGAAGCTGAAAATACTTTTTAAAAACACCCTTTTCCTATTCCAGTACAGTACTAGCATCATTTTAATAGCAAAACTGTATTTATCTAAGGTATTTCAATTGTGTTTAAACCTCAATGTTTCTAGAAATATATTTCAAGGCCACATCTTATCCCTCTCATTAAATCTGCATGATGCCACACTCGCTCTAGCGCTTAGCACTGCCTCAGGGGCTGGTTGTACGAAAGGGTTCTGATCCTGGATCCAGGCTCCGATCTGAGCGAAGCTTCAGTGCTCTTCAAAGACTGAAGTCATGGCTTCGTAATTCCATGACTGAGAAGCGACTGAATAATATAGCACTCATCACTCATGACAACATTGTGCCAACAATGTATTGCTTTGAATGATTACTGCAGGAATGTCTTTGGATCTTTTAATTAGACATACAAGGGATGCAACGTTTTGTTATGCTTGTTTGTTATGCTTGTTTATTATTTCAGATAGAATAATCTTCATGCATTCCCAGCTACAGAAACTGTCCCAACCCCCCCCCCCCCCCCACCACCACATTTGAAACCAAAGTTACACCACTGTAAACAGGGCATCTGATTTGTGGAATTTGCCATGTTGATATACAGTGGGTAGTTAGTGTCTGCAGTGACAGCACCAATATATATATTTTTAAGTATATTATTTTGAAATGGTTCTGTACACCACTTGACGCTGGCACTGCTGCTAGAACTAGAAGGTTCATTATGAGAAATAAAGGCATGTTTAGCAGACAAGTGGCACTAGACATACTTCTGTGATTCTGCACCTCGGAATAAAAGTGTCATTATTTTGCATTAAAAAAATCGTGTTGAAAAAAATAAGCATGTTAATCTCATGATTAAATGAAAGCCCTATTTTTATTACAACCTTTTTTCATCATATTTATCTTAGCCATAAGAACTTGCCAGCTCCCAAGCTGACTGAAATCCACCTGCAAATTCATAAAAAAGTGATCCAAAAAGCTAGTCATAATGGCTTGTATATACAGTACCAGGGGGATTAAATGATTAAACAAACGGGAGATGAAAAAAAAACAACTGTCTTGCTGTTTTTTAGTTTGTTCTTAGGACATCTAACAGTCATATGCTGCCTATACTGTTCAAGGTTTAACCAGCCCACAATCATAACTGGAACTGAGTCACTGTAGAAACAAGGGTGCTCTAAAATTCGTATTTTCCAAGTAATTACCTTTAAAAAATGTTAAGCTATTAGGTATTAATTAAATGGAATACAATGTTAATTATTAAAATGTCCCTCGGCTTCCCTTGTGTGAATCAATAACAATCTGGCAGTGTTGTTTAATATAGGCCTAGAACCTGTCGTGAGCAAACTAAAACTTGTTTATATTTTAGGAGCGATTATTTGCCTTACCTAAGCAATGCATCTTCTCTCTGGTGAATTTTGGATTGGATTGTAGTCCTGGGCAAGATCTGATTAAACTTGACAAAGAAATTCTTATCCCAGAGTTAGGTTTACAAAAGGTCATGTTTATGTGATGAATCCGTTGAAATTACTAGTCAGTTTAAGGCCTCAGTACGGCAGTAAAAATGTCAGCACCCCAGATGAGAGGAAAATTCACTTGCAACCGGCTTTTAAACACTCTGTGCAGAATTTAATTACCATTAATTGGTACTCAACTGTAAAAGTGAGAGAATGACAGCTTTTCAAATCAACACATTAATAAATAGGTGTGTTTTAAATTATTTAATATGTGCCAACACATACTTCTTGGGAAATACTTGGGACATATTAGAATCAGCACACCCCTTGTTGAAACTGGTTTAATCTTGTTCTGCTGCTGATGGAAACAAATAGAACAAATGGAAACAAGGCATAATAACTCCCTAGTATATCATGGAATAGTTTTGTATGTTTGCTTGTGGCATTTCTTGTGCATGCTAACTACAACAACTGGTGCTGTGATGGTAGAAACAGAAATCATTACAGTGGAACAACAGATTGTTTTTCCGTGCACCACCTACACTCTCTTAGTTTAAAGCTCATCTGAATCTGCCAGGGAATTTCCACAGTGCATTAGCACAAAACAAAAATGATCTTAGATTGCAATGTGAAAAGTACAGAAAAACAGAAGAACTTTGTATTTGTGGTTTTCTACTAATTTCCAAAAATATTATTTCAGGGTTGTGGCAGGTTGGAGCTCAGTCAAGCCAGGAGCCTGAGGAAGTGCTGTGACCCACATCCCCTACGAAGCCCTGACTCATAAGGAAATTGTGCCACATTCTCCCTACAAAATGCAGAGCACGTTTGCTTTGTTACGCCTGGGAAATTACTCCTTAAGTAGGACGATGAAATGTAATTAACCTTAGGAAATGATCTTTACAGAAATAATTTAGCAGGGGGATTTAAACAGCATCACTAGAAACCAATCAGAAAGCTCCCTTCCCCCTAAGAATAACAGACGTTAATAGAAGAAAAACAGCAAAGAGACACCAAAGCCATCTTTGTGGTCTTTCTCATATATCTGTAGATTCAAAGAGTTTTGACAGTACGTTGGTTATCAAAAATAATCTACTTGGTGGCTTCACTGCGGCCTAGTCACTTCAAAACGTTTTTTTTTTTTTTTTTTTTTAAATATCAGGTATAGATATTTACTTGTGACCTTTACCAACCAGCTGCAAAACTAGGTACAATTAGAACCACTGCTCCAAAACAGATGTGGACAAATTGTTTGACTACCTTGGGAATTTGATTTATTTGAAATATTTTTAATTATGGTAGGCCTTTTAGAATGCATGCTCAGTTCCAAAGAGGTTAAACCCTCCTCATCCCAGATGGGGGCAGCTGGCTGGGTCGATCGCTGCTCCTGTTCAACATGCACTGTGTGATCTTTAATAAGTAGATATAATCTTGATTATTCAAATATGTAATACAATCCAATTCCAACAAATATCAATATATACTATAACTTAACCATTCATGAATTGCATGCAACTTTCTTCAGCTATGGTCAAAAGTTTTGCATCACCTAGAATTATAAGATTGAGACATAAAACAAAACTAAAAAAATATATAAACATATATTTTTTATTTAACATCATGTAATCAAAGAAACTACAATATTAAGAATGAATAACTTTCAAATGTAACTTGTAAGTACCTTGTACATAGTTATTAACCCATCAACCTGTGCTAATTGCTTGGATGAAACCAGGTAGAGTCCCCTGGTTATGATCTTTGACAGCCACCTAAGCAGTGAATAATTATAATTATCCCTTCTTCAAACAGTCATCAAAGATGGAATCTAGTGCCCTTTTTTTTGCTGTCAAACTGTTAATGGCAGCTTTATAAAGTGAGACTGCAACATTCTTACAAGTAAATGTATGGCAGATGTGCCATTTGATTTGTTAGGGGATTCACATATGTTGACTGCTGGAATTTAAACTGTATGGGGTATGGAAATCACACACACACACACACACACACACACACACACACACACACACACACATATATATAACAGTTGG
Organism: Acipenser ruthenus; assembly: GCF_902713425.1. Classification (NCBI taxonomy): domain Eukaryota; kingdom Metazoa; phylum Chordata; class Actinopteri; order Acipenseriformes; family Acipenseridae; genus Acipenser; species Acipenser ruthenus. The sequence continues at coordinate 31,656,330 of NC_081190.1, read as the reverse complement.
TATGGGTTGTCTACCATAATACTTTGCAATGCTTGTCTGTGCTTTACCATACAATTCACATGCTGCCAAATGCTTCAGGAATATCTGTGCTTCCAGGACCACCTACACATAAACTTAATCCTACCCTTAAATCACAATTTAATCCTTACCTTAAAATCACTGAAATGAGATTGCAAAATTGCTGTTCAGTCCCGAAGTGTGACAATTGGTCTCTTTTAAAGAGATCCTATTATTTTTATGTCTCAGTCCTGTAACAATATTTTAATGATCTTAACAGATACACATCTACATTCTGCCAGAATTTACCTCCATATTAGTTCACTGATGTTATTCCCTGGTAAATAGTGTAAGGGGGTTGTATATTACCCCATTCCACTGTATTGTTTTTAGAAACGAACTGACCCTATTTAGTCATTAAAATTGACCTGAAATAGGTTTTACAGAGAATTTTTAATAAGCTTGGAGACAACTTTTTTAAACTACCTTTGGGAAATGTAAACAAACAAGCATTACTGATAAAGTAGAGCAAATCCCTAACTTTAGGAGAACACAGCAAACTTTTACCAAGGAAGTATTTTTACTGGTGAGTAAAATTGAACATCATTGTGGGTCACTGCACACGATGTATACGACTGTTGTGGGCCTGCCTATGAAGTAAGTACAAACATTTCCAGTAACCAAAGCAAAGCAAGTCAGGCATTGCATTTTTGGTCATAAGGTGGTTTAAGTTCCTTCTTTGAAAATAATTTTGTGAGTTCAGCTTGCTATTGTCTTGCATGATTCTGAAAAGGCCTACAGAATTTTAAATAAAATCTTGAGTTTATTGAACATGGTGTTATGTACGGAACTGTATATTCTCAAAGGGACACTTCATCAACACATCTATAAAAACACTTTTCTAAGAGGCAAACAATACACAGAATGTCACTTTATGGTGGATTTTGTGCATATTTTACAAGATGGAAAACCAGAATGCTTTTTAACTTGTCCAAAGCTATACTCATCACTGAATCATTAACTTTAATGGACTCCATCACAGGGTGTAGAATGTTCCAGTGCACTTTCACAAACTATACTCTGTCAGCACAGAAAATTCACATTTAAGAAACATATTTTCAAATGTAATTGGTAAATTACCCATTCAAGAGTAAACACTAAGTTTTATGTACTGTGTTATTTTTTGTTAATTACATTGGTCAAGTAAACGTGGTAAACCATACTTTCTAACTTCAACAATATTAGAACATTATAGATTTAATGATTTTTGTTGTCTTCACTGTAACATACAGGAATCTTCTAAATTTACACTTGAAAACGGAGCCCCCCTGAATTGCTTTTCTGAGGTAAAAAAAATAAAATAAAAAATTCACTGATACTATTGGTCTTCCTGTGCATTTTGATCCCAAACTTTCTGAGATCAGTTCTAAGTTCAACACTAAAAGCAGCATTTATTAATCTAATTATTGTCTTATAATGTACCAGATAACAAAACAAACACAACTGCAGATATCTGATGATTTGTGCCGTATGATAGCAATAAATCCTGGCACACAGTATTTGTTATTTGGCATTTTAGTATATAGTATTAGCAACATAATTAAAACTGAATCCATGATTAGTCCCTCATATTCAACTACTTACCTGTATCACCATAGATTGAATATAGTTTAATATTTAATAGACTGCACAAGTGAGCACATCATGTGCAATGTTAAGTTGCTGGTGTTTGAGTAACAATAGACCTGGGTAGATGTGGAAAGAAACACAGCAGGAAGTAGTTTCCAATTTGTTTGTAACTTTACTGCAATAGGAACACAAATTGAACTGACTAATATAGCCGTACATTGACTATTTTCAACTAAAAGGGAAGAGCTTTCCCCCAAGAGGAAGTCTTTGTAATTGGCAGTAGCCTTTCACACTACCAACTAAAAAGGCAATCATTTTGTTATTAAATGCGTTAAATAAATGTGTTCAGAAATGTAAACGTGACTTCTACTTTAAAGTGGATGATTTAATATGCAAGACAATTTGTCAATGTTTGCCAATTTTGGGTCAACCAGCCATCCGACTATTAGTGACATTAATGTTTTTTTGTCTGTGTGTCTTGTATTTATTTTATTTAAACTGAAAATTAAATGAAATGCAGTATCTTGTTCACAACTCTTGTCAAAACAGCAGCATGCTGTACAAAATTAAAAGCATTACAAATGTATTACCCTGGTACAATAGAACTCACCATATTAAAAAAACACAGTAAGCCTAAACTTTCTGATAACCCCCCATACATGTCTCCAAATTGTAAAGTGGAAGTTATAAAGCATGCATTGAGATACTCTGAATTATACTCCTTTTCAATTGATAACAAATCAGATAGTTATAATTAAACTTAAATAGCTTCTTTGTTTTCTACAATATATTGTATCCCACAGGTGCAAGCTTCCCTCCCATCTAAAATATCTAATATTTTGTTTCTAACCCCATCAAATGTACAAAGGCAAGGCACTTGAGAATATACTCTTGTAGATGACTCTGTAGGCAGACAAACATCTAATATTAAGGCCCTTTCACACTGGCATGCTTTACCCGAGTCAGAATCTACACGGGTCAGGTCCTGGTATCATGCGGGTTGGCTACAGGATTTCATAAAGCAGGGTTGACCTGGGTGACAGACGCGAGTAAACAATCCCTGTATCAATGCCCCGGAAGCAGCTTGTTACAGATGCTTTCATCCAAGCTTCTCTGGATTGAACTGTCGTCCCAAATGTTGATTACAGCAAACATTTCTTCATCCCTGCTGCAGTCTGGCTCATGGTGTGTCTCAACAGCACAAATATGGTAAAACAGAAACCTTCACGCAGGCATGGCTGTTTGTTATTTTGTCCGCCGTCATGCATTTTGTCTTGCTCAACCCGGGTCAAAGCATTTTGACCCACATCCTGAGGTGGGTCGCTGAGACCTGGGTTAAAACGGGTACGACCCAGGTACGTGGTTTTACACTACGCGTGATTATGACCCGGTAGCCAGAACCCGGGTCCGGACCCGAGTAGGAGTGCCAGTGTGAAAGGGGCTTTACTGTGCTTTAAACTTTACTCACCCTTACAGACATTACTTTGAGGCTGAAAACATGCAAATATCTGCGAAGTTTAAGTCAACATTTACAAAGACAGCTTGTGCATGTTTTAAATGATTAGCCAGGTCTAATTTTGGCCAGACTTAAGTAGTCTGAACCCTGAGCTTTAGAGTATAGGGATCACAGTCTATACAGTTGTGTATTGAACAACTGTCAACTTTCAAATTATACCTATGTGACACATGCTGTTATGGGGCCCCAAGCAGCTACATGGTGACTCTGAATCCACACTTCTTGAAGCCAACTTTGCTTTACCTCTCATTTTACAGTATAATTTGTGGCAAGGATTTAATAATATACAGGTGCAAGATACAACACAAAGAAGTAACTAACTAAAACCTTATGCTTGAAATGTTTATATAAAGAAAAAAACCCTCAAACCATACTGACCCAAAATGCAGTCAAGAAATTTGATGGATGTCCTTCTTCAGAGTTATACATGGCTTGGTTTCACATGGCCTGCTTTATTTATTTTTGTTTAATTCGAATAGAAGAGGCCTCAGACACACATCGCCTCTCCAGGACACTTTTCTGTAGGCTTAATGCTGCGCTCTGGAGCACACTTATACTCAAGCATTATTTTAGGGGGTCCTTTGATGACTGTTAACAACTAGCTTACTGATGTATTAACACATGTTGTTCATTTTACAGTTAATTATTTGTAATAAAAAAATAATAAAAAAATAACTTTCAGCAAACATTAGATACCTACTTTGGGATATCAAAACATTGTAATGGGGTTACGTTTTTTGAAAAGCTATTTTAAAGATGTTACTGTAGTAATGTTGAGCAAGTGAGATCAGGTTTTATCTTATTATAGCTTTCTATTATTATTTTATCAACAGGGTATTATATATTTACTAACTATTAACACAAATTTAACATTTGTTAACATGTTAGTAAACATGTTGTAAACAGTTAATAATCTAAAAGAGTTCCCCTTTAAATGCAGTGTATCTGACTTCCAGGCTGACTGCTGGGTGCAGGCAGAATTACTCATTCCCATTACGGCTTTTCTCACAGTCCATATGTATCTCTCTCTATACTCACCCCTGCTCCGTTTTTTACAGTCCACATTGCGCATTCAGATCTGCACATAGAACTATTGTAAACCTCTTGCCCCACATTCTCAGCACTTTTATTATTTCCAGTTGCAATGACACAGGCACTTCTAAAAGAAAACATTCTCATTGTAGGCAAAGTGTGCTCCCTCTTTATAATGCTATAGTCAGGGGCCATAGTTACGAGGCCATGCTATTTGTGTTCCGCCTTATAACAAGAAAGAAAGTACTAGTGGAATGGCATTACAGGGCAAAATGGGAGCCACGACCACATCATCTTATAACTAGTTCTGTGATATAAAAGGCCTCCTTACAAAGGGGGAGCACTGAAGTTGATCATTTTGTTAAACAAACTTCAATTATTTCTGATTCATCTGTTACCAGGGATGAATAATAAAAGGTACAGTAATACTGTAGTGGTCAGTAGTGTACATACCGTGCAAGCTATGATCGACAGGGCAAGGCAACTTAATGCAGTGGCAGAGACTGGGCACAAACTTGGTGCTTTGCTTCCCAACCTGAATTTTAACCAGTGTACAAAATAGTCAGACTTGTATGGACAGTTCTAGACGTGTAGCATTGACTTCTTGTGCACAGATAATAAAGTTAGTAATCCAGAAATAAAACAACTTAGACATTGTGTATCCTTCCTCCTCTTCAGCCTGAAGTATATCAAGGGGCTCCTGCACCGTCAACTTCCCAGAGAGAGCCATAGGTGAAAAAAGCCTGCACTAAAAAAGCACATGTACTGTTCTGATCCCACCTAAACCTAGTGTGACCATATGGTGACACACATGTTTACGTCATCAGGAAAAGAACAACTGTAAATTTGTGAAGTTATATTTCTAAACAAGTTAATAAGCAAATAAAAAAACGTTACATGAAAAGATTATCTTGACAAAATATTTTCAGACTTACCAAAATTGTACTGCCATGTTTGGTGACCAAGCAGCAACTGAGAATGCCTATGTGGTCAGGCAACTGGACTCAAACAATGTCAATACTAAGTGCTGAATACAAAATTGGACAATTGTTGGCAATATTGGCAGACCTAATAGCCCTCATATGAGAGAGTGCTACATGTGGCCATATGGCCACACAAGGTTAAAATGGGTTTTAATATGGATTATTGGAGCACCAACATCACACTGTGTAATTTACGTTAGAAACAGGTACATGGTTGACATTGAACCAGCCAACTCCAGAGTTGAAGGCCTCTTGATCAAGGGCATATTTCCACTGTGCCCCCCATTACACGTTGTACAATACAATTTTACGTTTTCCATGAATTAATGAAGATGGCACAAAAGTTCTCACCACTCACTTGTTTAGTTCAGGTTCCAGAGGTTAATGAGGTGGACAGGCACTTTTAAATGAGTCAAGATAACAGTAACCTGAAACCTCTGAGAACCAGACTGTACCTCCCCCTACTGCCTCCATCTTTGTAGCTTTGTTAATGAAGGTTCTAGAAGTCAACAGCAAATCCACTGACCGCCTTCCTTTCACGACACTACATGGTCTGTTTGAATTCACAATACTTGGGGGGAGTGTTGGGGGGCGATTACAGAATAATTGTTTTACAAAATCTACCATGTATGATGTATAACTCTAGCAGCAGTAATGAGGTCCAAGTTGGTGGTTCTGTGCCAGTTGTGGCTCTCTAGTGAAGGGTTTGGCACAGTGCAATGGCTGCTGCTAAGAGCATTACTATTGGGCCACAACTAAGCAAAAACAAATGGCGGTGTAAAACTATGAAGAAAAACACTTCAGTTAAAGTCTAATTTTGGTTAGAATGACATTTCCAACCATGAGTGCTGCGTATATCGTTTAAAGAGATACGAAGTCCAGGGATCCACTTGTCTGTAGGGTTGTTTAAAACCTTCAACAAAGACACACATTATAATTCTGTTATTGTGATACCAAACATTGCATATTATTTTATAATATACTGAGAACTTACAGTAACTAATGTTGTTCTCTTTTTTAATTATATGACAAGAATGTCCTTTTTGAATGTCTGAAACCGAAAAAAGATGTATTGAAATGTTTCTTTAGTTAGCAAAAGTCTACTGGAAGTCATAATAGCAGTAGACTATTTCATGTTAGATTTCAAAATGTCACATTTTTTATTTTTTGTCAGTTTTTCGTTAAGTATATGGAAAACTACAAAGCGGTATGTAATTCAATATGTTAACGTAACATTATTCAGCAGGTTTCATTCAATGTGTTAATTCTATAGGGTGATGCAAAACATTTGGCTATAGCTGTACATATCTACCAATCTGATTTGGAAACCAGTCAATGAATAACTTTATTATAACAAGAAAATACATCATGTTCATTATGAATTGAAGTAGTGCCAGTCACATTGGAGTGCAATTGTTTGTAGGTTTACTTTGCTAGTTTTGGTACCAGTCTGTTGCCAGTTTCTGACTATGAGAACTAATTTCAATACAAACCCAAATAACCACCAGAGTGAAATGAAAGGGCTGGATTCAGACCAAGGTCTCCTGAGGAATATCTTTAGTGTTCCCATTTAAACATAAAGTGCCGACAGAGAGGTGATTAACAGTCATTGCAAGTCATTTAGGGTGAGTAATGACGCCTGGGGCAAAGCTGTCATTAATGAGTGGTGATCACCAATGTGGAGGGTCTTTGTGTTTTTTTTTCTATTAGAAACATACAATTGTGTTTTCCATTTTTTATGTATAGAATTGAGAATTTTGTTTAACGAGTAAGTAATTTCAGATGTCCTTTTAATTGTTTTTTTTTTTTCATTTCTGAATGAAATTATTCAGTGGTACATGGTTTTGTTGCTCTGCTATTGTTGTTTCAGTACCGAGACTGAGCAGGCTTCCTTGTTCTGTGCAAATCATGTGACAACATGTTCTTTCAGCTCTTTCACCTACTCTACATTAATATAAACAAAGAGTATATGGAGCTGAAAGGTCACATGGTTTGAATAAGTGTGTTTAGACCTAACATTTAGGATTCTCCAGACAAGCACAAAGTAAACATAAACAAATTGAGAATAAAAACATATTTACAACCCAAATACCATATGCTCGATATATTCTAAATGTTTATTTAATGTTACTGTTTAGCAACATTTAGGGATGGGTGCTTACAATTTCCTAATCACACCTACTTACATGGGCTGTCAAACTCATTCAAACCATCTCTCTCTCATTCATTGTATTCTAGCAACCCAGTAAGATGCCCATTATAATTGGGTACTGTTAAGTTAATGGACAAACTTCTGGTTGCAATTACAATACATATTTATTTGGGACTAACAGAATAGCCTTTAAGTTTACTAATAGCAATATTAATTAGGATGTAGGAGTTATAGTTCTATAATGGGCATGGTCATGAAATTCCCTCACTTCTCTCAGACTTTGCATAAAACCTTGGTCAGACATTTGTCTGGAGTGCTAGTAAGTAAATGTTTCTTTTTCTTTTGCTTCATCTGTTTTCTTGTATACTGCATATTTTAATATCCGTTTCAACAAGGAGCGATACACTGATTTTGACACAATCTAATGCAATTGAGGGCATATTTAACAATTAAAGATGTTCAATTCATAATTATACTATGTGTTTCCATAAAGAATTTACGTATAATGTAAGCACACTGTAACTAGCAGGCATTTCACTAGATTGGAAAGTTGCCATTAGTCTGCAATGTACAAATTATAAAGGAATTTCAGAATATCACACCTTTGTCGAACATGCAACTTTTATGAATTATATATATTTATAAAATGGCTTGGATAAATTAAGTGTACATATTGGTGTTAATTACCTCAGAAACATGATGCATCGCATCTCAGAGCAAGGTGGCCTTTCAGTACGTTACTCAAAGCATTGCTGTCCACATATTATCTAATGCCGGTTTGTAGTCCAGGGAAATTATTTCGGTTTCCGGCCATCGGTGTGAAAACAGCTTCCAAAATTATTAGTCAGCTTCTCTTGAAGACCGCAAAACCTGTAGTAGGATTTACAAAGACGTCTCCATCCACAGCCTCACACTCAGAAGCCCCTCCCTCGAAGTCGACCCCAAGTACCAGTGCAGTGGCTGGCTGTTCTGTGAATCCTCACTCAGGTGTGGAAAATCAGTCTGCTTTCAATTCCAAATGCTATTTAATCTCGAAATGTTACTATAAATGGCAATGTTCAATTTAATGTTTTTATGGCAAATAAAAAAAAAAAAGTTAAAATATATATGTCACAATGAAACTGTCCTTAGGGACTATTTTTTCTCAGTGGAAGGATATATAATACATTTCTTCTTTTTTCCTTAAAAAAGCTAGTTATATATATATATATATATATATATATATATATATATATACACACTGCATGGTTCAGATAAAATTTAAATAAATTTCAGTTCTGCATTTATCAACCTCTTGATTAATGGGATTCTTCAATTCAGTATTTTATAGTTAAAACAGCAGAAGTAACAAGAAAGTCCTCTCGTTTTGTTATGACGACCTTCAATGTCAGGGGGTGGGACTTTGATGAGAAAATGACAATCTGCAGCATAGCAGAGGTTGAATTCCAATCCAGTTAAAGGAAAGCCAGCTAAACCCCTGACAGTACTTATATGGGTCATTCACTGAAAGCAGGCAATTGGGCTTCCACAAAATTGAGAAATTGAGGGGATATTTTTAGTGAAACAACCATAATTAAATAAGAAAACAGCTTATCTGCATATAACATAACTCAGCCGAGCTGAAATTTTCATGTATTTTTTTTTATAGTTTTGTTCAAATTTCTTTTAGCACATAAATCTGTCATTACCGTAACACAACTAAAAACTGTTGTATAAGAGAAATACACATCACATTGACTAGGCATTATAACATTACACATAAGGGAAAATATTTCTTTCAATTTTCAAAAGTTAAACTTTTATTTTCATATTTATTGACTAATACAATTAAAGTTAAACTTAGTTTTGGCACTTACATCAGGTATTGTACTGATATTTTTAATGAAAAGGTATGTTACCAATGATTAAAAGCATACCAAACTCTCTTACTGTTTTTAAATATCCCTCACCCCCTCATTAATATCACTTCCACTCCTGCCAATGCTGCTGCAGTTTTATTCACTAAAATAACTATTGTTACTGTAATGACAGCTTGTTACGGTAATGACACAAGGATTTAAACAGTGATTTAAAATAAATATGTAAAGAAATAAACCATTTATAATGACAATACCCAGGTTCCAAAATACTTTTTCAGTCGTTCGGGACAAACACCAATCACAACATGTTTTAGTACAAATATTTATTGGGAATAATGCGGAGTATGCAAAATTACACAGTAGTATGTTATTGTGACAGGATGACAGAGATTGAGACTCAGAGACACTGTGGAAAGTTAAAAAATAAAGCTTTTAATATACCAAAAATACAAAATAAACCGGCACGAGGGCCAAAAAAAAAAGGTTTCAAAACACAGACAATAAACACAAAACAAAACTTACAAAAATAAGTCTTCCAGGCTGGGCGTTGCCTTCACTGGTTTCAAAAATGAACAAAAAACAGCACACACAAAAAACCTTTCTTTCTTTCTTTCTTTCTTTCTTTCTTTCTTTCTTTCTTTCTTTCTTTCTTTCTCTTTCTTTCTTTCTTTCTTTCTTTCTTTCTTTCTTTCTTTCTTTCTTTCTCTCTCTTTCTTTCTTTCTTTCTTTCTTTCTTTCTTTCTTTCTTTCTTTCTTTCTTTCTTTCTTTCTTTCTTTCTTTCTTTCTTTCTTTCTAGAACTCTCCCCCCATGGGAGGCTGAGGCCTCCTTTTATGCCAGGTGGCTGAGTGTTTAATTGGATAATTGATTGATTGATTGCTCCCACCTGACGCAATCAACCTGGGCAGGGAGGAGAATTTAACTCCTTCCCTGCCAGTATTTCCAAGGGCAGAGCCCTGCTCTGCCACAGTTATATATGCGCATTCATTTGGCATCATACCTAACTTGGTTTGAGAGCTTGCTGCGTGGCCGACTGGACAAGGCGGAGACCCCCAAAAAGAACATGCAGGTCTCAATGCTGTGAGTAGTACTGGATGTAGCCCCCTTGAAGGTTTAGCCAACCTTTAACAAATAATCGTCAGCGCGCAGGAGAGGAAAACAAGACTCCAGTTGGGAACTAAACCTCTGGGAATCCATGGCTGATCCGATTGCCCTTCCTCCGGACAGGCTACTAACACTTAAGAGCACATTTTAGTAAAAGCATTTTTAAGATCTGTAATATTTGTTTTAATGAAAACTTGGTATTAAGGGACAAAATAAAGGATGATACTACAGGCATTAAAAATGAAGGGAAGGGAATGTTGAATGCAATGTGAACATTTTTAAAGCAATTCCAGGATGACCAATACGTTTGCAGTGAGTGAGGAGTGATACTGAGAAGAGCAGTTTCTTGGGCCTTATATGTGGGTGGATGAACAACCTTTGTTATGATTTGGACTGTAGCTGAATTATCTGAGTGGATAAGAATGGAATTTTGGGCCCAGGTGGACCCCCAAAGGAACGTGGCTACAGCGACCGGATACATCTCGTACAATGACGAGGACTGATCGGGTATAGGAATGGTGCTGAATCTTTGGGCCATGGAGCAGGAGTAGTTTAAATGGCCTAGGAGGGACAGAAGATTATGTTTGGTAGGAGGGGGACCGGACAGAAAAGTATAAATAATAGATACGATACATTGTTTTTTTTCCCCAGGGGAGCGAAGCTAAAAAAGATTGAGAATCCAGGGTGATGCCCAGAAACTCGATGGAAGTGAGAGGACCCAGCGTCTTTTCTGGTGCTAGGGGGGTGCCGAGATTTGAAAATAATGATTTGATAATATTTTTTGTTCTGGGCAGGGGGAGCGTGGGGAAAGCTGGGGGTGGTGAAGTTATGTGGAGTGGGACGGTTGATTATCAGGGGTGCTGAAACCCCGAGATGGATCGCGGGAGCGGCCACTCCTGACTGTGAAAGTCTCTGGTTCTGGATGCTCGGGAACTGCTGAATGAGCCTTTGATTGGCAGGTGTCATGAAGGTCCCGCCTTCTGCGTTTCCCGGATATAGGTGCTGAGCTTTGCAGAGATGGGCCAGTGGGTGCGGAGCAAGCTAGAAGGCGACGATCTGTGCTTTCGTCATAATGCCTGCGACGGGAAGAATGCTGTAGAGAGGAGAGGAAGATATTGAACAAATTCTCCTTACATGCTGCGGATATGAGGGGATGTTGTTACTACGGAGGTAGTGCTGAAGCCTGGGGATCGTCCAGTCAGTGCTGTTGGTGTTACCAGGAGGACAGTCAACCAGGTGATGAAAAGGTGAAATTCAGCTGTTAGGTCTAGGATGACCTGCAGGGTGAGACGATAACGCCTTACCACCGCATCTGGAATCCCAAGCAAAGTGACCCTGGGTTTGAATATGCAGGGTCTTCTCTGTCAAAAAAGCAGACGCCTAGCTGCCAAATCAGTGGAGAGAAAGCATTTAAAAATCGTGATCGGTCAAAAAGACCACTCCGGTAGTTCTAGTGTTAAAGGGTATTAATGCCCCTCACCTAGTCGTTCTGCATTCGTAGAAAATACTTTTGTGAAATACTGATGAATTAATTTATATTTAACAATAATTTAGTATAAAGCATTTCTAAAAAGTGTCATTACCATAACAGTTCCGTCATTACTGGTACAAAATAAGTTGTTACAGTAATGACAATTTTAAGCATTTTATGAATTTATAAAAATCTGAAGCCTACACACTCTGACCTTGCCTATAGTTTAATTCTAAACTATAATAATTTGTTTAGTAAAACATTTAATCATAGCAGAATAACATGCAATGGTAATGACGCATAATAAACCTAATCCATGATTTTCAGGCACAAAAAACATATTATCATGTTTTAAAAGGATTCCATGAGATACTTTTGATAAGAAAGTATAAGAGCTGGAAGTGGGGACACTGAACTTTCATAGAAAATCACTCTTAAAGTTTAATATTGCATACAAATAATTATGCATATTTCTTACATTTTAATAAAAACAGCTAACAAAATATATGTTTACTGCATCTGCCGAATTATTACCTTTTTTAAATATTTAAATACACTTTACTTTGAGGTGGGGACTCAATTTGTCCCGTTTCTGTAGAATGAGCCATATACTTAAAACATAAGCTTCCATTTACACACTTTAAAATATCAGTTTACTAGAGTTGAATATTATCTGTTTGTTAATTTAACAATGTACGTAACAGCAAGTGTGTAGGATGATATGTTGTTCTACGTTATGTATGTGTTGATGCTCATTTAGTCTGTGTACAGCAGTTTTTATTTTCAGCAATAGCCTAATTTCATTGCCACAACACATTGAAACCCTGGGCAAATTAAGTTCTAAACACTATCAATAAAACTTTCAAAAGGTAATGTTATAAATCTCAAATATATTTAAGAGCTCATTCTATAACATTACCCCTGTGTAAATGTCTTGAATGATAATTTTCAAGTGCCTTATGTACACAACTCTTTCTTTGAAAAGCTGCATATCATTTGCTAGCCATTGCCTTTGTACAGCCGTTTTACACATTGTCCTAGAGAACATTACCAGCTACAAATCTGCAGCTAAACAGCTGGTTTGTAGATGCCATTTTGGAAATGAAAATAGTTTAAATTCATGTGGATTGTATTGGGCACTGGATGCTATAAGGGTCCACTGATAAAGAAGCAAGTAACATAAAATCTGTATCTGTTTGAACATGACCAACACATGTGTTATTTTCAACCCAACCTATTCTTGACCTAACCTGCATGTTTAAATTGGGTACTATGTGCTGTGCACTTGTTTATTTCTCCCATGAATGCAGAGTTAAAGGTTGAAATGCCAGATTGCAGGAAAGGTCAAGGGTCACACAAACAGATAAAAGTACAGCAGGCTCTCCTTTACCTAATGATTTTCCACAAGCTGCCTTAGATCAGTGGTGCACACCTGTGGCTCTTTCAAACCCTTCACATCCAGGACTGTTATTATGCATGTTCTTTGTGTGTTTGCTGTCCAGTGGTTATTTTTATGAGTTAGGTCTAAGGCTGGTTATTTTTATGAGTTAGGTCTAAGGCAGTGGTACTTATTAATGTATTTGTGGCTGTTCCATTAAAACTTCTAGAATCCTTTTCCAACATTACACATGGTTTGGGCTTTCCTTTTTTAAGGGCCTGGATTATTTTTCTTAAACCAAATCTTGGTGACAACCTAGACCCTGTGTAAAGTTTCTTTGTTCGAATCATGTACTTATTTGCACCAGGTTTTGTTTCCAAGACCCAGTCAATCTGCAATCGAGCACATTTCTTCACTACTGTTTTTTTTTTTGCTTGTGGTAAAAATATCTAGTTTCGTCAAAAGTTTATTCTTTCTTATTGAATGTACCTATTTAACAAATAACAGCCAAATAATGGATCATTTGAAACTACTTGTGGGCACACTATTTCAGCATGTTGCATACTCCCAAGTTAACACTGCCCTCTGGTGACAAAAGATGTATCTCTACAATGGGCAAGTTACAGAAAAAATACAATTTGTATCATTCATAAAATAATCTCTGGATTTCATTTCCTGAAACATACAGCCATCTGGTCTTTATTTTCATCATACATTCTTGTGTACCATAAAAACTCAAATTATGTTACAATTATGTTGTACATCAACATATAACACAAGTGGTTTGAGAATTATAACATGCTGATTACCATGGTGGTTTATGATGACTTGTCAACTCTACTCTAAAGTTCACTTACTTTGTGCCTCAAACAACCTTTCACTTTTAGAAAGGTATCTTGGGGATATTCTGAGAGATCATAAACTCCAACTGCCTGGGGATGTAAACATGGAAGTTTCTGAGGAAATTTTAAATAAAAGGAAGTTAGACAAAGTAGCATTTTTATACAAGCTTTATTTACAACTTGTTTAACAACTGTACATTTTTGCAGCATAAGGAAGCATATTGTATTTCTAAATGGAAAGAGACTGTGACCCCCCCCCCCCCCCCTCCCCCTCCCCCTCCCCCTCAATTCAACCACACATTTTCATATGACCCATTTGAACTCCTCCTAAAACTTTTCTCACATTATGTACATATATGTATACAACCAATATAAAACTTGGCAAATGGAAAACTTTACTTGCTTAAAACTACAATAATGGCCAGGTCCTGTTAGAGAAAAAAAATAATAACAAAAATAATAAAACCTGCCAATTAAACACAGTGGCCTCTCCTTTCATAGATTTTGTTTTACATGTCTTTGTTGTACTAAAAGTGAAGCAATCTAAACATTATTCTTGTCAAAACCATCAAACAGAAAATAACTTAATTGCTGCTATTGAGTGGGGTAGATGAATTCCAAGAACATGATTTTATAATTGAACTCCAGTGGCATCCTGATTGTAATCAGTTGTATAACTGTTAGGGAGTGAGGCAAAAGAATGTTTGAATTTGCAACCAAAATATCCTGCTGGCTCACAGGCTTCTATGCATACATGCCAAGCAAACAACAGTATATGACATAAGGTTTAAAAAAAAAAAAAAATGCCTTGCTCAGTACTTTGTTTATTAGCAATCGCCAAATAGAAGATTGTTTGCTAAATGCCTCAGCAGTTCTTTACAAGCTTTTGCCCAAACTGTGCATGCACCACACAATAGCTACTGTAAAATGTGTGTCACTGTAAGCATTGAGAGAATGGGAGCATTGTGGCAACAATGCTATATTCTCAAAAAATGTCACCAATTCCAGAATCTCAAAACCCACAGAAGAGTCCACTATGTAGATTCTTGCCTTTTACAGGTGCGTCATAATCATCAGTGGTTCTGTGTTGTCAACCATGACATTTTTCGTTACATTAAATTCTTCAGTCCACTTTAGTTTTCCTGGACAGAGTTGACCACAGTTAAAACGGGTCTTGACCTGTTAATAAGTACTGTATCTAAAATAAAATATACAAAAAAAAGTGGATGTATCAAATCTTGCTCAATACTGCATATGTAAATAAGAATTGATAAATAAATACACCAATATAAAAGGCATAATTGTTCAACAACCTTTTATCTGAACACATTTTCACCCTATTAGATAGATCAATGCTTTATTTTAAGGTAGTCATCTATTGTTGTAACTTACTATGAAAAACAGAGCACAATTGCATTTGAAAAGAAAATGAATGGAAGAAAACCAAGCAAACGAATGATAAAAATTATTAGTAAGTCACTAACATTTAGGGAGACATGCATTTCAATATGGAAACAGCACAGGGTTAAATGTCCATTTAAAATAAACAGAGAATTAAAAAATAATAATAATAATTCAGAGATAAAGATCTCTCTGCTCAATAAAAAAAAAGCCGGACCTTGTATTAAAGTCATTTCCTCAATATGTTTTGCATATGGTCAAAATAGAAATGTACAACATAAAGCATGTTTTTCTTTCGTGTTTTTTTTGTTTTTTTTTCTTAATACAGCAATCGCAAGCTGAGAAATACAGATTTTGTCCGTGCAGCTATTCAACATTGATAGCATACCAAGTGTTCGAGAATAGGCTCTTTTGATTCTCAATATCTCCAAATAACTTTTTGAAGTGGTGCCATCCAGGCTGAAAATAACAAGAGCAAGAATGGGGATAATAAAGTGACATGCTCCTGCCCTTTCCACAACACATTACACAGTAAACAGTGCCACCCTTCCTTTAAGAGTCCTGGCGCTTGTTCTGTATTTGACAGGATTGCAGCATTTTAGTAGCCCAGGCAAGCTTCGGCTTTTGGGTGGGCGAATATCTCCTCTTTTGAGACCTCTCCGCTACGTGTTAAGGGAACTGTGATGTGTTAGTTGATGGGTTATGCAGGCTTTACTCAAAGTCATGCAACCGCAGGTCATGCAACCATCAACCAAGCTGAAGGTCATGCTATCACATCACTGCAAACAAGAAAAAACAAAAACAAAAGAAAAAATATATTAAAAAGCAAATACAGATGGAATTGTTAGTATTACCCTGTGTTAGATAGATTGATTATTATACATACATATTTAAATGTGAGATTGTACCCCATATTGCTTCTATACAGTACTCAACAAGGGGGTACACCTGAAGATAACTATTTAAAACACTTACTGCCAGTAGGCACAATTCATATATTTTCCTTTACTTAAATGGATATTGAAACTAAATTAATAAATGTATGTATGCCTACGTGTTTAAAATGGCTAGAACACAATTTTCTCGTTGGCTAAGTCTACTAACTTTAAACAGCTGCAACAGTCACTATCAATATGGGGTTTGAAAACAAACAAAAAACTCACAGGATTCCAAATGTGTGATAACTCCATTTGTTGAGCCAAAATGGCACCCCAAAGGGGAATTTGGCAGAGAATGGTTTAATGTAATTCAACAAGACCACTTCATCAGCAAATACAATGTGCATTGGGCCTTCAATCTTACATTTTGAAATTCTACACATGCTTTATGTTTTAAAAACGCTCATGTTTGTATACGCTTAACTACACTAGCTAAACAGTTAGTAAGAATTGGAAGCCCAGTAATTAGTATGTGCAGACCAAACAACAGTGAGTGGCAAGTAGGTAAGACTAAAAGAGAAAAACATATTTTATCTGTAAAAGCCTGCTTTTGCTTGTGCATACAGAATATTATCAGTTTTTTTTTTTTTTTTTTCTAGTAGCTTTAAAAAACACGATTGGCAATTAACTTTTAAAGCAATAAAGTTTTTGGTTACAGTAATGTCCACGACCCGTTTGGTTGTACTTCAATCTTGTAACCCACTGTTTGGCCTCCATTTGCCAAGTTTCATTACTCTGTAGTTTTGTTTTCTTTTCAAATCAAACCAAGTGACTTTGTACTAAGCCTGTGAATGTCTAAAAAAAAAAAATGTATTCTTCCGTCTGCTAGATTCAGCACGGTCACTGATCAGTCAGTCAATATCTGGAAGACTTCTTGGAGACCAATATTAAAACAGTCAAAGTAGTTCTGTCAACATTGACCAACGGTAACTGACTGCTAAGCTACAAACCCCTATTCTCAACTCTATACAATTTACAGCACAATTCTAGTGATATTATTTCTAGGAAAAACAGCTATGGGATCTGCCCACTTCTAATCTTGAGGTGTGTGCTTAGTAGAATAAAAGAGGATGGGTAAACTGTTCTCTTTCACTATATTCTTAACATCAAAGAGCCACCTAATCTAAGTCTTTAATATTCATGTTTGTGGGTGTCCAATTTGTGGATCTGAAAGCTGTGGAAAAGTTTTAAAGCCCACAATATGCTATGCATTATTATCAGCTCTATAACCAACTAGTGGTACTGCATGCATTATTGCATTTACCCTGCAGATAAATCATATAACATTGTATTCTCTGACTGTTGTTTAAAAGGAGCTAATCAGCATGCAACACCAATCACTCGTATTCCAAATGATGTCTGTACTATGTGAAATTGCACTATGATCACGGTACACAATATACTGCAGCATTTTCAATCAGACGTATGTTTGGCATCTCGGAATGTATAATCAAGCTGAATATGGGTAGAGACTAAATGTTGTCTAACTCATCCATGCTCATGGGGGTGGGGTGCTTAAATGAGATGTACAGTACAGTGTCCCTTTAGGGTCTTGTCTGTCCCCATTCAGAATAATGGTAATGTACAAATCTAACTGGCAGTAAAAACTACATCTGTAAAAATACATTTTAATCAAAAACACAACAGTATTAAACTTGGGAACCACCAAGAAATTTAGCACGAAGGACCTACACAGCCATAGAAACCCTTCTGTCTACTTCAGTGGTTTTAGCTGGTAGCCCACATGGCAACATGACTCAAACTTACAACTCTTAAAATGGTTTCCATGTTGTATTGAAATTCATATTATACTTGCATATGCATTTGGAAAGCGAAAATAATGTTTTAAACATGCAAATAATAATAATAATAATATAAAAAAAAACATCTAAAATTAGAATCATCTTGTTCTACTGCTGCAACTTAAAACCACAAATCACACATTTATACACAAAGACACTTCATTTATTTAAACTGATAAAATCTAAATCAGAGTTTGTGATAAACACGCTCACCATGCTGTACATTTGTGTTGATATAAAACCTTGTTAGGGTATACTACCACATTCTGCTAAAGGTTCACTGCATAGAATTGTGAATTTTCAAAAATAACACAAAACCAAAAGGACAAAGACAAACAATAATGATGTGACCCTTTACCCACAATGTTCATAAGGGGAGAGGGCTAAACAAAAAACAAGTGGAAGAATCATTGTAATTATTTGCTGGCAGAGACTGAGACTATATACCGTGGCTTTTGTTCAAGGGACTTTTAAGCAGAGATGCCAATATAAAATAAATCGACAAACTAATGGAAGCACACAATTGTCCGTAGCAATTTGCTGAATTTCGGAAAACCATTGTTCAAATACACATGAATTTTCCCTGAATACAGAGACCACATTTTGTCACATTTGGCTAGAAAACATCAATATATAAATGTGTATTTCATATTGGCCAAATTCATTTTCTATAACACCACTGTCAGTTTTGACAGTTTGGCAAGGAATTAAAAAAAAAAAAAGATTTTAAATATTCAGCAATAGAATGAAAACATTTTAAATATAAATCCGTACAGACTTTTTTCAATATTTAAGTAATGAAAATGCTCATTTTTGTAATGGGGTTTTACATCACTGTTTTGCTATTTGCATCTTCTCTGATGGTTTTGGTTTAAATGTTTGGTTGTAAGTGTGTAAAATTCGTGATTTTCAGTGCGAAAGTTTTAAGAAAAGTGAAAAAAGAAAATAACATAGCTCACCATAAATAACATATAATTGTTGTGTTTTTTTGTCCTATTCCATGAAATAATTTTGTGTATAGTGAATTTTTGTAATGGTGCTCATTTTCGTGCTTAAACATAGAACTATTTTTTTTGTCATATCCTGTGAAATAATTTTGTGTACACAGTGAATTTTAGTGCTTCCCTACCCTGCCCTGAAGGTGTTAGAGGTTAGAGAGATTAGTTCACCCCAATCCTTGGTCTCTCTTGAGAGACTGCCTGTTCCCATTAGTGCCCAATGGTGGCCCCTGATCCACTAAGTCCCTCCCTTTACAAACAAACAAACAAACAAACAAACAAACAAACAAACAAACAAACAATAATAAAATCAGCGCAAACCCTTTCATTCTTCAAAAACAGAAACACAGATTTCCGTCTGTTTTATGTGTACATTGATATAAAAATGTAAAAGGTGTAATTTATATTCAGGTGCATATAGTAAGGCAATTTTGCAAAGATAGATTTTGATTTGAATTTTTATTGATTGGTTGCTGGCATTGTGAAATGATGCGTTTTTTTTTATTGACTATAAAGCCATAGCTATTCAAATACATTAAAATGTTTCTTCCTAACTACCTTATTTCTTAATTTTAAACACAAACAATGTTGTGGATTCAGGGGTACCTTGTCTCAAATGAAGAAAACCGCAGCGCAAATGTATGCTTCCATTACTGTATGAAGTCATGTACAAAAGGTGGTGTTTTCTCTGCTGCAACCAGGTAATCTTTCCCCGGTTATCAAAAAGGGACTCACTATTTGCACAATATAAAATATAATTTGTTCTAAAGTTTCCGTCATTCATATATGGAAGTATTGCTCAGGTTTGGAGATAATGATATCTCTGATTAAACCATTTGAAATATATTAATAATAAATATTCAAAAAATTAGTTTTAGCCCAATTGTTAGTCTTCTTGTAGTTTTACTGATAACATAATGTAACTTTGAAGTTAATACTAAGTGGCTTTGTTTTTTTGTTAAGAAATAACCTGGTAATATAAAATAATACAGAGTAACAAAATAAATGTGATCTTAACTGTCCTGGAAGCAGCCGCTGAGGTAGGGTTAAGCTACAATCCACTGTTAAGCCTTGTAAAAAGGTTAGGCAGCCATGGCTTGAAAATAAAATAAAAAAGTTATTAAAACAATCAATGTTCAATTATTAAAAGGGTTGGTAGCTTCAAATCTTATTTTATTTATTTTCTCACCTATCCCTTACATTTTTATGCAGTTAACAATTATTCCAACTGGTTTGGAGTTCTTTTGCTCCAAAATTGAATTCAAATCATAATTTACCAGAGCCTGTGGAATCTTATTTGCAGGCTGCTTTTGTACCTACTGAGTCCAAAAAAATCATATAATGCGGTAACCTTTACACTCTGCTGAACCAATCGGAATAGTAGAATAAGGTGGGGCCAGAAGAGTTGAGAAAGCAACCGATCATGTGATGTCTTTGGAATCAGGAAGTACAAAAATGTGGATGTTGGTTTAACTTAAAATGTAATCTTCAAGCAACATCACTCGGAATGGTTGTACCCCTAATAAAATGGTAAGGGAAAGTTGAACAAATAAAAGCAATGACACTTGAAGTTTTTTACCCTTTAAGTACAATCCATTTTGAAATAAAAAACAAGAAGTAAAATGTACAGGTGTTGGACAAAAATACATTTGAAACACCTTTCATTAGTGTCGTTAGCGTGCTGGGCCAAAATGGGAGGCCTGGATGGCAGTGATTTGACATGACAAAGGATACATGAACATTCCTCAATGATTTCCAGCATGTTATTCTTTCAGGGATGTACTGCAGGGGGTGGAAATCGGCAATGAAAAATGTTCCCCAGGATGGCCCACTTACATTTCCTTGTAAAACATTCATTTTTGAGCAGTTTCAGATAAGGAAGCACCTGCTACCCTCAAGACTATCGGATCAGCTGTCTATCCCATTGTGACTGAAACTGACCTGAAGATGTGGCACTGACATATTGCAGAACAGATGTCAGGGATGACAGTTACACAAGTGAGTCATCATGTGATTAAGAGCTAGTTTACAGAAAAGTGTGTGCTATATATCCAAGGTGTTTTTATTTTTTGTCCAGTCACTGTATTTGTATAATTTTAAAATTAGTAAAATATATTAAAATTATAATTTCAGATACAATATTAAAACCAAACAGATTTGATCATTATCAACAAAGAGCAGCCTACAGCACATACTAAAGTTTAGTTGACGGTTGGCACAGTAGGTTTTAGGTGAATGCAATACTAATAGTGACAATTCACTCGACAGGGGAGTAAAGTGGCACAGTGCTGCTATGGATTTTGGTTAAGATGCCGGTGGACGAGTGGAATCAATATTTGCATTAGCTGATCTGATGACAAAGGTATATAGGTGTTAGTCAAATAAATCTGAAACATTTGTCATAACTCTGTCAATAGGGTGACTAGCCACTATGGGCTGCAAAGGCAAAACTGATCCAATGTTAATAGTCTGCAAGGTGTTGAAAATGCACCATTCTTTTATGCTAACTCACTCTAATTCCTTTTTGAGACTATTCCCAGTGTAAAATCTGTAATTTATGCAGTTTTTCATATGGAAGAAGCTGTCAACAAAACCAGCCCTTTATCAAAGTTGGTCAGATTTGTCACCTAGACCATCATGACTGAAACTCACTTGCAACAGCAAGATGCACCATTTTAATTTCCACAGAATGTCAAAACATGAAATCTGTCATTTGAGGGGCAGTGTACTGACACAAAAGTGTATGACACATATTGAAGGTTTATTTGTGTTTCTTAGTATCTTCATGTATTTTATTAATCTATATATTTAAACATTGGCCTTCTTCAAGATGTTTTATTTCCCCTCCTTTATTTGTCTTGAGTATTCTGCTTCACTTTTGTAAACTAACAGCTTTTTTCTTTTTAATGTTTTTTAACTCGTGTTTTGTTGCATATCGCTGCACTGCACAGCACCGCCTCCAATTTGTAAGGATCATATTTAAACATGTTTGGCTGGTTTCACAGACCCCGATTACCACTAATATTGAACTACATAACATTTGGTAAGCTATACGAGCACTTAAGAGATCTGTGGAACTCGCCGATTATATTAATCTAGAAATGCATAGAAGCATTTTTTAAGTGAATGGGCCCCAATAATGGTAAATACATCTAAATCTTAAAGGTTGGCATCTCTGTTTAAATCCATAGCATAATATAAATGTATATGAAACCATAATACAATTGACTTGAAAAGATAAAGTTAAACATAAGCAAAGCAACAGAAAACTCCCGAAGCTGTACAGTACTGAATGTTCACCAAAATGAGACGATTTCTCCCGAATTGCTATGATGTGCAATTACACGATTGCGTGGCTGATGTGTCCTCAGGCTAAGCTCCAGCTTCTCTACCTGGCTGTAGCTGGCTGGACGTGCCCAGGATATGACCTTCTTGCGCTGGTTGCCTGCCTTTGACGTGCAAGAAACGACTGGCCCGAACCAGTGCTGGCGAGCCTGTCCTCTGCAGCTTTCTTCTGGAGGGCCATCCCCTGGGAAAGACAAGTTTACAGTCTGCATACAGGATTTGTTAAGCATCATTCAGTGCTAGTAAAACAAACTGTGGTTAAAAACAAACATTGTAGGGTTGCTAAGTTTCACTGACCCCAGAGTGAAACTATAGAACATTGGACTGTTTATAAGGATTTATAAAGTATTCTTTTTGGTTTTACACAAAAGACTCCTTAAAAAAAAAGTAATTTTATGAATATAGGGCCCTTTGCGTCATGTTCGGTAAGCTAGTTTGGATCTCATGTTTTATATTCCATGCAAGAACTCAAATGCATGGTACAAAAGGGCTGAGAATCAAAACACTAAGGAATAGCATCATAAAGGTAAATAGGGTTGAGAGATATGGCGCCTGAAGCCTTACAGCACCAGGCATTTGTGTGGATGCCTGTGCGAGAGGTTTGTTGATTTCTGGTTTAGTAGAAAATGCTCTAGCAGCAGTTGAAAATCTAAAATGTTCATTAAATTAAACCAACATAAACATTTTTTTTTAACCAGTGCTAATATTCATTAAACATGTTTTTGTGTAATCCATGCTTTTTATCTGTGTACATGATTAGAACTTGAGAAGGAGTTTGAAGAAATATGCAGACAAACTGGTGAGCCTGGTCGTGTTTATTATGACAGATTTCACAGCTTTGCTGTAGATTAGAATGTAATTCTGTCTTTACAGTCTTTCTACCATCACAGTGTAGAAAAGGATACTCACCATATTGTACCAAGCAGAAACTATCAGCTTCTCTTCATGATCTCTCTGGCCTTTTGTCTTCTCATATTCTTTCTATTCATTCAATAAAGAACGAGGAGGAACAAGGAAGCCACTTATTAGCATTTATACAAAATACAAAACCGAAAGCTTGGCTTTTGTAAAAATAATAACCCAAATAACAGCACTTCATGTGATGTAGGTCATGCAGGCTATGTTCAGCAAGACAATGGGGTAAAACTGTACAACACAG
The DNA here is from genome assembly GCF_902713425.1 of Acipenser ruthenus. Classification (NCBI taxonomy): domain Eukaryota; kingdom Metazoa; phylum Chordata; class Actinopteri; order Acipenseriformes; family Acipenseridae; genus Acipenser; species Acipenser ruthenus. The sequence goes on along the minus strand of NC_081190.1, from coordinate 31,632,725 downwards.
AACTGGCATTGGTAAACAGTTACAGTTACAATACAAATAATGAGCAAACTTTGCTTTCAAATGCTCATCATGCATCCGTGTGAACATTTATATTGGAAGTGCTTCTTACGCTGGGAACTGGTCTCCTGTATATAGCATACAACTGGACTGTGTGCATTATTTTTTTGCATTATTTTGTATAAGTAAGCACACATAAAGCAGGCACCTCTAATAGGGATGTAATAGGTTAAATGGTTTAACGGTTAACCGATAAATAAATTCATACCGTTTTTACATAACAGTTAATGTATAATACAAATTAATTAAATGTGTCCGGCATTTTGTGTTTCAAAAGTAAATATCAAACAACACACATGCTCTTTACGCAATGCCTCTGAATTCTGCAACTCCTCTGCCTGGAACTTTTTTTTATTTGGCAACACATGACGTGGGGTTAGGTATGATTAGCTGACTGAAACCTCATTTATCAAACTAGTCTCAAGCTGTCGATTTCCGGTGTTCGTACGCAGAGCACAGCAGCTGGCATCAAAATAGAAAAGGGAGGACTGTATAGATGGAGTGGTCAAAATGAAGTTAGTGCTTCGTTTTGACTGAGTGCTGTAGCTGTATCTGAACCAACTGAGCCAGCAGCTAAAAGACCATGTGGAATAGAAATGTGCCATGCCGATGCTTTTAGGTGAAGACTATGTTCTAAAAGCAGACGTTAATACAGTTGAAAAGGAAGTGGAAAGTTACTTCAAGGAGCCTTGCAGAGTGGTGGTAGCCCAATGCATACCACTTTCCTTCACTGGAAAAGTTACCTGTGATGCTCAGTGCCTGCAGAACATCTTTTCCACTAATTGTAAATTGGTTGCAGACTGACACCGGAACACGTCAAAGTGTTCATTTTTCTGAATAAAAACCACTTGTAGGTGCATTTATTTTTTTATTTTTTAAATATAGCTGATTTCACCTCAGCCGGACTTTGAAAAAGTACTTGCTTAATCACAATTGGACCATATTTTGTTTTCTGAGGGAACGTTTTGGATTTTTAGCAAAAGTTGCTGCATACATTTCATGTTCATGTTATGTTTCATGTTGGATGACATTTTCGTTATCTTTGGAGAGTACAGTGGTTTAAATTTTGATTTTTTTTTTTTTAAACTAAGATGTTTTAGTAGTAGTTGTGGGCACAGTTTGCTAAAGTTGCAGTGGTCATCTGTGGGAAAAAAATCTTGTCTTTTACGTACATGCTTTTAAAATGGATTCATAGCATTCATTCATAAGAATCTTGAAAAATGAATTGTTGATTTTTACGCTAAGTTTATGGGATGGTAGCATGCATTTACGTTACGTTGTTTTCTTTTATGTGAAACCAGTGTCCTCTGTAGTGGATTGAGATTAACTATGAAGGAGATACTAGAAACTTAGAAAGGTGTACCAGTACACATATCGTCAATGTGATACAATCGTGATGCAATTAAAGAGAATTCGTGCTCTAAGCTGGCTCTTTTTATGTTTGGTAAACACATGTCAATGCATGACAAAGAGTAAATATATGTGTAAAGGGTATTTATTTAAAGGGTATTCAGTGTGACGGTGTAACTACGGTTAAATGGTTAACCGATAGAAATCAAATAGTTTAAACAGATTTCTTATTAAACGATATTTACATCCCTACCTCTAATGAATGCAGCATCCTCTCCCTCTCCTGCAGCTGGTTCTTAAGAGCTTGAACTTCAGGCGCTGATCCCTGGTTCTGTTTGGGATCCAAGGTTCTGATTACCTGCAACAATGTTGTATGGAAGGTCGGTCATTAGGAGGTTAATCATAAAATGCAGAATAAAAAAGTACATTTATAAATAGTCGTATATTCTAATCTAATGAAAAAAAAAATATATAGAGGTTAAAATCCTGCTAGGTCACTATTTAAAAGCTGTGACAGAAAGTACATGCCTAAGTAGGGCAGCAGTGTGGAGTAGTGGTTAGCGCTCTGGACTCTTGACCGGAGGGTCGTGGGTTCAGTCACAGGTAGGGGACACTGCTGCTGTACCCTTGAGCAAGGTACTTTACCTAGATTGTTCCAGTAAAAACCCCTGTATAAATGGGTAATTGTATGTAGAAATAATGTATTATCTTGTAACAATTGTAAGTTGCCCTGGATAAGGGTGTCTGCTAAGAAATAAATAATAATAATAAATAATAATAATAATAAGTATATTATAGAACCTGAAAAGGAAAAGCTTTACTTACACTTTTAGCTTTTTCCAGATATTTCTTATATCTGTCTTCCATTTGTTTCATATCTTCATCTTTCTTTCGTAAAGCTTCTTCTAACTCTTCAACTTTCTGAGCTTTAAGGGAAACGACAGGTGAAATGATTATCCAGTCAATGATTCTGTGAAGCATCACTCAGTGGGATGCTTACAGATCCTTTTTATTTCTGTAGTAATGACCGCTTGCTTTAGCAGCTTACAGTACGTGTTTAAAATATTTGCTGAGAAAATTCACTTGTCACACTGATCCAGCATACAATGCAAAGGACAGAAGGGGTAGGTTTAAATATTTAGGCAACGGAAGTCTCCCAATTATAGTATCGGGACATTTTGGAAGTAGGTGAAATTCATTTCTAAATTTCAATTTTACAAAACGTGATACATAAAGGCAGTAAGCGCCAGTTTGATATTGGAAGGAAGGAAGCGGTTAAAAACGCAGGGCCCTATTCATAGTACTTAAGACAGTAACGGCTGGTTTTACAGTCCGTGATTAATGTGAATATTAGACTATCTCATCTAAAGTAGTATTTGATTGTCCAAACCAGGGTTTGAGAAATAAAAAAATACAACAAAAGGTTCTGTCCCACATAATGGAAAAAAAAACAAAACAACATCTAATAAAGTAGGGACATATCTGCAACAGAAACAGGTTTCAAACTCAGCTCACAGTTATGTATTTAACCCATGGCTCCATAGCTGGTCATTTTTACACATTACTTCCAATGTCTGAAAACAGCTGATTCACCTTCAGAAAACGTTATACTCACAGCTGCTGTTGTATTTTGGCTCCAAATCTTCAATATAAGCTCTTTTCTTCTGAAGCTCGCTATGTACCTCCCGCAACTTTTCTCTATTACATACAAGGGAAAAAGTGATTAGAAACACTGGAATATATATACAATGCCTTGCAAAAGTATTCAGACCCCTGACCAATTCTCTCATATTACTGAATTACAAATGGTACATTGAAATTCCGTTCTGTTTCATATTTTATTTTAAAACACTGAAACTCAATATCAATTATTGTAAGGTGACATTGGTTTTATGTTGGGAAATATTTATATATATATATATATATATATATATATATATATATATATATATATATATATATATATATATATATATATATATAAAAATATATTTTTATTTTTTTTTTACCATACATACGCTCTGCATGAAACAATATGGTCAGATCTGAATTTACTGAACTGCCAAATCAACCTGGTAATTCAAAACCTGGACACAGAACTATCTGACTGTTGTAGTCTCTTTTGATTCTTGTTAAATACACCTATTGATGATACTGGACAGGCAGAGGGGCAGCTAGATAACTATAATGTATACGGATGACTACCTACATAAATAATTTCAGTTAATTGAAAACCCCTATCATGCAGGCGTACGTTACAATATGTAACATCCAATTTTAGAGAATTAGAGAAAACTGCAATCAAAATACTTAAAGTTTTTCTTTTTTAGAAAACCTATTACAATTTGCCAAAATGTCTCTGCGCACCTGATGCAGAACAGGGAATGGATGTCCACACAAAATCCTTATTACATGGAACGATACATAAAGATAAATCACATAAAGAGAAACCTTAAATATTATGGAAACACAAAACAGAGCTATACTTACAAGTGCTCTTCGTATTTCTTCTTTAGAATTATTGACTACGAAAGAAGAAAACACAATTTGAAAAAATATAATTTGGTCTACATTCACTTTGTACTATTAACATCTTAAATATGTATTTTTGTAAATGTCAAAATCACTGAATGTATTTGGTTGTGTTGGTTTAGTGCCCTCTGCTGGTTTTTCTATGTTACTGAGGTCTTCAATAAAAGTTGACACATTAAATCCGAATTTCTCAATTCAATATCACACACCCTTATTTGCTAGTCAGTCACGCTCAATGTAAATGCCAGGCATTTGGCTCCAATTCAACATTAACTGGGCAGAGTTGTACAATATATCCATTTGATCTGGTGCATTCTAAATCACTTTGCATAGGCCTGTTACACCCTTTTACTGGAAATTGGTTACTTTGCATTGTGAAGAGTTGCATAGCACCACAAAGCAATGACACACACACCCTTAAATACTGCAAACAATTGTTTAAAGTGAATCTAATTGTAAAGGGTACACAGAGAGGCAGGACTGATGAAGGATATGTTTAGAATAACGTTTGATATTCAAGCACAGGTCACTACCCAGCACAACACAGAACTTTTCAATCGTAAAAATCATATACAAATACTGGTATATTTAGACAAACAGATACAAATAATACATAGACTACATATACCATTAGTATATCAATATGCAGTATGTCTGTTTACAAATGTCATTTAATTTAAAATAGTAAATAAAGAGTTGAAGTGGACTTCTCAAAATTTCTATAGGGATATTGAGCACAGGAATGCTTTTTCTTGGGTTTGCCTTGCCTGTTCAGCGATTACCCGGGGCAAACAGGTATTACTATTTAACATCTTGATACATAGCTTCCTTGTATTTCACACAGTCTGCAAATGGATTGACTTCACTAACACCGAGCCTCAACATAGAAATATCCACTTAACTGTGACTATTTTAAAAGCGTCTATATGGATTAACACTTAACAATATGGAAAAAGGGTATATAACAGTTTGAAATAAGTTTAGCGTAAATAAATTGTACAAAGGTTTGAAAGCTTGAAGTAAAACAGAACATTATTAGAAAGCATTGAGTTCAATTAAAATGCAGCCCATACTCACAATAGCCTAGAATTGAAGCCCACACCAAGAGAAGCATGATTAGCGCAAGAAAAAGCAGACAATAGAAGAAACAGTAATTAGTAAATGTTAAAAAAATAAATAAAAGCAATACATTTCGTTTCACACATGCATTTTTTATTCCTCTTCTTGTTTTCATCTGTGGAGGTACCCCACTTTGTAGATGTCTAGATATACTGGGCATATTATCCACATTGTTTTCAAGAAATAGAATGCCTTTCTGCTTCCACACTAAAACATAAATGACATCACAGGAGTGAAAAAAGCAAAACATGGACCACTACACAGTACTACAAAAAGATGTACATCAGTTTTGAATTAAGGTAAGCGTCTAAAATGTGTTTAAAAGCAGTAGAACTTATAGAATGGCATCCAAAATATCCAAAATGTGGTCATTTGCAGAGATATTTCTCTCACTATATATATATATATATATATATATAGTGAAGGTAGAGTATCTACGGTAATACAAAAGGCTTTGCGCCAAACATTGTTTTAATGGCTTACCAAAACATTCATAGTCACACTCTTGACTCCTGCTCATTTGTATTAATCAAAAATATCCCTATTTGTTTAAAAACATGGTGGTAAGACAGACAAAAAAACAACGCGTTTTGACACGAACGTGTCTTCATATGTGAACCTGATGAAGACACCTTAGTGTCAAAACGCGTTGTTTGTTAACACTTACTAATGAACTGTCGAAAGACGCTGTTTGTTTGTTTGTTTGTTTGTCTTACGACCATGTTTTTAAACAAATAGAGATATTATTGATGAATACAAATGAGCAGGAGTCAAGTATTAAATCCTTCTGGAGAAGAAAAATGGTGAGAGTGCGACTATGAATGTCCCTACGGAAACGCTTTTGATAAGCCATTAAAACTGAATGTTTGGCTCAAAGACTTTTTACCTTTTACATTACCGTAGAGACTCAATCTTCATTACATACAATTACCTTACAATGGTCAGCACTTCAATATTAAGCGTTACAGTGCACAAATGATAAAGAAAAACTGTTACATATTGCAATTACAAATTTCAGACGTTCCCTTAAATCAGCACTGGTGAAGCCTTTCTCTCTTCATTCTAATGTAACAAACGCTAAACTAAAAGAGAAAGATGGGGAATAAAGTCATACCTCTTTTAGAAAGTGGTAAATCACCATACCTCATTGTGGTTTAATTAAAAATATATATATATATATATATCTTTTTGATTGGTTGTACAAATTTGGATATAAAAAGGAGTGCAAACTAGAAATTCTTTCAGTAAGTGGGACAGACAGGATATCCAGACTCATCCAGTGGACAATTGTTTGAAATTAGCATTTTCATCACTTCAGCTTTTTTTTCAGAACACCAATGAGTTTACTGATCACTATTGACACACACACACACACACACACACAAATACTGGGCACTGTGCTCTCACAGTAATTGAAAAGTGCATGATCACATTCATCCCAACACTACCGAAAATGGCATCTTACACGTTTTGAGAGAACAATAATTAGTCCTTAAGAGCAAATCACCACTGGCTTCTGCCGCAGTTTCTAGGCTTCACTGGCAGGCTCTGGAGAGATGCTGCCAAGCACTCTATACAATATGCTGGCAAGTAATGACTGCAGCAGAAGTAGTTTAATAAAGTATTTACGAATAACTAACAAGATTAAATGACTCTTGGAAGGAAAGTAATTTCTTTTGATAGACGCTGTGGTGTGGCCCATTATGTACACTGAGATAATACTAAGAACATGATTACTTGTTAATTATTTCCCTTTTTGTTAAGAGAAGCAATGTGTCTTAATGGTCGTATGGTTAGAAAATAAACACACATATGCAACATGCTATGTTAAATTGTTATTAGTGCTGAAGGTTAGGTGTCAAAAGTTAGAAAGTTTAAAAATATTAAACCAAAATGTATCTATCGGAGCTCATTATTTTTGAATGAATACTCACGTCGTCCGCCTTTGAGCCCTGCTCTTGTAATGATTTCTGAAGTTCTTCTACCTGGGATTGTACCTCCAACAGTCTCTGGTTCACTAATCTGAAACGGGACGTTAATATAAATCCTTACATATTGGTTGTCAGGGGCACTTTATTGTCTTTGTGGTATTTTGTTCAACAGATATCTCTTGAGTCAGACATAATATTACCCTTTTTAAGTATCCCATTTAGGTTTGAACAGACTGCAAGGACAGCATGGCTGTGAACTAAACTACTCAAAGAGCTAACTCAGCTCAAATGAAAACTTAAAGCGCTGACTTTTACACACACTGCATTCACTTACCTACATGTTCCATTTCTTAAGAACTTTCAAATTAAACAAATACAGGGTTAATACTGTAAATTATGAGAGCGACCAGTCCAAAGAAGAGGGTCATGATATTACAATAGCGGAACAAGTAATAGCAAACCGCATGACACCTTCTGGCATTTTTATACGGTTTGCAATCTAATGAACCATGACAGCAGAAAGCGAGTGCAGTAAATGAGAAGTGTAATGCAATGTGAATTGCTGAGGGATTTCCTACCCCTCACAACACTCCTGAAAATGAGACACTCTACTAAGTCTTTCTACACATTTGTTCCAATTCATTTAACCTCCCAGCACAGCCTTTACTTTGAGTGTTGGTGCAGTGTCTGGGGGTGGTGATGGACTTTGGTCAATTGTTTAGAAAAAAAGTCGGGATGCAAGTCAGTTATGATTGGTTCAGTTTTTTAGCAACTCTTTCAGCTGACGTCCAATCGGTTTTCAGTAAAATCAAAATGATAATTTAAAACTGAAGAACCAAACTGCATTTCTGTAGCCAAGGGTTATCGTATATTTTATTCTGTGATAAATAAGCTCAATACATTATTGTTGCATCACTCATACCAATGTATAATACAGTTAGAGACAATGTAGAAAGAATATAATACTGTTTTAAGAGATATTCAACTATTTTACAGTATTTATGATGTTTTTGGTACCCCCATTGCCACCGAGGTTGGTTGTCAAATTGCATGCAAATCCCGTCTGAGTAGAACTGCAGCTCATGGTTTTCAAAATTGCAGGTATTTAACATGTTGGCTTCAAAGTGTCCGAGATGTGTGGTAACATTTGGAAATAGTTTCTGATGAGGAAACACTTCTAATTTAAAATGTCACCAAGATTTATGCGAGCAAAAAACTAAAGCTAGAACACAGGCCCTCCGCCAGCTCTTACTTCGTATGCTGGTTTCTTATAGCCTGTTATTATAATACATATGAATCTAAGGTAAGACCATATGCCAACAGAACACAGCAACAAATAATCAGATCTAAACTAATTTCAATGCATGCACAGTAAATAAAGCCTTAATAAAAACTGACCTGCTCACAGAAGCATCTGATTTAAAGCAGCTTCCAGATATTTGTCATCAGTAAACCTTTTCGCTGGTTTGTAGTTTCTCCCAGTTTACTGGCCATTACAGTTTCACAATCATACGGACCTCAACTTACACTTCATTTCTTTCAATACTTTTGCATATGGCTGTTTTAGTCAGTTTAGCATCATTATTTAATTTTTTATTAGGTCTAACAGACTCGACAACTATAACTTTTTTTTATTTTTATTAAATTTCCATTGTCAGCCTTTTGCTTCTTAGGATGCATTTTTTTAGACACCAAATGTGTGAAGCTGCAGTTAGCCCTACTGAGGGCAATCAGGTAAGTTTGTCATAACTTTTGATTTATGTAACTATATTAATTATTAAGGGATGTTAATATGAACCGTCTACATGTAGCAAGCAAAGTGTGTGCTGAGCTCCCAAAAATGCAGCTGGCTTACAGCTGAGAATGGCAATGCTTCTTCATTGTTCAAAACTATTCTGTTCCGGGTTGTTTTACATTTTGTCGGCATTGCTCACTTTGGAATGCTGCTTTCAGTTAGGTCTCAGTTCGGGAAAATCGGAACCGTTGCATCCCTAGAAAAAAGTGTGCATTTTTCACTGTTACTAAGAGTTAAAAGTGCCCTGAAAGTGGTGGTAATAGACCTGAGATTATCCCAAAATAAAATTCTTTGTGAAATATCAAGAAGCAGCATTTTAAACAATACAAAATCCTGATGCTGTTATACTAAACATGGTATGCTGAAATCATTTTTGGATTACTAAACTGAAAATAATCCAAAAATAATTGTAGAACACAAAGCACAACCCAGAAGTGGTAGTAACGTCCACAGAATGAGTTCCACCCCTGTGAATATCAAGATCTCGACCTGTTCTCAGTCTCCAGTTCATTCTTTCTGCTGTTGGCGTCCTCCAATAGGCTCTGTAACAAGGCAATCTTTTCATTGTCTGAACCTTCCTGATTCAGCTTCAGTATCTTGTTTTCATGCTGCAGCCGAATGAGCCTCTCTCTGATAAACAAGAACAACAAAAAAAATATCAGGACAGGAAGGTATACAACTTGTTTGGGCCCCTATCTCAACAGGTGTAGCATCTGGCAGGTGTTTGCAAACTTTAGTTTATTTGATGTAAAAATGTATTAACTTTTAGTAGGGGAATTTTTTTTATTATTATTTTTTAAACCAATGCTAATCAAATCAGAAGAATAAAAAAACTCACTTTGTTTAATGTATTAATGTGTGATTCCAATGCAATATTATGTAACACCAACAATGCTTTTTTTTTTTTTTTTTTTTTAATAATAAAATAAAAACTGCTGTACAGATTTTCAGTGTACATGCTCACCAAGTTTAAGCTTTCTAGTCTGACTGGCAAAAAAATAAAGAATGGTCTGAATAGCCCACAACGTGCTTCCTGGTGCATTGTCCTAGTAGAAACAGGTACGTCTTGTCCAGGGTTAAAGGTTTCTATGATTTAAGCCACTATAGCACGCCTGTTGCTTGTCCCAATAAACAGCCTGTAAACTAAGCTTGAAGATTCAGAAAAGCATTTCAGTTGTAAAGGCGCTAGTTATGTCGACAGAGATTTTAACTTCCTAGACATACTGTAGGAGGGCTGAGGCCCTGCACATGTAAATAGTGTTTTTTGTTTCTTTTTTATTTTTCTAAATAGTTTATTGTTAAATAGTTTGTGTTAAATATAGCAGGGCTGGGAATAGAATCCCATCCTTAATTACAATAAGTGGGGAATGTGGCCAGGTGTTAATTTATATACAACAGGAGCTGGAAAGCCAGTTCCTTTGTTCTCTACAAGCCGGAGGTAAAGGGCTGTGTTGGTGGAGGACCCGCATGGCAGTGTGTGGAACCAGGGTAAGCAACAAAGCACTAGTGATCACCAAGTGTATACCGGGATCCTAGTGTTTAACACAGGGAAAATTAGGTTGGGGGATTTAATCCCACAACAGGGTACAAGCGTGTGTCAGTGTAGTTGGTTCCTGGAGAGGGACACTCCTTTTCGTGGAGGTAGCGCTCAACTCTATTTTATTAGCTTTGTTTTGCCTTTTTTGTATTTATTATTATGTTTGTGAATTTTCTCCCGCATTTGGACTACCATTGATTGTACCCTAGTGGCGGCCATCTGTTATTACAACTGTTATTGCAAATAAAACCTGCGCGCCTGCGTGACGTGTCAACGTCAACCTCTGTGTCCCTCTGGTCTGTCAGAGGATACCCACAACCCACTTATACACAAACAGATATTTATGAAATAAGACCACATACCTGTATTCAGGTGTAACAATTTCTGCAGCCAAACAGTCGGTGGAATCCTGACTGCCCAGTGGAACGAGACCTGTAAAAATATCACATGCATTTGTGAGTATGTGATAGATCAAGAACAGGCTGCTTAATACCCTTTCTAAAATCATGACTTCTTACTATGGTTAACATTCCCACTGCCCCTCTTTATTATGTTAATACTAGTTCAGTTATTAACTTTATTTTTTAAATACAACGGGTACATCCTGGTTCTTACCTGTGCAGACCACTAGAGTCAGCCTGGACTATAGTATAGGATAATGAACCCTTTTAAATATGTCCATATTCTGAACTGAAGTATAAAGAAAAGCAGGCAAAGAATCAAAGGGTTTTTAATACATTAAAAGGCAGAGTGAAAACTGCAACCACAAAGAATATGAAAGTTGTTGCAACTGATAAACACCTGTGGAAGCCAGTGTTCTATGTACTGCATGTTCAAGATTGCACACATTTGTATTACAGAGTTCCAGTCAGTACCTGCCGTGAGTTGGCCTTCCTGTGCTTGTACACATCGCAGCTCTTCAATCGTTTCTTTCAGGGAGTCTCTCTCTGTGCGCAATCGCTGAAAGAAGAGACCATATGAAAAGTCATGAGCAACAGAAAGAATGAACAACTGGCATTATAACGAATGATCAAGGATACTTCAATCGACTAAGAGAATAAGGTCAACATCATTCACTGACTCTCATAAACAACTAGAAAAAGTTTAAAATAATAATATTATATATATATATATATATATATCCTGACACACACAGGAACCCCACTCCTGTAGTTTTCTGCTCATTAAACTGCACTTTGACTGTAGTTGCTTCTACATAAGACTACAGATTGTCCTTTCAGTCTTGTCAAACCCGTTATAAAAAAATAAAATAAAATAAAAAAAACTTAAATGAGATCATTCAAAACAGCCATCGGTCAGACCACCTGCTCTAGCGGATATAAACTGTAAACTTTCTTATATAGACCATCTACATCTACACAAAGTTTTCCCATCTAAATCGAACTTCAAAAGCTGAAAAATGTAATTTAAAATGTTTGAAATGAAAGTAGAACCAATTACATCTTTTTCTTTCTGTAGAGAATCCACTTTTTCTTTTAACCTTTTGTATTCAAATTCCATCTTGTCTGCTTTTTTTGACTCTTCAGACAATCTGTTCTGGAGCTCCACAACCTGCAAGGTGGCAATATAAAACGTTACTCATTTATCAGTACAGTTTCGATACACTTACCTATTTACTTTGTCGAAACTAAACAGAATATTTTCAAAGCATTTCTTACAGTCCTAATTTCAAAAAGAAAACCTAGAACCAAACAACCAAGAATTAAACTCAAGGTTTATTAAGCACCCTAAAGTTGTTTGTGGAAACAAAATCAAGACGACCAACATTTTGGTTATTGCCTTCATCAGCCAACATGTGCACCAGTTTTGTTCCTGTTCATCACTAAAAACTCTTGGATGTATGCACTGATTAATGCATTACAAGAAACATTTGTCTGACTTGACTTCTTTTAGTTTTCCCTCAGCATACAGTCTCTACCTGTCTCTTGTATGTTTCCAGCTGCCCGCGTGCTGCATTAGCTTTCCTCAGCTCCTCCTCCAGGCTGACTGTGTTCTGCATGTACAGAGTATTCTTCTCCTCCAGCAGCTTCACCTGTCTCCTCAGGTCTCCCAGATCCTCCAGCTTCTTTTTGTAGGAATCCACCATGCCCTCCAGTTTGGCCACCTTATCTGAAGAATGCCTGGATGAAGCAGAGACAGGGGGAACATTTTGTGGCTTTAATACACCGACATCCATAAGCAACATTTATCTTTCTGCATGAAAGACATAAGGGTCAGGAGTGTAGTAATAAACTAAACTTATAAAAGTTTTAATTCAGTTCTGACTGCTGGTGAACAGAAAGGATTTGGGTTTGCAAAACACCTCTGCCTGTTTTATTGGACTAACCAGAATATCATTACAATAAAGGTTATTCATTTGCTAATTTTGGGCACAACTCTATGATGTCCAGAACTCTTGTGCTTTGCTCTTGTAGTTTATATCATCAGGCTGACCTTGCTATAAAAAACCCTCAATTTCACACCATTTTTTGAATGAATATGAGCAAAGACACAAATCTTCCAGTACATCCTAAGAGCTGCACTGTGCATTTTAAAATATAAACTCACTGTGTTTAATTGTCAGTTTATTTATTTCTGATGTATTCATGTAAAATCTATTTTTGTTCATGATACCAGGGGAAAGGTCTAGCAGCCAGAATGTATACCCAGCATCTTCCTGACTGATGTGAAGGTTTAAGTGGTTTTCCTGTCCTGATAAAGCTGTTTTCAAGGACTTTCAGTAAGACATGCAAGTAATTTCTTGTCAGATGAATGCAGGTCACATTTCACCAGTCTTGCTTTGTAAAGCCTGTACGTGCCTTTGCAAATGTAGGATGCTGCAAGCAGGAGAGGTTCAACTACTGTATTAGACTGTGGAGAAGCAGATTATGAATGTGTGTGTTGAAAGACATTCATTTGGGAACACCTGTCTAACTTAGTTACAAGGGATTCTGAGCACCTCTGGAATTTTTTAAATCAGTTAGTGGATTTTAAGTAAATTTAATTTTTAACAAGATTAACCCTTTGCGGTCCTATGTCGGACCTGGTCCGACATTGCAATTATTCCTATCCGGTCCAATGTCAGACCCTGTCAGACATCATCAAAAAAACGCCAAAAACGTGTTTCTAGTCGTTTTTTCTCCGGAAAAAGCCGAGAAAACCATTCAATGGCCGAGTGGGAGCGTCAGGAGCCGAGACAAGTCGGGAGGAAAAAAAAATAAATAAAAAATATATTATATATATATATATATATATATATATATATATATATATATATATATATATATATATATATATATATATATATATAAAAAGGGCGTAATCTCATGAATAGTCATACTTGCCCCTGGCATCAGATATGGGCGGTCATAAGGAAACAAGCTGGCTGTTACTGAATCAGCGCACAGAGAATATCACGGACATTTGTAGAGCTTTTTTTTTTATTGAGGAGTTTGGTGATAAAACGAGTGATCAGGAGATGATTGATCGGTATGTACGACTATTATTGTTATTATTATTTATTTCTTGGCATATGTGAAAGCGATAGCGAACGAAAGGGTGGGGCGGGGCTGGAGATGCCTAGTGAGTGCTTTGTTGATATGCAGGGCCTTTTAAACCCGTTTGACTGTGGAAAGAAAATACTTTTAAACAGCGCGTCTAAAATTAACTGCGCGTGTGAAAATAATTTGGACCTGACGCACCTGACATGCACTTAATAAATGGACTGCAAAGGGTTAAAAATAACATATATATATATATATATATATATATATATATATATATATATATATATATATATATATATATTCTTTTTGTATTTGTAGGCAAGTGAGGTGGGGAAGCATATCAATGCTGCACAGGATTCAGTGAATGATGCTTCATGTATAGACACAGTGCAACATTAATATGCTTTCCACTTCACTTACTACATATAGTACAATACACTTTTTTTTCTGGAATAGCTACAGTATAATCACAAAACTGAGAAATACAATAGAAGCTGTTTATACTGTACCTAAGGACATCCATCTCATCCTTCAGAGACTGGGCTTCATCTGCCAGCGATGTCAGCTCCTCATTTTGTCCTCGCAGCTCCCCGATTTCTTTCTCCAGCTCCTCGCACCGTATCCTGTAATCATCTTTAGCGGCTTCTAATCTACAATGCAGAAAAAACAAAACAAAACACTATTAGCTTGTTGCTGGGGAGGAAACAAAAGAATGCTTATTTCTAACACCGAATTAGTGGAAAGACACACATGCAACACAGCTGTGTGGGTTTGTGGAGAACTAAACCAAGGCTTCAGCAGGGGTGCGAGTGGATAGTTGTGCTGATGGTAAAGAACCCAAGCTTAGACTTTTACCTCCTTGTGGACATTAAAAGTAAAGCAGTTAGAGGACTGGGATGCAAGGTGGAAGGAAATGGGTGCACATCCCAGCTCAGATTTGCACTGTCAGAGAAGGACTGCCTGGTGTAAAAGCAATGAAGACTGAAATCAGTTGCAGGGTTAGTGACTAGTCCTGGCAAATTTTACTTTGATTGTCACCATAGTTCTAGTAATAGTAATTTTTTGTTACAAATGTTTTGCTGCACCAACAGCGAGTCGTGGTTATATATTATGTTGTTTCAACATTTTTCTGAACAAGTTTAAATGACCAAATTTCCCAAACCTTGTTTAAAAGTTCAGTTTAGCATCGGCAATTAACTGAATACAGAAATAAGACACGCATACTGAACATACTTTTGGATATGCAAGAGCCATATAGATCCATGTTACAGACAGAATGACACAAATGAAAGGTGTTTTCCTCAAGACACACATTACAGTAGTTAATTCCTGCCTTCCTTTAGACTATTAATATCTTCTTGTACTTAGAATGCTTACTAAGAAAAATGACCTACATGCATTTGCAGGACTGTGAGATTTCCTTAAATGTACTAGAATCAATTTGGTTCTTGAGTATTCCTTTATATGGATGAACATACCAATTCTAAGAGAATAATGTTGTATATTCTTTACCCTCTTGATCAGGTCATGCTTTGACACACAGGTCTAGAATGGGAGGTTTCAATCAGGGGTGGATTGTTTTTTGGATCTCAATACACAGCATGGGGCTTGTGGACAGTGGGGTGGAGGTAGGGGAGGATAACCAAGCACGACACAGATTAACCCACCACTATCTGCTAAGCCAGAATATCCTCTAGTAAAGAAGTGCACATCTATTCCAGTCCCAATTAACCCCAGCTGAAGATGCTTAATGCTAGGGTGTACACAGCACTTCCTAGGGGGTATGAATACAAGGGATGAAAATATTCATTATTTTAAAAAAATGATTATAGATTTAATAAGTCTGAAAATTGCATACACGAGGATGGGACAAATGGTGGAAACTATAGCACAACTTTAATAAAATTCCTAATGGCAATTTCTTCTATTCAACCGAAACTGAAATGCCCTTAGAAAAAGGCAGTCATTGCTCATTTGATCTAGAGTCACATTCAGTGAGAGTCAATTCCAGACAGGTTAAATCCACAGCCTGCTAATTATACGTACGCTAATAAAGAAATGTCATTTGATTGGTAACATGAGTAGTGAAGGTGGTTATTGCTTCACACCCAGCAATTCAATGACTGCAGTCCCAGTATACTATACCTAAACGTTTCTTCCTGGAGCTGATCTAACTGGGACTGCAGCTGCAGGTGTCTCCTCCCAGCAGGGCTGTTGGGGTCTTCGATGGAGTCTGACTGGTTGAGTCGTTCCATAAGGATCTGGTTTTCTGCCAGCAAGCTGCCTTTCTCCTCCTGCAGAGCTGCAACCTACAGGAACAAAACAACATGGCCGCCTGTTATTTTCAGTAACCCTGAGAAAGATTTTTTTCCCCCCAGTGAAAAAACATATTATTTTAATATATATATATATATTAACCATTTAACTATGATGCCAATATGGATATCTGAATCTTGTGTTGTCTTTCTAGGATAATGTTTATGTTACATTGGTATATATATATATATATATATATATATATATATATATATATAAAATTGTAAATAAACGCCAGGTCTCTGTCCCTGCCATTGAAGCTGAGGAATATAAGGAGGAGCTTGAGTGTAATGAACTGCGACAGCGATGAAAGTGACTCTCATGATTAATAAATAATAATAATAGAAAATGTAATTTAAGGTAAGCCTATATGTAATGCAGTTGTTACGTTATTAAAAGTTTTGATAATTTTAAGCGTGCTGAAAGTAGACCAGATACAAACCTCTTGGTGTATTTTAATGTGTTTTGTTGTATTAACAAAGTTTGAGAGTAAACAATACATTATTTTTGATAATGATACTTATTGCTTTTATTGTTCATTTTTAAAAACATTTTAGAAGTTAATAAATAATAATAATAATAATAATAATAATAATAATAATAATAATAATAATAATATTAAGAGTGGTAGCTCTAATTCTGTTTTAAAATACAAATTTGTACTTCTGCTTGTTCATTTTTCAATGTTTTGTATACCGTATCCTTGTTAACCAGTGCATATAAAAAGACTATACTAATACTTTTGCTTTATACTTGAGGGTGTACAATACAATGTAATTTTGTTATAAAACAAAACTGTTACTTAGTTCCCACTGCCACACAACCTTTTAACAAAGTTGCTGGAATGTTTAAATTGAGTTACGATGTTGCTACAAGGTTGTGTGTTGGCGGCTTCTCAATGACCGCATGAAGCATGTGAAGCTAGAGATAAAAACGCTAGTGTCTCAAATAATGTTGGTCTCCAATACGCGCCGGGTCTGCCGGCAAACATTGCAAATAAACGCCAGAGGCGTTTAATTGAAGTTTTAAATTATATATATATATATATATATATATATATATATATATATATATATATATATATATATATATATATATATATATATATATATATATATATGCCTGGACCTCTTACCTTCCAGATTGCAATGATAGGGTTTAGGGTTCTATTATTTACATAGACAAGATCTGGTGTCTTGATAAATACTTCTTGTTTTCCTCAGGATTAAATACTTGACGAAAGCCCTGTACCCAACATCATCAGAAGTTATAATTTGCTGTTTATATATAAAATGTTGTTTCTCTCTGCTGGTCACACATTTTGTTGATGAAACTTCTGGAAGGTGGTTGGTGAAGAAATGTTGGTGGAAAATAAATTATTACATTTTAAATTCATTTTAAAGCATAATGGACACAACTATAACAATAATAATAAAAAATAATGAGAGAAACAAGTACAGTTTGTAAAAAAAACAACAACCGTGTATTAGTGATGGAAAAATAACTCATGCATTTCAACAGGTGTATGATTCAATTTGATGCATTCCACAATTTAATGACTGAAGCAGAAGCGACAACATGGCTGTATTGTAGAGATGTCAGAGTGGCAGAATTAGTCCGGTCATTGTCTAAAAAATACTGTGCCTCCCATGAAACTGAAAGCCTTAAATCTGCTCCTAGAAAACAAGATTAAGCAGTGGTCCTGGGGTGTGGATTGTTAACATCCCTACAGTTCACTGTGCTTTTCTTTAAGACTATGGTGCGACACTGTAAAATGCTTAGACAAGTGCAAAGGCAAAGCAAAATTTTCTGAAAGGAATTAAAACCATGTTAACAGTATAAATCAAGCAAGGAATTGCTCAGAAGAATAACTTAGCTACAACTATGTTGTCTTTGTACTTGCTGATAATTAGGGCCCAATGAGTTTAAATACCATACCCTGAAAATTAAGAATAACTCTCACACACACAGTTTATTTACAAATAAACTCCACCACTAGCAGATTAGCTGTACCACCCCCCTCTACTCCCTATCCACGGATATCAGGACTGCTCAGTCTCTGACCACCTTCAGGCGCCTCCTCAAGACACACCTGTTCAGACAGCATCTGTAAACCTCACAACTCTCGACTATACTAGACTACATGGCACCCAATTGTACCAGTACTTGCATCAGCTTATACTTGTACTGAACTGCTTCATACCCTGCCATATTCTACCACTGCTCTTAAATTATATTTCCTGTATCTTGTACTTGATTTTACTCTTACAGGTATCCGTATTCATGTTTTTTGTAATTGCTCTTATTTGAAATCATTCTCATCCATTTATCGTACTTACTATGTGTGCTTAATGGACTTTAATCGTATGAGCAAATATTTTAACCATAAGTTAACTGCTCTTAGTCAGACCTGCTCTTAAATGTAATTATTATTATTATTATTATTATTATTATTATTATTATTATTATTATTAGTTTATTTAGCAGACGCCTTTATCCAAGGCGACTTACAGAGACTAGGGTGCGTGAACTATGCATCAGCTGTAGAGTCACTTACAACTACGTCTCACCCGAAAGACGGAGCACAAGGTTAAGTGACTTGTTCAGGGTCACACAATGAGTCAGTGGCTGAGGTGGGACCTCCTGGTTACATGCCCTTTTCTTTAACCACTGGACCACACAGCCTCCTATTCTTTATTTTGCTCTTATTTGAATTTTATCTTATTTTCTACTGATTTTACTGTACTTTATAACTGCTCTTATCTGTAATGTGATACTTTGTACTGTGATATTTTGTAACTATTATAAGTTGCCCTGCATAAGGGCGTCTGCTAATAAATAAATAAATAAATAAATAAATAAATAAATACCAGTATAAAAAAAATATATCAGTTGGGTCATTATATGGGTACAGTACATTAGTCATTGCGGACAATTATCATAATCGTAGTAAAAACAACTTAACTACTATACAACCTGGCAGCTGGAAAATAGCTTGACGTGTTATACAATTTACAGTATATAAGTGGCTGCACTATAAATATAAAGTTCTTCACATTAAAGTGTGTTATTAACTGAAAGGAAAGATATACAACAAAATATTCAGGTACTATATATATATTCAGGTACTATATATATATATATATATATATATATATATATATATATATATATATATATATATATATATATATATATATGTGTCATGCCGTCAAAAACCTATAAATACCTCCAATGATTTGATTCAAACACAGGCTCCCTTGAGAAAGATATGTACAACATATTGAAACGTTGGGCAGCTGGCTCTGTGAGCTAAAATATATATATATATATTTATTTATTTATTTATTTATTGTAGTGAAATAGGTTAACGCAGGCAGGTGCATCACACAGGGCGAGGAAATCCACACACAGGCGGAGGGCGGGCACGAACCCGGGACCTCTCACACTAAAGCATAGCACCGATACCGCTGTACAAGAGCCGGCTCCTCTGCAAGGAGAGTATGTCGGGCTAATGTCTCTGTGTGTGATTACATCACCTACCAGCCCTGCTGCTGCCTTCCCCCTCGCACGCTATATATATATATATATATATATATATATATATATATATATATATATATAGCTCAAAGAGCCAGCTTTCAGTATGTTGTACATATCTTTCCCAAGGGAGCATGTGTTTGAATCAAAACATTGGAGGTATTTATAGGTTTTTGACGGCATGACAACTACTTGTTATTGTTTATATTGAAATCCATGATTTATTCTTACATGATATAATGGTGTTCTATATATTGCTACATCATTTTTACTTCTATCTTTAAATCTGTATTAATTCTAATTAACATTATTTATATAAACTTATATTTATATTATCATGCAATGCTGGGTCTGAGGATCAGCCTTGATTTGGCCTCCCCAGCAGATCAGCATGCACAACTTTTGAATGAATTTTGTTTATTTATTTAAATGTTATATATTTATTGGAGTTAATTAGTTCATTCTTTTCTGTTGAGTTCCGTTGGCATTATCGTGTTCAGTCTATTTATCCATTTACTTTCTTTTATTCTTCTATATGTCACATTGTCTAATTTTAGCTGTTCTAATACTACAAACTTTACATCATTTATGTCATGTGCTTGACTAGTGCAAGTATTTGTAGAACCTATTCTGTCAATTTTTTTTTTTTTATGTTTACTGTGAACTAGAATATCACCTAAACTGGCTTCTCTTTTGAATGCTACAACCGGGGCCTTAAGAAATATTTTTTTTCAATTTTTCTTAATTACATAGAATCCACAAGTGTTTCCAAACTAGCTTAGAAATATTAGGCAAAAGTTTAGAGTAAGTCATTACTAATGGGACTCTTTTGACCTCTATTTTTATAATCTAGTAGATCATCTCTTTTTATATTCTCATCATTTTACCCTTCAATATTACCAGTGAACAATTTAGATGCTTTGAGAGACAGAATAACAATAAAGTCTGAAAGGTTTGTTCTGAAGTGTACAGTTTCCCCAACACATCTGAATACAAAATGTTACTCTTCTGGTGTTGCAGCTGCAATATTTAGGAAAGGTCAACACATAGCAGAGGGAAGACAATACATATATTAATCAAACCAAAATTTAACAAACAAGTCTGAAATCAGTCAAGTTAAATTTTAATTCCCTAATTTTTTACAGAAAACTACAAAAAACAACAGATCTTAACTGAAATACTGTCCTGAGGTAAACCTACAATAAACCGATTGCCCATTTCCATTAACCATTAACTTTTTATTTTCAACGATTAAGACATCAACATAAATTATACCTCCACACCCTTGTTTACTAATTTTGTATTTTTCTAAAATGTTTTTTTTCCCCCAGTAAATGTCAATGGAACTTGGCCCTCATTCAAGTAGAAAAACATTCTGGCTAACAGTGTTCAGTGTTCAGTGTCCTGCTAATAGAAACTTTTTTTTGTCGTCTTTGAACGCAGAAATGATCTCAGGACTGATTTGCTTTGGGGTTTTTTAATGTCTACTCTCTCAGATTTGAAATCCCTCTCCTCCCCATATCTATATCTGTATTCCTACTGTACCTTACTGTCTGAATATTTAGTTGGACAGTATTGCCATGTTTTCTCCTCTAAACGTGGCTGTCTTGGCTTTGTCCAGGACACTGGCAAGCATTCCTCCACAGTCTGAAGTGGTGTAGGTAAAGAGACTGCAGCCAATCCCTCCATGGCTTGGATGGGCAACCTATGTTCGGCCATACTGCCCACTGTCTGCTGGCGTCTGTCTTCTTGGTACTTCTGCTGTTTACCTAGCCTATACTTACTCACTTTCCAATACTGGGAGGAGTCTGTGCACAGTAGTCTGGCAAGTTTCTGTTTCAGTTCTTACAGAGTTTCTTTTTCCTCTGTCATGACTTCAGCTGTTCCCCGTTTGCCAACTAATGGCTGCTGAAAACTTTTGATTAATGGTGAAAGATTTTCAAACTCATACAGCTCCCCTCAAAGGAAGGCTTGTTAAATACATTTCCAAACAAACTTAGTTTAAGGTCTTGTTCTTGTTTTTTTTTCTTGTATTATGGGCACTGCACCTACAGTAAGTATCTTTTCAAACGATCATGTTTTTCATTGCCCAGCTCGTACACTACACTACTCCACAAGTAATAACCTTATCACTGCCTCTACTTACTTAGTCACTGGTCATTCTGAACTATGAAATACTGCAGTCTCCTAGTCTCTCCCTCCTTATCAGTAACTGCAGCACACATTTACAGTTTAAGTCTTACTTAAGTACTGCACATTGATATGTTCAATGTGTATTTGTAATTGTAATGGTGGCTGCTGGGTTCATAAAAAGCACATTATACATGTTCTATTGTATTGTACTGTATATTGTAAATGACTGCCCCGCAGGCCCAAGGCTGCTTAAATATTTGCCAGTATTGGAACGTTAACTTTTTTCCACAACGTGAGAGGAATCTCTCTCAAGCTATTAAAAGTGTAATATGCACAATAACAGGTGTATCTCTAATGCAATTCAGAGTGTATCAAGTGGCTCAACTTCTTCATATAGAATTTTATTTGGAAGCATGAGTATGGCAATAAGAAGAAATAATGACTTAGGTCCCATAGTGCCAAAAGGCTTTTGGTTCTGCATTACTAGGTTAAAAAAAAAGGTGGTACAGTATTAGTTTTAGCATAGTGGCCAAACAAAACTCATTGTGACAGACTAATGCGCACACAGTGTTAGAGGATTTCCCAGGGATGCTGTTAAAGCAGACTACAATTCCAGTGCCATGGGAGCCAAAAACGAAAAGAAAAGAAAAAGCAGAATTACCCTTTCGTCTAGTTCAATACACTCTAATCTCAGTCTACCTCGCTCCTCTTGAACAAGGTATGCCTTCAAAGCAAGGCAAAGTGGAGAAGTAGTTAAAAGAAAAGGTAGGGAAACAAAATACGGGTATATAACAGAAAGAGATCAGATTACTAGAAAAGAAGGGTTTCCACAGCACCGGGCAAAGAACAAGAATATACAAATGCATTACCTTTACATGACAAATGTGGTTTTCAAATCATTGCAGACTACTTCAGATATTAAATGGCATTCTCGTTTGCCTTAAAAGGAGTGCTAACCAATGTTTTTTATGCATTAGCAGCCTTGTCACTGGCCCCCTTTTTCTTGGTTTCATTCAGGACATACCATTTTTCAATGCAAGAAAAATGTGTAATAACTGCCTGTGTTTGGTTAAACGACCTGATTGCAGCAAGACCATTGGATTAAAATTGCCATACAGCACAGGGAGTGATTTCATACCACTGATGAAGCAGCAACTCTGAACTCTGTAGCATTGTCTCTGAAATATCTACACATTCCAAATTAAACCAAAAGATCTTCACCGTAAGAAAAGGGGATCAGTCATGGTGATGACAGTAAGAAGTAAGGAAATGTATTAACAATCCTTTAAGTTTGCCCAAGAAACAGTACTCATGTATTATTATTTTTGGCTTACATTGACCATTTCCTTTAAAAAGTTTTAAAATATTGCATTTAATAAAGTTTGCCCGATGTGTGGGAACCCAATAATAATATGGCAATTGCACATATTAAGAAGCAAAGGAAAAATGGAAACAATTACCATTCAGAATATAGACAAAAGTCTTAGAAAATAAATACATGTGAATTTGTGGTTCAGTAACAGAAATGAAAAAAAGAACTGTAAAATGCAGGACTCATAATGAATATTTCATCCATAAAGCCACTCATGATTTGTTAAACACAGCTCACTTAAACAATAGCAACTCAGCCACCACTGTTAACATACAATAACTGATTTTCATTCATATGATATGAGTTCAGACTCACCTGCATATCCAGCTCATGACACCTTTGTGCGATTTCTTCTTTTGTTGCCAATGCGTCATTCAATTCCTCTACGGTTTTCTTAAGCTAAAAAGAAAGCAAATTCACCAAAGTTATAAATACGAGAATGTCATTTTTAGAATTGAGTTAACCACTTTAGAACAGTGATGAGAAAATCTGTATTGTATTTAAAAAGATATTATTATTATTATTATTATTATTTATTTCTTAGCAGACGCCCTTATCCAGGGCGACTTACAATTGTTACAAGATATCACATTATTTTACATACAATTACCCATTTATACAGTTGGGTTTTTACTGGAGCAATTTAGGTAAAGTACCTTGCTCAAGGGTACAACAGCAATGTCCCCACCGGGGATTGAACCCACAACCCTCTGGTCAAGTGTCCAGAGCCCTAACCACAACTCCACACTGCTGCCACACATATTGTGCCCTTTATCATTTATTGTGAGCTGAATGTTTAAGTGTTATAATACAAACTGTGACTATACCGAAATATAGTATGTCAGTAACATGTACTGTATACACCTTGCCATGGCATGGCTGTAAAGAGCTTTAAAAAAAAAAAAAAAAAAAAGAAAGACACGTCTACTGCATATATCCCTGATTCTGACAAAGAATATCCTTACCATACTGCATCACAACTGAATAAGTGGTTACCTAGATATATTTTAAACATTGTAAATGCTCAGAAACACTCTGTGACTTCTGCCTCTTTCCACAGCCTGCCCTGCCCTGCCCTATAACTTGGCTTTATAAAAATGTTTTGAGTCAATAATAATTTCAATAAAACAAAAAACAAAAAAAACAGTTGCCCTGGAATCAGTATCAATGATTAAATCAATGAGAATGTTTTTATCTGAATTTAAAGCATTAAGAAGTTAGTGTTTGGTGAGCTGTCTACTAAAAAAAACACAGAAGTTGTGATGTTAGCTCAAGTCCTGTGGTTTTACAAAAAAAGTGTTATATGTTGCATTGTTTTTTTTTGGATTACTGGAATATCTGCTGCTATTTAGAACAGTAGCCTGGCATCAAAACTCACCTACACAACAGGATTATAAGAAAAGCCTAGTCTTCATTATATGAAAAAATGAATACAAAAAGTGGCTCTTGAAGTTGCTCCATCATTATTAGAACAATTCACTTCAATTTCCTTTTTACACCCGTTTTGGTTACCACTATTTGATTCTATATATATATATATATATATATATATATATATATATATATATATATATATATATATATATATATATATATATATTTTTAATCAGTGTTAGTGAAAAGAAATACCTGTTTATCAAGGTCAACATAAGCGTAATTCCCTGCCGCCACTGGAGTTTCTTTGCTCATCAGCTGAAATGCAGAAGTCAGGATTACTCAAAGTAAAGAAGATGTACATCACAATATAAGGCACTTGTTCAAACATGTACAACTCATGTGATGCAACACATATTTGTTGGGGTTTCTCAACCCTAAAAAGACCACACTACCTTACTAATTTAGGTCAAGCATCTCTATATGCACTACTCCAAAAAATGAAAGGAGCAACATTTCAAACTTGTATTTTTCTAAAACACAGTTTACAACAAGAATCAAATTTGAGTGTCAAGGGGGCACTTTTTACACACTGAAATTAAGATACATTAATTTGATTATGTTCATTGTATCAGTGACGCGCATCTGAACACGAGACTCAATGAAATCAAAATTCAACAGGAGTCACAACAAATTCACAAGCTACATGTCTCTGTGTATCCCCAGATTCCAGCCTCTGAACAGCTCTTGCAGTGTGGACTTCAGCAAAAATCTTCACCTGCCGCCACCTGGAATCTTTATACGCTATGACTCCCAAACGAATATCAACAATGTGGAAATCTGAAGTCTAAAACTGGGGGTACCTGCTTTTAAGGGTGGGGGGGGGGGTAAGCCGGTGCAAAATGCATCACAACAGCCGTTTATTAAAGGACACGTAAAAGGTCTCATGAATGCCTGAACAACTGTTTTTGACTGTTAATTTTGTATTTATTTATTTGTCATATTTAATGTTTGCTCCTTACATTTTTTTCAGTACTGTAGTATATACACCGTTTACAGTACGTCTTTATCATGAGTTGTCCTCATTCAAACAATATCATCTTATCAGTTTGTTAAACTACTGCAAATAGTTTATATCCTCCTAACGATATGCAAAACACAACCTGAAAAAACGACTGTGTGTGTTGTTTTTGGGGTTTCTTTGCCAATAAACTTAAAGATCAATACAAATTGAATGCACACGCCTATTTTGCAGTGCTCATTTGCCAATCACATTTTTATTTTTATACTGTAGTGTTAGTTTGTGTTTACCTCTTGAATTGCTGTCATGACAACATGTTGAACAGACTCCTCCATCATCATAATTGTCTGGATATACTCTATGAAATACAAGGAAGAACAAGTTTGACATGTGAAAAGAATACCACAGTACACACACTTTGAAAGTTTTGTTTCGCAAAGACATACAAGCAAAAGGATCTTTGTGAAAGGGTAGCGTGGAGGCCAAGGCTTGTTACCAGTCAGGAAGGAAACCCAGAGACAAAAGCTACAGTTAAATGCACACTTTTATTAACAAACAAAATACAAAAGAATCAAAAAGGCACAGGAACCAAAATAAACAGTTTAAACAAAACAAACACAAACACTGCTGTCAGGCTGGGCATTCGCCTTCACTGACCAGTACAGAAAACACAGTTCAGAAACTCACCCTAAACTCCTGCAAACAAAGGGTTTTTCTCACCCTTTATGTAGGTGTCCAATCCCCAATTAGCAGTCAATTGCCTAATTAGGTAATGGCCACATCTGTGATTGTTGGACGGGACAGATTTAACCCCATCCCTGCCAAACCTACATTTATGCAACTATTTACAATGGCATGTTTCTTCCCTGCCGCAATCTTAAACAGCTATCAATCTGAAATGAATACCAGTCTGCTATAAACATGCTAACTACTGTACACTATAAGTAGTGTTCCTTGTTTTTGTTTTTTATCTTTAAAACATTTTTCTGGGAATTTTTCAGAGTTTATTTTACATATATTAAAATAAGGATAAAAATCAGTGAAAAAATTGTTTTAATTGAAACATCGGTAAAAATTTGGGGGGAAAAAACTCAGCATACACACTTTACATGTGGAATATGATGTGTAGCAGTTCTGGTTTCTCATTAGGTTTAATGTCCCTGTCTGATAAAGCACAATCTGTGTGAGTTGAAGCCACATTTTCCCAAGTTAACTGGTACTTTGCAAACGTTTGGGCAAATCGCTGTGCTGACGGAAACAGTATCTACAGAAGGTATGAACATGACATCAGCACAAAACAAGCCAGGTTTATTTGCCTTGAAATCATAAAAACAAAATAAAATTGTGGTACAAGCCATCGGAAGACACGTCAAAAATCACACTGGACATTTCCATCAATGCGTTCCATGTAAGTTTACCAAAAGCATCACCATTTTTTGTCAAATATTTACGATTAAGAATGTCGGCGTTAGGCAGTGTTTTAGCTGATGGACAGCCAGTACTGTCGCACAAAGTCACCGATACATACCTCTGCAATAAACTGTGGCAGTCCAGCAAAGCACAGCGCTCTAACAAACTCATTAACACAGTCATTCTGCGCTCTCTTTTTATTAAAACATGTGTAAAAGCTGCATAACTGGATTGCTTGTCTCTGTTCTCTTTCTTGTTTTAGTTTAATGTGTTGCTTATTTTTCACTATGTTCTTTTATTGTCAGTGCAAACATGTACCTCAGTGCAGCAGTATTTGCAACGCTATGCATCCTCTGCCTCATCTGACCCACTTCTGCTATTTTTGCTTTTTGTATACTGATTTACGTTTTCTCCCCATTCTTCATCCACTAAAAAATATTGTGTTTTCGTGTAAATATTTCAATTTAGTTTTCGATCAAACTAGTAGTTACTACGCCCAGCAACTGCCACAATAAATCAGACTTTGATTGCCCAACATAATCAGGTGATAGTGTGTTTGTGAAGTGACAGAGAACCACAGTTGAAAGTTATTTGATCCTCTGGCGTCTAAACATCTGCTGTATCCTAGAATACAGTGTAGGGCTGCTTATAAAACAGCATTTTAATCAAACTATTGTGTATTTCCTAGAAAATAATACTGAGATAATATTGAATAATAGACAAAAATCGGGTATAAATCAGTAAAAACCGACGTCCAGTTAAAAAAAAAAATCCTGAAATATTTCGGAATTGTTATTTTTTATTTAATTTTTTTAAAAATTATAGAGCGCAACAGACTGGAAGTGGTTTCAGAGCGCTGTACAAGACTTAAACATAAATTAAAAAAAATAAAAAACAGAAATGCAGAACACTAACTATAAGATAACCCTTTCAGCTCTGGGTTTAAAGTACATGTAGCAGCTATATTTATAAACAAAGGTTGACTGTTAATGTTTTCACAGAAACCATTAACTTGGCCCACTTAACTGTGAACCAACACTCAAGTGTTGCTTTCTGAATACAGCCTTGTATCTCATTTGAAATAAGTTTGGTTGAATTATCTTTGGAAAGTAGTCCATTTCACCACCTTAAATTGACCCAGCTGGCACCTGAAAAAGAGAAACAGTCTCAAAATAGAAAACAAAATCTGGCACCAAAATCAATCACAATTCCCCACCTTGTTTCTGCTCGCAGTTAACAGCACAGCCCAAAATGAGCTGCAGCATTCTTCCGAGCTCAGCAGCATCAGAGTGCTCTCCTACCAGGTTAACGTCCGGGAGTATGAAGTCATTAATCTGCTGCCCCAAAATCTTAAAAAAAAAAAAAAACAAGACTATCTTTATACCAAATGAACAGATTAGCTGTCAACACTGCAATGTGTTTACAATAATTTGGCGCAGAGATGGCCCTCCGAAGAACAATGGAGAAAATGTATTGCTGCCTTCTGCAAAGCCACAGCAGTACAGTTACAGTACACTGACATTTTTAAATCAAATCACTCAGAACAGCTACGGAATCCCTCATATAGTGTAGTGCTGTGAAGTTACTGATAAAACTGGTAGACATTTACTCCACCCCCCTTGTTTTAAATCATCCATATTCTACTTCTTCTGTGGAAATAAGTAGAAGCCATTTGTCAACAATACAATGGCTTTTCAACAGGGAATGATGACACATTTTTCAACCACAAATTCATCACTATAAAATGTACCTTTTAGATGCCTGACTGAATACTCTAATAGGGACAATTTCACTCTTTATTTATTTTTTTCTTACCTCATGATTGTAGTCAAGAATGCCTTTTAAAATTTTCTTCAAGTTGCTGATCTGCAAGAGAAGAGCACCCATGTATAAGGATACCACCATACAGTAGAACAGTGGAGGATCTCTTCACAAAGCTTTAACCTGTGACTTATTTAAAGAATGGTTTTTCAAAGACTGTTTTGTGTATTTTATTCATTTTTTCCAGTACAGCGGCTACAAGATCCAAGACCACTCATTCTAAATTTCTAGACAGGAAATCTCCAATTTAAAACAAACATAGTATACAGCAAAGTCACCGTTTACAGTATTTTTGTTGTAAATAATGATGCACTTAAAAATATAATGCAATCTATGCAATGCAGTACACCTTTGTATTATATTAACAAAGTTAGAAAACTAACATTAGTTACATACAAACAGAAAAAAATCATGCCTTTGATGTATAACAGGATATTTTACTGCAGTAATACTCAAACTTCCTGCCAAGATGGTAATACTGAGTCTTAGGATCTAGCATTAACCAAAACTAACAATACAGCAGGATATAAAAGACAGATTGGTGACACTTTATAAAACTTGAAAGGAATCCGTCCCCTTTGGCTGGTCAATAAGGCCAGCATTCAAGCTCTCTGTAGAGTGCTCTGTGGAATACTAATAAAACACCACATTCCTTCTAGAGTTACAGTAGAGTTCTGTAAACAGTCCAGTCCCACTGCAGCCATTCCCCAGGCTACACTCCAATAGCAACATCAGAATGCAAATCATACACTCTACAAGACGCACATCAAAGTGCAAAGAAATACTGCAATATTGCAAAATACTCACAATGCTTCACATTAACTGTTGAATTATTATTTTTTTTATTACATTTTATTTTCATAAGTTTTCATAAAAACAGTACACTAAGCTTTATTTACTTATGTATTTATTTATTTTTACAGGCAAGAAGTACCAGAAACGTGTACACGCTCTGGTTAATTAGGCTAACCTTGTACAGAATCCTCCAGAGGTACAGTATCCATGACCACATGTGGTCATATATTTATTCCTCATTTAAAACCATTAGGTGGTCCCGAGGTACAGGACAGGTTTGACCTTGCATCATGATACATAACTCTGAATGACAATGATGATGGAGAACAATTTAAAAAAATCAAAGTGCACGCACATACAGAGGGTCCCCATAATTCAGTATTGAAAGGTGTATAGGGTAGGAGGCTTGGAGAAGATGAAACTATTGTAACTACCGGGCAGCCTTTCTAACTCACCAGAGCTCCAGTTGAGCCACACAGAGAAAAGTCAGGTAAGGATACATGTTTCTAATTGATTGCATGTCAGAGAAACACATTAACAGACTGCTGAAAGCACGCATGTAAAAAATAACAGCCCTAATAGTGTTCATCAACACATGTGCCAAATCATTATGATTACATTGGAAAAAAGCTCAGCTCTAAATCAGAACTCAGATTTGTACTGTTTGCAGAGATAAATCAGAACTCTTTGCAACAAATTGCTTGTTTGATTGTTAGTACTAGCCAATTGACAAATCATCTTCTTTGACAGAAGGATGTTCATATGCGATAAAGAAGCACAAATGGTTTGAGGGCAAACTATAAAAAAGTGAAAGTGATATTAAAAAATAAGAAAAAGTTCAGTTGAAGCTTGCTGTTTGAACAACGTATCTTGAAGATAATGTGTTGGTAGGCAAACAATTTGATATACAATGATATTCTATGCGCCAGTTAGTGGAAGACCATTCACAGAAACGACTCAACTTTATGTATTAATCCATGGTGAATTTATCACCTTTTCTTGAAAGACAAATACTATATATTTTTCCAGAATTCAGCCAATATAATGTGGGAGAAACGCCACAATAAATATGGTAATCTATATAATAATTAGTCAGCAGTGGTTTCAATTTCAGCTGACCTGTAAATAACGGCATTTAACCAAAAAGGCCCACTGCATAATACACAACAACTCCTGCAACAATTTAGCCTTTTTAAATGTATTTTTAAGAAGTGTCCTTGAATACTATACTGTTACATGCATTATGCTTCCCAATTTAAAGAAAAAGCCTGGTACTCCACCTTTAATCTCCAATTATCTCCAACCTCTGTTTTGATCCTGTTTATCCAGTTTTCATCAAAGTATGCAGGATCTCTGTGAAATAAACAGTAAACATGTTAACACTAGAAGGACCGGAGATATACTCATACCTAGAAGCCCCGCAGCAGTATTTCTGACGGCTGTATTCAAAATACTGTAAATAGTATGACGAAAGGAGAAACAGTCGGATGTAATTAGTTTTTTTTTAATGAGTACGTTATATAAACATCTGAACAACCGAAGCATATTATATACATATGAACATTTATTTTACAAAACAAAAGAAAAGGTAAATAAATAAACATCTGAACAGACATTGGTTTACACAATACATATTTATAAAACTGAAACGATAGCAATACATTTTTAACTTTTCAACAGCAAATCTTAACCACTTGATTGATTCTGCTGTTTACCTTGGCAAGCAAAAACTAGCATTCAGAGGGCACAATGAAGGCACCAGTTCCTCAAATAGAGGTAATTATGTGGAATTTGTTTTTCTGATTTCTGACTACGACAGCATGTTAAGCAATCGCTTGTCAATAGCCACAGTATTCTCAGGTACCTCTACTAAGATTCAGCAGGAATAACAGCAGTACAGGAAGCCAAGTACGAAGCTGTAATGGTAGATTAAAACAACTGGCGTCCCAGCATCACCCCCCTCCGTCCCCCACTCAACTCTATCCAGCTTACTTACCCATACATCAGCGTTTCTTTCTTTCTATTGTGCTTGAGATCCCCAATCAGAATCTTTCCGTCTCAACCACAGCCAGTTGCTGCTCCTCTCTGCTGAAGTTCTTCACTGTGCGACGCAACTCTTGGCCACTGAATCCGACGTCTCTGAGAAACTGGGTTGTAGAATGTGCCACAAATCCTCGACAACCCACTTCCACTGGGTAAACCCGGACTCTCCATCCTCGCTGTTCTGCTTCAGCAGCTAGTTGAGCATACCGCAGTTTCTACCTCTCATACGCCTCATCTACAGCATCCTCCCATGGTACTGTTAACTCTACCAGGTGAACAAGGCATACTGATCCAGACCACAAGACAATATCTGGTCAAAGGTTAGTGGTGGCAATCTCAAGTGGAAAAATAAGACGTTGACCAATATCTGCCAGCATTTTCCAGTCTCTTGCAGCTTCCAGTTGTCCTGGGTGAGGCTTGGTTTTAACACCTTTTCTTGGCGGTTGCTCTCCTGGGTGGAGGAATGTTGTATTTAGTGCGTAATGTTTTGATGGAACTGGTGGCAACTTATTGTTCATGTTACACATGTCTTCCAATGCTAAGGCCAAACATCACAGCACCTGGTCATGGCACCAAGTAAACCGTCCTTAGCTAAGAACCACCTTACATCCTGTCAAAATGTGACTCAATGTTGCAGGTGATGATCCTCTCCTACCCAGAGGT
Organism: Acipenser ruthenus; assembly: GCF_902713425.1. Classification (NCBI taxonomy): domain Eukaryota; kingdom Metazoa; phylum Chordata; class Actinopteri; order Acipenseriformes; family Acipenseridae; genus Acipenser; species Acipenser ruthenus. The sequence continues at coordinate 31,600,410 of NC_081190.1, read as the reverse complement.
TTAGGTTCTGTGGTGATGGTAGGACATCATATGTTGACCTGATGAGGAAAGTGATTCTGCTCTGTTCCATTGTCCATAGGTCTTGCCAGCCGATCTTGCCTTATTCCAACCCTCCCATCTCATCCATTCTCCCTGCTTGGCCTGGGAAATGGCCTTTACGCACCTTATCCTCTCCTCCTGCTTTTGCACTTCGTTGACTACCAGCTTCCTCCGTTGAGCTGGGGATGCCTTGTGCCATGTAGGAGGAGCTGAACTGAGACCAAGACCCCCTCTTCCATGCTGAACTTGCCCCATGATATCACCAGTTCGAAGGGCAGCCTTTGACAGGTGCTGCCTCCCTTATGCATTTGTCGCGTGTCTCTACTAATGTCATTTCCAGTCAGACCTTAGCGCACTTAAACTCCTCGGTTAGAGCGGAGACTGGTAGCTACAGTGTTCCTTTACCATAGTCCCATTTTGCTGAGGCAGCGTGGAACTCCCAACCATTTCCTGACGTATGAACCGATTAAAGCTTCTAGCTTCTCTACTGTTGTCAAAGAAAAATCGTACACAGTCAGTGGACACAGCAGCCTCGGCAGTAGACCAAACTGAAAACACCAGAGTTTTAGTTTGCCTGGTAAAGCGCTGCTGTCTGTGCTCTTCAACCCTTCTACTGCTTGTTGTACAACTTCTCCCACACAAACTGTGTCCTTTAGATCCCCATCGTACCACCTCCCAAGACTTTTCACTGGCTTCTCAGACACTGTTGGTATTGCCTCACCATTAATGTAGAACCTTTTATCTACTACTTTACCTTTACTTATAGAGATGCTCCTTGATTTAGTGGGCTTGGATTGCATTCGTGCCCATTCAAAGTTATTGATTAATTTGCCCAATAACCGATTAGTACAGGCTACTGTTGTAGTCATGGTTGCCATGTCATCCATGTATTTTTATATACAATTACCCATTTATACAGCTGGGTTTTTTACTGGAGCAATCTAGGTAAAGTACCTTTTTTTTTATTTTTTTTTATTTATCCAAGGCGACTTACAGAGACTAGGGTGTGTGAACTAGGCATCAGCTGCAGAGTCACTTACAATTACGTCTCACCCGAAAGACGGAGCACAAGGAGGTTAAGTAACTTGCTCAGGGTCACACAATGAGTCAGTGACTGAGGTGGGATTTGAACCGGGGACCTTCTGGTTACAAGCCCTTATCTTTAACCAAAGGACCACACAGCCACCTTGCTCAAGGGTACAACAGCAGCGTCCCCCACCTGGGATTGAACCCATGACCCTCCAGTCAAGAGTCCAGAGCCCTAATCACTTCTCCACACTGCTGCCCCACTGCTGAAATAGGGCAAAACTGACTGATGCTTGTAGAATCTTTTTCTTTAGGTATAAAGGCTCCACCTGCTCGGCACCATGCTCTTGGTACAACCTGTTTTTCCCATGCCACTTTCATCAATTTCCACAGGATTCGTAGAACTCTGCAGTCTGCAGTATGATACAAGTCGTACTTGCAAAAGAAATGACTCGTGTAATAATCAATGTTTTCATTTTCTTTCATGATGCAATCTTAGTTTTGCAAAATTGTTTTTTTTTTTTTTCCATTGTACAACACCCCCTTTTTCATGTTTATTTTGTTTGAAGCGTTTATTCAAGTTAACAACTAATGTTATTACTTTATGAAAATGTGTATATGGCCAAAAAATGCGTTGTCTACAAGATTTAACTACTGTATTGCTTTCTTTGTTTTGTAATTAATTTACGCGGGTAAAGTAAGGCATTTCTTACTTCTGGGATATTTTTCAACTTTAATACAGTGTTACATATAATGACTTTGATAACCTTTTGAAAACGAATATCCAAATGAATATCTAAATCTTGAACGAATATCCAAACATTTCCATGTTCGTCCCAGCACTAATTATATATACATACACAAACACACACACACACACACACACAACTTCAGTCTGGGACCTAGGAGTGCCGTGAGGTTCCAACATGATGGAGTGGGTATTTTATTGTCAATTTTTCCTTACTCAGACCCCTTACTTATTAAATACCCTGGTATCTCTGAATAGATCAATCGTCTCCTCTAAAAATATGCTAAATATTTTAATGAGCAAGACATGTTTGAAAAAAAAATACAGACGTGGCAGCTTTACTTATGACATGTTTTGCTTTTAAACAGACTATTCTGGAGAAAACAGTGGAACCTACGAAACAAATACGAAAGTAAAACAGCATATTGTACTTATTAATTATCTAAATTATGAATTTAAACTAGCAAAAAAGCATATGTAGTACTTACATTTTTTGAAGAACTTGAGCCATCACAACCCCATTCGTGAGATCATCTATTTTTTTACATGATGTTTCAACACCAAAGGTTTGTATCTGAAAAAAAACAATTTAAAAAAAGGGATTCATCTCCAGGATATGGTTAATTTACAATAGCATTCCCAGGTTTCGCCTAAAATTTGCCTTATTAATCATTCTTTTCACACATTTGGGTAATTTATATTGGAATCTTTGAGTTAACTGCAAGGATTCAATTATTATTATTATTATTATTATTATTATTATTTATTTCTTAGCAGACGCCCTTATCCAGGGCGACTTACAATTGTTACAAGATATCACATTATACATTATTTCACATTATACAGTTATCACATTATTTTTACATACAATTGCCCATTTATACAGTTGGGTTTTTACTGGAGCAATCTAGGTAAAGTACCTTGCTCAAGGGTACGACAGCAGTGTCCCCCACTGGGGATTGAACCCACAACCCTCCGGTCAAGAGTCCAGTGCCCTAACCACTACTCCACACTGCTGCCCGTAAACAAAAAAACTATTATTTCAGAAAATGTTTAGAATTAGAAATGATGTGAATTAATTCAGTTTATGCTTACCTACAATTCAAATTGATTAGCGCATTTAATAATGTTGTGATAAACCAATTTTCGGCACTAAATTATCCCCAAGTTTCTCCCTTATGATGCATAGAACATAGGGTAATGTATTACAAGAAATAGATGTCTACAATGATTTATTTCAGCAATTTTTTTGCAAAATTCCAAAAATGCTAATTCAAAATTTTTAAATACAATGGCATTACTCTATCCATAACACACAAGAATTTTATATTTACAGAAGAAAAAAAAACCTCAGGAGATTCAATTACAAACATTGAGAAATGTCTTTCCAAATGTAATTTCAACAATTGAAGCCACTGAGAAATAATTTTAGACAAAAAACTTTACTTAATTTAGTATATTTCAAGTACAGTGAAGAGCGTAACACAAGACCAAGAATTACTTAAGTGGTAAAAGAATTGTACGAACTGAACCCCCCCCCCCCAATTTTCATTCTACAAGAATACAGGAATCAAGGACACACAGACCTACAGTAGCTGAGGGAAGAAGCACATTAAAAACCCACACACATTTAAGCGATTACAGATGCAGGTCCACAATGGTACTGTATTTGTGTAAGTGTACAGTAACACCAGAAGTAAACAATATCCCATACAGGCTCACAGCCTATCCAGCACACCCAACTTCCTGTCCTCACACTCAGGAAATGATGCGGGCATGTTTTAAAGCCAGGGGACTTCGCCATTCTATAGTGATGTGTCTAATTACATGGCTTAATGTTCCAGCTTCAGTCTAGTAATTATTTCCTTTGTGTGCAAAAGGCAATTAGCTACACTCAAGCTCCAATGGTCCTGAACTGTATAATCGTGTTAGGAAACTTATTTTTCACATAAAGCAGACATCTGTCTGCTGCTAACCTCCAGACTTTCCCTGTCCTCTATGCACTCTTCACACAATGAATATACAGTAGACTAGGCCTGCGTTATAACAATCCATAAGTACAGTGCATAGAATGTGTTTTGTTGTCACGCTTTTCCTCCTGTGAGAACTTTAGTATTACAGTAAAGATGCACTGTTGGCTTACTTTACAAAACAAATTTACTGTACCTGCACATGAGGTATGGCATGGGTAGTCAACATGTAGTGTGCACTCCCCATATTTGTTACTGTCACTGGATAAAATTTACAAAATGTGTATTTTATTTATATATATATATATATATATATATATAGATATATATATTTTTTTGCAATGATCAGTTGGACCGTAATTAGATCTTCTCAAGTCCCACCATATTGTAGCACTTTGCTTACATTTCTTATTTTAGACACACACACACACACACACACTCTCCCATCTATAAATATTTTTAGAACAGTTTCATCATACAGTTACCCAACACTGACAAGTGATGAAAAGCAGCTTTAATATTAGGTTTCAGTGCAGCAGGGATCCTGTCTGGGATGTGTGTATCTGTTTTAGTTGGACATATTATTACATAGTTGGATTTAATATTATACCACACTAAGAAAAAAGGTTGTTATATGGAACTATGATGATATAACTTCACCACATAATAGCCCCACAAAGGCCAACCATAATTATTTATAAGCTATTATTAGCGTTTCAGTTTTCACACATTCACATTAAAAGTATGGTCTAAACTGAAATACAAGAATGTATGTAAATATACATTTCTTAGTAAGGAAACCTGATTTGTCAGGAGCTACATTACAACAATCCTTCTGTGCGTAAGATTGCTGAATTTACTAGCGAGTTGCTGCTGCCACACTGTTAATTTGTGAATACAGTATATTTTTACAATTCATAAATCTGTATGACAGGAAGTAAAATGTCAAGTTACTTCTGACCGATATATTTTACGAAAAGCAGCAGCTGCCTCTTGCTATGTCTATGCTTTTGTCTAAAATCAAAGATTGGAACCACGACTCTTGCAAAGCATTCACAATTTCTGACACAACTGGTTCATTTAGCGCATCCACAAACTGCCAGCCAAAGTTTTTTCTAATATGATCTGCACCCATTGATACCCCATGCCTTTCCATCAGCCTTATAGAAAAAAGGCAGATAACATTTTGACACGACAAACAACTGTTTAATTAATGCTACTATTGTAAAATAAACAAGCATACAAATACTAAAAAGAAGCACATTCCTACATGTGCAGACATGCGGCTTTATAGATGGCATTTTGTTAGTTTGTTAGTCAGATATCATTTCTGAGGACGTGTGTAACTGTGGCTTTGCTATCATTTCCCACATGACAGAGTATCCCGTGCCCGAATGTTTGCGTGTGCTCAGCAAAGCAGGGATGCTTGTGAACAAACTGTGCTTCTTTGAAACCGGAGAATGTGGATGCCATAATATTTCTGAATAAAAACAGAAAATAAACTCTGGAGAGAGCACAGACTTTGTTACGTTGGACTTGCAAATAGTTATTCTTCTGTTCCCCGTTGGAATTTGTTTTTTTCTAATCTGGTTGCTTTCAAGACATCTTAAGGTAAGACCGTACTATTTGTAATGTTTTATTAACTTTTTGTGGGGTGACCAGACATAAATAATTAGAAATGTGTAGTTTTAAGTTCAACTGGAGAAATGTTTACTTTTCGTGATTAGATTTGATGAAAATATATGTACCGTATTACTTCGAATTAATGCTGCCCTCGAATTACCGCCTTACTCAAATATCAGCTTTTTAATAGACGCCGCCCTTGAATAAACGCCGCTCTCAATAAAGAAATGTAAAGGTATTTTTTTTTCTACCCTGCTCAAAAAATAAAGAAACACGCAACTCTGCCTATGTACATGACACCCCAGAAGGACTGCAACTTCAATCCAGCATGTAATACAAACTAATGTACACCCACCTTAGTAAGCAAAGGGGATAAAACAAGGGTTGTCTGTTTACCTCGTCGTCAGCTTGGATGATTAAGAAATACATGCAATTATCAAAACAATGCTGATCTCATAACTGGATTATACTGTTGTATACAATGGGAATATTTCATACTGGCATATCTTTAAACTATTAAGCTAGTTGATGGCAACCCATGTATTGAGGTATGTATTGTATCGTTGTGACCCCAAAGATACTGCACACAGCCCTAATTACATGCCAGAATTTGGGTTACTGAATGTACTTACTGTACAAGTTTCACCACAATTGGATGATGTCTATTTTGATAGATCCAAAAAGAATCTCCTCCCCTCCTGGGATTATCATCAGTTCTTCACTACTGATGGATACACCTCACTAAATAAAGAAGGACCTGAAGGAAGAGCCCATTCTTTATTTGTTCATTTTGCTTGCACAGACATCTATGATACAGCTTTCAGACTAGCACTTCTACAAACAAGTAAGTTTCAAAATGAAGGTTACTGAAGCTTGTTGCCCTATACTGTGGTACTGTACACAGAACACAGCAGTCCAGACAACGCACGTATAACATGTCCAGATTCTGTTGTGCACTGCATACTTGACTCCACTACTGTACTGTATAGCTATGGTCAAAAGTTTTGCATCACCTTAAAGAATTATCTCATTTTGCTTCATAAAGTCAAATGAAACCGGCTGAGTAACGTTAACATATTGCATTAGATACCACTTTGTAGTTTATACTTAATGAAATGCTGACACTGTACTACTATTATGGCTTCCGATAGACATTTGCAATATCATTTTGTAGTTTATTTGCTTACATGATGTTAAATAAAAGATCTAATTTATGTACATATAAGGTTTTTTTGTTTTTTTTTGTTTTTATTTTTAATGAAGGTCGTAATCCTAAAATTCTAGGAGATGCAAAACTTTTGGCCATAACTGTACATACAAAAAAGGGTTGTGTCCTCTGTTGTCTGAAATATGTTTAGCCCAATGCTATTTATTTGCCATTATGAAAATGATGTCTATACTAGACAAAAACTAAAAAATATCTCAGGAAAAAGAAATGGAATATGAATGCTGTATTATATAATTACCATTTGTCAAATTTTCATCCTAGAACATTTCTGACATGTAATTGTAACAGAGGTCAAATACCTTACAGTGCAGTCTGTATACTGACAAAAAATACACACAGTACACATTTTGTTACTGACTGCATGTGTTTTTTTTTCATCCATTTACATTTCTGTAGCACACATGCCTCATTCTTTGCAATGCTGTCTGCAAACAGCTGTTTGTCACTGTGTTTCTCAAAGGCATGCTAGGAGATTCATCAGAGCCGATTAACATAATCAACTGCCCCACTGCCAGCTCTCCATTACTAAATTAAACATATTGCTCAAGGAAATCTCTTTATGAAACAATAAATAGTAGTCTAATTTTACAAGTGGATGTTGAGTATTTTAATTGAATTTGCTCCAGCACATAATTACTTGATGCTATTACAGTATTCTTATATATACTAGGTTAATTCATTTTAAAATTAATTTACAGATTGAATCATTCAGCAAAAGCCATTCAACTGTACAGTACACAGGGATGCCTCTTTGAAATGCTGTACAGTAAGGCTGGTTAAACTGTAATAAAATCCTAAAAAACATAAAAACTAAACATTTCAAATTGAAAATGTCATGATTTAAGGAGATCTTGCATTCACTTTTACAGTTTTGTTTTACATTTACATCTGTACTCCTTTATTATCTTCAGTTGCAGGACAAAAATCAAACCAATGTGAATTGGTACTCTGTCGATCCAATTTAGATTTTGGGCAGATGACTTGGATGCTCAAATTCAAATGAAACATTGACATACTTTTTTAACCATTTGATCACAAATTGGGTTTTAGACTGCATAGAACTGGCGGCAGCCCAATTTTTAAAGTGGAACATGATAAGACTTGACTTGTACATACTGGTTTCATGAGCAGAGATGGAAACAGCACAATACCATTAGTTGCTTCAGCCTGGTTTGCAGTGCTTTGTTCTCCAGCAACCAATTTTTCATTTCTTTGAAAAGTTCACAGATTCATTACATTCCATTCTATCAAATCCATCAGCTAAGAACAAAAGCATTTCACAGTACAGTACATGGAGCATAGTGCCAGTAGAGGTGCAACAATTAATCGATGCATCAATTACTGGTCCTTAAATTTCCAGAGCGTCAATTACATATTGGTGAATTGATGCATCGAATTAGAACCCAGTTTGAAGTCTCCTGTTGCTGGTTTGCATTAAAACCTTGAGCACGTGAGAATAGGCCTATTGTATTCACGTTTTCTTGATTAAAAAATTTAAGCAATATGTTTTTTCTTTTTCAAATAGAAAAAACTGACAAAGATTGGTAATTTTGGGGGCTTAGGGATAGGGTAAAATTGTATAAGAAGCTGAATTTAGTATGATAGTTAAATTAGTCAAGATTTGTGAGATTAATTAAAATGTTTTGCTTTGCTTTGGACATAAAATGTTAACAGTAATGAACAACCATAGTGCAGATAGAAATTACTTCTGTACAATTCCTGTGAGTTGATGCCATCAGACACATGGGGGCTAATGTCAGGGGTGCAAATTTGGCGCTATGGCGCTAGATTCTAGCGCCAGGGTACCTCATATAGCGCCAGCAACATTAAATCCCAGCAGCAGTAGACATGTTTCATTCTTCTTTTTTCACAGCAACCATAGACGGTGACAGTTTCTCATTGGGTCTGTACTACTCACATGGCCATTGGCGCCGGCAGTTGTATGCACGTTACACACTCTGCGTACCATTGGTTTAAAAAGTTTCGGCTTTTTAAGTGTGGACTCACATATAATCTTGTGCGATCGGTTGAAGCGAAACAGACATTTTAAGCTTATAGGATTGTACTGTTTATTTAGTGGTAGTAATAAGCAAACAAAAGCAGATACATTTGGATGAAGCTTGAAAAAGAGCAGACATCTTTCTTCTGATGATCCAGAATGTCAGAGGGGAAAAAATCAGTAAAAGCACCGAATTGTCTGTTTCTTGCACAACTGTGGTGGAGTTGGCATTGAATGTTAGTACTGTTGCTGCTCTTCCAGGATTGAGCACATTAAGTGCACATTTATACAAGTTTAAATTTGTATTTTAATTTTATAAGTGTCTTGTATTAAAATGAATATACATTCCCTAACCATTAATACATAATTGCAAAGTTGTGTTGTTATTATTATTATTATTATTATTATTATTATTATTATTTTATTTAACTGCCTGTTTTGTCACACTGTGTAAGAGTACAAAAAAAGTTTATGTTTATACGCCATGCTTAGGGGGCGAGTAATGATTACATTAGTTGTAGTGATTGTGGGAGTAACGATTAGAGATGGAACCAGCAAAACAGATTTGTGAATTAGGTTTTCCCCTAGTTTAAGTCTGTATTTCAAATAGGTTTCTTTGTACCTTTTATTGTTGTTGTGGACTATTCTGTGATAATTTAGCACCAGTAGGCTCTCTGATGCTAAACTTTTAAAATAATTTGCACCCCTGAATGTGCTCTCAAGTTGCTGTACAACCCCATTCTGTAGAGGATTAGAGGCAGCCCCTGGCCCTGGCTGCGTGCTGCACTTCCATCCCTAATGGCAATGAATAGGCCTACAACCAATTAGCCAAGCAAAGAATATTGATTTCCATTGTGTGTTGGAGAAGAAAAAAAAAAAAAGAAGGTGGTTCAACTTGGTCTTTTTTTGCGCTAAACCAAGGGCCACCTAGTGCAGATATTCATTATATCCCAAACAGTTACAAAAAACATATAGCGGCCTAACTATAATTTACTGGAGGCTAGAACATTTTCAAATATGACAATATAGGATTTTTGTGAAGAGAGCCCGATCTGGTACTGCTGTAGGTAAGTAACCCCCCTTCTTGCATTAGGTTTTATTGTCAGTTTTCAAATACTGTACAAGGCTCTTGGGGACGCGTCCTTTACGCACACAGGGTTTGTCGGGTCTCTCACGTTTGCATTGTCTGTGTCCCCAGAAAGCGTGTGTCTGCCTGACATGGGCAGCGCCATGGAGGATTATTATTATTATTATCATTATTATCATCATTATCATTATTTAAAATCATGCAGGTAATGCAGTAGCATTGCAAGAGGTTCATGCTTCAGGATGTTAGAAAGCTTATACTCCTTGTTGTAGCTCCTGCTGTGGAGAACTGGAAAACATGGACCTGGGAATACTTGGATCAGAGCGGACTGAGGACTGAACCTATAATGAGTTGCGCCCCTTTCATGTAACCGCCCGTGTACAGTTGCTTGTTTTGCAGAAATCCATTTCAGGCTTTCTTACTAACTGCTTCCAAAGCATAAACAATTGTGTTTGAACAATGTTAGTGGCTGCTGACAGAAATAAATGGTTCAGAAGTTTCATTGATTTTTTTTTGCTGTACTATAGTAATACTGCTAAGTTTAAGGGTCTACTTGTTGCTTGTCAATTCTTGGCAGAATTAATGGTAGTTCGACGATGTGCACACGGTCATTTAAATCTCCCTTCTACTAGCCGATCGTATGAAATATGTTACAAAAAAAATTGCTCCCCTCGAGTTAAGTCTGATATGAATTGTGTTATCCAGTTTGAAGAAATGAAACGAAAGCAGGACTTCACTTCCCACTTTCCTATAGCTTAGTGTTCTGAGCAGAGCACGCATACTTTGCAATATTGAATAAGCAAGTTAGTTCGTTTGGGGAACTCGGTAGAAAAATAGAAGGTGAGACCAAAACATGAATTATGATTCATAAATTTAAAAACCTGATAGGTTCTGAACTTCTGGAGCATTTGGTCTCCTTTAACATTAAGAGCAGTGGGGGATGCCTGGTTGAGTAGAATGGTTGGTTGTCCTTTGATCTTCACAGCATTTTGCTTATGTGGATTCTTTCGCCTTTTTGCTCTTTTTGACAGAAAAAAAATGTGTGGCTTTTAGTGTTTGTTTCTTATTGTTAAAAACGGACAAAACTTTCATACATTTAAAAAAACAAAAGATGTACCATAACATTAAGACTTTGTACTTTATTGTGTCCAACATTTTCACTGGGACCCTGTGACAGGCAGGCTGTAGTGGTGACGTCAGACCCCGAAGAAACACACAGTACTGCGAAGTGAAATGTGAATTGCGCTGCTGCGCAGTTTAATAATGAACAAAATAAAAGGTTTTAAACAAAAACCGCACACGGCACTTTGGGCCAAAATAAATAGACGAACAAAACGACAAAACAGTGCACGAACAGACAAACAAACACGGTGAGTCAAAGAAACTTTATTTTTTCTCCTTCTCCACACCCATTCTCCACTCACCGAGAGTGAAACGTGCATCTATATGTTGTGCCGGGATTAAATTACTAATTAATTATTCACTTGAATACCAGCACCTGAACTCATTTGTGCAACCCCGTGCTCACATATTATTAAATACGTGAAGTGATAGTGCATAGTGCAATCCCAGTGCCTAAATACAATTATACATTTTAAAAACTCGTTCTCATTACCCACATTATATCCCATGTACCTGCATCAGTTTTTTTTTAGTTGAGAGTCCTAGAGCCTCAATGGGAGTTTAGGAGAGTCCTGCTGTAAATAGGGATTTATGAACAAATTGGCATTTTTCAGTAATTAAAATGCAGGAAAAGCAATGCGCTACTGTTCTCAGTGGGTAGTAAAATTAAACTAAGCACATAAACCCCTCTTTTATACAAATAGGGGGTGATGTAAGGATACGCGCAAAGTGATTTGTGGGTGCAAAACTGTAAACTGTGTTTAGCAGCCATAAAGTCTGATTTTACTGGTCACTAATGCGGCATATGTAAAGAATGGTGTTAACCTGGCAATCTGCACCCGCTATCGAATTTGGACTTTGCCATCATTAATCCATTAAAATTATATTGAAATGCATTCACATGAAGAAAAGAGCATGGAATTGGGCAGGATCTGGATACTATGCGGGTGCAAACATTATAATGTGATGTAAGCATTTTGCCTTGCACTTAGGCATTTACTGACACTCCAAAAACTTTTCACCTCTTCTTACAAGGTGCAAACCATTATGTCATGCTGAAAAAGGCAGGCCAATACATATAATTTCCTAAGGATACTTGTTGGTTGAGGCTTTTTCAAATAACTCTGTTTCATGCTGACTCTCAGCTCCTTCTCAGAAAACCTCAACCCCCCCCCCCCCACACCCCGGTGCGCCAGAAAGACTTCCTATTGCTTCCTATTTTTGTGCTCCACAAATGTCATACAGCGACTACTGCTCTCTGTACTGCTAACTCTGCAAATGCGGCCGCTAAATAGACCGATGCACTCTTTGAGACCCTCATTATCGTAATTGCGGAACATTACTTGCGCGTGTTGAGTAATTTGCATTGCTCTTAAGCTTACATAGGGCGTAATGCAAAGTAATTGCCTGGCTGCAATACAATTTTAATTTTGCGTGATTATTTGCACTTGCCTATACTTACATCCCCCATAATGCATTTTTGAAGAGTATTAGCCTGGATGTATACTGTAATCTACTACTGTATTTTAAGCACTGTATCCGACAATAAGATTGTAGTCAGTAAAACAGCCGTTTCATGTCACATCATTGTAATCTCGCCTCCAGAAAAGGGCTAGTGGAGAGAACCATTCTCCTGCTGTGACTGCCAGGAGTTATGTAATGGAATTTAAGATGTGTTAACATTCAGTCTGCTTGGCTATAGATAAATAGAAGCCACCCTGAAGTCATTGAAAGTACTGTATCTTACAGTAAGTGAATGTTCAAAAAGAAGCATAATGAATGAATTTTACTGTTTATTCAGTGTCTATAAAATGCTAATTTAATCTGTCATGGAGAATGGTGGCTCCGGTTTTGTTATAATGTTAACTCCCCCCACGCTAAAAATGAACACATAACAGGTAGATAATTATTACTTTACAAAATTCTGATTAAGAAGCAAATAGTCGTCCTTGTTTTATCAGTATGAATAACAGACAAAATACAATCTTGAGATGAATTAATTTATCTATCTGTTTTCTTTTTATAATAGATTCACTACCTTGAGTACTTCTCCTGTTTAACTGGTGAATCTTTTAAATGTAGCGGTACCGTGGTGGAATTAGCTTTCATTTTCAAAACAGCTCAGTTGTGGTTGTAACCTTATACTTTATAAGGTCATACAATGCAGGATTCAACAATAATGTGGCATACACTACTTGTTTTTATTTTTTTAATTTTTTTTTTAAATCGCTGTCTTTATGATTTGTTAGTTACCAAAATCTCAGTCAACAGCTGAAGACAGATCAGAGGATAACTTCATACCACTTAATTTGCACCGATGGAACATAACCTGTTTAACTGTACTGATGACGTATCAAATGCTTAGATGACAGATATGGTTGCATTCTTGTAGAGAAAACAAAATACATTTCGACAAGGAATTGCATTAGTTCCATTAGTTGAGCGCAAGGTGGTTTCAATAAATACTTTCCGATTTAAATAAATGTTTATTTTTTAAAATTGTTTTTATATATAATTATTAGTCAAATAAACCGCTACTGAATAAGACAATTATGCTACCTACTTCCCAGGCAGGTAGCAATTCCTCACTACTACCTTAAAAAGTTAACTTCTAGCCCTGTATCACTAGACTGGTTATCGAAAAAAGTCAAGAATTACTGCATCTGTACTATACAGTCTCCACTGGCATAAATTCAACAAAACACTGCTTTTTGTATCTCTCTGAGAAGAAGAGGCTAAAAAGAAACCTACAACCTGTCACACAGTGACACAAACTATACTCTCTTCTTCACATGGGTTTATAACCCATTAAGATGTCAATTGCCTTGGAGCACACATGCTCTTCAAACCAATCTTCACTCATCTCAGTTACTGTACCCAGGAGGTAGTTATTTCCTTCCCTTGGCCACTTAAATCCCAAAGTACAGTACAGAAAATTTGTAATTTGTTCCCCATCTAAAATAATGGACCCAATCTCCTTGTGAATTACAGTGTAGCCTAAACAGAATCACAGAGAACAATTCTAGTAAGCTGCCTTCACACTGAATAGAAGTACAGCAATTTTATTTTTCTTAAAAGCCTTCAAGTCTTGGTGACTATTATTAAATACATTTTCAGACAGGCCGATTACACCTAAGGCAAAACAGAAATAAATCTCTGCCAGGGAACCTTGTAACCCTTCAGTTTTTTTTCCAGTCCATTATGCTTACTCAGTTGGACGGTGGGGATGTCTACAGTACCTCAAATATAGGTCAAGTCTCCTCTTGTTAGGATCAACTCGGTGCGTTCCACAGGCAGACATTTAATTAAGCTGGGTAGATGTACTTGACTATCAACATATCGATGTCAGGATTAATTTGGTCACTTATAAAAGTTAAAGAAAGTGGTTTTGAATGAAAGAAACTAGTTCACATCCAAATCATTGTACAGTTGTGTTAAGTACTGAAGACAAATATCCTGTCTCATAAGAACTTAAGAACGTTTACAAGAGCCCATCTTGCTCATTTGGTTGTTAGTAGCTTATTGATCCCAGAATCTCATCAAGCAGCTTCTTGAAGGATCCCAGAGTGTCAGCTTCAACAACATTACTGGGGAGTTGGTTCCAGACCCCCATGCATCATATTGGGTGCTCCCGAAATGTTTTCAGTTTTATTCTTGAATTTTGCTAGACTAGTAAATGAAACGTCCTATAGGTCCCAGAAGACTTAGAGGTTTAGAGGTTTGTTTTTCTCTGGGACCAACCACATGGAGTTGAACAGTTGCACCAAGCACACTACACATGTATCACAGACACAGCAATCAGCATGCTGCCTGCCTCTCCAGCCTTGTGATTCCTATTATCACATGACTAGATAATAAGATTAAAGAACACCCTTGAACAATCTTTCACTTACCACGATTATAGCAAAGGAAGGCAAGAAACAGGCTGCATGGCAAAATGATGGAACAGAACAAATGTTAATTGCCGTGGGTTAAAGAGAGAGCATTGGTGTGGATACAAACACATACATAATGAAAATTCACATTGAGTGGAAATAATGAAAAAAAAGACCATGGTTTCTGTATGTAATTTGGTACTGTTTTTTTTTTTTTTTTTTTTTTTTTTATAAACTGTTCCCCGTGTCGTTTTTATGTAATTTGCAATCATCTTAGTCGTTATTTCAAAATTACTCAAATATGGCGTTTTTTTGTTTTGTTTTGTTTTGTTTTGATTCTCTGGAGGAAGCTTATCAACACTTGGGAGCTATTGAAGAACAGCACCTTTACTATACATAGTCTTGACAACCAAAAGATATTATACTGTAGTTATAATCACTCAGGTGAAACAATGTCTACTAATTTGCCCAAAAATCTGAATCGTTCAACAAAACTTTCAGGAAGTATTGTAAGGTCCCTCAGGTCATAGAATAACACATTTTTATACATGTATCTATAAGCAGAGTATGGTTTATGAAGTACTTTATAATGTTCCCCAGAGTGTTCTGAAAAAAAGTACATCATTTCCAAGATGCTGCTGTAAAGAAAATATTTTTAGTGAATTTTTATAGAAAGAGTCTGATACAGCCAAAAAACACCTGGTCCTGGGGCAGCATCCCACGGAAAAAGGCTTGGTCCTGGGGCAGCATCCCACTGAAAAAGGCTTGGTCCTGTGGCAGCATCCAACTGAAAAATGCTTGGTCCTGAAAAGTTACGTTGATTCCCTCCCAGCACACACTCGCATGTGCTACAGTACCCAATTTGACTGTGTGTGTGCGTATTCTATACGTCATTTGTTTTTGGTAAAATTACATTACTAATGCTAACTAAGGTTTAAAATAAATAAAATAAAATAAATAAATAATGCAATTCTCTAAATTAGTTAAAAAAAAATTGTTAATGAAACAAAAAAGCCCACACTCAAAACGAGAGGCATATTTCACATTTTCCAATAAACAAATAAATACAGTACAAATACAAAAACAGTGCCGATATCCTCTTTACAACCCACAATACCCTAACACAATGACATAAGCAATAGTCAATGCATCTTTATTACTAAACCAGAATATCTGCAATTACTACTACTGTTTAAATGCATAAACTAAACTACAGTACACATGTTGCACTGGAGGTTTCAGCCAGACAGCAAGTAAATGACTGAATGAAGCATTTTGGTAAATATACTATACAGTAGATTGGGTAACCAAAAAGTGGGCTGATATTTTCTTCTATTTTGTACAGATACAGTGTGCATTACCAACACAATTACAAATCACAAAACTACAAAATACAGGATTTTACCTGAATGAAAACAACATTTCTACTTGATCAGCAGTTTACATTTACAATAAAACCAAAGGAAGGAATAAAGAACAACCAAAAATACTTAACTTTGACCTGGTGCGTTACTACACTAGAAAAACACATTCTTCCAGCAGTTAGGCCTATGTTTTACTCTAGTGCACATTTCTCCACAACCCAGGATATCACCCATGAAAAGTATGTTAGAAATACCGAGTATGTCACTGGGGTGCATTCTGAACACAAACAGGAATGTGTTATGATTCAAGTTTGTAATAAAAAGGCCATTCTTTTTTCACCAACATATTATGTCCCACTTAAAACATACTGTATTGGGTGCAATATACTCAATGTATTTACAGTAAATATTAGTGTCAGATCCCATCACTGCTGAAAACATTCAAACAAGGACTTTTCAATGAAATGAATAACTCTACACCATATGCAATGCGATAAAATTAATGGAGCCAGCATTTTGATAAGTATCTTTCACACCACAGGCGACATGGCAGGCGATGCAGGGACAACTAGGGAACTGAACAATCAGAGAAGAGCTTCAATGAACGGTGTCCACCAGGGTGAAGCAGAATCCAAAATGACAGGGGAAAAAATAATACTTCCCATTGAAAAATACTCAGAGCTTTATGACAAGGATCATCGCAATGATAAAGATACAGAGATGAAAGATAATAAGTGCATTTCGAAGCCTGGTATGTATGATTTACTGCCATAATATGTTGAAATACCATTAGAGAAGACACTCATAATTTCCAAATCATGTTGACGAATACCAGTCTTGATCATAGTTTTGTCAATAGCAATTTTAATAGTTTTGCAGATCTGACAGTTTCCAAACCTGTCACATCGCATCTGTGTCACTTCGGGTGTGTGTGGTCATGTCGCTGCAAAAGTATCTTGTCGCCCGATGGAAAATCGCATCGTGTCTGGTGTGTAGAGGCCTTAACGGTGCAAGTGAGAGCTCAACTGTATTTCTCTACTGTAGGTTATAAAACTTCAGGGAGTGTAGGCCTCTTTTTATTGATTTGAGTGGCAGCAGAAAAACACATGAGTCGTGCACCAAACAGACCACCTCATTGATTGTCAACAATCTGAAACGCCTGAGCCAGTTAAAAAGCAGGGTTTTTATTTTCTTCAAGGCATTCTGATTAAAACCTACTTGCAGAAGTATATCCAAATAATATGATATACTGGGATAACATTTCTGTATTTGGAAACCTTAGACTTGATCTGTCATGGATTTGCACACATGCACAGCCAGGCCACATTTTTCCCTAGGGTTGGATTACCCCCAGGTCAAGCAACAGAACCTTCTACTGACTCTGGAGCACATCCTCCTTGTTTTACAGTATTTCCCCAACAGTTAACAGGATGCAGACTAGCAGGACGTTTTACTGGTTCAAAGTAAACCAGTATACAGGATCAGTCCTAAGGAGGTCAAATGGCATTACCCAGGGTCACACCCAGGATCTACTGATCATAGAGCCTCAGCTCTGATACAATTCCTTTAGTATCCTGAAGTCTCTTTTCAGATTGTTAAATATGATATAATAAACCCAAATGTGAATGTCCAATACCACAGAGATTACATTATAATTGTGTAGCACCTTCTACAAAGTATAGACACTAGAAAAACTCGGGCTGTAAATTTACGTTACATAGATTTAGGCTAAACATTTTGTGGATGTTTATTATTTAAACTACTCTATCATGCTATATAAACACTTTCAATGAAAAAGAATAGCAATGCAGATATTCAGATTTTGTATTTATTTCACATTTTTAATTTCACATACAATATTCAATTACAGTGGTTACTATAGTACGATTAAATGATTCAACTTGACAAAATGTAAAAAAATAATTAATGCAAGATACATTTTCGGTAAAACGGTAGTAAAGTAAAATACTATTTTGTTTGTATTTTTGATTATTGTTTACTGTCTAACATTTAAAGTAGGGATGGGCATTTCAGTATATATTTTAATGACTGTATACGCAGAATTTACTGAACGATTAAACAGATTCCTTGTTATACGTTTCATCACCGTGCCACTGTACAGTATGCATAAAGCCTGTGCTGTTCATGTAGCTCAGTCTTTTATTGCAAAGTGTGAATTTTACTGTTTTAGTGTCTACTTTGGTAAAATGATCCCAAATAAAATGCTTTATTTGTCATAACTAACAATTGCAACAGCCAATTATTTGTTTGTTACAGTAAACTAATAATGAATACTGCATATCAATTTAAATACAATACATCATGGTAGTGTCGTGTTTCTTTAAATTAGGCCCAGGAGGGTTTACAGTTGAGTGGAAAGAGGTTAACATGTCTGTATTTAGGATGTCTGTTTTCACCACCAATCCCAATAGGCTTTGTATAAGCATGAGGGTTGATCCAGCCACTCTCCTCTATTGACACATGCATGGGGAGTGATCCAGCCACGCTCCTCTACTGACACATGCATGGGGAGTGATCCAGCCACGCTCCTCTACTGACACATGCATGGGGAGTGATCCAGCCACGCTCCTCTACTGACACATGCATGGGGAGTGATCCAGCCACGTTCCTCTACTAACACATGCATGGGGAGTGATCCAGCCACGCTCCTCTACTGACACATGCATGGGGAGTGATCCAGCCACGCTCCTCTACTGACACATGCATGGGAAGTGATCCAGCCACGCTCCTCTACTGACACATGCATGGGAAGTGATCCAGCCACGCTCCTCTACTGACACATGCATGGGGAGTGATCCAGCCATGCTCCTCTACTGACACATGCATGGGAAGTGATCCAGCCA
This sequence comes from Acipenser ruthenus, assembly GCF_902713425.1. Taxonomy (NCBI): domain Eukaryota; kingdom Metazoa; phylum Chordata; class Actinopteri; order Acipenseriformes; family Acipenseridae; genus Acipenser; species Acipenser ruthenus. The sequence goes on along the minus strand of NC_081190.1, from coordinate 31,581,465 downwards.
CGCTCCTCTACTGACACATGCATGGGGAGTGATCCCTCTACTGACACATGCATGGGAAGTGATCCAGCCATGCTCCTCTATTGACACGTGTACACATATTTGGGAATGAATTGGAGGACCCATTTTTCAATAATGGCCATATATGGACTGTATGTGTGTGTGTGTATGTATGTATGTAATATATATATATATATATATATATATATATATATATATATATATATACAGTGCCTTGCGAAAGTATTCGGCCCCCTTGAACTTTGCGACCTTTTGCCACATTTCAGGCTTCAAACATAAAGATATGAAACTGTAATTTTTTGTGAAGAATCAACAACAAGTGGGACACAATCATGAAGTGGAACGAAATTTATTGGATATTTCAAACTTTTTTAACAAATAAAAAACTGAAAAATTGGGCGTGCAAAATTATTCAGCCCCTTTACTTTCAGTGCAGCAAACTCTCTCCAGAAGTTCAGTGAGGATCTCTGAATGATCCAATGTTGACCTAAATGACTAATGATGATAAATAGAATCCACCTGTGTGTAATCAAGTCTCCGTATAAATGCACCTGAACTGTGATAGTCTCAGAGGTCTGTTTAAAGCGCAGAGAGCATCATGAAGAACAAGGAACACACCAGGCAGGTCCGAGATACTGTTGTGGAGAAGTTTAAAGCCGGATTTGGATACAAAAAGATTTCCCAAGCTTTAAAAATCCCAAGGAGCACTGTGCAAGCGATAATATTGAAATGGAAGGAGTATCAGACCACTGCAAATCTACCAAGACCTGGCCGTCCCTCTAAACTTTCAGCTCATACAAGGAGAAGACTGATCAGAGATGCAGCCAAGAGGCCCATGATCACTCTGGATGAACTGCAGAGATCTACAGCTGAGGTGGGAGACTCTGTCCATAGGACAACAATCAGTCGTATACTGCACAAATCTGGCCTTTATGGAAGAGTGGCAAGAAGAAAGCCATTTCTTAAAGATATCCATAAAAAGTGTCGTTTACAGTTTGCCACAAGCCACCTGGGAGACACACCAAACATGTGGAAGAAGGTGCTCTGGTCAGATGAAACCAAAATCGAACTTTTTGGCAACAATGCAAAACGTTATGTTTGGCGTAAAAGCAACACAGCTCATCACCCTGAACACACCATCCCCACTGCCAAACATGGTGGTGGCAGCATCATGGTTTGGGCCTGCTTTTCTTCAGCAGGGACAGGGAAGATGGTTAAAATTGATGGGAAGATGGATGGAGCCAAATACAGGACCATTCTGGAAGAAAACCTGATGGAGTCTGCAAAAGACCTGAGACTGGGACGGAGATTTGTCTTCCAACAAGACAATGATCCAAAACATAAAGCAAAATCTACAATGGAATGGTTCACAAATAAACATATCCAGGTGTTAGAATGGCCAAGTCAAAGTCCAGACCTGAATCCAATCGAGAATCTGTGGAAAGAACTGAAAACTGCTGTTCACAAATGCTCTCCTTCCAACCTCACTGAGCTCGAGCTGTTTTGCAAGGAGGAATGGGCAAAAATTTCAGTCTCTCGATGTGCAAAACTGATAGAGACATACCCCAAGCGACTTACAGCTGTAATCGCAGCAAAAGGTGGCGCTACAAAGTATTAACTTAAGGGGGCTGAATAATTTTGCACGCCCAATTTTTCAGTTTTTTATTTGTTAAAAAAGTTTGAAATATCCAATAAATTTCGTTCCACTTCATGATTGTGTCCCACTTGTTGTTGATTCTTCACAAAAAATTACAGTTTCATATCTTTATGTTTGAAGCCTGAAATGTGGCAAAAGGTCGCAAAGTTCAAGGGGGCCGAATACTTTCGCAAGGCACTGTATATATATATACACACACACAGTCCCAGTAAAAAAGAAATCAGGAATGTACGAGTACTATGATGACGGTACTGTATTAGCTGACAGTAAAAAAAAAAAACAAGTAATAAAAAAATTAGCAAGTTCTTAGTTTCATTTTACAACTTTAACAGCGTGTGCCATTTTCACCATCATGCTTGGCTTGTTTAATACCACTTACTGTATGCTTGAAAGTTTCAAACTTTATAATATGGACAGTACTTTAAAACCTGTTTAACAGAAGCAAAAATGTGGGTTGTCCCTGCTTACCTGTATATCAAAAGCACAGATGTGTTCCCTCTGTTATTAACAGCTTAGTGCTATATGTCAAGCAGCAACACAAAATGATGACATTTTGAAATTGTGACCGACTCTTATAATTTAGAACATGGGATGCTCATAAAACAACAGTCCACAAAGAAAGTTTCCGACAGCTATTTTCCATGCGATCTGGTAACAGCAGTTCATAAGGGTTCAAATGCAAAGGGATGCAATAGTTACAGAAGGTAACAGGATAAAATCAGTGGTGGGTTAAAACTGAAATGAGTTGTGACCTTGACCTACAGCAGTTTAACTTGTCAATTGTATTAGGTAATTTTAATTTTTAATATCATGTCATTTAGCCTTTTAACACAAGTCTTGGAATTCTCCTCAATCCACTGAACTTGAAAACTCTTTTTAGACTACATTGTTTTTGTTTTGAACCTTGTACAGTAAGTTATGTCCTTAAGTGTCCTATTTAGTTGTCTACAGTACATAACAGTAACACTGTTGCTGACAGTATATCATCGTGATTGAGAAGCTGTAGTTACTGTATGTCAGATATTTTAAATAAATAAAAGCAGTTAAGTGACAACCAATGACTCCCTTTCTTGGCAGCTAACATCACATTGTGGACGCACACAAAAAAACAAAAATAAACATCTGTGATTCCTTCTAAACAGATACAGAGGTCATCGCCTGGAAGGATGCATTGGAATCAAATATGATCAATCTTTCTAAATGGGGACAACATTAATGCATTAGAACATTTTTCTTCATTAGCCTAATGTCATGTAGTTAAAGAATCACTGCTCTTTGTAAACGTTCCCACACTAATAAGTCATTTCTAGCAGTAAACAGGACAGTAATGTGTTCCTTCACTTCACAGTTTAACTGGTGCTCGTGTGGAAGTTTCAAGTTTTACTGTAGATTAACCGTACCACAGTCTTTTCTCTCTAAACATTCTGCTACAGAAGGATACCAAAGCAGCTGATGCCATCATACATGACACCATAAAAGCACCATTTCATACTTCAAGTTACACATATTGTTAGAGAACTACACACATCAGGTATTTCATTTAGGAAAAAGTTGAAGCTCACTGGACTGAATTTGTTGCTGCACAGTTTACTTGTCAGCCAAAGAAAAGGCAATGCAACACCATAGATTAGCAAATGCTCCACTGTCTGCAGTGACATCATCACACCTGTGTATGATCTACAACCAATCACACAGAGTAAATTATATATACATTTTGAGAGCAAGTCTGAACAAAACAGAAGCTCCATCAATCTGAAATAGCACAAGAACAATATGCCATGTGATACAGTATCAAATCAGGTGGCATCTCACTACCAATGACCAGCTGATTGAATAACACACACTGCTGCACTAAAATGTACTCTGTGGGGAATATGGGAATGTTTCCAGGAATACCAAGTGAAGAGCAGGTTCACACCCTACAAGTCCAGGTACCATGAACTTCACAGCATACATATAAACTGTTAACTACTGGTATCCCCTTTAAAAAAACAATTGAAATGCCAAAGTATACACCAAAATAATGTATACATGTATGACAACAGTATGGGAGAACCGTCTGTCTTTACAAAGCAACGGACTTGGTGAAATGATATTCAGTGATACATTTCTAGTTATTACTTTAATAAAAGACACACATAAAGCAGCATTTGAGGTGATATTGTATAAAGTAGAAGCATTTAAAATCATATCCCGGTGGCCCAGATGTAAATTACACTATTATTATTAAAAGAAAGAAAATACAATTTTTGACTTGAAACAACAAATACATGTTATGTCTAGCAATGTACCATCTCTAACAAGGGTGGAGTACACTTAAATCAACCGGCTGTCAAGCTTGCAACATCAACCGAATCAGACATCCTGGGCCGCTCAGATCGCAGTACAACAGTAACCCTATCCATTTCGCTTTGCAACTTTTTTTGGATAGTGGTGCCCTTAAAACTGAGTGATTAAAATAAAAGGCTGCGACGGATCACTGCAGCACAAACACGCAGGCAGTTCTACGTGGCTTTCCTAGTATGATTGTAGTCTACAGACTCAATTAACTGAACTGGTCTATAACTTCAATCTTCAGTCGGGGGGAGTTCATCTGAACAGTGTCAGTAATGACCTGGGACAGTCTGCTAATCAAAATCTGCCGGTTTAAAGTACAGTGTGGTTAGCATAATAGTTGTTATATATTAGGACAGCACCCTTTAGAGGCTCTTATGACATCAGCTGTCAGGAAAAGACATGGTCATCCAGCTATACAGATCAGCAACGAGCCGATTGGGAAACTTCTTTTAAATTACATTGTATAAGTAGATCAGATGTGATGATAGCAGAAAGGAAACTCACCCATGTCATCAGACTATCGCACAACTCGACCCGATCCACTGAATCTAGGGTATTCATCATGAATCGCCGCGATAGTCCCCAAAATAAATGTAAGTTAATAAAAACAAAACACAAAAACCTTCGGTTTCAACACAGCACTAGAAATGAACAGATGAATATCCACACAGGCGTTCTCGGTCACTCCCAACCGTTCCCTTTGTTGTAAACCACCGGGATACTGATGGTGGTGATGATAATAAAAAAAATAAACGGTAACAGACAGGCGCTGTACCGGTTTCTGCCTTTCTCTCTTTCTCTCCGTCTCCAACCAGGCGGGGTCCTACAGCTGCCACCCAACACGCGTCGGGCGCCTCAAGCCTGTCTGACATGGGCGTGAGAAACAACAGCTAATTTTGTTCCCCCTTTTTCGATAACAGCTGCTTTGTTTTCAATTAAATATTACTCCACAACTGGATATAAACGTCAAAAAGAGTATTTTCGTACATGCAGTATTAAGACGGCAAAATTGGAGGCGGACTGTTTCAGTATGGTGGAATTTACGTCATGAATTCCAATGAAAGACATCGGGTGCGTTCACGACACGCAGACTTTCGTCATTCTGCGCAGAATCTGCACAGAATCGAAGCAAGTAGCCAATGAATTTTCAGAATCTGCGCAGATTTAGCAAAGTCTGCCTCTCGTGAACGCAGCCACCGTGTCAACACGGAAGTCGATCGGTGTCCAATGGAGAAAGCAGGGCAGGTAACGTAAAAACGTTTATTTTATAACACCAATATTTCGGAAAATAACAATGAGGTTTGTATTCCATGCTGTTATCGACAAATGCATTTTAAATTGTTACTTTATTAAAGTTAATACCTTTGTTTGTGGGATACTGTATAACACAGCATTTTAGAGGACAATATTATAATACTCTTGACCAGAGGGTCGTGGGTTCAATCCCAGGTGGAAGACGCTGCTGCTGTACCCTTGAGCAAGGTACTTTACCTAGATTGCTCCAGTAAAACCCAACTGTACAAATGGGTAATTGTATGTAAAAATAATGTGTACAAAATAATGTAATTGTATGTAAAAATAATGTGATATCTTGTAACAATTGTAAATCGCCCTGGATAAGGGCGTCTGCTAAGAAATAAATAATAATAATAATAATATAATAAGTACGTTTTGATTAGAAATCGATGTACAATTGATACAGCATTAGTGTTACACCACATCTGTTGCCGAAAAAAAAAACAGTTGAAATGTCATTTATTATTAGAGTTGGTCAAACGGGTGGAGGCTAAACGAGACAGTACTGTACTTGTGAACTGCTGAACCGTATATTCTTTACAATATACGCGTCTTAAAAGAAAAATGTAATACCCCATACGGATTTCAAAGTATTTTAAAATAGTTAAAGACCACGCTGAACATATAGAATAATATCAGTATACAAACTCGTTTTTTGTTCTCTGAGCTACAGTGGCTCGAGCGTGCTAGTTAAGTTGACATGGACGGGTAGTTTGAACGGTAACACTGGGTTCTAAACAAGTGTATTACGATTTAAATAATATATATTTTTTCTTAATTTAATTTCCAGTTTATCTTAGCCTGTGACAATATGCAGTAAATCCACTGACTGTTCATGCTGTCAATTTGGGAAAACATTGCCAGTGCCAGGTAGATGATGCACTTATTTTTGAGAACACGTAGGTCAATCCCAGCAGTAGGCTTCTTTGTGTTTCTGTGTCAGTATCCTATGGCGGATAATTTGTGCCAAAATTAAAAAATAAATAAATAAATAAATAAAATTCGAAATAAATAAATAATTAATTAAATAAATAAATAAATAAATAAATAAATAAAAAACGAAATAAATACATACAAATATAAATAAATAAATAAATAAATAAATGTAAAACGAAATAAATACATAAATAAGTAGAAACTGAAATATATTTAATAATTTATCTGTTTATTTATTTATTTCGTTATTTATTAACGTATTTATTTCGTTTTTTATTTATTTACTTATATATTTATTTCTTCAGTTTTTTATTTTGCTTTTTATTTCGTTTTTTATATCTGTATTTATTTATTTGTTTATTTATTTATTTATTTCGCTTTTTATTTTTTTATTTATTTCGTCTTAATTTTTGCACAATCTTTTCGAGCTACCGTCAATCATGCTCGATGGGCGGGACAATAAGTCAATCAGTGATCTACTAACTTTGCCTGGTAGTAGTGCGGAGATGTGTGCAGTCAGGGCTACAACGTCATACGTTACAAATGTGTGCAATGTGACTTATAGGAGTCTTATCCTAGAAAAGATTAGGGAGCTTTTAATTCAAGTTGAATGTGGGTCGGTAAATGGCGACTTTATTTTGTGTCGAGTAGATTGGCTGTTGGAAAGAATAGGGCAGATATTGGCATGTACTGATGAAAATATTGATGAAGGTGCCAGAACTAACTTGCAGATAATTCGCCTTCAAATTCTGCGCAGTACCAGTGACGACAGTAAAGCAGAAGAGTCCGCAGCGGTAGGCCAAACTGGGACGGGAAAATCTGGACGTCCCAATATATTTTTACGAAGGGAGTCCTCTCCGCACTAGTGATGTGTAGTTTGCGAGCGAATCGTTCTTTTTGAACGACTCACTAAGGTGAACGATGGGAATCGGATCAGAGTCCCCATTGAATTGGTTCTTTTGATTCACCCTGTGAACAAGCTGCGTGGCTCACAGGAGTCGAGTTACCAGCCTATCAAAACTCATGAAGTGATTCTTTACCTCTCGAGTCTGGCTGATTTGTTCGTTGTAACAAGGAAACCGGGTTGTCTCTCAACTCGTTGAGTGTTATGAAACTGAAGACCGTATGTGTCAGTTACATCCTCCAGACCATAGCTATATATCTATGATCCAGACGGTGTGTACTTTCTAGAGAGCTGCTTCACGCTGTCAGAAACTCAGATTACAAGTTTGTGCACCATAATTTCTTACAGTTCTTCTTAGTTTACTATGTACGTAACCTTGTGTAAGTCTGCCAAACAAATAAATAATAAAATTAATCACTACTAGTTGTAGTCTATGTGTGTTTGTTATTTTTTATACACATACAAAATTAATCATATCTATAGTTAACTATTTTGCACAAATTATGATTAATACTTCTAAGTCATCTTGAGTAAAGTCAGCCAAATTACTAAATAATAATAATAATAATAATAATAATAATAATACTAGAGATATACACCTAATTTCCAAAATAAATAAATACAAACATCTACTGGTATTGTAACGTTATTGTACCCAAGGCTTAATTATACAACTTGTGATTACATATTGTGATTACAAAGATTACATGATGATTTACAACTACGGTTAAATATTTTATAATTTAATAATGACAGCGATTCACCTTAGTCCACAAGGTGACACGTAGTATCAGCTACGATACAACGACCTTTTAGGATGATATTGCACATTCTAACGGATGACGTTCTTAAACGTCTATTATATTTTACATTTTCTAAATGTTATTTTACTGTGGTAAATACTAAATATATACACATTTAAACTTTGTTTATATAAAATGTAGCCTACAGGTTGCGGTTATGGGTGTGCTTCAACAGGCGATTGATCACATGACTAATCTCTAAAGGTTTACTGGATAGAAGAGGAATTGGGCAAACAGCGTTTTGCTGTGTGCTGAATAAATACCACGGATTTGTTCCACAAATACCACTCGTTCGAGCCTCTCTTTTTGTTGTTGTAAAAAACAATGGGTGACTCCAAATGTACAGCTCTGGAAAAAATTAAGAGACCACTGCAAAATTATCAGTTTCTCTGGTTTTACTATGTATAGGTATGTGTTTGGGTAAAATGAACATTTTTGTTTTATTCTATAAACTACTGACAACATTTCTCCCAAATTCCAAATAAAAATATTATCATTTAGAGCATTTATTTGCAGAAAATGACAACTGGTCAAAATAACAAAAAAGATGCAGTGTTGTCAGACCTCGAATAATGCAAAGAAAATAAGTTCATATTCATTTTTAAACCACACAATACTAATGTTTTAACTTAGGAAGAGTTCAGAAATCAATATTTGGTGGAATAACCCTGATTTTCAAGCACAGCTTTCATGCGTCTTGGCATGCTCTCCACCAGTCTTTCACATTGATGTTGGGTGACTTTATGCCACTCCTGGCGCAAAGATTCAAGCAGCTTGGCTTTGTTTGATGGCTTGTGACCATCCATCTTCCTCTTGATCACATTCCAGAGGTTTTCAATGGGGTTCAGGTCTGGAGATTGGGCTGGCCATGACAGGGTCTTGATCTGGTGGTCCTCCATCCACACCTTGATTGACCTGGCTGTGTGGCATGGAGCATTGTCCTGCTGGAAAAACCAATCCTCAGAGTTGGGGAACATTGTCAGAGCAGAAGGAAGCAAGTTTTCTTCCAGGACAACCTTGTACTTGGCTTGATTCATGCGTCCTTCACAAAGACAAATCTGCCCGATTCCAGCCTTGCTGAAGCACCCCCAGATGAGTCCAATTTTCAGCTTTGCCCAACACCTGGTCGTCTAATGGTTAGACGGAGACCTGGAGAGGCCTACAAGCCACAGTGTCTCGCACCCACTGTGAAATGTGGTGGAGGATCGGTGATGATCTGGGGGTGAACCCAGTCAACCAAATATAGATTTTCCCTAGCTTTTGTGATGTGCAGTTCGTGAACGACTCGTTCTTTCTGGTTCAAATAAACCTAGGTAAACAATCTTAATGCGGTCTACATTGATTGGTTTTGTGTCATTGAATCAGTGAATCAAATGAACGAAATGAATCAATTCACCAAACTGAACTGAATCAAATGAATCGAGACACTAAAAGGAATCCATCACTGCTCCGCACTACTACCAGGCAAACTTAGTAGATTACCGATTCACTTATTGTCCCGCCCATCGAGCATGATTGACGGTAGCTCGAAAAGATTGTGCAAAAATGAAAAGATGAAATAAATAAAGAAATAAAAAACGAAATAAAAAGTGAAATAAATACAGATATAAAAAACGAAATAAAAAGCGAAATAAAAAACGGAATAAATAAATAAATATATAAGTAAATAAATAAACGGAATAAAGAAAGAAATAGATAAATCATTAAATATATTTCAGTTTCTACTGATTTATATATTTATTTAGTTTTATATTTATTTATTTATTTATATTTGTATGTATTTATTTCGTTTTTTATTTATTTATTTATTTCGAATTTATTTATTTATTTATTTATTTTTTAATTTTGGCACAAATTATCCTCCATAGTATCCACCCGGCATTCGAAACGACTACTGAATTGAGAACAAGATTGAAACCCTAACTGTCACACACAGACAATCATCTGCTAGAAACACGTAACCATACATTTGGGTTGAAAGGCAAACCTGAGACATAAAATGTGTTTTATTTACAAGTGAGCTTTTCCACTTGCTTCGCCAAGTATCAAACTATATTGAATATGGAGTTCAAATAACATGTTTCTGCTAACATTTAAGGTGTAAAGCAATATGGGTTCAGTCTATTAACGTAATCTAATTTAAAGTATGGATTTGTATTGACATGTTTATAGTGATAACAGCCATACCAGTCTTATATCCATGGTAAGAATAAGCTTGTATTTTATTTTATTTTTAAGGGGTTTTTTTTTTGTAGGAATTCCTTTTACAGGCTAATCTCTTGCCAGTTCTTTTTTAGACGTATAGGTTATGATAGTCTGGAATGGATGAGAACCAGTGGGATATTCTGGAATCCGGACAAGGTGGCATTTCATTGATAGAAGGGATAAGTAACCCGGTTCTTGCTACAGTGGTTCTCTGTGGTGCATTTCTGGGTGGACTTATAATTCTTCTTTGCAGGTGAGGATGATGGCTTTAGTGTATTATCCAAATATGCTGTAATGTAAAAGTTATAATGGGTCGCAGTTTATTCATAATGGTGCATCTTAGTTGAGCGGCTCATGAAAAAACAAGGCTCTTTACATTAATTTACTGATAAAATAGTATGTACTGAGGAGAATAACACTTTTTTTGTTGTTTTAAAAAATCACCATGGATTGCATCAACGACCTATATGTGTATTATTCTGAAATTACCCCTTAAAGTAAGTGGTTGGTGTCATCCAGAGGATGTTAAGTTATATTAACTGTAGACATTAACAGCTAACAGCTCCCCCCCCCCCCATATCAGCAGATATTGATCTTGTTCCTTTTTCATTTGCAAACTTTTCCAGGAATGAACAGGAGAACATCCACCCTGAAAACCAGGCACGAGTGACTGCTGTTCGACAACATTTACAGTCCCAACAGGTGGAGTTCAGTAATATAATCAGTCTCCACTAATTTATTGGGCAAGTCCACACAAATACAGACAGGGCACTGATAAGTGAGTAGGTGCAAAGGAAATGCCTGTCAAAGCTGAACAAAATGCTTAAATCTAAAATGTCTGAGATATACTTTGTGCCTTTAAAATCAGTGCAGAAAATAAACACATTATAATTGTTTTATTGCTCTAAAACATGCACTAAACATCTTTAATATCTAATTTACAAATGCATTTTAAACATTAAAGATGTAAAATGTAACTTTTTTTTCATTATTATTTTTGAATGCAGCCAATCAAATACTGACAATTTCAGAGTTTTCTAAAGCATTATCATGAAAATAAATACTTTCTCAACAAAGTACTCTTCTCAGAAACCAAACATGCTGCTATATTGGTTCTGCTTCCCACTGTGGAACAGACATTTTAATATATAAAATAAGGTCACCACAAACTAATCAAATATTAAAAACCAACAAACAAATGTTGTCTGAGAAGGCTCTTTAAACAAAAACTTAAGCTCTTTGTTGTAAAGTTTTTCAGCTGCCCCACACTGCTGTCCTCTCCCCATAAGTTTCTCCCTGAGCAGCACTGCTGTCTGATCCAGGTCTGTTTTTTTAACCCCTTCTTTGCCTAGCCAAAACAAAAACAATTGCAGGGTTCTCCCCAGGAATTCTGTACAGCCGGGTGGCAGAACATTATAGCCGGTAGCACTTTTAACGGAAAAATAAACTTCCCTTACCTTAAATATATAATACGACAAATAATTTTAATAATGTGTTGTCTTTCGTTGACTGTATCTGGTTGCGCTTTATTTGCTACGTTTTCTTTTTCATTATTGTTTTTTATTATGGTAAATTACCGTGCTTATTTAGGCACTCTACGATTTGACTGAGGAAAGACAACGTAGGTTTATTGGAGTTCACAAAAAAAACAGTAAGCTTGTCTCTTCTTTTTTAAATTAATTACTGAGCTTATTCATTTAAATTGTTTTCTTTATATTAAGTTTTCAAGGCATTTTGTTAATGCAGGTCTGTTTTTGTTTTTCGCTGTTCTACATTTTCTGAAAGCAACTGTTCATTTTAACAATTTTTTTTACACAACAGTACTCACACCCGTTTGGTCACCATCATAACTGTTTCATGAAACCGGAGTGTAATAACCCAGCACCTCTGTACTTAAGCATTTGTATGTCAGCTGACAAGTGTTCAGCTGATACCCCATCACGCCTTTCTTCTTAAAGGCGTACAGCCTCTTTACATGCACCTGGGTACATATTTTTGCGATATCACAACAAAAGGAATAAGCTTTTTTTATTATTATTTATTTATTTTTGGTGCATATGTATAGCTAATATGTACTATGTATCATAGTACAATAATATGAAAAAAAAGGACTGAATGATAATACCCGAAAATAATCTTAATATTGTATTAGGCGATTGATTGCACCGATCGTCGGCTTATTTTGAAAACCTTGCATTCATTGTCACACTTTGTGCTTTGAAAATAACTGGTTATTTTTTTTAGCAATCTTTTTTAACGTTTTAACCTCTCGAAGTGCTTAACGCAGAAAACACACCCGCTCAGCTCTCTGATTGGTTAAATGTTTTGTCAAGACGTAGCACAGCTGTCATGTGGTTCCAATGTTATTTTTTTTCACCCAGCAACGTGCAAGTGATCTAGTCTGCTAGAATCGCAATCAATCCTTATTGTTAAAGGCACAGTAGCATCTGCAAGACGGGCAGATCAGGTTTTTTCAGCCAGGCGGCGACAGCCACTTCACCGGGCGGCCTGCCAGGGCCTGGGGAGAACCCTGATAAATATTAATGTCAGAATCTTCACCCTGTCATATTTTACTATTACAAATGCTCACTCATACAGGACACATACTGTTCATCTACTTTTTTGTTCGGGTTCAAGCTCAAGTTCCGGTTCAGGTTCAAGTGTACTTGAAGGAGGCTTGGTGGTCCAGTGGTTAAAGAATGGGACATGTTACCAGGAAGTTCCAGGTTCAATCCCAGCCACTGACTCACTGTTTGTGACCCTGAGCAAGTCACTTAACTTCCTTGTGCTCTGTCCTTTGGATGAGACATACTACCAGGGTCCTACTGTGAGTGACTCTGCAGCAGCAGTTGTGATGCATAGTTCACCCCCTAGTTTCTGTAAGTCACTTTGGATAAAAGCGTCTGCTAAATGACTAAATAATAATACTGTTTTGTTCTGAAATACATTTAGATTTGCAGTTGATGAATAATGCACACATACTGCAGATTTCGATAACAAGAATACATTGTAAAAGTCAATGCAGTATCTAGCAAAAGTTAGAGTTTTATTCATAGGCAAAAGTAATGGTAAACCAGTCTTGTTTTTTTTTTTTTTTAAAGAAAATATGACCCTACCTCTTTTTCCTGGATTTGCCTTCCTCTTATTGTCTTGTTACAGATGTAAGATTTTGAAAATGTTTCAGCCTATTTTATCTGCTGTTCTTTCAGGATGCACCTGCACAACACCGACAGCAGTTCTACGCAGACATGTCCTGTCCAGTCTGTTTACAACAAGCCTCGCTGCCTGTTGAAACCAACTGTGGTCACCTATTCTGTGGTCAGTATGTTTGCTCAAATTGTCAAAAGTCTTGTGTGTGAGAAAGATTTAAAGCTGTAATGTAAAGGCTCCATGAGCCGTGGTTTTATTTTATTTTCACCAGCCTTTTACCAGTACAAGCTCAAGTTCGTATGCTGCTTAGATCACATGTTAAATGAAATTGATCAACACATGTCAGATGATCTGTGTTGATGACTCCAGAAGACCAGGTTCGGACAAACTTGTGTTAGTTTGTCAGTTTGTTCTATGCTACTGACACTTTTTCTCTAAAGTACTGTAGCTTGTGATTAATGGCTAGTTATCCATCATTTCAGTCAGCCTATAGTGTTGTTCCATATGTTGTCCAGAAGAGGTCTCACCTGCCCATAGTAATAATAAGCAATAATTATTATTATACTAATAAGATTCAGATTTAGTTCCATGCCCTTCCTGATATGTGACTCGTGCATTTTACTTTTTTATTTATTATTATTGTAAATGTCAATTTATCCATTTTAAGGTATTTCATATTTTGGAAACAGTGCAGTATTGTCATATTTATATTGTGTCAATGTATTGCACTAGGTTTAATAATACATTACATGAAATATATTAAGCAATATATTATAATTCTGAGTTTAAGTTGATCTATCTATCTATCTATCTATCTATCTATCTATCTATCTATAATATATCCACGGCTCGTAATGGAATGTGAAACAAGCAATGTGATTTGTCGAACAAGGTTCCAGCTGTCCGTATATTGGATGGATACGGACAGCTGGAGCCTTGTCACATATTCAAAATCACTGCGCTGCCTCACAGAATTTAAACTAAATATCGGTAGCCATCTTGCTTACACTCACTTACAGATGTACAGCTGTAACTGTGAAACTGAGAGATCAATTACCTGCAAAAAATACCAATACTGAAGATTTACCCATGGCTGGAGTTTAATAACGATAGTGATCAAATGAATTGTTCGGTCTGCAGTGTAGTTTGCGAACCGCTGTTACAAAACCTGTACAAACAATGCGGCTTTGGTCACGCTGATAGTCATTACGTTTAGAGAAAGTCTAGTGAGGCATACAAAGAAGAGAACACCATACCTACTGTCAAGCATGGAGGTTGTAATATCCTTCTATGGGGCTGTTTTTCCTCTATTGGCACAGGAAATTTAGTTCCAATATATGGTAAAATGGATTCTTTAGCATACCAAAAGATATTGGCCAATCATCTGAAACCCTCTGCTACAAAACTTGGTTTAAAGTGCAACTAGACATTCCAACACAACAACGACCCAAAGCACACATCAAAATCTACTTTAGAAGGATTAAAGATCAATAAAATCAAGGTTCTGGAATGGCCTAGTCAAAGTCCTGATCTAAATCCGATTGAGAATCTTTGGTATGAGTTGAAGAAGGCTGTGCACAAAAGAAGTCCTTGGAATTTGAATGAACTGGAACAATTTTGTGTTGAAGAATGGTCAAAAATTTCCAGAGTGCCCTATAGCCTAGAGGTCGCTGGTTTGAGTCCAGGCTATTCCACTGCCGAGTGTGGACGCGAGTTACCGGGGGCGGCGCACAATTGGCCGTGTGCCGCCCGGGGGGGGCTTAGGTCGCCCACCAGCGACCCCTGTAGACTGTCCGAGAGCCTAAGGGCCTGCCTGTTAATTGCCCAGAGCTGCGTGGTCCTGAGGTGACTGCATGGCAGGCCTGCAGAGTGAAAAGAAGCGGACAGCTGACGGCACATGTATCGGAGGACGCGTGTGTCCGTCTTCGTCCTTCCCGAGTCAGCGTGGGGGTGGCAGCGGTGAGCCGGGTTGAAAAAAACAATAATTGGGCTTACCAAATTGGGGATGAAAATAAGAAAAATAATTGGGAGAAAGAAAAAACACAGTAATCATGCCAAAAGCTCATTGACAAATATCATAATCATTTAAAAGAGGTATTATTGCTACAGGTGCCTCAACTAGCTATTATTTTCATTTTCCTTGTCGGGGTATGAATACTTTTGAATTAGCATTTTTGGATTTTTGTAAAAAAAATTGCTGACGTATCTAATTGTAACACAAATAAACCTTGAGCAGTTGGTGTGTCTGATACAAATACTGAAATTACTGGGTCAGAATAACAATTTTCATATTTTTTAACGTTTGCTTTAAATTCATTAGGATCCTGCATTATTGCATACTGGAGACATGGGTCATGGCTTGGAGCTGTTAATTGCCCAATCTGTAGACAAATGGTAAGATTTGCTATTATTTTGATATTTAGAAGCAGTGCTTTATACCTGAAGCACTATACTTGCAGATAGAGTGAATTATGTCTGTTTTATTTGACAATATTTTAGTTGTATTGGGTCACTCCAGATCAAGCCAATGAAGAGGTGTTGCTCGATCTATAGCATTAATGGAATTCATTTTTTTTTATTGGAAAGCCCTTGAAACAAGTTGAAATTATACTAACATTATTTCTTTTGACACACTTGTGCTGTAACATCTTAAGGTGTACTTATGTATTATATAGAATGTGAATAGATGGTCCACAGGAAGCATGTCTATTGTTCTATTAAAAGATACCACATCAACATTTTCTTTCTTAAAATTGCTATAGAATACAACAACCAAAAACTTGTTTGTAATGTATTGTTATTTTTAATGCAGGTGACTTTGCTGTTTCCATTGTTTCAAGAGCAAGACCAGCCCCAGCAGCAGGAGGCAGGCCAGATACTTCAGGATGTCAACGACTACAACCGGAGATATTCCGGACAGGCCAGACCTGTGAGTAAAGATGACGATAAAAAGCTTGATGTTATTTTTTTATGGTAGTTGAAGTTGTGGTGTGTTATTTATTTCCTAGGCATAGACTTACTGATTGGGTCGGAATTATATCTTGCAGTTTTTTTTGTTTTTTTTTTAACTAGAATCCTTTACCATTGTAACATATTGTATATGGTTCTGTCTCCTGAAATTTGATTTGATTTGATTTAGGGAATCATTAGTATTTTCAATTATTTACTAAAAAGCCGTGCTTAATCTCTATAGGGCTGTGCTTCAAAGGAGCATCTTGTGTCTTACTATTTTATTGTATTTTTTATTTAAAACAGATTTTTAACCAATACAAGAATATACCAGAGAAATAAACTACCTTTGATCCAAAGATATCTTTGTCAACAAATATCCCAAATTAATGCAAGTCAGTATAAATCAGCCAGTTTGCTCTATAGAAAAGCTGTGTAGCAGAGCTAGAAACACACATAGGAACTGATCTGATTGTAGCTTTCTCATCTAATAATAACACACATGTTTTGAGGTTTAAGAATGTAAAAAACAGTTTCACAAAACTTTCTGAAATATATCCATACACCCAAAAAGTTATTTATTGTAAATGCCGAATAAATAAAAGGGAAATAAATAATTGTTTTTGTAATTCATATATTTTATTCTAAACTGTTATCTTTCTATACCAATTAACTTAATCCTAAACTGCCAAACTAAAGTAAAAAAAAAAAAAAAAAAAAAAAAAAAAAGCCTACAGTACCTTCTACTGGCTCGCCTCCACTTTCCCCTTTCCATTCAAACAAATTACACATATTTATCAAAACATAAATAAAGACTACTTATCAGAAATCATCCATTACAGCTAGTTTTCCACAAAAAATGTGACACGGTTGAGCCATGTTAATTCAGAATTTTTGAAAAAAACAAACATGGAGTTGGAATATGTATTAAATAAATAAAAATAAACACTTTAAACAAAACAAGTTGTCATAGGGTGCTTACAGAAGTATTTTAAAAGTCTGTTCAGCTTTTTCCAGTTGAATCTTTTGTAAGGCTTCACCAACAACCCACTCTTTCACCACAGAGCTCCCTGAAAATCATCAAATACAGCAGTGTCCTGCCTTTTATTACAGGCTAAAGGGCTTCAATTTTTATGGATCAATTAAATATTTTTTCAAATGGAGCCTATGCACAAGATAACCTCTGTGTACATGATAAGATGTAACGGAATTTTGACAAACCCTTGACGACGATTCCTCATACCTGATGTATCATTTTTCATTTTCCTTTCTTTTTAGCTGATGGATCACCTCCGAGATGTCCCAACATTGCTGCGCCATGCCTTCAGGGAGATGTTTTCAAGGGGGGCATTGTTTTGTATGTTTCAAATTCGAATCCTTCTCTGCCTGGTCGGTGCTTTAATGTACCTTGTCTCACCCCTGGATTTAATTCCTGAAGCTCTCTTTGGAATCCTGGGTTTCATGGATGACCTTTTTGTGATCGTCTTGTTTTTCATCTACATCTCCATCATGTACAGGGAAGTGGTGACGCAAAGGCTGGTCATGTGAAGTATCAACCAGGGTCACTGGAGATGTTGAAAATCTCCAAGGCATGTCAAGGATGTCAAACTTGCCCATTGCTTCTGTATCTTACGCAATATATTAAAACACCACCAGGGTCAAGAAACAGTTGAATCTCATCACTTGAGTACTTCTTAATAGATTGCTGTAAGTTTACAGCCCCACACAGTTTTATCTTTCGCCTCAGGATCAGCTCATGTTATTTTTCATTGCTTACGCTTTTGGTGGCAAATAATCATCTTGTAGTGAGGCAGGGTAACCCTTTTGTGACATTGTTGCTTGGGGGTTTCCACATCCTATAATGTTTTACTGTTCAGCACTAAACAGCATGTTCTCAGTTAAGCTGTTTGTTGATAATTCCTCAGATCATCAGGGATAAAGATAAACCAAGCAAAAATAGTCAGCCTGTATGTGTGACATCAGGTACGCTTATTTTCTTTTTACTGGAAAAGCTACAGCACCCCTATTATTTTCAACTGTCGGAACATTAGTTCTGTACAGAGACAGCAAATTTCAGAACAATGTCAGAAAAATAAATCTAATTTTTAAAAAGGAAAATCAAGATTTGTTTCTGACTTTCTAAATATATTTTTTAGGCAGCTGCTGGTAATATTTTTTATTATTATTATTTATTTATTTTATTTCTTTTTTCAATTTTAAAAGCATCTCACAATTTAAAAATGCCGTAATCTTGCTAATGTGGAAAAATATCAAGTTGCATGACAACTCCTAAGGATCCAGTTTATTTTGTTAATTTTCATGTGCGGACTCAAACCCCTCTTTCCCTCTGTCGGCCTAGATGTACTTTTAATGTTTGCTGATATGAGAGGAAGTTACTGCATCACTCAACAAGCCCTGCCACATTCAATGCAGAAGGCCTTGCACAGATTGTGTCATTTACAATTAATGGGAATGTTGCTTAATGGGCTAGCTTGCTTACTTTCCAGAAATTACTGTATCAATCTCCTGCTTATTTCCACTACCATAATATCAAGGAAGAAAGCACATGTGGGGGAAATAAACTGGAAACACTCATAATGTTGTACAGTGAACATCACAAATAGATAAGGACACCGATTTAAAAAAAAAAACATACAAGTGTAATTTGTGTACTTTCTGTTCTTTGTTTAAAAATATGTTTTGACAATACTGGAACTTTCTAGTTTTCATCAAGTATAAATCCTTAAAGGTGAGTGTGTTTTTGTCCAATGTACGTGATGTTTTGAACTCAAACTGCCTCAGGCTTAAGTAGCATTTTGAGCACAACACATTTAGCTTTTTCTGCTCACTTACTCACACTCTGGTTTATGGATCCTTACTCTTGCTTCACCATGTACACAGGACATGTACAATTATAATTAATTGTACCATCTGCTGACTCAGTACCAGGAAGCAGCTAGAGCCAAATACATCTACACACACTTTTTATATTAGATTTCAATGGTTCATCCCGTCTATGGTTTCCGCTGCATATTGGAGTTCAGTCTGTACACAATATCCTTCCATATGTATACTTTAGGGCTCTATGCCCACCTGTAGCTAATGGCATCAGTCTTGCCACGTCACGTGCTGTTCTCAATCACATCAAGAGTTGCTTTACAAAACCCCAAATTGCTGCAAGTGGCCAGTTCTGTTGCACAAATCTGACATTTATGAACATGGTAATTGATGCCCAGAGCATTGTAGATGCATCAATTACTGTTGAATGACATCTGATCCAACTGTTTTCATTAGCTATGATGAGTAAATATGAAGTAAATATGAACACAAGTACATTACATATATATATATATATATATATATATATATATATATATTCCCCTAATTTTAATCTAACCTTAGTTTGATACATTTAAATGAACCCGTTTATACATGTTAGTTGTACGTTCTAAGCTTTCTTGTTACTCCAAATAGAATGGAACTGTCAGCGAGGGTATTTGCTGCTGAAGCGTAACAAGAAATAACAGTATTTCCAGATATGAAACAGCTGTTAAATTAATTTAAGGATTAAAAAAGTGTACAAGACAAGGCAAAATGATCTGTCTCCTTGTATGTACGACAGCTAATTTCACAGCTTTTAACCACCACTTGAAGGCCTCTTAAGCTTGCTTTGCTTTCTCAAAAGTAATTAAAAAAAAAAAAAAACACATAAGGTTGTGTTTCTACCCAGACAATTAAAGCCTTGTACATGAAAGTGAAGATGAAATAACACAATATTTAATATGAAATGAGGTTGTGCATATTAGTGACCTGGATCGAATGTTAGCAGTCTAAATGTACTTTTTTGTACTTGTTAAAAACAGTATATAAATGGTTTGAAGTTTCAAGGTAGAGGGAGGGAAGCATTTTGGCCCACTATTCAGTGCTGCAATTGTTAGTAGCAATGTCATAATGTTTTAATGTGGTCCTGGTCTGACAAAGAGGAATGGCATTTCACTCCACCCGCTGAGCATGTCTCCGCTTACGATGTGGAAAAGGCATAGTGCCGGTGAAATAGAAGTGTTAACAGTTTAAATGTTTAGAATTTTACCTAATTACAAAAATATGCATGCCGTGTTAACCTCTGTGTGTATACAGTAGTAATTGTACAATGTAAGGCTAATTATTTGTTTATATTCCATATTTATTCAATTATCCATAAACCACAGATAATAGTGATAATTGTCTTGTGATGCCTTTTCTGAGGTTACTTGTTAAAGTTGCTGTTCTTCAATCTCAAAGCTTGTATCGTCAGTCATGGAAGTCATTAGCTATATTTACAATGAAAATAGAGGTAGCATGCTATGGTTGTTGCACTATTATTACTGAAAAAAAAAAAAATCCCTTGACCCAGTCCTTTTTTATTTTGTTAAGGGTTTACAACAATGTGCTGTGCCAGCCATTGTATGGTAATTAAGGAGGGACTGCTAATACAGTAGAACTCCAGAGTTACCAACACCAAACTTACGAACTGACTGGGCTACCGAACACAAGGTATGCAATCATTCAACCATGCGTTCAGTGCAACCAGAAAGGTGCTCCCAGATCCAGCTAGAGGGTGAGGAGGCCGGGGAAATTTCCAAAACAAAACAATTCACAAAAACAAGTACCAGTGCCAGCCCTCAGTCCTGCACAGGACCATTTGCGTTCGCGGCCACCACCACACACTATGTGCTTCTGTGGTAGTTTAATGAACCCGGCAGCGCAGGCGCTGTCAAATTCAATACTTGAAATACATAGTGAGAAACATTGGATGTGTGTCTATGACTTGCAATGGTCAGTATATGCCTCAATCTTGCTCTAAAAAGCATTTTACAGTAGTTCTTATTTGGAAGTGTGGATTTGTTGAATAAGTTGCTCTGTCAGTTTTAATGTTATTTCTCAGTTCTGTACTGTAGTGAAGCTTGGACCCTGAGCGGTGTGTATTATTTTGACATTATTTTGGTTCAATTGAACCAGGGGTGTCATTTCACAAACATTCTGGGGGGGGGGCAAAGCTTTGTCAGCATTGAATGTTCTCTGTCCCAAATAGCATAATGACTGAGAAAAAACAGATAGTAGTAATTGGGCCTGTTTACAACAGGATAGTGTGCTGTGCTTTGTCAACATCCTCATTCTTAAAATCTAAAATATCACAATGCAGAAGACATCACTACCCGTGGGATCACAGTGCTGTGGAACAAATGATGCTCGGAAACAAAGAGAACTTGAGTTTATTGTCAACCTAGGATAGACAATCATGACATCGTCCTCAGGATCTTGAAAAATTCCAAGTTTACTGTACTGTGTTTACCATTTTCTACGCTGCTAAAGAAGAGATCATGTCTGAAACATCCTGAAATAAATTACGTTTTAATCATTTAAACCTTGCATATACTCAAAAAATCCTCTGAATTTTTACTGACAATTGGTGAAATATGGTCTTCTGCAAATCATCCATTTTTTTTATCGCTCCTCTACACTGTCTACGCTTTGTTCTTCCTCCACCTTGCACAGGTTATCTACATCCAGTTCATTGTTTACAAATCATTGACAAAAGCGCCTTCTGTGGCATCGCAACATCGCATTTCATTTTGAATTTACCGACTTTCCTTGATGAAAACTAGTCCACATCTGGGAGGTTACTTGACACCTGAGGACCTCTGATTTTTAGTCCCATTCGAATCATGCTTTAGTTATTTTTTATGAACATGAATCATGCCTTGTGTGGTGACATGGCCCATCATGCTACTGGTTGCTTTACCCTTCAGAAATCCATTTCTTGTAACAGACTCTCACTAACAAAATAGAAGCATTTGTGGCTGGCACTTTGAAGTCATCTGGATTTGCCTGTTCCTCTGTTCCTCATGGAGAGACAATTGGAGAGACAGTCAAATTCTGCCAACTAACCTACATTTACAAAACATTTGTGATGTAAAACACATTGTAGGAAGTGGCACATTTTCTTAAATCATTTTTTTCTAGCTTTTAGAACACTTACACAATTCTCAATTTCTCTAACGCCCAGGGCGAATTGCATTCATAGATGTAGGTTGCAATACAATATACAAATGTCCAATATGGAAGTTCCATGAGTGCACCTAATGAGAACTGAGTGAGTTCCAGGAATTGGATTGCACTGGCTTCTACAGTTCACTTGCAATGTACTGCAAGGGGAACTAAAGGAAATGGGCTAGTCTCTGTTATGTAGTTATGAAAGAATGTATCTAACTTAACATAAACACGTCTTCATCTTAAGAGAGGTATTCATTTCTGTCCTTTTAAAGTCTGTTATATTCCAAACTCTAGGCTGTCAGGGAATCAAGTTGGTAGAACTGCCTTTGTCAGTCAAAGTCTTTGAATGTCATTTCAAAAGGACAGAACAAAAATTGTGACAAGAAGCAGAGCTGTCAGGGATTCACTAATAATAACATGACAAAATAACCTTTAAAACACTGTTTATTCACAAATGTGTTTTGGGTGGAATCTATATTGAGTAGTGCTTTGCATTGATTACAATGATGTTCAATAATAATATTTCTTTCCCATCAGTAAAGCCTGTTATACTGCACTCGCACAACACGTTGTAATTAAAAACAGAAGAAAGCTGTGAACACATTTTGTTATCTACTGTGCTATTATCTACTATAGCAGCTTACTAACATGTTCACTTTCTAATCATTCCCAAAGTGAGATTAAGTGGGTTGAAAATTAAAGTGATTGATAAAAGCATACAACTTTTTTATTATTATTATTTTGTAGGGTACTTATTATTTTTTCCAGTAGATGGCAGTGTTGTGCTTTTCTCTACTTGGTTACTATTACTGTAATTTGCATACTGTGGAGTGCTGTAGTCAAAAAAAATAAATGTATGGGACAGTTGTACTTTTTGTTTTACTTTTTAAGTTGTCCATTTCTATTTGACTATAGTGTTCTGTGGCTCAACCACAGAACATTATTTTAAAAACAAGGAAGTCGCTCAGTTCATTAGACTAGGTTTCAGTTTTGCTTTAACAGAAAATAAAGTAATTTATTTTCAAAGATATACAGACAATTTTATGTGTACCTGTGACAGGGTAACCCCCGCCCCTGGGTGTATTTGGTTTATTTTGTATAGTTTGGGTTATGTAGCACAGGCGAGTTAAAGTGTATATTGGCATGTGGGCTCGGGGTCATAATTAGTTCACGTGCATACTGTGCCAGGGCCAGATTGAATGATTAGCAATTTAGTCCCAGCACAGATTTGTCACTCTGGGGTAGTGTGATCAGAGGCGGAACGTGAGACGTGAGATAAGAAACTAATATCTAAAAACAATTGCTACCCGTGCTGGTTTTACACCACCACGATACTTGTTTGCTCCGTGGCTGTTTGTCTGTTTGTTTTGTATCAGTGTTCTGGTTTGTTCAAACCTTTTATTTGTTTATTTATAATTAAACTTGCGCATCAGCGCCTTCACTCACCTCAGACTGTGTCCTGTACTTCCTGCAAGTCATCTGGGACACAGTACCCAACAAATGTTATGTGCATATTGAGAAATGCATTAATAAACAACTCACTGTATGCAAATATTATTATCACAGAACACTGAGCTCTGCTATTGGCCTAGCATATAGTATTTTTTATTATTATTATTCCAATTAGCATGCATATTGTCCAGCATGCCACTGTGATGTTTGCACAATCTGTCCTAATTTTGTCCTGTAGTCCAGTTTCTTAGTGTCTATTACTGTCTTTCAGGTTTCCCCACAAGAAGTAATCCAAAGGCATCAAGCCACTCCACAGGGCCTCTGCAACCTGTCTAACCACCTTGAAACATGTTGTATAAGTAGGTAGAAGCAAGACATATAGTACACTTAGCGCAATATACACTGCCTGGCCACCTGTACCTAATATCGGGTTGGGCCATCGTTTGCTTTGACCACAGCCTTGACACGACGGGAAAGTGTCTCCAGGGATGATCCTGTTAAGTTAATAATATTTCATGCAGTTGGTGCAGAGAGATAGGCAGAGGTCTGTGATGAAAAACGCATCATTCAAGTCCATCCCAAATATGTTCAATTGGCTTGTGGTGGAAGATGCCTGAAGTCTGTGTCATGCTCCCCAGAGCACAATTTCTGCACAGTGGAGAGGTGGAATACCGTCTTAAAAGCAGTCTTCACCATTAGGGGAAGAGGGCAGCATTGTTGGGTGGAACTGATCCATAACAATGCTTGTGTAGAGAAATCAAAGAACCCAGGATATACCAGGGGGATATTCACCATTCCAGGACAATGCCATATCCACTCGGGTAGACAGGTCCTATAAAGTGGCCAGGAAGTTTATGAATTGCCTTTTAAATATATTGCATGTATTTGTATGTATTGAACCCTGGAAAGAATGTATTTTCAGGACAGGAGTGTACAAATAGAACTAGAATATACCTGCAATACCAGCAAACAAAGCCCAAACAGAATCTCACTGAAAACATGGCAACCTGTTTTATGCAGCCACAGGCAATCAGTCTTTTAGGTGACAGCTTCATTCAGGTTTCACCAGTAAATATTACGTGTAGAATAATGAATATTCTTTGTATCAAAAAGGGTTTCCAATTAAGCATTCATACCGTACTAATATACAACAAATTACAAAATTACAAAAAAAACAATCAGATCAATAGATCAGCCCCTTAGGCTTGCAGTCCAGAGCATGTGATACATAAACAAAGTATCCATGTGGAAACAGTTATTAAAGTGTGATGTGGGTTGTGGTTGTGTGGTTGGGTTCTTGGAATGTTCCTCAGGTGGAAGGTGGGATCATTTGAGAATTTGTGAGGCAACATCTACCTTTCCCAGACTTTAATAATTAATAATGTAGGATAAAGGCTCAAACAAAGCCATAGGCAAATGACCAACAGTACCTTACAGTGAAAGCCACATACCCACAAAGTTTACTTTAACATGACATAAACCTGACATCTTTACAATTGCACACTCAAGTACATGTTAAGGCAGTGAAAAAAAAACAAAAAACTTTTCAGTTCTGAAGAAGACAAACACACCCACAGGCTGGTACAGTATGAATGATAACACAAAGCCAGGTACTGAAACCCAACACCTCAAACACAACTATGCTTGGAAGTCTCCAGGATCCTTATTTCAATTAAGGTAAATAAAAAAAGTCCTTACTTTATAAGATGAGTACTCAACTCATCCTACACAGCAAAGGATTGTAATGAAGGAAGGGGAGGGGGGCTGTATGATGTGCTGCTATGTTCATTAACTTTTACCCATTAAAAATGGTAGCAGCAACAACATACAAGAGCATCAGCAGTTTCTGAGAGTGTAATTGCTTGGTTTATTCATAGAATGTTAAAAGGGATCATTATCTCCTTTTAATTGGTGACTGTCAGTGAAGAACTAAATCAGGTTGGCTACAGACAGTAGGCGGGCCCAAGGCAAACTTTCACATCAAGCTCCCCAATTCACCGCAACCCTGGCCAACCATCAGTCCTGCAATTCAGTCATGTGTCTCTGTCAATCATTGTTTAAATGCCATTGCAACCCAATTAATTTCACTGAGGAACTTTTCTGTTTTAAACTCTGGTGTCCAGATGTGACAACCTACAGTACTGCATCACATATACACCAGATGATATCACTGAGGAGGGGAGGGGGAAGTACAAATGGTAACATGATAAAAATGACCTAGCTTTTTGACACATCATCACTATTACATTATTTCCCATTTCTAAAGTCTCGAAAAGGTGTTTTAAGTACTAGTCA
Source organism: Acipenser ruthenus (assembly GCF_902713425.1). Lineage (NCBI taxonomy): Eukaryota > Metazoa > Chordata > Actinopteri > Acipenseriformes > Acipenseridae > Acipenser > Acipenser ruthenus. Next base: position 31,555,430 of record NC_081190.1, on the reverse strand, counting down.
GTGGTCCATGTATTAATTAGGGTCACTCAATCACATAAAAACTGACCACTAACTGAACCCAGCTGAATCTTGCTTAGCATTATACACTTTTGAAACATAACTAGAACATGTCTTTGCTGTCTCTGAATGGCCAATACATTTGTATTTTTTAATTTTTTTTTAAATGCTGCATATATTTAACAATTACATGTTGTTTCAGTAGTTAAGATTTGGAGAGGGCTGTGTCACTACAGAACCTCCCTGTAAAGCAGCCATTGCTGAGAAAACATTGTAGAATCAATTATATTACACTTCTATTTCCATTCTGCCTTGTTATTCTCCTGCTTTCGTTTCTTATCACCTTATTTTTTTATTTCTTATCCAATTTCTCTTTCATTTAAAATAATTTCTTATGATGATTTCCTATACTGAAACAGCAGTTTGTTTCTGTTTACAGTATCCTTCCAGATCAGCAACGTTTGCTCGGTGTTGTTTACACAGAATGACAACAGTCATGTGACATGTAAAGTGTAGAAATAGAGCAGGTCTATATATATATATATATAATTAAGATAAATAGACGTGGGAAGCCCCGTGCTTCATCTCTGTAGCCTTGGCCACACATACAGTTGCTTGGACACGGCTTACTTCATAGTTGACTGTAATCTATGAGCCTCATTCCCCTCACAATTTATCAGAATTTATCACAATTTGCATATAAGTATAGTAAGAAATATACTGGAAGTAAGAAATTAACCCTGTGGCAGGGCGGAAGCACCTTGACAGCCCTGCTTGGGTGCGATATTGATTTGTATATTTGGTTAAACCCTTTGTTTTGTTAATAAAAGTGTGCATCTGCACTTAAACTGCAACTTTTCGAACTCTGGGTCCACTTCCTGCCATCAGCCAGTGTTACGCCACAACGCTACCGTTTCACACCGTCCTTCAAGTTTTTTAAGGTCAAAGCTATGATAAAAAGCTCAACTCTTGTTCACGTTCATAATAAAATGCCCTTGACACTTCTGATTTTCAAAGAGGAGCCTTGCCTGTAGATCACAGCATTCCAGAGTTTTGAGGCCCCATCCCACAAATGTCTCCTAGTTCATTTCACACCTGTGGACATTTTAGTTTTTTCCCATAAGCATCTTTTCAGGAAAGTGAAATTAAAGCTCTAATGAGCAACCCATACATCAACAAATCCTGTCATTTTGTTCCAATGCAGTTGAACTTGATTTAAACACTTAATTGCTTGTTTTATTCCATGGACTTTTAAATCATTAATACAGACAGGGACAATTAAGAAACAAAATAACCTCTATTTTGATAGGGAACATATTTTCAAATGCACCCCTCTGATTAGCTAAGTAGACTCTTTGAAATCAATACACAGGGTAGGGGCAGAGTATGACTTGTTAAAAACCCCGGACACACACATCTTATTAAACTTATTGCAAAATTCTTCACTTCCACACAAGAAATTGATCTGCAATCTCACATAGTAGTCAGTTTGGAAAGCAGAAGAAATGCAATTTTTAAAAGGTAAATAAATTAATCTAATACCAAAATAATAGTGATTTTAACAAACATTTAGCAGCAGGATACTATACTCTGTATTATAAACATATCAAATAAATGCTTAAAGCGTGTACATGCAGACTGAAAACATTAAATAAACTGCATTTGTGAGTCAACTGACAGCTTTTGGTCATGGGCCTTCAAAATTACAGTGTCTATCCTTAGAAAACCTTAGAGAACACAATCTGTTTCGCTTTTGGTTTTCCCCCAATACAAATGTATGCTTAACAAGATTTCCACCATGAATAACAAAGCAGTGTTCTGGGTGTAGAAGTGTCTGTTAGAAGAGGACATGCTGACAAAAAAGTTACCTTGGTTGAGTCCCATGCAATTAAAAAGAGTAATAAACAGAAGCTTTCAAAATTAAAGAAATGAATAACACAAGCCAATTTCCTTTAATCATCCCAATCTCAATCACCAACAGTCAATTTCCTCAAGTGCTTATACACGTGGGACTAATTGAGTGCAACATTAAAATATGCCCCACTGGAAAACATTTTATATAACTACAAGAGGGCCAACATGTAAAGCAAATAAAATATACAATTAAAATTAGTCTTACCAGACTGTGGTAACAAAATGAAAAACCCATATTCTTCTGCAATTTCATCTCAGTTTACGGTTTGGATCCACAGATTGACGCCAAAGTATTCAGTTCTGCAGACAAATTGTAGCTGAAACTAGAACTTAAAGCAGAAACATAACAACTAATAAAAAAGGAAGAAAGTTCCAATATCCCTAAAGTAAATTAAGAGCAGTATTTTTACTTGATGGAGTCACATTGTTGGTTTAGACAATTATTGGGCTTGCATGAACTTGAATGTTGATTTGGCAGTGTTTCTTTAAAAAAATAAACACTTTTTTGTGATTAACATATTTTATTGAAATGTTTTTTTTTTTTTTTTTATCTCATTAGACACAATAGATTAGCAGAAATAGATTACCTGTTGAAAAATTGAAACTGGTATATTAAAGTTCCAAGTTAGAACCAAAGCACCAAATGTTACTGATTTGTCCTGTCTTCGTAAATTATTTGTGACTCCTAAGAAACATAAATTAAGATTTTGCTACAGGTGTTGGATCATGTCTATATTTACTTCGCTCTCTCCCAGCCAAGAAAAGCAGCATAAAACCAACCCACATCCAGAATGCAATAACTTTCATTTTTAGCAGTCCCATAGTTTTCCTTCATCTTTTTGGTAACAAGTAAGGTCTGTGTAGCCCAATTCATTCACAAATCAGTCTGCCAAACGTCCTTAATATCATTAGTCCAAGGAATTCAATAACCAACAAGTAGAACAATAGACTGTATGCTTAAGTATCATAACATGATTAAATTAGCATCCAAGAGATAAATATCAAACTTACAAGCAAAAACCTTTTGTGCCAATTCATCGCTAGATTAGCTTTTATAATATTCTAATTTCTGTGCACAGTGTCAGAGGAAGTTTTATAGCACATGTAGCACAACAATAAAAAGAAAATGAATATGAAAATTTATTTTATTACTAACGGTTATTTCCTTTTTTATCTAAATATACCCCCCAATTTTCTGGTGGTTTGACTGGCCACATTCTGAGTTTTTCCTCTAGCTTAAAACATTCCACACTTGCTTTTCATGAGACCAATAACAAGTGTTCTAAATGTAAGAATTCTAGATTGAATTACACTCTGATGAAGTCATTTTCCCCTAGAGGAAACATGTGTTCAAATCCAAAAAGGCTCCATATCCTTCCCTAATTATGCACTATCCTTTGTAAGGAATGCCACATTTTTCAGAGTGTTTTCTGTTCCTTTAATTCTGTTGGTACAAATGTTGCTGGTAATACTTTGCCTTGGTCTCGATGCCTGTGTTGTTTTTCCATGCACAATAATAATAATAATAATAATAATAATAATAATAATAATAATAATAATAATAATAATAATGCCCATCCATTCAGCCATTTAACAAAACAGAAAAGGTTATTTTGTATCCACTCTCTCAGAGAGTGCCCCCAATATAAAACTATTAAGCATTGTAATAACAACCTCTGACAAGTTTTCAGCCTCACATTGAAGGTTATTGACAAGTTATTGTCAAGTTACTTATAAAATGTTATAGCTAACTTGAACTCTGCAACTGTTAGAGCTGAAAACAATTAAAAAGGTCTAATTAAGCAAATTATTCAATTTAGGGTCTAATTAAGTAATTGAGAGCTCAATTGGAATGAAAACCAACAGACACAGTGGGTCCCCAGGACCAGCATTGGGCAACCCTGGGGTGAGGCACATGACTTACAGTAACTCACAAGCTGCTTATGCAACACGTCTTGGTTACTAGGCCTAAATAAAAAAAAAGACATGTTGACCAGCCAAGGTATTTTGTCTGAATCCAGGATGATAGATAGATGATGATAGATAGATACACAAATTAAAATACTTTTTTTCAGACCTCAGGGTCCACTGCCTTCCCACCACCTCCTTTGTAACTATATCTCTCTTAACAGGGTTAAGGGTCCTCCATCATCTGGCCTTGGCTGACTGATGTTGGGGCAACTCCTGACAGACTAGATCCTAGGCCAAACTGTATAATCAATCTATGCTTCTTTAATCGATACATTTATCTGAAATGATCGCAAATACAATATCTCTCTAGGGTGAATAAACCTCTTAACTGTCTTTGTATCAGATAGTTTGGCTTGTATCAGATGAAAGTGATGTAACATTAAGATTTACAACATTAAGGTAGTGTACAAAACATAAAACAAACTTAATAAACTGCTAACAAAATCACTGAAAAAGAAAAACAGCTTGAAAGATTTAGGCCTATACCATGGTTAACTGAAGACAGATAAAACATCAACAAGAACAAAAAAATACAAACACAGCACAGAAAACCTTCACAGACATTCACATAATTAAACAACACCTTACAACCATCGGCAAGCCCTGGCAAATTCATCAGATTTTCCCAATGGAGCTTGACCCAATCCTGGCTAATTTTATAGTGAGTCTGCAAGAAAGAACCTAGTTCTCTCAAAAGCATAATTGGCCATCTAGACAGTTTGCTCGCAGTATCACATTTTCCATGGAAATGGTATGCACGGTTCAGCATTTAACATGTACATATGGTTTAATTGTTATTTATCTATATATTATAAACAAAAATATTGAATGGAGTGGATATTGCGGTGTGGATATCAACTTGTATCATACAGCATCCTATATGATATTCTATAAGTAACTTGAGTACCTAAAAGTTCACAGGATCCATACTGTTTTGTTTTTATCTATGTTTTCTCTGTTGGACAGACACTAATCGACTGCTCTGAAATCAACACAACACCTCTTGTGTTTAGAAATATATCTCACTGTTGCTAGGGTACAGTATACAATTTATGTACAGTGGTTGTATTCTACATGTGGAATTAACAGTTATTTAGTGAAAACTTTATAAATTATCTTCTAACTATTTTGTCTCTGGTGTTCACAAGCAATTAATGAGCAATGTGTTGTCATATTCATAGCAAATTGAATTTGTGGTCTACCCTTTATTCTCCTAGAGGTTGATACTGTTTATTGGATGGATCAAGTGGCATTAAGTAGCTTGCAGTGCCCTGTGTCACTACCCTCCATGATATAAGCTTGAATACCTCTTATGCTCTTGTAGTCTAATTTGTAATGTGCTTAACAATTTCCGGGTCACAAGTTCGAACTCCATCTCCCTCACTTGGATAATAATCCCTTCAGGTTGCCTGTCTTGGAGGCTATAGATAACTTGAAGTCTCTATAGCATGTCTGGAGTATTACATTCTTAAAAAACACATACATGTATATCAGGGGAAAAGGAATCTTCTGTTCACTTGGATTTTGTGTGTTTTTCGAAAAAAGGAAAACAACATGTAATGTTCTTAATGCAGTACAATTAAAAAATCTATTTAGCAGAAGGACATTTTTTAAATGCCCAGGAACTGAGCTGAAGACATATGTTTTTTGCATGCACGGCTCATTTGAAGACATGCACTTTGAGGCCTTTTAAACTTCATTTGAATGATTTTTCAGCCTATTACCGTTTGTTATTGTGGCTCCCAGTTTCTTATGAGGCACTGAACATGCTGTGTGTTCAGTGAGTTGGTTATTCACTGTGAAAAAATGTTTTAATAGAGCATGAACAATTTAAAAATAGCATGCTACCAAGAGTAAATATATAAAGCTACTCATCTGTGAAGTCATACCCCACCCGTCACAGGTTATTTTTTGTGCACATGACATGCTGCCAAATATGCTTTGTATGCATCAGTGAGATATGTCAGTGATTCCTGGGTGTTAGTGAGGCCAACCTGGTGAGATATGTTATTCCACTGGTGATACGTCACTCTTTCTTTGGTAACCAGAAACAACAAATAATACAAAAAAGCTCTTTATAATCAGTTTAATATTTTTTATAACATAAATCTATTGTCAGGAACCTTCTTTTTTTGTTGGTATACACTACCCACCAACAAATATATGCAGCTTTACTGGAAGACAATATAATATAATGTATTCTTAGTGTCACCCTCCACAAGGCATTTAATTCTAATCGTACCACCATTACCACCACTTTTCACCAATACTTGTTGGAAGGTAGTGTACAGTTCATTCTGGTTCACATACATAACAAAATCTACACAAAGCTGAGACTTGCTTTTGGCATGAGGAATATTTTGATTTAAGGGTAGCTTTTAGTCAGGTGCATATCAGACTGTCTGTGTATATGTCTGGGGGAATTCTGCAAACATGCCTCTGTACAGAGCATTCAAGAAAGTTCCATCTGTCTCCAGCTATTACAGAGCTTTCCCCTCAGCAGTGTGTGTCCAAATTAAAGAAAAACTAGCTGTTTTACTATATATATATATATATATATATATATATATATATATATATATATATATATATATATTGTAGACCTTTTTATTTAACATAATGTAATCAAAGAAACTACAAAATATCACAAAAGTCTACCAAAAGGCATAATAGTAGTACAGTATTTCATGTTAGATTTCGTCATCTTTTTTCATTTTTGTCAGATTTTCGTTAAGTATATGGAAAACTACAAAGCAGTATGCAATTCAATATGTTAATGTAACATTATTCAGCAGGTTTCATTCAAGTTTACGAAGCAAAATTAGTTAATTCTATAGGATGATGCAACGTTTTTGGCTGTAGCTGTACAATTAAGGTGCATAGTGTAGTATACTGTATATAGTGTTCAGAACAGAACACCTTGTGGTTAATGCCACTATAAGCATACAGTATGTGTAACTTTCACAAATCTTCCGTAAGTGGCAGTGAAAAAACTACCCCAGTGTAATAGCAAACTGCTTTCTTTTGATATATTTTTTTTTTGCGCAAGTTATCCAAGTTATCTAACTACCAAGGAATGTATGCTGTCTTTTTCTTAGTCACATCTTAAAACAACCAATTTATTTAGATTTGTGAATTATCATGCTTAATCATCATAGTGCACAGAACCAATTTCTTTCTGATTCACCAGTTGACACATGGTGCAACACGTAATTCAAAGAATGAACACTTATGCGTTACAAAAAGAAAAATCCTTACATATCACTAGAATTTGCTTAGCTTCAGTACATGTTTCGCGACTCACTTTAGCATTGTGCAGTTCAACTTTTTATTTATAATATATTTGATCTCCGTTTAGAAGATCTTGGACATATAGGATACAGTTTAAAAAAACTACCCTGTTTTCAGAATCCTTGCATATCTACCACCTTAGAAACATGTTGGAAAATCCATAAAAAACTACAATATAAACTTTCCCCATCTCTCCTTTCCCCTATTTGGCGCAACCTGGACTTGGTAATTGCAGATAAACCATTCTTATTTCATCCATGGAAAGAGGAGGGCATTACCCATCTTAAGCAGCTCTATGAAAACGATGGCCTTCTTTCATTCAGTCAGCTTACTGAGAGGTTTTCCCTTCCAGAGAGCTGCTTTCTTCAATACTCTCAAATAAGACATGCATTACAATTTAAACTTAATACTCAACCGGTTAGCTTACTACTTTCCCCTCTCACTGGGGAGAGGGGAAACTGTGAAGTGCAATAGATGGTGATATCTGTATTCCAACACATAAGTGGAACGGAGCTCTCAATATAAATGGCAGTGAAGATTTCTGGAAAGGAATTTGCATCCAGACCTTCTCACTCTCATACAACCCCAAAAAAGGTACTTCAGAGGACTCATTACACTGGCAGGAGATTGTTCCTGATGGGACTCTCTAATACTGAGGCATGTCTACATTGTGAAGAAGGGGTTCCAGACAATTATCTACATGCACTTTGGTCATGTCCACCCATTCAACAATTTTGGTGTAAGATTCTGAAGGCTATATCAGACATTATGGGCTTGAGTGTTCCTTATTCTCGAGCTGTGTGTTTTATTGGAGACCTCTCTGTCGTTGAGCTTCCCACCCATAAGTCAAAGTTTCTGCTTCTTTCCCTTACGATAGCAAAGAAGGTTATATTACAAAACTGGAAAAATAGGACCAACTTGTCATTTATACACTGGCTTAATTTAATGACTGAACATGCATCACTTGAAAGACTCACAACGAGAATTAACAATAAAAACACTGGTCTGGGACCCATTCTTCACATTCCTAGATTAAAAAAAAAAAAAAAAAAGATCTGCCCCATCATACTCATTTTCAACCACTGTCTGTTGTAATGATCAGTACCCAATGTAACAGCTCAGCTATGATCTGTTAAGACACCTTCAACAGCCTTCTCTTATTTAATTCATTTCTCTTCTACCGCTTCTCTTTTTATCATTTGTTTTCTTTTCTATAACGAATCTGTTATTTTTTATTTTATTCTACTCGTTTTGTTTTGTTTTTTTGTTTTGTTTTGTATGTGCTTGTTTGATTTTGTATTGTATTGTTATTTTTTTTTTAATAAAGGAATATATATATATATATATAGTACAGGCCAGCCATTATGTTGGTTCTCACCAATTGGCCATACGTATATGTTATGTTTTCTGAAGAGTCTCTTACTGCTGACTCCAAAAGCTAATCCTGAATTACTGCTTTATATCTGAACTCCCACTTTTCTGAAACCAAGGAAAACATACTTGAAGTTATTGACTGGCAGTGATTGTAATAGGAGTTAACAGATTCTTGCTCTGACAAGATAGCAAAAATTGAGAAGCTTTGATATTTTGACACATGTAAATATGTACTTACATTGCCAAACAACTATCAGAACACTACAGAATGTCAGGGTATTTTACAGAAGATCTTTCAGTAAAGCAAACAAAGTAATTTGAATGAATGTTCAATAAACTACAGTATAGAGAGAGAGAGAGAGAGAGAGAGAGAGAGAGAGAGAGAGAGAGACACATTCTTTTTTTCCATTGGGTAAACTCCTCTCACAGAATATGTCAATAAAGAGGTTGTGATACCATTTATGCAGATCCATTAAATCATATTGCCTCTAATGCAGGAGTTGACCAGAACTGGGAGCAGCATATTCTTTGATAGGGTAAACCTCCTGCAGTAGTGGGTTTGACAGCAGGGATTTGTGGACGGTGAGTCATTCCAGGTGGGATGGCAAAGCAATGACACATCCATAGTCGGATCTACACTTGAACAGTGTGCAAAAATCAGTGTGAGAATAGATAAGGTTGTGATAAAGGTCATCTGATCTAATCTCCCTCTCCCGACTGTGAGTCTGCTAGTCACACTGTGTCCCTGTGTCATGGCTTTATTAATGTATGCCTGCACACCAATCCAAAAATTAAATTTCGTAATGAGGGGAAATGAAAAAGTTTTACAAGTTGTGAGGTGAAACTGTTTTCAGCACGGAGAATTAGATTTATTGATTGCAATTGCAAATGGTTTAGTGAACTGTGATGTGCGCTCAGGGCCCGATTACTGTGATTGGCGCTCAGGGCCCGAGTGAATAATATATTTGGCCAGAGGCCTCGTCCGTGGGTGCGCTGGGGGAAGAGCCCAGCATCTCCAGCCTGACCACGCACCCCGCGGAACTAAAAACAAACCGCTCAGCACAGGTAAGGAAAAAAAAAACACTCATATATTTTAATTTTTTGTAGGGGGAAACCTCAGGGAATCCATGGCTGAGGGTAGCCCTTCCTCCAGGCTCTAAGTGGTCAACTCCTATTTCGGCTTCCCAGCACTTGACTGAGTGGCCGAAACAAAAGAAGCAACATGAGAGAATAACACACAGAGCTATTATGCACTTGCTGATGATGTGTTGGTTAGGGCCAGATTCTTCTGCAGAAAAGCAACCGAGTTTACAATTCTGATGTTTCTTACAGTGTCTGTATATAGGTGAGAAAACAATGTGATTGTCATGGCTCATGTGCATTGCGAGGCACACAATCGCTTCAGTCAAGCCAGCAAAACCACAGCACATTCTATAAAGTGGATCCTACAGCTGTATGTGAGCAAACACAACAGCAGTCTCTCTCTCTCTCTCTCTCTCTCTCTCTCTCTCTCTCTCTCTCTCTCTCTCTCTCTCTCTCTCTTTCTCTCTCTCTCTCTCTCTCTATATATATATATATATACACACACATAAAGATAGATAGATATTAGGGGTTTAAATCTTGACATTGTCTATTGATCGAATAATCATCTGATCTACACGATTGATTAATTGATTAATCACACCTGTTTGCTAGTGATATGAAATATGAATTTATTTCTTAGCTGATGCCCTTATCCAGGGCGAGTTACAATTGTTACAAGATATCACATGAACTTAGTTTTGAATGGCTGTTTGTGGTGTTTTATGGGTTGGGATGCTTTTTTTAATTTGAACGTTTCATTGGAAGGGGAGGGAGAGAACTACAAATGGATGGTTTTCTTTTTCTATTTAATCAGTGGTGCTGAGGATGGGTTAAAAAGTGTATATAGCTTTAAAAAATAAACAAAGAGAAAAAGGGTGAAGATGTGTGTCTGATTGTTTGGAATGTCAAGATGTGTTTGTTTATTTGATTCACTCTTGTTTGCATGTTTTTAACGATTTGATTAATTGCATTTATTTGATGGAGATAACAAAGTAACATTTAAAAGTTAAAAAAATAAACGTGTCCAGCATCAGAAATGTCTTTAGATTTCTTCACCTTAAGTTTTAACACCCCTAACTATACAAAAAGAAAAAAAAAACATTTTATTGAAAATAAGGCAAGAAATAAAAAAAGCTCCCCACTTCTTGAAAGCTTATTCATTAACTTACTCTACTATCTGATTTCTGAACTATTTTTATTTTTTATGATGCAAACATACGGCTAATTCTACCAGTAAATGAAACAGTCCTCAAACATAATATATAACAAGTAATTTGAAATAATATGAATTTAAATCTCAATTAATATTAAAAAAAGAAAAAAAGAATGCAATACATCAATTGAGGAATCCAGAGGCATTCTAATTTAATCAGGGAACTCACTTCATATAGTGTAGAAAATGGTAGGAACCATGTCCTGAACAGCAGTGTACCAATTTGTATGAAACCTACAGTATTTGACCAGTCCAAGCCTTTCTTCCAACCATATTAATACATTAAGTCAGCTGAGACACTGACCAGGTCCTGAAGTACTAAATCATTTACTTATACATATTGAACCTGGAGTGGAGTAGCTATGGCTGCAACATTAATCAAACTTTGACTTCATTTAGGCCTAGGTCACAGATGGGCAAAGTTGGTCCTTCCAGCCTCTTCCTAACCCTGTTCTAAATGATTAAATTGCACCAATTAAACTTCCATTCAATTCCTAAAGCAGCTATTTGTTTAATTTAAACCTGGAATTGAATGGCCCTCCAGGAATGGAACTGGGTACCCCTGGTTAAGGTGAAGTGCTTAAGCATGTTTTTCAAAGCACCTGCAATTGAATACATTTATCCCACATATCTTTGTTGTTAGCCCACGCATATGTAAATAAAAAAAATGAAAATGAATCACTTTCTCATGAATACAAATGTAATTAGTTGCAAAATAAATTTTATTGACATAATCTATGTATTTAGCAAAGTGGTGGTTCAGGCAGGGAATTTACTTTTAAAATTGCAAACATCAAACATACTAGACGCCTCCATTGCCAGAACATTTGTCAGTCAAATGGCAAGCATCTAATTTGTCATTCGATAAACAATACCTCAATCCATTTGTTCCTGTTATCAAAGTTCGCCTCCTTCTCCTCAGCCTCCACCTGTTTTTTGGCTTTGTTTAAGGGGGAGGGATTTCCTGCTCCCCTGTCCATGGCTTCCCTACAGTCAGCCTCTCCTCTATCAGCAAACTACATTATTATTTATTATTATTATTTATTTCTTAGCAGACGCCCTTATCCAGGGCGACTTACAATTGCTACAAGATATCACATTATTTTTACATACAATTACCCATTTATACAGTTGGGTTTTTACTGGAGCAATCTAGGTAAAGTACCTTGCTCAAGGGTACAGCAGCAGTGTCCCCCACCTGGGATTGAACCCACGACCCTCCGGTCAAGAGTCCAGAGCCCTAACCACTACTCCACACTGCTGCCCCCCAAATTAATAAATAGCTCATAACTGAAACTGTACATTAATTCTGACTGGTTATCATTATTCTTTAAAGGGCATAAGCTGAGTTAAATAATGACCATTTTCGCTGATGGAAATTGTCAGAATGCCAGTATATTAGAAATATAACATGAGAGGGAGCTCTGCCATCATGAATTTTATAAGCTGCGTTTTCTGTCTGTGAAATATGATCTTCTTGTGGTTATCCTACAGCATGTCATAAACGCATTAACACTCATATAATCTCCAGCAGTGTTAACCTCAGTTTACTCAATAAGCCTATCTATAAGAGAAGGCTAGTTGTGACGGGTGGATGACGGTGTAATACTTTGTTCGAATTCAATGACCATTTATATAACTGGGCTGGCTCCTGTAAAGGAAAGATTATTTAGATTATCCAGTTAAATAATCACACACTTGATTATGCAAATCACTGAAAGTATACGTGAAGTACCTGATTACTCATGTTTGCTGTGTTCCTTGCGTGCCAGTGCTTTTGTGGGTGATTACTGTTTTTTTGTTGTTTTTTTTCTTTACACCTTCCTGGCTCTGAATGAACACTGTTAAGACTTTATAAACAGTCACACATCTGAGGCACTTGCTAAATGGTTATTTTTCTGCCATGCAAAAGCTGTACAGGCCTGTACTGAAACCACTTCATCGTCCAGTTGGCAGCACTGAGCTTGGGTAATCACAGCTATCATTCTCCTAATTATCAATCAAGGTGACCACTGTAATCAATCCAAGAGTAGCATCCTAAAATGCAAAACAAATGTCCCTTCTAACACCATGGTAACAGAAACAATACTTGGAGCAGACATGCAACTTTATTTATTCAACCAAAAGCCTGAAAAAGTACTGTGCTTGTCATCTATGTATTTTTATTATTTTGTTTGGTACCTAAAATGTTTTTTAAAACAGAAGGCATTGTTATTGGTGATTTACAAAGAAGCCTCACTAATATACAGTATTTTTTTTTTATTTTTATTATTATTTCAAAGCGAGATCAATATCAAATAAAGCTCCAGTTGATTTTCTCCTATCTGATAGTGTTTTTGACATTGGAAAGTATGTGAGAAACAAAATCGACTAGTTGTAAACCTACCAAACACCTAATTACTCTGTACTCTGTACCTAATTGCTGTAAACAGCACTGGAGGTGCACAGTAAGGGTCACATATACCAAGAATTTGACATTTCTTGTTGCATCTTGTTAACTCCTTATTTTGGAGGTGACAAGTGTGTTCGTTATTAGTGTGTTGTGTGGAATCTATGTAATTTGCCACCATTGCTGTTTTGGCGCTGGGGTCACGTGACTGCAACCCCTCAATAGGCTTCAATTTTTTTTCACTCAGTTTGCATTTACCCTTATGTGTTTATTACTCACACCATTCTCATCCTTGACCTAATTGAATAGGTATGCTAATTTTTGTGTATTTGAATGAATGACAAACCAAATACAATCATAATGAGTTCCAAACATACCAAAATTAAAAAAATAACCCACCTGCTAAACAAATGCCTGCAGTAGATTTTTGTTTTTTTCATTTAAAGGCACTGGTGACAAGCCATGTATTATATCGTGCATGGTGCTTGTCCTTTCTCTTCTTGTAGAATGCTGATAGCTTAGCATTTAGCTGAAAAATCACTACCATTAAGCATAGACCAGTTTTATACAAGTATTCTCTGTACAATTGAACCCCCTTATTTCTTTATAAAAACATGACAGAATAGCAAGTGAGAAACACAGCATTTTCCCAGTCTGTGAAACTAAATGGTCCCAAAATCGACATCATTTTTGCCATGCACTTAACTCTGAATCTCCTATACTTACGTACATTCTATTTTGTTTAATGTAGTGATTTTGCCAGTGCTGCTGTGGAAGGGCCATGGTTACTGGGTAGTGGAAGCCCTCAGGGAGGGTTGCACTTAGCATAGGTGAATGTAAACAAGAATACACTTTTTTGAAGGTGCAAATAATGAATAATGAAATTTAATCATAATTTTACCTGGTGAAAACACTTAAACACATTTAACAATGAATATGTTTCTTTATGTTTTAATTAGGAAACTGCTTTGTGGTACACATTCATTAAAATATTAGCAAACCTCTTCATCATTCCAAGTTTATTGCATTAGGATGTGTGTTAGAGCTGACTAATCATGACTGGACTCACCATGGGTGCAGTTTAACTGCAAGAGAAGAGCGTAGGCACTTCTGAGAGGGGGCTAAAGGAAAGGGCTCCTGACGTAAGGGATGCATTTTGACCACTAGACCTGCTTGAATTTGGGCTTAAAAAAAACTCCCCCTTGCTCTGGGGTTTGGTTAAAACAATCTCCAGTCTCCAGGATATCAGTGTCAGACTCCCAGGTTCCCTTCAAAATTGTAATTATTGATGGAATTATTATATGATATATCATGCACAAAATGCCCTCCTGTGCTTATACGATGGGAGAAATTCATTTGCTATTGGGAAGATATAGATATAGATATGTCTATTATTGTTTTACTGCACGTGTAATATAACTGTTCAGTTCACAGCAGTAAACAACTGACAGAGATTGGATCAAGAAGTAACGACATTTTGGACACAAGGATAGATTTGATTTAATGACTTTATAGTTATCTGAGTTGTGAATATGATACTTTGCAGGTATCAAATAGAAAGGGGTTGAAGACAATTTCAAATAAAAGCTGACCGTGTGAAGAAAGCTCCACGAAAGGACCTAAAAAAATGGCAACCAAGAAGGCTGTGGCTCAGTCTTATTTTATCGGAGAGTACAATAAGAGAATAGGTGGAGTTTACCTCTTTGATCAGAATCATGGAAAGTACTGTGTAAAGATCCACAGTAAAAAAAAATGGTACTGGTCAATTGTCATATTCCAAGAGCCAGAGCTGTTTGTCCCAGAAGAATCCACAAAAAATATATTTTTCAATCTATTTGATTTTCATATTTTAAACATATTCACATATTATTATTATTATTATTATTATTTATTTCTTAGCAGACGCCCTTATCCAGGGCGACTTACAATTGTTACAACATATCACATTATACATTATTTTACATTTTACAGATATCACATTATTTTTACATACAATTACCCATTTATACAGTTGGGTTATTACTGGAGCAATCTAGGTAAAGTACCTTGCTCAAGGGTACAACAGCAGTGTCCCCTACTGGGGATTGAACCCACAACCCTCCGGTCAAGAGTCCAGAGCCCTAACCACTACTCCACACTGCTGCCCTACATATTCAGAAAAGGGTATCATAAAAAGGTACAGGTAAACAACTACAACATATTTTTGACCCCAGAAAGGACTATCGTATGATATAGCATATGTTAAAATGGTAGGCTATTGTTATTCGTTATTTCAAATTCGATAATTCACATATCTGGTTAAGTCCAGCCATGTTGACAGTAAATTGACAATACTTTACAAGCTGCCGTCTGCTGGATGTCAAAGGGAAGCCCTGCAGGTGTCCACTTGAGCTCAGGAGGTGTCTGTGCAGTAGTGTCCGATGTGGCACAATGAGGAGAAACAGTCGCTGATGGTTTAGAGTGCTCCCTATGGAATACCCAATGGAGATCGTCAATTTGGCATAGACAGGATACAAACTAGCGCTCACCTGACTGTATGACTCACCCTACACACCACGCAGTCATGCCTTTACCAGGTGAGCCAATCAGATTTCCTATTAACGATGGATTACTGTATTACCAGATGTTTTAAAATGAAAATTAATGTATGCAAAAACAAGTGTTTCTTTCAATACTACATATTTGAGAGCTATATAGTGAATGAAAGTGTATGACAGGTAAGATTTATGAAATTATTTTTTAGCAACTAACTTCATTCACTGAGCTGTTATGTAGTTAAACATTACCTTCTGATGTACATTTACTAATGCCAATGATCAAAATGAAATAATAATAATAATTGTGATAATAACTTTATAAAGGCATGTCATGAAATGTGGTTTCACGCTATCTGAGAATCTTTGATTTTTGTGTAGGAAGTGTAATGCTAAATTCCCAGTTCAGTCTATTTCACCTCTGGTATTTGAACAGCCTACAAACAGGAAACTTTCTCAAAAAGGTTTTGTTAAACATACATATATATAAATAATCACTTTAGAGAACCCTTTTTGTGCTGTGAGGGAATCTTAATATCAACATTGAACAAATATTTACGCTTACCATCCAGTAGAACGCTCTGGTTAAATGTGCTGTAAACCTGGATGAGACACAATTAGGGAAGTAACATTGAAACGTGTCTGCAACATCATTCTAAAACCTTACATTGTAAACACCCGTTTTAATTATTAGCATTTCTCCTCCTTAATTACTATAAAATGACCCCCACTTAGAAGTTTGTTGTTTCTTCAGCAATAATAGTGTGACAATCATAGTGTGCTACCTCTATTTTCATTGTAAGACATGTCAAAGAGATAGATCTAGAGGGAAACAGACAGTAAATCCTGAGTAGAATACCTCCTGACTATCTGAGGTGACTTTTCTTACATTCTTATGGCTCCAGTAGTTCACTAAGGTACGAGGGCTAGGCCTTGAAGATTACAGATTAAAACAAGAATTTGTAATTCAATACAGAACAAAATAGGAGGCAAATTGTACAGTAGGGTAGCAGTGTGGAGTAGTGGTTAGGGCTCTGGACTCTTGACCGGAGGGTCGTGGGTTCAATCCCAGGTGGGGGACACTGCTACTGTACCCTTGAGCAAGGTGCTTTACCTAGATTGCTCCAGTAAAAACCCAACTGTATAAATGGGTAAAAATAATGTGTAAAAAATAATGTAATTGTATGTAAAAATAATGTGATATCTTGTAACAATTGTAAGTCGCCCTGGATAAGGGCATCTGCTAAGAAATAAATAATAATAATACAGTAGCCATGTAAGAAGTCTAGCTGCCCAAGTTTGAACATGCTGTAGCTTAGCAACAGAGACTTGTCAATGGCCAGTATAAGGGAATTGCAGGAATCAGGCCAATATGACACCAGAGCAAATATTGTCACATACTGTACTGGTCACTCACCAGTGAGATAAGCAGCAGAAATGTTGATGCTAGAAACACCTGCATCCTAATCATAAACTTTTATCACACTTTTACCCCAAATCTTTAACCTAATCGTAACTTTAACGTCACTATCAGATTACAAAATTGTATGTACATGATCCATGGCGAACCAGAGAAACAATGGCAAAAAAAGTCTTCTCTTTTTATTTTCATACTATGTTAGGAAATATAAGTCCAGATTCCATTCTCTTCTGTAGAACACACACATTAACTTTTGAACAAAGCTGTATTAATGCAAGAAATGGAAGAGAAACTGTAGATTATAATGTGTTACGCATGACAAATCACATGTCAGAATTTGGTTTTACATTTATTGAAGCAGTGATAACCAACAGTTTATTTTTTAAAGTTGAGAGAGTTCATTATTATTCATTTTAACATTAGGGATGAGATTATTCTCATAAATAAAAGCTTCAGTACTGTTGGTTCTACTATCTGCCTCATTAAACTGCCACTAAGTTTAGCGAACACAGCCACTCAAAACACAACATTTTGGATTCCTGATGCATTTATATGACTAATTTAGTGCGTACTACAGTGGGTGAAATAAATGCCTTATGTCAGTAACTTTAGCTCACTTCCACCCATGTAACTTATGCTAAGTGTCATCAACTCATAGGCTAACCAATTAACTGATATGACTGGAAATCGGTACCAATTAAAACAAAAAGAACACAGAAAGACATGTATTTTGTAAGAATAAAATAAAACCAATAACAATACACAGTGCAATAGCACACGTTAGATGCACAAGTAGAAGCGACTTTTATTATGAACCCAACTGACATCCAGTTGTCATGGTCAACTGTTCACTCTTCTTAACAGAGCATCATCTTTTTAATGGGTGCAGAGAGGATGGCTAGAGTCTGCACAGTATAATCCTGATGTGATTTCTGGCATGCCCTGAAGCATCTTCCACCCCTCTCTAAAGCGTGAGGCGCCTTAAGCGAGCCTGCACTAACAGAGCTCACTGTAGTTTTACTTCATATAGGATAAATAGGGGAATACGGGTTCAACTCTTTAGCTACTGATGTCCACATTTTTTGAACCCATAGTTTTTCAACTGAAGAACTGAAAACACGGTACAGCATTAGATTATGTGTTGTTTTTCTGGCTTGTTATGATGTGTTTATGACATTTTGTTTCTACCAACTTTTTTCACAGTCATGTTTTAGTTATGCATGTTTGTGTTCTATGCTATACATAAAGAGCTGCCCCAACCACACAACTAATCTTCTTTGTTAACCATCACTTTCAAGATTTTACATGTCACTTTAAACAAAGGATGCATTTATGAAGGCCTGCCTAGCATTTGCAGGTGATTTTCTTGATTATATAGTAGAAACACACCCACTAAAGTTACCAACCCAGGAATAAACAACTAAGACATTTGATTTTGGGGCTTGTGATAAGTCTAAAATATTTTTTTTTATTTGGTTTACAAATGCAAATGGTGTTTTTTTCTTTCGGACGAAACAAAGTTCTACTGATGATTTGGCGTAAATAGCTTTGAGAATTTAGCCCTTTCTTACTCAGAAACAAACTTATCAGGTGTTAGTTCTGTGTAACTGACACCGGGAAATTGAATTATATTGGATCCCCCAAGCTTTTACATACAACTCGAGAAAAACTTTTTTATTTTTGTATTTATTTTTTTATTTAGAAAGCCCTACTCCATTCTAAATTAACAAAGTGATCACTGCAAACACTGATCAAACAAATCTTACCAAACTGTTTAAAAGTGGGGTATGATGTTGCATCCACAACTGTACTACATATGGCTAACATGTGAAAGAGTAAAATGTTACCAGAAACTTACTTTTTACATTTTATTTGTTTAACCAGAATTAGAGAGTTGGTAATTTCACAACAGTTAGAGGTTACTCAGGCTATGCAAAAATATGAATAAAACATATTATTTGATAAACAGACCCGTTGCAATACTATATATTTCATTTCCAGTCTTCCAGTCTGTCACTTGTATATATCATGTCTGGCATAAAACCACATATGTATATGTTTTTATCATTTTTTCAAAAGTTTTGGCTGATAAAGAAAACAGTTATACGGAATTGTTTTCTTTATTCATGGAAATATTTATTCATTACAAGTAAATGAACTAACACAGTGTAACAAATTAAGTCTGGGTTTGAATTAACTCATTGATAGGTTCAGTCACAACACTTTAGTGAGTTACTTGTCATTAAAGTTTTTTTTCTATGGATTAGAAATGGATTCTAAAACTGTTCCATGACTATCAAAATGGATTTTATCCATTAAAAAGCATTATCACTAAAACTGTGAATTGGGCTCACAATATACCAGTGGGGCTAAAAATGCTGTGCAACCCTCGGATTAGCAAACAGTAACCCTCCAACTGCCATAGAAAAGTTGCTGTGGTACTATAATCTTTGTATTTGTTGTAGTTTGAAAGCACTCTAACTGTCTAGCTGTAGCCAAGTTCCAGGTGCAGCAGTTAATCTATAGTGTTGTGTTTTAAATTATTCCATGATCTGAAATAACATAAAAGTGAATAACTAAAAGATCCTCAGCAAAAGAGGTGCAGTAATTGTGTTAATACAGCTAAAAATAATTGATCAGCAGGTCAGGTCATTGGCTTTTATAGGGTGTCTGGTTTAAGTATTTTCAAATACTATTTTGCAAACCTAAATATATATGTTGACTGACGACTGAGTAAAAGTTGTGTGAATAGAGGCCATCATGAACCCTTTATATGTTCAAGTAATATATATAATAGACTTTTTGGACAGTTGGTACTCTCAGAACACCATGCTATCTGGATTTCTCAACATCTATTACTATTTTATACATTTCCATTGACTTTTGATCAATTCATATCCCAGATTAACCAATTATTGATCAAGTTTATGCTATAATTAAAATACAATTCAAATACAATATACGGAAAAAACTCTCCAAATTGCTTTCTCTGATGTACTGTATAAAATTGCTTGCTGCTCTGGCAGCTTCTGCATTAAACTAGCATTGCTCCAGATTACGTAAACCAGCAGAAGTACTCAATCACAGAGTTTACATGATCGCGAAACTTTCCCAAAGGTCGGGAAGAATGGCAGTGATCCAGTTTACATAGTGTATAAAAGTCAGATAACAAGGACCAGCCAGGATTTTTGGAGGAGAGATGTAAATGCTGGTGCCAAAGGGTGGTCACATTTCTATAAGTCTGACATAGCACTAAAGTCAGATAAAAGCTATATGTAAATCAGAATAAATGATAAAAAAAATAAACCATTGCATTATTTGCCCATGAGATAAACATGGGTTCTGGGATTTAAAGTCAGGGAGGTATGCGGTGTCCAACGAAGATGCAAATCAAAGCGAAGGTTTGGAAGTTTAACAAAGCAGAGCTTACCTTTGTTTTGTTTGATATTCTTATTTTTAATATATCACTTTGAATACATTTGTTAGGCTCGTAGATGCAATTTTAGCATGACAATTATTTTAAGCATCTCGCCTCAGAAATTGTAAACAAAATAACCCCCTCAAACATGGCTGTACAATCATTCTTGCTTTGACGTGATGTTTCGCTGTCCCCAAGCAGAGCCACGGAGGTCACATGCAAATTGACCCGTTAGAGATCAGATGGGCGTGCACAAAACAGATAGACATATGAGCTAAACATTCATTCTGTCATGTAAAGGCTTTCTGCAGCGCCCATGTCTAAAATAGTCATTGTTTACATACTAAATCTGTATATTATACTAATGTATTTGAACTATTCTGTTTGATATGTGCAAATAATTTGATGGTGAGGCCTACCGGAGCTGAGGCCTGCCTGCACTTTAAGTTATACTGTATGCCACACCAAGAGCACTAATGTATGTTTTAAATTGTAGCCCCAACCTGTAGGATAAATGCAATATACAGCACTTTACATTACAAGTAATGGTAATTTTAGAGCTTAGTAGGGTTCCGGTACTATATTTTATATGCACAATATCTTTTGTCAGATCATTATTTTTTTATTTTTTTATTTTAATTTGAAATACATTAGATATGATATAAACAATAATACCTATTTCTTGAAATTTACACATATGCTTGGAGAAGAGATGTTTGATGTCTTGAAAGCTAGTGGCTGTATATCACAGTAAATCAAAAACACTGTATCAGCTCTTCAGGTCTATTATTATTGTTTTAATTAAATAACCTTTAATTATTTGCCTTATACAGAGATAGAATCCCAGCAATGCACAGACTATGCCAGAAGTCACTCTCATGTCCAGGGGAATGTTGTAGAAACCATGGTTTTTATTAATATAACATTACACCTAGGATTGATGCAGGAGTTAGATAGTTCAACGTTTGATGGAAGCAGTGAATGACAGGGGTAGCTATAGCTTGCACGGTAATTCTGGTTTGTGATAAGTTTAAAAACCTTAAACAAGCTTTCCTGAATGAGCGTGTCCCCAAGTTGCACATCCAGTTAAAGTGCTGGCGCTGGGAGTGCAGGATGAGTCATACAGCTTGGACGACGCCAGCTCGCGTCCGGGCTGTGCAAAGAGGTTGAACTTTGCTGGGGACTCTCAGAGTGGATAAAAAGCAGGGCTGATCTCTGTTGTCCGGGATCGGTAGCCCACCCGCCTCTGCTCTGGATTGCTCGGTGTAAAAGCAATTCTGGCTTTAGGCTTGTGAGATCGTAGGACGTTCACTCGCCCTCAGAACGTCTGTGCTGTGTAGGGACTCGCTGCGGTGAGGAGAAAAAACATAATTGGACATTCCAAATTGGGCGAAAATAAATACAAATAATAATTGGTCACTATAATTGAAAAAAAAAATTAAAAAAATAAAATGGATCAGAGATTTCCTTTAACCTTTAATACGTAAATACAGTATTCATATATTTTACCTTTTTTCTGCTTGATGAAAGAAAATCTCTGTTCTAGTACATAACACACCCTCTGAATGCTGTCTGTCAATGTAAACTAAGTCTGCTTCCTCGCTGTCCTATACGTTCAATCTATCTATTTAAATTTAGCATAGCAAATACAGTTTAAAAAAAATCGAGAATAGTGTTTGTTGTCAGCAGCTATACAGTAACCACAACAGCAAAAACTGGATGCAGTCTGATTACTTCGGTTCGGGACATTTAACAGCACGTGACGGGCCTTACCAGATGGTAAAGCCCTCTTCTTTGGGTTTAATTGTAATATTGCACAGTGTATACTAGAAAGTTGCTTTTTGTCGTGGTTTAAAATTGAAACTTGCTCAATTTTTTTTTTAATTGAAGTGGGGCTGCCCACCTTAGAAATCAGGGAGCTTTTAAGCGTCACATGATGTTACCAAATTCTGCAAAAATCTTAGCCATGGAATATCATGACAGGAGGCATAGAAAACATGGTTCAGATTAAAAAACTCATAATTGTAGAATCGATGTCTTTGACATAAATCTATGTAATGTGCACCCCATCAATATGTATTACAAATACATATTGTATGCTGGCCTAAAAAGAGCTGATCATTAGCCTGTCTGCATTCAGACCTGAACGTGAGCTCAGTGGCTGCATTTGTCAGTGTCAGCTCAAACGTAAATCATATTTAGAGATGGCTGGTCAGGCATTACAAAACAGGGATTACTGCTCCTTAGTATACCGTCTATAATAATAATAAAAAAAATATTGTTATTGCTCGACGTACATCTCACATCTGTGGTTTTAAAACTGTTGTTTGTCTTTGCATCCAAACTATAATTATTTGGGTTTGTTGGTTCAATTTATTCTTAACCTACTCATTTACTTATTAGTAATATGGTCAGTTGACCAAAAAAACATATACATGTACCAAAATATGGAGCAGGTCTGTGGAAATTTGCCCCTTACAATCATCCATTTCTTATACAGTATATGTGTTTTCTTTTTAATTTTGCTGATGGGCTGACTGGTGTGGTGTTATACCAGGCCAGAAGGCAGCACTGGAAGTATGATTTTTGGGGTACAATTTAAAAGACTAGGTAAAGGTTACTCTTCTTCTATAAATTTCAGTCTTATAGTTGTTCAGTACGTCGACTTTAGTTAATAAGTCTATTAAAGTTGGATTCTCTGATATCAGTTTTTCAAAATGAATTCTGTTACACAAGGTTGCATTCGCAGGCAACACTGAAATAAACAACACTGGCCTCCAGATTTCACATCTGTTCTGAAAAAGAAGGGACTACATGTTCTTACCTTGTACAGTATGTCTGTTGTGGCCTGTGTATATTGTATATTGCTCGTGGAAGCCATGTCGCTGTATGACAGATGTGATAACCTCATACCAGTAAAGCTAATATCTAAGTGAAGACGTCATCTATATTGTTGATGCTGTCCTCTTAGGCTGTCATCATCTCTAGATAATTATAATAGGGATTAGACATGCATGGTTTGCGCCACTGCAGGCAACTGTAAGACTATAATGAGATCATTTAAAGGTCTTGAACATTCGTTACACTGTGGAAATAGTGCATGGGTCATTACTTTATTGGGGTCACTAAATCTTTTTGCACACATCCTTAAATTCGCTGTAACATGATAATTAATGCTTAAGGGGCAAGCTATTAATGTTGCTAACTTTTCTGATAAGAACTGCATAAAATCTGGGATTTTTATAACATTCTCACTTATACTGTTGCCTCTTGTGTACTACTATTTGCAAATGTATTTATGAACATAATTGTTTTTATATTTTTGTGTGTCCTTTTGACATAGTTACACTGGGAAATTGTTCAGCCACATAAATTCTCTGAGAGCATCTCCATTTTGATTTCTGATATTAACATAATAATCATTTAACATACGAGGTAGTTATCAGCAGTTTACTTTCAATCTATAGCACTCTCTTTGAAATATCACTCGATTCTGAGTGTAAAAAAGGAAAAGAACTAAAGATCTTGAATGAACGAAAAGGCAGGCCATGATACTGTTGCTAGTGCTAATCCGAGGTAATAAAATGGATTAAAAACCTTGATCATGCTTTTCATGATTAACACCTTAGACTGAATTGGCAAACAGTAAAATCTCTGATGGGACCAACTCAAAAAACATGGAACTGCTCAAAGTGCAATGCAATGGTTTTGTTGTTTTTATATCCATTATTATTTTAGATTTTTAAAGGGAACACAACAGCATCTTGGTAGTTAAGTGAACATGTCATATGAGTGTTCATCAAATACTGTATGGTACTGCAACTTCTACCACATGGTGTGCTGAACCTATAGGACTCCAAAGCACAATATGTGCAGAGGTTCCCTTTGGAATGATATGCACATCATTACATTACAGGAGCAAGTGAGCAGCGTGTATTCATAAACATTTTCTGAATTCAGAAATGCACACTGTTTTGAGGAGAATCCAAATATTTCCCCTTCTTTAAACATTTCCAGGCCCATAAAACGTTGCAACATAGATTTCCAACTTATTACTCAATATTTATGGGGCTTCATCAAAACCTCTTATTTAGGTCAATACCTTGAAGACATCCAGCAAAGGATGTAGATCAAATTATCCATCCGTCTGGAAATTGAACTTAATGGCCATAAAGAATCTCATTGAAAAACAACAGCCTGCAAACTCCTGTTTGCTCAACCATTCCAAACTAAATATGCTTTCAACTTACTTTCCAGAAACTTCAATTCATGTTTTTAAAACCAACAGCTCTGCAAATCTGGTTTCCAAGCCCAGGATGTTATTTGGCTGAAGTACACAGCAACAATCAGACTCATATTGAAGTCTAAAATATCAATAATGTATATGTATCTGTGGGTTTATTGTATTAGAATTGTATTAAAACACAATTTCCTCCGTTTTCAGAAAATGTCAAACAAATTATCTAAAAGGAAATATTAACTCTGGAACTGTTTCTTTGTTGTTACAGAAGAAAGTCAGGTTTTTTTTGTTAACATCACATTTTTATTTATTCTTTAGGATTAACATACAGAACTGAATAACATACAGTATATTATATATCCCCTCCCACCTCCCCCTCCCCCGGCAACCTGTCAACTTCCCTGGACCCATAGATATAGCAAAGCAAAAAAAAGTGAAAAAATACAGTACAACCAGAGCACATAGAGCTCATTCAAACTGCTGCAGAGTCCAACAGCAAGGACACTTTAGCTGCTGCTTCCCCCCATGTTACCAGCGTGGATAATTTGGCTTTATTTATTCAGGCTGTAGAAAGTTCCAACAGAATAATCTCTTTAAAATTAAACAGCCATTGTCGCAAAGGTAACTGGTGAGGGGGAGCCAGTGTTGCACTATCATTTTTTTTTGCTGCAAATAGTGACCATCACGCCCGTGGGTCACGTTATCATTCTAGAAGAAACTTTATATTGAGTGACTCAGGCTCTCTACTAGTTCCTCAGTAAAATTCCTAATTGAAAAGAAAGTCATTGACTATTAAAATACTGATGACAAAACACATTGACAGACAATTCACTTTACCCGATCCCGATGGGGTCGTATTTCGGCTTGGGGTCCTAATATATATATATATATATATATATATATATATATATATATATATATATATATAATCTCAACAGCAAGAACCAATTTTTTCAATGGAAATTAACCTTATTAGAACAATCACTTTTACAGGATCGACCCAGGTACAACGATCTCAGTAATGTTTAAATGTTGATCAATGTGAAGTAATCTTCATAAAAGTACTATATATTGATGGAACACGTTATAAGGCGGTACAGTCATGGCTCCCATTTGCCCCATAATGTCATTACAGTAACACTAGTAGTCTCGTTATAAGGCAAAAAATAAATAGCATGGTCTCTTAACTAGGGCTCCCGACTACAGTGTTATAAATCTATAGATCTATCTATCTATCTATCTATCTATCTATCTATCTATCTATCTATATATAGTTTATGTATAATAATATCCATTTATATGGACACAGGCACATTGTTAGTAATTTCAGTGGGGTCCTAATGTTTATTTTTGTAATACATTTTAATTTGTTATTAAAACAGTACTAAAAATCTAAGTTTTCAAATTTGACAAATAAATAATTTAAATTAATATTATTATTTTTACCTAAGTGCTCCATTGGAGTCCTTTCAAATATATGCTTTTAAGAATGTTAATGGTGAATGGCCAGTGCTGCAAGATTGGTGGTTTTCCAGCCAAATTACCATAAAATTGTGTAATAATTTGGGTCATATAGGGTACAGTATTTTTTCATTGAATCTAGCCCTTTTACTTTTATCTAACAAACAGCGTTGGGAGAGTTTGCATTTGAAATGATATTATAGCCTTCCATCCAAATTCTAACAAGGCCAAAATCTAAGACCATGATTCAAGTTGATAAGACTTAAAAGTCCACATGTTCTGGTGCAGAAAGGATCCTCCTGTGGTCCTGTTTGAAGCTATCCAAGGTAAATCGCTGCATATTAAACTTTTAAGCAGAAAGCATATGAAGCGGTCTGTGAGGTTTAACCTAGTTAGTGCTGAGCCTGAACACAAATTTGGATTCAGATTTATAACAAATGTTGCCTATACAAGTATCTGGATACAATTTATAAAGCATTTTCAGCACTGAGTGGGTCCCTGTAGTGCACAGAGGCAGGGAGTTCAGAGTGACTGGACTGAGATGCGAGTTGTAATAAGTATTAAATAATTGTTTCAGAAGCAGCATTGTTTCAGTTAGTCTTTTGTAAAGGTTCAATTCATATTTATTTGTATTTATTCTCATTTAATACAACAGCACTAGCACTACATAAGACTGATCTTTTCAGGACATTCTTCTGAGAAAAAGACACATGACATGCACAATATGTTGGTTAATTGTGTGGTAATTGTATGATTTATCAACAGCATTTGTTAAACACTGACTTATAAAAAATGTGTACACAAAAATGGTGTTGTCTTAGTAATAGTGTGATGTATATTAAAAAGGAATCTTGTTTTGCCCTCATCTACAGACAGACAGACACAGATTTGTGCTTCACTTTATGAGAACATTCAACTGTAAAAGACATTGCATCAAACATCAATGACAAAACCCAACACTTGAATTGAAATAACAACTGTCAAACAGACAAAGCTCAGTACTCAAACTGAATTAATATATGCCAAACTCAAAATACTCAACACAATAATTGAATTAACATATGTGAAATTTTCAAAGCTCAGTGGCCACTGATATGTGAGGCACTGGCTTTCACAATTACACTTTTGTTACTTTCTCTCATACCAGTTTATTTTACAAGCATTCAGTCCCTTTTTATTAACAGTGTCTTCTCAAAACAAAAGACCAGAAAAATCCTGGTGCAGCATGTCATATCTTGAAAACATTAATATGTAAATATACATTTCCATGTACATGTTTCAATACCTTTTCCTGTGTTTGTCCTGTGAAATGATAGCAAGAACTTGACAAGAATCCTTTAAATGTGTATAGAATGCTAACCTATTTAGAATGTAGTATGAACATCATATAGGATCATATTTTACTATAAAATTGAACATGTATTAATATATGAATTGATAAACTTGTTTGTTTAAAAATCAATGCTAATTCTTAGATAGACTTGTTAATGTGCGTTGTCCTATGTTGCTAACTGTGCAAAAGATATTTTGCATGGTTTCCAAGCCCTACACAGGCTGAGAGGCATGGGTTTCGGTGGCCTTTCTCTTTATTAACAGATCTCCAGATAGCTAATCAAATTCTTCATCTTATAATCAGTGGAAGATCTGCTCGAAGGCCTGTCTGTTGAAAAGCACAAAAAGTAACTGTGGTCGACATTCTAACAACTCAAAAATCTCCCCACAATCAAAAGAATTGTATTATATTCTATGTTGTCCTTGACCAATTAAGGTTTGAATACTTAAATGTTCATTTAAAGTCCTAAATTATCTGACACACCTCTAATTTTCAAAGTTCAATCTGTTCAATACAAGTTGCTTGTAGGGTTCCCTTTTAATTCGAAGATGACCACCAAAACATTACGTATGGGATATGCCTGCCTATTGGTAGGCTCCTTCCTGGGATGACGCCCTCTATCCTGCCTACAGAGGGATTAAATAGTCAAACCACGGAAGCCATGGTCTCAAGACGGTAAGGTAAGACCCCCTGTGTTGGTATCTGAGCATATTGTGAAAAAGAGCTTTTTTAGTCAACTGCAGTTCCCTTGCCTTTCAGGCTGAAAACTGGCTTGCTGCTTTCACTGAATTAGTGACTCCTGATTCAGCCTTTTTCTTTCTTTTGCAACCTGTGCACGCTCGCGTTGCAGGCTGCTGCTTTCCTATCTGTGGTACGCGAGTCGACTGCCTGTGCAGTATTGATTTAAAGGAGTGAGTGTTGTTGTTTTTTTCCAGCCTTCATTCGTGTGGGAGCTGTGCCATACCCTTGCTGGCACATCTGCAGTGCTCATGCGGTATTCCCGCTTGCCTGTGTTGTGCAGCAGCTATGTAATAAATAAATAAATAAATAAATAAACAAATAAATAACAGCAGGCCTTGTCCTCCACGGGCTGTATTTTTACTAGACCCGCTGTAGAATAGACCTCGTCGACTGCCTCGGCCCGCCCACCTCAGTGCGTCGAGCCTTTGAAAAATCAAACAACAACAACAGCAGTGTGCTCCCCAGTAGTATTGTTTGTATTGTTTTTATTGTGTTGTACTCCTTCCACAGATTCGCCTGCCGCGGCTTCGGTCTGTGTGTCCCCTGGTATACCCGATGTGGCTGAACCCTCAGTGCAGGGTTACGGAAACGCATCTAAATAGGGCCTACACAGCAGAGGCGCATGTGACCTGCATTCCTAACGGCGTATTTGGATGGCGTGCTCACAGAGACCCCACTCCCAGAGCCGGTGGCCACTAAGCTTCGTCTTCTTTCTGGCACACTCTTCCAGATCTCCGGTCTTCAAGTGCAAGCCCTAGGCCGGAACCTGGCAAGCCTGGTGGTGGCTCGCAGACAGCTGTGGCTGTCGCAGGCAAAGGTGCCGATATCCCTGGGACATACCTTCAGGCCGGCTGTGGAGGAGATTTTGCAGTGCTCTCATCGAGAGCGCGATGCATCTTGGCATTGGCTGGGCTGCTCCCTCCCCGTGCTCCGGTGCGGGGTAGGTCGAGCCGTTGGCAGGATCCCCAGTCGCATACCTTTAGTAGGATGGTCCTGTTGCCAACAGCCCCACTGGGTGACCTGAGGCATCGCCTGCAGGCCACAGCGGTGGCAGGCAACCGAGCCCCTCCACAGAGCAAAGGGAACGCAGGGCGCGGTGCGTCCACGCAACAGCATTGATGATTTCAGCACCGTCACCCTAGGCAGCCACCTCAGCGTGCTCCACCCCACCCTCAGCAGCCCCAGTAGGGGCCCTGAATGCTTGCGGCCTCAGGCCTATTCGTTCTCTGTACACCAGCTGCAATACTGGCACGCTTGCACCTCTGATACCTGGGTGCTTGCTACCGTGCACAACATTTACGCGATGCAGTTCCGTTTGGGACCTCCCCCCATTCGAGGAGTCATGCACACATCCGTGATGGACCCTCTTCAGGTCTCGGTACTCCAGAAGGAAGTGGCCGCCTTGCTGTGCAAGCGAGCCATTCATCTCGTAGACCCCACCTCCTGCAGAGAGTTCTACTCGAGATAATTTCTGGTACCCAAGAAGGACGTCAGCTTTCACCCTATCTTAAACCTGAGATTCCTCAACAAGTTCTTGAAGGACAGGAAGTTCCAAATGTTGACTCACCATCACATTCTCCAGTCAGTCCGGCCGGGCAACTGGTTTCCCTCCGTGGACTTATGGGGCGCGTATTTTCACGTTCCCATTCATCCAGAGCACAGGAAGTACCTTTGCTTCGCCTTTCATGGAAGCATTTACAAGTTCTCCGTACTGCCGTTTGGCCTCTCCCTAGCTCCTTGTATGTTCTCATAGTGCGTGTACGCTATCCTGGCCCCCTTGCGGTTGTAGGGGATCAGAGTACTAAACTATTTTGATGACTGGCTGATGACAGAGTAGCAGCTATTCAGGGTTGCCTCTCCCTGTTTCAATAGGGATTGCAATAGGGGTCCCTTTTGTGCAGTACTAAAAACTGTTGGGTCTGATGGCCACAGCTGTATCAGCCATCGAGCTGGGTTTATTACGCATGCACCCACTCCAAGTGTGGCTCAATGCCTTTCATTTACACCCCAAGCGCAACAGACACTATCGTCTGACAGTGTCTCACACATGCTCCGCGGCCCTGCGATGGTGGAGGATGGGAGTGGTGTTAACTCGCCAAGTGGTGACAACGGACGCCTCCAAATTGGGTTGGGGGGCAGTCTGGGAAGTCAGAGGAGTCTGCGGCACCTGGTCGGGCCATTGGATAGCCCTGCACAGAAATATGCTGGAGCTGCAGGCTGTTTTCCTGGCTCTCCAGCACTTTCTTCCGGTGTTCCAAGGAATACATGTGCTAGTCCGAACGGACAACACTTCAGTGGTGGCATATGTCAACCACCAGGGTGGCCACTGGTCCCCGGGGTTGCATCGCATCGCCTTCCGGCTCCTGAATTGGGCGACACATCTTCCTGGAATGGCAAACTGGGCAGCGAACCTCCTGTTGAGGAAAGGTGCGCATCCATCAGAGTGGCGACTCCACCCGCAGGTGGTGCAGCGCATTTGGAAATGGTTTGGGAAAGTGCAGATCGATCTCTTTACCTCGGCGGAGACGACACCTTGCCCCCTGTGGTATTCCCTCCACCGCTTAGGCAGTCCAATTGGCATCGACGCCTTAGCCCACAAGTGGCCCAGGACGCTCCTTTACACATTCCCGCAAGTGCAGTTGCTCCTGGCCTTCTTCTCGGTGGCCCAGGAGAATCAGGTTCTTGACCCTATGCCAGCTCATACAGGCCAGCCCTGGGAAATACCACTTTGCCTGGTTCTCCTCAGTCAGACGAGAGGCACTCTCTGGCATCCGGAACCGGGCAGGTTCCAATTATGGGTCTGGCCCCTGAACGGGACCACTGGACAGCCCGAGAGCTATCAGACGCAGTTGTAGGTACTTTGCAGAGTGCTAGGCCAGACTCCACTAGGTCGCTGTACGCCTGTAAGTGGAAGTAGTTTCAGAATTGGTGTCTGACTAGAAGTCATGATCCAGTTTCTTGCTCTATGCCAGTTATCTTGCAGTTTCTGCAAGAGCTGTTTGTATTTACCCACATGCAGGATAACACTGTGGAAACAAATATTTTATCTTAGGTAGTAATTACTAATGACCTGAAAAAGCAGCTTAAAGCATTTCCACTAACCGAAATGCACCCTGTTGAGGATTCATTGTCCTGTGAAATAAACCAATATACTGGAAAATTTTGTGGAAAATGCCATGACCCCAAACTTGATCTGTTAAAAAGTTCAGGGATATAATCATAGTAACACACAACCCCTTGGGATGTGAAGTGCAGAGCAATATGTATTGTTGATGCAACTAGTTCCGAAGTAACATTGGTCTCCAGGGCAACAGTGACATCTGCTAAAACAAACCGACGTACATGATGAAGGTTGCTTCCGTCTCTGATATTCTTTGCTTCAAAGAACATGATGGAGATCAAGTTCTGCAGCAGAATAAGCCTGATAGAAAAAAAGAAAAACAACTTGGAAATGATTTCCATATTATATTTAGGCATATATCTCAAATTAATGAGATATATGTTGCATTTTATGTCAAGGGGTTGTCTATAAAACAGAACGTGTTCTGCAATACCCTACTTCACTTGTGTGGCATTGACAAGGATCAAGATACAGAGAAATTGTAATGGGCTAAGTGCTTGTGATAAGGTTGGGAACGAGTTCTGGGAATTGTTAAGCCCATTATGGATTTTGTTTGCAGACACTGCTTTTTCTTACTGAATGCTACACTGAAGAGTGGTTGATTGATTTAGTTTCCATGGAAACATTTATTTATTTTCAAGAAAAACATCATTTTAAGCAAGTATATTATAAACTTTTATGTATTTGACAAAAGATGTTCTTCATCATCAACATCATCTGATGGTACCAAACCAGTCTTTCTATTGTAGCAAGTTTTTAATAGCATGAGATGGAACAAAACTGCGCAGGATGCACAGTAATCTATATTACATGGAAATAAATGTCCTTTTGCAGGCAGAGGTCAGATCATGCAAACTTAAAAAGCTAAATTACAAACTTACTCTCAGCAAGCTAGAATATTCCAGAATCAACAGGAAAGCAGAAGTTATCAGTCAGCTACAGATATGATAACATGTTAAGGATTATTTTAGAGAACACTGATGTCCAAAAACACCTGCATGGTTTTTTGGATAGTCAGGTGAGTTCAGGTGTTTTGTTTTATTTTGTGAAAAAAAAGATAAAATAAAGGAACATTTTACCTTCCCTGTCAGCTTAGCCTACAATCTTTTATACCTGGACAAGTCACGTGACCAAGGTTTTGTGCAATTAGAACTCTAGTGAACTGTGCTGAGCACTGTCCCACCATTGCCACCAGTGTGGTAAAACAGCAAGCCTGTGGAACTTGCATGTAGCCTCGATCATAATCCACTGGTACCACCTGGCATTGGCGCAGAATTAGGTTTTGCACAAAACCTTGGGCTCTCAGCACTATATTCTCATACTTAACCAAGTAGTATTGATGAATGATTAATTGAAAATACAGTTAATTTCCGATTATTAAATTAAACACCAAAACCGACTTTGAACGATTAATAAACTGCACAATTTCGATTGATTATTATACTATAAAATTTCACGTCTTCTTTATGGTCAAGCATCATAAAAGTTACTTCCGCATTCCAGCCACTTTCGATTCCAGCGGTTCACGTCAGGCAACCACTGAGTCCAAGAGAACCTCGATACCCGCCCGCCTGTTAGAGCTCCCATAATGCATACAAAACGGCGTCATGAACAAAAACATACAGAGAGCATAGCGTAGTATCAAAACCCTTCGTTCTAAGTACTTGTCAGAGAAAGGTGAGCAAGTGTTTAAATATTGTAAGTGAGCTCCCCAAAGTTATTGTATTGTTTTACTTTGACTTTCACTTGTATGTATCTGAGACGGTTTCTCATTTTAGTTTAGTCAGCGAGGCAGGTTAAGAAATTACATTTTTTAAAATAATAAACAAAAATGTTTCAAATTACTATTTATTGTATTACGTTTCATTTAACAATTAGTAATTATTAAATGAAACGTAATACAAGTACAATGGCAACCTAAAAGAAATATTATAAAAATAATTGTAATTATTAATTAATAACAATTAATTTTATAATATTTTTTTGAGGTTGCCATTCTTTCTTGTATTGTTATATTTAATGAGTTAATAAACTGCCAGCCATGTATTATTATTATTATTATTATTATTATTATTATTATTATTATTATTATTATTATTATTATTATTATTTTCTGTTATGCAGCATTATCAACCCTAGAGAGTTAAGGATTCAAAAGAGCGAGAAGATTTCAGGCTGTTGAGACCAAGAGAGTGCTTTCCAAGCTAAGGGGCAGTCTGGACAGGGAACTGAGGGTAGTAAGAGGAAATTACCCAGCATTGTATGGGATTATTTTGATAAAACTGATAAAGAATCAGCAGTATGCAAAACATGCAATAGTGAAATCAAATGTCTGACAGGAAATACTACAAATGCCAAGGATCATCTAAGAGCAAAACATTGAAAATTGTTTAGAGATCTGGAAGAGAAATCAAAGTTCAGGGAAGCAGAGACAGCCTCACCCTCAACCCCAAAACGCATCAGGCTCAGCCTGATATTGGCAGTTTCATGTCCAATGTAAAATGTTCAAAGGATCATCCAAAGCAGCGAAAAACAACAAAGATTGCCTCAATGATTACACTTGATCTAAGGCCTTTCAGCATTGTTGAAGATCTCCTACTAGATGAACTTGAGCCTCGCTATGATATCCCTCATCGTACATCGTACATTTTCAGCATCAATCATCCCTGATTTATTTGCAAAACAGCAAACACGTGTTAAGCAAACAGTACACAATGACAGCCCTCCTGCCTTGGGAATGGCCAGTGATATCACCAAGAGCAAATGATTCATTTATTTCTCTTACAGTGCATTATCTCACTGAAGATTTCAAAATGAAATGTTATCTTCTGGATACACCTTATTTTCCTGAGGCACACACTGTTGAAAACATCCTGACAAAGTGTGATGAGTTACTGGACATGTTTGACACTGACGGGTCGAAAATAAAACTGTTCAGTGTAAATGACAATGCACGCAATATTCAGGCTGCTTTGAAAATGATTCAAAATGTACTGCCTGCAATTCCCTGTTTGGACACACACTGCAACTAACAATTAATGATGCTGTGAAAAATGTTCCAGGACTCAGCAACAATCTGCAAATTGGACTAGCTCTAGTGAGTTATTATTCGTGAAGCCATAGGAATGCACAGAACCTGTATGAAAATCAGAACAAGCTGGACCACAAAAAGAATAAATTGGTCCAAGCCATGGATGTACGCTGGAACTCAGAATATTATAAGGAGCAGCGCTTTGAAGAAAATCGCAGGCCATTACTTGTTTCATTGGTGGAAACAAAATGCTCCAAATCACGAGCACCTGCTGAATGGGAACAAGCCAGTGTCTTTGTGAAAATAATGAGCAAGTTTGAACAGGCAACAGCTGAAGCAATTGGAAAAAAACATCCAACACTGTCAATTGTGATTCCTCTCATCCACGGTCTCCACTCAAGTTTAGGAAAACTGATTGGCAGCTCTTCTAATGATGGGGAAATTGCAAGCAAACTCCAAGCAGCATTGAAGCAATGTTTCCCAGCAAGTTACAAAACCAGTCTGTACCATGTGTGTCCATGCTTGTCGATCCAAGGTTTAAGGACATTCTCTTGTCTCCTTGGGAACTACTTGATGCAAAACAAAACCTGTTATCATACACTGAAAGTGTACAAGTAGACAGTAACACTGGTGTGAAGGAAGCAGCTTGCAGTGGAAATCCACATGAGGAGGACACAGACACGGGTGTCAATGTTGTTTGGGCAGGCTTTGAAGAAGCATTAAGAAAAAGGAAAATAAATGAAGAAGTTCAAAGGCCTGATCCAGTTGAAATGGAAATTGACCAATTCCTCATGAGCCAACTACTTGTCGTCATAGCAATCCACCGAGTTGGTGGCAAGAAAACAGAGCCAGACTCCCTAATCTGGCAAAAGCAGTACAGTCCTGGTTGTGCATTCCAGCAACAGCTGGAACATATTGACAACTCAAAGGGAGAATCTTGCACCAGAAATTGTGCAGGAGTTACTATTCCATCATGAGAGCTTGCTTTGTTAAGAAATTAAACATGCCAAAAAGTCTTGTTGACCTGGGGTCAGTGTTGGTTAAATTATATTTATATTGACCTGCAAATTTGTCAGATTGTGTGTGCTTTTCTTCTTTATTTAGAAATGGTTTCTGTGAAGTGGTATTGTTTATATATTGGTTTTGCTGCTTTAGTAGTGACTTCAATATAAAGCATACTGTGTGTTTTGTAGGTTTGAAGGTGAAGGTTTTATAGGTGCTGTTAAAAAAAGTTATTGAAGTTTTATTGTAGTTTTTAATTAGAAATAAAAAATAACATTTATCAGGAACCTTTTTGTGACTTTTTTCCCCTAAAATGAATGTTATTAGAATAATCAATAATCGCAATCAGGATTATTTTCAAATATCAATCAATAATCAAATCGACTTGTAAAAGTGATAATCGCTCATCACTACCAAGTAGTATCCACATGTCATAATGAATATTGTATACCCAAAAGAAAGTTCATAGAAAGGTTTTAAAGGGTATCATCCTCTTATACTGTTGGGAGCAGGGGTCGGCAATTTGTCGGTACACGGACACGCATGCCCGTGGCAAGAGTTATCAGTGTCTGTGGCAGTGAATATGTCTAACAGACACACAAACACACATGTAATTCTATATAACTTCCATTTTGTTTGTTTGCGGCCAAGATGTTGTTGTTTTTTTAATTGTCCATCACCACTCAACATGGTGCTGACCCCTGGTTGGGAGGGCTTTTCTTTAGCCAGTGACATACAGTGGCTCTCAAAAGTATTCACCCCCCTTGGACTTTTCCACATTTTATTGTGTTATAACATGGAATCAAAATGGATTTAATTAGGAGTTTTTGCCACTGATCAACACAAAAAAGTCCATAATGTCAAAGTGAAAAATAAAATCTACAAATTGTTCTAAATTAATTACAAATACAAAACAGAAAATAATTGACAGCATAAGTATTCACCCCCTTGAGTCAATATTTGGTAGAGGCACCTTTGGCAGCAATTACAGCCATGAGTCTATTTGGATAAGTCTCTACCAGCTTTGCACATCTGGACGCTGCAAATTTTGCCCATTCTTCTTTGCAAAATTGCTCAAGCTCCGTCAAGTTGGATGGGGACCTTTGGTGAACAGCAATTTTCAACTTTCCACATATTCTCAATTGGATTGAGGTACGGGCTTTGACTGGGCCACTCCAGGACATTGACCTTTTTGTTTTTAAGCCACTCCAGTGTGGCTTTGGCTGTATGTTTGGGGTCATTGTCCTGCTGGAAGATGAATCTTCTCCCATCCCAGATCTCTTGCAGACTTCAGCAGGTTTTCCTCCAGGATTTCTCTGTACTTTGCTGCATCCATTTTGCCCTCTATCTTCACAAGCTTTCCAGGCCCTGACGCAGAGAAGCATCCCCATAGCATGATGCTGCCACCACCATGCTTTCACGGTAGGGATGGTGTTCTCAGGATGATGTGCGGTGTTAGGCTTGCGCCAAACATAGCGCTTAGCGTTGAGGCCAAAAAGCTCTATTTTGGTCTCATCAGACCATAGAATCTTCTTCCACTTGGTCTCAGAGTCTCCCACATGCCTTCTGGCAAACTCTAGCCGAGATTTGATGTGAGTTTTTTTTCAACAATGGATTTCTGCCACTCTCCCATAAAGGCCAGTTTTGTGAAGCACCCAGGCTATTTTTGCTGTTTGCACAGTGTCTCCCAGCTCAGCCGTGGAAGACTGTAACTCCTTTAGAGTTGTCATAGGCCTCTTGGTGGCCTCCCTGACTAGTGCCCTTCTCGCCCGGATACTCAGTTTTTGAGGGCGGCCTTTCTAGACAGATTCACAGTTGTGCCATATTCTCTCCATTTCTTAATAATGGACTTTAGTGTGCTCTGGGGAATATTCAGTGCCTTGGAAATGTTCTTATATCCTACCCCTGATTGGTGCTTTTGAAGAACCTTATTCCGGATTTGCTTTGAATGTTCCTTTGTCTTCATGATGTAGTTTTCGTTAGGAAATGTACTAACCAACTGTGGGACCTCCCAGAGACAGGTGTATTTAACATGAAATCATGTGAAACACCTTAATTGCACACAGGTGGACTCCATTCAACTAATTATGTGACTTCTAAAGGCAATTGGTTGCACCAGAGCTTATTTAGGTGTGTCATAGCAAAGGGGGTGAATACTTATGCAATCAATTATTTTCTGTTTTATATTTGTAATTAATTTAGAACAATTTGTAGATTTTATTTTTCACTTTGACATTATGGACTTTTTTTGTGTTAATCAGTGACAAAAACTCCTAATTAAATCCATTTTGATTCCATGTTGTAACATAATAAAATGTGGAAGTCCAAGGGGGGTGAATACTTTTGAGAGCCACTATATAACATATTTTGAGCTTTAGTTACAGGAAATGATGTAGTTTCCAAAGGAATTTGTGCTACATTATTTGAAGTGACCAAAATGAATGGGATTATAATGCAACTTGTTATGATTCAGCCTCTGGTTTTGAAATGTCACTTCTCATCCTCTGCATTCACATGTCTCTTCCCTAATTATTCAGATTAAGGCTGAAGTGGGGCAATATGTTTTAGCTTTCATCTATGACTGACTCATAAATGTCAGCTCCATCCAAGCCCCTTAAAAACACCTTCTTTCGTTGTTTTTGCTGCATAATTTACTGTGATTTGGACTGTGAATAAACATGTATGTATTACTGTTCATTTAGGAAGACCACGGATTGGACAAGTTAATTGTGCTTATTAGTACTGTTCTTAATTCTTACAAGGAATCATAGCAACCTCAGATTTGTAAGTTTATACTTAAAAATGAACTGTCTGAACCCAATTCATAAAATATTTACATTTTTTAATGTAATAAAACATATTTTACTTATTTATTTATTTAATTACTATTTTCAAATGTATATTCATTAAACATTTTTAGACTTTTGGCATATAAAAGTATGCTGTGGTGCTGGTTATTTTTCTATTCAAAAATTTCAGATTACAGATGATAGTTAAAGACTGAAGATGAGAAAAGCTCTATCTCATCAAAAAAAATTAAAAAGTTTTTTTGCTGGACATTCATTAGCTTTCTTGCAGCAAAGCATACTATGCATTGCCATTATTGTTAGAAATCATGGAGATTCTAGCCTTTCGGCTTTACATTACATTTTGAATCGTGCATCAAAACCAACATTTAAATTCTGGTCACACAAGCAACTTTTGCTGATGACAACAAGAGGGAGACTTGAGCTGTTGACTATTGCCTTGTGTGACCACGCTGGTCAACATTCTGTCGACTTGCCCAGTTTAGGACACTGTTTATTATACTTTTTATTTTTTATATACCAGAACTAAGGCCACATCAACACTAATACTGATTATGTGCTCATCACTATGTAATGCCCTACGGGGGCTGACTGTTCACCCCTAAAATCAAAGACAATGTTCTATGGAGGCCCCCTACCCCAAGACTGCTGCAATATAATATTACAGGATTTCTAAAATAGAGATAGCATTTATGTTTGTATTCATACATTTAGCTAAATTCACATTTTCCATCATTCTATTTTCAGTTTCATGTTAGTCTGCTGAAAAAAGCTGTTCATCCGATCCTGATTTGTGCCTCCAAATGAATGCATGAAACCCTCTCTTCATTGTTTTGGACCTCCTACCTAGCAGCTAGTTAATCTGTTTTATCCTGATTGCATACGTATTAGTGAGAGCTCTTTTAAGATTTATTTTGTCTGTCATCACGGTTGTAACTCCTTTGAATTTTGCTACAGATAAAAAAAAAAAAAAAACTGGCATGGTCAAAATACTGTAAATGCAGAGGAGAGAATACAGTATACTAAGCATGTCAGTTTAGATGGGGAGGAGAACAGATGCAGGCAATGTATACAGTAGATGAACCTGTGAGGAGCAGTGGGGGTTGCCGAACTGTCTACAACAAGCACCCTTGGCTAAACTTAATTTACCAGTTTGTTGCTGAAATTGAAAAAGACAGATATTAGGCATACAGTACAAGCCATGGGTGAGGTCATGAGTATAAGGGTCGTGAATGACCAGAAGCAGTTTCTGAGTAATAATTGGACATGTGGTGGGGATGATAAACCTGCAACACACAGTAAGCAATGCACAGCTGCAATGATATTAATCAAACTCCTTCCAGAATGTCTGTTTGTTAATGGGCAGCAGTGTGCAGTAGTGGTTAGGGCTCTGGACTCTTGACCGGAGGGTTGTGGGTTCAATCCCCAGTGGGGGACACTGCTGTTGTACCCTTGAGCAAGGTACTTTACCTAGATTGCTCCAGTAAAAACCCAACTGTATAAATGGGTAATTGTATGTAAAATAATGTGATATCTGTATAATGTGAAATAATGTAGAATGTGATATCTTGTAACAATTGTAAGTCGCCCTGGATAAGGGCGTCTGCTAAGAAATAAATAATAATAATAATAAAACACATGCAAGGCTGTTGCTCTTGTATTTTATTTCCTTTTCACAGACTTCTATATTATACTGTACGTGTTGAGTGGCTATTACAACTGCTGGCATATTGTGGTTTCAGTGTGGGGAAGTTATTATTAAAAAGTAATCTGTTAAGTTTCTCCGACTATAAGAAAACTACATGGGAACCTACACTACCCGAAAGGTACTACCAAAATAGCGTGTGAAAACATTGAGACTTATATTTCTTTTTCCATGGAAACTGCCCCATTGTTTCTCCTTCCTGATGTCTAAACACTTTTTTGCTCTGTTCTCAACATAGACACAGGGAGACCAGAGCAGAGCAGGGCAGCGTGGGTAGGGATGGTGTAAGGATACATTGCTATTGTATTTATATTTGCTTAAATTTATAAAAGTAATAAATACAGAGCTCATTCATTGCAAAAATAAATGGATGATAAAGCTTCAATTCGGACAGTTTTATAAGCACTATACCCCCAAATCATCAGGACATTATACTATAATCATGTCAGCTTGAAGCAATACAATCAATAGTCAGGTGTTCTGGACTCTATCCTTGCAATAATTTGTGTAGCCTTGTCTTCTACATTTTAAAAACTGCCTCTGACTATAGGTCAGTGGATATAGCAGCAAAAATAACTTTTTCATATCAAATGTTATCTGTTACCACATGTCATTATCTATCAAAAACATACCAATAACACAAAATTTACAAGAACAAATAATCTGATTAGTGTAACTTTATTTCTTTATTCCCCATCTCTGAGTACACTGACTGTTTGGTGCAGATGTTTCCCCTGTCTTCACCTCCACCCATCGTGGGTGTCAGAAGACCTCCTGGATGTACTGGTTTCTGCCTAGTGACAGCTCTTCTAGTTCATGTATGAAACTTGACCAAAACCCACAGCTTCTGCATCCTGCTTCCCGTAGAGATTTCGCTACTCCAAAAAAGCTAAATGAGTGAAGGACATCCATCAGGCAGCTGTCCTAAGCTCTGTCCATTATATCTTTTATCAAGATACAAAACTGACAAAAAATAAGCTGTCTAAAACATGTTATTTTACAAACGGTTACAACTAATGTAGAAAAAAAATCTCTCTTCACTTGATGACAAGAAATAGATTTTTAAATAACATTAATTTGAATGCAACAATTATTTAAAAAAAAGGTTAAACTTTCAATAAATAAATACATCACCAAATGTTCTGGTTTCTCCCAACACTGTAGACTTATTCCTTGTTCCCCGTTGCCACAGGGATCAATCTGAACAAGTCGATCTCGACAGTCTATGGCCATTTATCTAAAAGAAAGTATATTTAAACCTATATTGAGCAGATGACTTAGAAGGATTACTTTTAATAGATCAAGCTCCGCATCTGCTTCTGCTTTACAATGTGATATTTGATACACTCCGGTTATTTTGTTGTTGGATTTGAATAAATTATTATTATTATTTAATCCTGTACTTCAGAATACTGTAATCTGCCAAGTGTTTAACCTGTAGTACTTTGTATTTAATCATATCCTGATGTAACTATCACTATTATCTGCTGTATTATTGAATTGTGGTTTGTCACACTTGTACTTTGCTTGAACAAAAGTTATTGTATTTCTTGCTCTTATTGTATTACTTGTATTGTAACACTTGAAATGTACTTGCTTACGATTGTAAGTCACCCTGGATAAGGGCGTCTGCTAAGAAATAAATAATAATAATAATAATAATAATTGTTTTTTAATTACATGGTTCTACTCTAATAACACAGTACTATCTTAGCAAAGCCAATTACCCCACCAATTTCACATATTATATCGACGTGTACCCTGTTTTAGATGAAGCTGTCGTTTGGTACCTCGGGTGTTACAAATGTTCCCTGCTTTTCACATTTCGTGAGAAATAGCAATTGCCGCAAAGCATTAATTTCCACTCAAACATGACTAGCTCTCAACATGGCCAGCGCCAATCAAACTGGTGTGCCTTAGGGCGAATTTCATCACCTCCAACATTTACTCCAGCAGCTTCCTCACCAAGTCTCACCTGATCATCATTATCATTTACTCCAGCAACATCCTCACCAAGTCTCACCTGATCATCTTTATCATTTACTCCAGCAACATCCTCACCAATTTTTAGACACAAAAAAACAAACAAAACGCTCACGATATTCTTTCAGAATACTGGTCCTTCCGGGTCGTTCCTTAACCATAACTGAGGGAACAGATTACGTTGCTTCAACCCCTATTTGTTCCGTCACGCATGACCCCTTGGTAAACGATTGCAGCCGCTCCTCCAATCCGCGGCTGCCACATCATTTCCCTTCCGGGTCGATGAGTTAGTGCACCGAAGCTCCGCCTCCTTTCTAGATGACCGACTTCCTTTTAACCCTAGGAATAAATTGTCAGGCCAAACAGTCCAGGGTACTCTGTTCCCGTTACTTAGCGCCCTCACAGGTCGGGAGGGAGATTTACCCCCAAGAATCATTGTCTTTCTGTCACAATAAGTTACTTTTTGTCCCTTGAAAAGCTAATTAGAATTATAAATTCATCTGAGAAAGTCACGTGGGTGCAACACAGCTGAAGTGATTCTGTGGGATTGTATAATTTCATTCATGATGCATCACACAGGCTCCAGCCAGCAGCCTGATGTAGGTGGCTATAATCCAGGTCCTCGTCTCCCACGTCAGCACTGTGACTAATGCATTTGCTTTCCCACCTTACTTTCACTGCTGAATTATGGATATTAAATGCATCTATCATCTTTCATCTGACTGTAGTTTAAACCACTTTAAAACCTCTGGTTGCCTTTCAATTCGAAGATGACCACCAAAGCATACTTATGTGATGTGCCTGCCTTAGGTAGGTATTCACTGAGCTCTTTATATCAGAGCTGCTGATAGGCCCCTTCCTGGGGTGACGTCCTCGGTCCCGCCTACTGAGAGATTAAACATTCAACCCACGGAAGCCATGTTCTCTTTTGCCTCTCACCTACGGTAAGGTAAGACTTCTGTGTTACTAACTGAGCGTGTTTTGAAAGAGCATTTACGAGTCGACTGCAGTTCCCCTACATTCGTGCTGAAAGCTGGCTTGCTGCTTTCGTGGAATCAGTGGCTCTAAACTTTAGCTTCTTTCTACTCCTTTCCTCACAGCCTGTCTCGCTTGCATTGCAGACTGTCTGTATTTACTGTCTGTCATATGTGTGTGACTGCCTATGCAGTATTGATTTAAAGGAGTGCGTGTATGTTGTCTTTTCAGCCTACACTCTTGGGGAGAACGCAGTTCCTCCGCTGGGGCTAGGCTTTGCTGTACCCCCGCCACTGAGTGATTCTGCCTGCTGCCTGTGTGCGAAGTTGGGCGAAATATAAATAAATAAATATTACTGTGTACTGTTGTTGTTGCGTGTTGGTGTTGTCGGTGCACCAGTACTGTATTCTATCTCACTCAATGCCCCCGGTGCTTCTGCACCTTTGGTGCCTGAGTGCTTCAATAGACAGGTCTACAACCTCCGGTATTCAAACAACGCCCTTGGGGCCATACAGACATCAAGCATGGCTAAATTCCACTATTAAACGTCC
This sequence comes from Acipenser ruthenus, assembly GCF_902713425.1. Taxonomy (NCBI): domain Eukaryota; kingdom Metazoa; phylum Chordata; class Actinopteri; order Acipenseriformes; family Acipenseridae; genus Acipenser; species Acipenser ruthenus. The sequence goes on along the minus strand of NC_081190.1, from coordinate 31,511,876 downwards.
CTCACAACATCCCCTGCTAGCATGGCTAAGCCGTAACTGGCGTTGGGAGCCCCTGGCCTGGCAACCTCAAGCCCTTGCTCTGGCCCCAGCTCAGCCGTTAACGCTGGCCCCAGAGCTGACTCCACCTGCACCAGTGGTCACCCTGGATATTACAGAACCGGATGTCAGCATTGCTGACCATGATGTGATTTCGATTGCAGCCTCATGGGAATGTGACTCCTTCCTTCAGAAGCAGCCCCTACCTCCCCTGACCATTCCTTTGAACCAGCGGTAGAGGAATTGCTGCAGGGCTCTCACCGAGAACACAAGGCGTCCCAGCAGGTAGCCTCAATGCTCCCCTCCTGTACTCTGGAACAGGAAAGAACGAGACGTTGGTGTCCGCCGTACTCGCCAGTCTGTCCGGCCAGGCGAATGGGTTATAACAGTGAACCAAAAGTACACATATTTCATGTCCCTATTCGTCCAGCGCACAGAAGGTATCTCCACTTCGCCTTTCAGGGGAGTGTCTTCGAGTTTTCCGTGCAGCCATTCAGCCTCTCCTTAGCCCCCCACATGTTTTCAAAGTGCATGGATGCCATTCTAGCTCCCTTGCGGCTGCAAGGGATCAGGGTGATGAACTACCTGAACAACTGGTCGATCTGTCGCAATCGCAGGAAGGAGCAGTGTCCCATGCAGCAATGTTGACAAAGCATTTGTTGAGGCTGGGTCTCGCCCTCAACGATGCCAGAGCCAATTAATACCGGTGCAAAGTACGATCTATTTGGGTTAAGCGGTTCTGATGCGTCCCTCATATGCTGCCATTCCTTCTCCCTCGCAACTGCTCTGGTATACTTTCCCATAAGTATGTTTTGGTTGTTGTCTTTGAATTGAGAGGGAACGTTAGGTTACTTACCGTAACCCTGGTTCCCTGAAAGAGAGGACGACCACCAACCAGTGAGATCACATCGGTCGCCCTCACAGGTACGATGCAAGAGAACATGGCTTCCGTGGGTTGACTGTTTAATCCCTCATTAGGCAGGACCGAGGACGTCACTTGAGGAAGGGGCCTATCGGCAGCTCTGATATAAAGAGCTCAGTGAATTACCTACCTAAGGCAGGCACATCCCATAAATATTTTTTGGTGGTTGTCTCCCCTTTCAGGGAACAAGGGTTACGGTAAGTAACCTAACATTTCAAATGTCCTGTAAAAACAACAAAATAATTTTTGTGAGCAGAGGTAACCAACTTGTCAATGATTTCATTAGCAATTTGTCACACAGACTGTAGAATGAAGTCCTCATGGAAATGCAGAGTTTGCAGACCAGAAATGAAAAAAGTCCAAAACAGAGGTGTTCATAATATTAATAGGGTACAGAGTCCCCAATATAACTGTCCCTCCTTCAATTTGTTTGTCCAAATAAATAGAGCGTTTTATAATGCATTGGGCTCTTAACTGCGGCAATACAAACAAGCATGTCAGTGACATTCATCCTCTGCCATGGCTATAAATACAAAATTAGAGTGAGCCATCAGTAACAGGAAGCAGTTGATTGTTTAAATCATCCTGTTGATGATGTACAAATTGAATTTCTACATTCAGACAGAGCAAGCTTCCACAACTGGACATGCAGTTCTCTAGATACAATATACATTTATATATAAAACTCTAAAATGACATACAGAAATACAGTCAAGAAAACAGACAGAATTGCCTCCATATACTTGATCCCCGGTGTGGGATAATAAGCATACAGGTACACTATATTGACTAGAATTGTATAACTAATACCATGTTGCTATTTAGCACAAAAATAGAAACAACCTAAGTCCTAGAAAGGGAATACTGTACCTTATTTTGTATAAACTGCTTTACACACCTTGTATTTCCATTTATACTGTCATTAATCAAGCCTATAATCCAATACACAGTGTTTTTTTTTTGTTTGTTTGTTTTAATTTAGTTATTTGTTTTAGCCAGTGAAAGTTTAAGTGCATTTGTATATATTTCCTAGAATTCCTGTTAGATTGCAGTGTCAGTTGTCTCACATCAACGATTATCCAGACAATGATAATTTGTACTATTGTTAAAAACAATAAGGAACTAAAACTACATTCTTTGCTGGCGCAGCTTTCTAAACTCCCTTTAAGACTTGAGCTGCTAAAAATTACCACAGCAAAACACAAAGAACATTTTCTTAATTCAGTGGTTTTAGTTCTACTTATAATAAACATGTATTTTCATTTTACAAAATATATCTGTTCTATACTAGGTTAAATAAATGTATGTGTTTGCTTGCCTTCATTTCATGTAGTGTGTCACTGTTTCATGTCGTAGGTCATTCACCTTACCAGTGTCAAAACATGTCACTGAGTTTCAAAGCAAATTATGAGAAGCAACTGCTTAATTAAAAACAGAAATTGGGAGTTGAAGGGATGGGACCAGTTTTACTATCTAGATGAAATGACCGAGCATGTGCAATACTAACTGAAAACAAGATGTTCAAGTAGATCCTTTCCTTTAAACTGAAAATTAGGGCTGTCAATGAATCGCAGTTAATTTCTGCGATTAACGTGTACATTTTTTGGGAGACTAATTTTTTTTAACGTACATTAATCGCACTCCTGTCTTGTCCCTCTTTGCATACCGTAATTCATTTCCTGAGGCACCATTTTAGTGCATGCCATGATTTAATGTGTAGTCATTGTCTGAATATAAAATTAGTCACAGAACTGCATTATGTAGCAAAGCACTCAAACTGAAGGTCTTGTTAATGGGACGTTTATTTTTTTAACTTTGTGATGGTTCATTGGATAAAAAGAGGGTTATTTGTATTTACTGTCAAAGTGATTTCCAGTGTCACAGAAGTGCATCTAGTCTGCTGTACCACCTGCGTGCTAAACATGCTTTCACTTCTCAAAATACACTCTAGAAGTTTTTTTTTCTGCTCCAGACAACAACAACACAACAAATGAAACCCGTCAGTTTTGACAGAGCACTCTTTTAGAAATTCAGGATCGCTGCAAACCCATGAATCAAGCTCAGTACGATACTATAACCAGTGCTGTTGGATAGCTACCGACTGCAGACCCGTTAACATTGTAGCTTTTTTTTAGTTTAATAACCACATTTACTTTTAAACAATATTATTCAAAATTATGGAGGATATAACCATTACTCAGTGAAAGTTATTTATAAAACAGAATTTAAAATTATTATTATTATTATTATTAGTCATAGTAGTAAAGGAAACTGATCATTGTAAATGCAGTAAGGTTAGTAATAAACTGACTCCATTGTGATTTAGCAGTTGGTTCAAACAATTTAACAACAATGCTGGATTGTAAATAAATATAAAACTATAAAGAGAGTCCAGAAATAGGAAAACAGGGTTTTTATGCTGGGTTGTTTTTTGTATAATAATAATAATAATAATAAAAAAAAAAAATCAAGTATAGAAAGGAGAAAATACACTTATCATATGTATTACAAGTATGTAATATGTTATATAATAATAATAATAATAATAATAATAATAATAATAATAATAATAATAATAATAATAATAGCATCAGTAATAAAAACAAACTTAAATGAGATGGATGCAGTAATTGTATCAATTAAATATGCGATTAAAACCAAGATGAACTGAGATTCATTTTTTTAATCCCATGATTAATCACGATTCATTTTTTAAATCGCTTGACAGCCCTACTGAAAATGCATTTGTTTTTCAAAACTGCCAATATTCTCACTATTCCTTCTGTTGAAGATATTTTGGTTCTTTGCTTGTATTTTATGAAATTTAGATGCATCATCAAAAACGCTATAGGTACCAGCAAGCAGCAACAACTTTTATAGAACAGTGTATCTCTAATCATAACCTACATATTTCCTTTCATCACTGCAATATCCAGTTTCCTGTGTATTTTGTTATTCTAGGATCTATATAACCAATCTACCAAAGTAAAACAACCCTCCTGATTGTTTCTTCCTCACATTATCTCCAGTCACCCAATGCTTTGCGCTCAACTGAACTGAAGGTCTAAATTAAATTACAGACGGTTTGCTGCAATGTGTCTCTGCTTGCGATACAGCAATCAATTTATATGACTACATTTGTATCATTCCTTAATTTCAGGTACAAAAGGGCCATATTTAAAAAAGCTAAACAAAAACACAAACTTTAAGGACTGGTTTAACTGCTTCCCTATATAGCGAATGGACGGCATGACAGGTAACTGAGATTTTTCTCTTGTTTTATGTTTATAGAAATATTAAAAAAATAAATAAAAAAAAAGCTACAGATACACTGTTTCGTCATGTTACCTTTGTTGAGGTCACATTGTTGGTCTGATTGCAGCCATAATGGTGTGTACCCCCGCAAACCTTATTCCTGTGACTACAGCTGTATCAATAAGTTTTAACACAATACAGAATTTAGCACAATACTGTAATTGTTATACTAAGTAGGGGCATTTCTCTTAGTATCCCTGGTATTATTTCAAAATCACTGTGCTCTGATGAGCCTCTGAGCAGGAGCCATGGTAATGTTTTTAGATGTACACAAACTGACACTGCAAGTACAAATTACTCCTGACATCATCTGCCTGCACCTGTCAAGCCTACAGATATAAACCGATGAATAATTCCAAGTGACTGCAAAATAATTATATAATGTGTTAAATGAAAAACAAAAATCTGTACAGCAGAACTAAAATGTAGGCGAAGACATCCATTCCTGTTCTCCATGACCACTATATCACAGATAAGAATGTCCTATATATACTGTATATATATATATATGTTAGGGTTCAAAGTCAGAGCGACCTCTCATTTAAACATTCTACAATCTGGTTGATCGTATTCCATCTTGGGATGCTGTCCTATACTCTGAAATGGTGGCAAGGTGGTCCTGTGGGGTAACTGACTAGCATCTCATGCCATTCACTTATGAATCCGGGAGGCCCAGGATCTGAATGGCAGGGGGTGTTCATGCTAAACTGAGGTGCGCTCACAGAGCTGTTTGAGGATGCTATGGCTGTAGCCCGTGCCATTGTCTCTACCATTCATGAGTACGATATTTGAAAGCAAATGATTTTACATACAGTAGGCCTATAATGGATTACCTATGAATGTGGTGTTGTTTTTATTTATCAGTATTGGAACATTTTTTGGAATCTAATGCATTACCCACATTATTAGAACGCTTTAGCATTGTAATATAATGGATCTTATACATTACTGAAAGGTTCTTGAAAGAAGTATGTCTCAAGTATAGAAAGGAGAAAATACACTTATCATATATCTAATATGGTATATATAATAATAATAATAATAATAATAATAATAATAATAATAATAATAATAATAATAATAATATGACTGTTGTTTTCCTGATAGATTCTGTTCACTGCACTTCCTACAGTATATACATTTATACAAATGTATTATTTGCTGACCTATTTTGCTGATCTTATTCTGTTTTCTGTGTCTATCACCTAAAATCTGTCCAAGGAAAATTGCATTGAGTTTTGTAATTGCAAAGATTATAGTAATAAAAACGAAAAATGGATTGAGTTTTTAAAATCCCATGTCGTAGGATGAAACTGTTTGGATGATGCCAAAATAATTGTTATAAACTGATTGATGATCTGAAAATCTTGCTGCTAGAAGCTGCTCCATTAAAACTCATGAAGCTGACAGCTGCTGTAAGCAATTTTTTGTAATGGGATCGCTTTACAAAACTGCTTACCATGGTGAAGGTACTGTACAAGTGAGCTAATAAAGTCAAGACATATTTCTGAAGTGCCATCACTATCAGAATTGGTGTAGTCTTAACAAATAAATAATGCCTAATAATGCAAAGAAAAACATGTTTCAGTATTCCACGCATTGTGTGTACTTTACAGTACTATTGTCCCTATGTATATTTTGCATTTTTGCACAAACTGTTATTTATTTGAAGGGAAATATTATTGCTTCTAAAGACCCTCTTCTAAGCAAAACAGATAATTGTGGAGATTACAGAACAGGAGTAGCAGTGAATAGATGACTAGGTGAATAGAAGAGTGACAGTCAACCTCCAAAACTCGTAGTCGACTGCTATTTTTAAATACAAGCCAATTTAAAACATATTGCACGAACAGTGTTACAAAACAGTGCGTTCTCACAATAAGTACCAGACATTATCAAATACAGTACATGATTTATTAACAAAATATTATAGTGTGGACTAGTTAAACTAGTCGACTTTCTTTCGACTACCCGTTACCAATGTTTGTATTTTAATAACTATTAAATAATAAGGTCTAGGAACTGTGGAAATAACGTGGAGATGAATTCTATTTTTTTTTTATTACTAAAAGCCCACAGATGCCAAGGTCTCATTTGCAGTGGTGTTCAACCTTTAATTTAATATTCCATTTCTTGCAGATTGACACATTTTCAATGCTTTAAATCCATAAATGTATTGGGAAATTGAATTTTATTTTTTGTTTTTGCTTACTGTGTATTTGGCAAACCCTATTTATTATTATTATTATTATTAGTATTATTATTTTTGTATCTTGCAGCAAAATGTTTTAGATTGCAAACTTCCATCTCAAAATTGAACATTTTTGACCTATAAAGTTAAGATGCATTTATGAAATTATTATTCAATTTCTATAAAACCATTTAAAGGGAAATATTATTTATTATCCGGACCAATAGGAAAGTTAATAATAGACACAGTGGGTGTAAGCACATTTAAAATGTTTTTCCTTTTGGTTAGGTAGCCAATGTTTAGTCTTTTATGCAGTGTTTCTTCAAAATAAGGTGAGCTAACACAATTACAGTGGGTAGTGTTGCATCCAGCAATATTGTTTGACAAGTATGATCACATGCAATGCTGTGTGCAAGTTTCCAGCAGGAATAACCTTTGTTGATTTTTGTTTTGTTTGCTTAGGGTTTGTCGGATGGAAGTATAGTTTATATTAGGCCAAGCTTTTCTTTTCTAAAGCCTTACTGATACTGTCAGCATTGCAAGGTCTGTCTTGAAGAGAAACACAACTTCAATTTAACTCCCCTGCTTTTATGCAAATCATTTCTGAAGATAAGTAATCATGCATTCTATGTTAATATTCATTCACTGAAACAGCCAACTGAGATTAACGTGTAGGGTCTTGATTTCAATAGGGTCTTGAGACACTGGGAAGTTAAATCAGTAGGGAGACATTGTGCATTGAAACAAATGGTCAATAATACTAGAGTACAGAGTGACTGTATAAATATACAGAATGATTCACAAGTGTTCTAAATGAATGGTTGTACAGACCGTGCAGTTTGCGTAATAAGGCAGCTCTTTATACCTGTTCTGCAGCTTCACGGGGCGGAGCAAGGCCACTTGATGTAATGTTTGAGAACATGGAGTTAGTAACGTATAAACATGACAAGACAGGGGCGCCGCCTCTTCGAAGGCCCAACATATAGAAGGGGGGACATCGTCTCTGAGGAGACCCGACATACGAAGAGGGGTCACCGTCTCTGATGAGACCTGACAAACCAAGTGGGGTCCTGCCGCTTGGGGGCCAACACACAAATAGAGGCATCAGAACCTGAAAAAGAAGAAGAAAGGGATCATGCAATGCTAAAGGTGGAGTTTGGCCGGGGATCCACTCTGGCTCGTGGAGAACCCTCCTCTAAGAGGTAAATGAAGTGCAGCTTAACAAAGGGTTGGAGAAAGTGGAATCACTAACCCCCCAAAGGATGGACCCCCAGCTCCCCGCTAAAGTCTCCTACATATGTAGACAGACAAGGAACCACCAATGCATATAGAAAAACAAAGAAAAAGAGAAAACATTTAATACAAGAAGAAAAGAAAACATTTAACATGACAAAGGGGTAAGGAAGTTGCTCCATACTAACTATGTGTAGACCCTCCGCACAGAGGAAAGGAATAACCCTTTGCTGTCCATTGTCGGACTGGGTCCGACATTGCAATTATTCCTCACAGGTCCTTTGTCGGACTGGGTCCGACATCATTATAGCAACGCAATAAACAGGTGTTTAGTCGTTTTTTCTCCGGAAAAAGCCGAGAAAACCATTCAATTGCCGAGTGGGAGCGACAAGAGCCGAGACAAGTAAAAAAAAAAAAAAAATTAAAAAAAATGGCGTATCTCATGCATAGTCATACATGGTATCAGGTATCAGATAACGGGGGAGGTCGTAAGTAAACAAGTTGGCTGACTGAATCAGCACACAGAAAACACGGACATTTGCAGAGCTTTTTTGAGATGTAATAAAATAATGACTTGGATCGCATTATTGAGGAGTTTGGTGATAAAACAAGTGATCCGGAGATGATCGATCGGTATGTATTATTATTATTATTATTTATTTCTTACATAGGTGAACGCTATAGCAAATGAAAGGGTGGGGCGGGGCTGGAGATGCCTAGTGAGTGCTTTGTTGATATGCAGGGCCATTTAAACCTGTTTGACTGTGAAAAAAATACTTTTAAACAGCGCGTCTAAAATTAACTGCGCGTGTGAAACTTAATTAGACCTGGCGTGCCTGACGCGCGATTAATAAATGGACCGCAAAGGGATAAAACCAATTTCTTTTTAGGAGGAAACCTTTGGTTGCCCTGGCGGAAAGGTCCTCCCCACTCTGCACATACTAGCAGTGGACTGGTGAGCAGAGGATATTTCGAATGGGGAAGAACGAATGTATTCAACTGCTGATGAGGAGTGTAGAATTGTGGGGGAAATCTTGCTCTGGAAACCAAAGTGGAGAGATGAGAAGTGAACCAATGTCTTGATACAACAAACCAGCTTGAATTGATGAACAGGAGGTCAGAAGATGAAATGGGTTTGCATTCTGCAATATATCTCTGCATGGAAGCATATGGGCATAGAGGAGAGTCAATTTTTGAAAGCTGAATACATTGTCCTTGGCGAAGCTGATCCGTTTTTGAAATGCATAGGAAGAGAATAATATGGGAATCTAAAATGACTGCAGCGAATATTATTATTTATTTCTTAGCAGACACCCTTATCCAGGGCGACTTACAATTGTTACAAGATATCACATTATTTTTACATACAATTACCCATTTATACAGTTGGGTTTTTACTGGAGCAATATAGGTAAAGTACCTTGCTCAAGGGTACAACAGCAGTGTCCCCGACCGGGGATTGAACCCACGACCCTCCAGTCAAGAGCCCAGAGCCCTAACCACTACTCCACACTGCTTCCCATAGTAGGCAAGCTGGCAAGAAGGAACTATATTCTGAGCATCTCAAGAAGCCAAAAAATGCAGATAGACATATGGTTTCCATTGTTAAGTCATCAAATGCTGCCTTGACAATATAATCTATTAAATCACTGCAGGACAACCCAGCAAATAAAGTCATTGATCACATACCATGACGAGTAAAATACAATTTGAAACAAAGCAGGCAATTACAGCCAATAATACAATATTTACATTGTTTCTAATATGATCAGAACAATTGCATTAGGCAGTTTTTTTCACACGTTGCAATCATATTGGCCACCCTCAAGAATGAAATGCTAATTCGGACGACAGTGATATGAGAGGATTGCATGTTGTTTTGGTTTTACGTGTTGGAAACAACAATCCAATGGCCATAACTAGCTTCCCTAGCTTTTTACTTTGGGGAAAAAAAGTCTGTTATGTGTATTACCTGTTTAATGAACAGTAAGTTTTACTACAGACCCCTATGTAACATGAATAACTTCTGACTGCTCTGTACAGTACGTATGTGACAGACTAGGAGTGTATGTGATGGACACGATCAGTGTATCATTTTTGGAATGAGGACCGTAAACATGAGCGACAACAAAGTTGTTCAAACTGACTTGAATTTGAAACTGAACTCACTTTAAAGATCACAACAGGATAAGAACAACTGGGATTAAAATAATACTATACTCGGCCATCACCTGCCCTGGGTCACCTGCTGTATCAATGTAAATGTATCATTTTATTTTACCTGTCATTTATTTAATATTTTGGTTCCCTCTAGTCTCTGTCTTAAGCTTCACTGTTCTAACTAGAAAACTCTTTCGGCTCTATTCTTGGATGATTTCATAAAATCGTGAATAGAAGCCTTGTACAGAATCTGGGGACCTTGACACTTGTGTGTTCCATGAAACATTCTATTATTATCAAGTTTAACTGTCATTTGAAATGATTTACATCTTGTTTATAAATTCAACCTAAAATAATTATTGATATAATATTTTTTAAACCAAAAACCCCATAAATCACTGAGTCCCGAAGCTACACATCATTTTCTTTTATTCTGATGCCCAAGGGCACTCTGTGCTGGAGGCTGACAATATTCATTGAAAGTTGTGTAGATTTCAGCGTACCAGCCTTGTTCTTACTTTCATTCGTTCCTAACTCACATGCAACAAACAGTTAAGGACTGTATGCACATCTTATTGCAGTTTTGTGCAGCAGAAGTAGACAACCTGCTTCATCCCTTCAACCTCCTGGCAAGAGCCTGAAGCCAGACTGGGATATCTGTTCAAATCAGACTCCTTATCACGACAGGAATAGCTTAATTCACTTGACATTGAGTGACAGAGTTTAAGATGCTGGCAACAGTCACACCAGGGTCCTTTAATTCTTTTTGACATTAAATGGCAAAGAAATACAGATGTTTGATACACGTTAGCTTTTGACAGAATGAATGAACAGATTGAGATAAATAGGAAGTGTCTTGAGAAATATAAGAAATGTATATTTATAAGAAAGTATTAGACTTAGCCATACTGATGAGAATGATGTTTAATTTATGAATGTGTATTCTATTTTCATTATTTAGAATACTGTTTATTGTTATTATCCATATAATTTAGGCAGGTACTGAATTTTAGTGCATATTCCGGAAGAAGAGAAATATTTGAATCCTAACAAGTACATTTTGATGAAAGGCATTATAACTTTCAAAATCCTTTTTTCAGCAAAAATCCTGAAGTTAAATTTGATCCTTTTATCAAATTCACAGTGACATTGTAAATAATATACTATTGTTTTTTTGTTTTTTTTGTCCTCTGTTAGAAGAAAATGTGCTGTTGACAACTTGAAGTAAATATGTTGTGTATGGTGGTGATTGTGTGAATTGTGGTGGTGGCTGGTGAGCTGAATTACAAGATATATTTTTAAAGAGGATGTGGTAATTGTAACTTGCCATGATTTGATACAGCCAATACATATACTGTACTGGATAAGTATAGCTTGTAAATTATATTAGTTTTCTCAAAAATATGTGGACCCTAAAGTATACCCTTTTCATACCCATAAACACAATTTGGCAACCTAGGTTCCACAGATTCATTCCTGATTTTGTCATTACGGTGATAAATTATCAAGGGGACAACATGGGGAAAATAAGTGATATGTTTTTGTTTGTTTGTTTGTTTGTTTGTTTTAACTACAGTATTGTACCTTTAATAATACCTTACTCAACTCAATCATAACTTGAAAACAATAAAGACATAATACAAATGCTGATTTATTTTAGCATTAAGAACTGTTAGGACAGCAAAAGGGCTATAGGTTCCCTTTCAATTCGAAGATGACCACCGACGATACTTTTGGGATATTGCCTGCCTTTGGTAGGTATTTCTGAGCATTTTATATCAAAGCTGCCGATAGGCCCATCTGCGGAGTGATGTCCCAGATCCCACCTCCCAAGGGATCAAATAGTCACTGTGCAGAATGCTCTGTCTCTTTTTGCTCTCACCACCAGTAAGGTTAGTATAAACTAACTATCAGTGTTGTGTTGAGTCTTTTCAAAGAGCTCTCACAATTAAGAGTATTTCCCCTGTGATAAACTCGCTGGAAGTTGGCATTGCTGCACTGCCTGTGCTTCTTCTTTCTTTCTTCACGGTCTACATCGCTGTGGCAATGTGCCCCGTCCCTGTGTGCATTTGTGTGTTGCGTGCGTGTGTTAATGTTGGTGTATAGATTGGTACACGGGATATAAACGGGTCTGTGTTTCACGTGTATTTAAAAAGTGTAGATTTGTATTTAGGCACGAGGAGGGCACAAATCACTTCACGTGCTGGTTAAATGTAATATGTGAGCACGGGGTTGCACAGAATTAATTCACGTGCTGGGATTCAAGTGAATAATTAATTAGTAATTGAATCCCAGCACAACAGTATATATAGAGACACGTAGCATTCAGTCAGTGTTGGGTGTTCGGTGAGTGGAGAACGGGATTGGAGACGGAGGTAATTGTGAATATATAAAAGTGAATAGTTAGCGTTTTCACTCACCGTGTTTGTTCGTCTGTCTGTTTAAGTGTATAGTACGTTTTGTTCGTCTATTTATTTTGGCGCAAGTGCCGTGTCCTGTGTTTTGTCTGTTCCAACCTTTTATTTTCTGTTCTGTTTATTAAATGCTGAGCGAAAGCATTCGCGCATCTTCACCAAACCCCAAATCTCTGTCTGTTTATTTCCTGCATCTGGTCTGACGCCACCCACTCCGGGGATAGCTGAGGAAGACAAGGGCGCTATTTCTTGGGTGCCCTCGTGGGATGGTGACTTCCTTTCTTTGAAGTGGGCCTCAGCTCTGAGATATCCTCGGATACTGGCTTGCCCCACCTCTCCAATTTGAAATCTGTGCTTCTAGGAGAGAGCTTCAGCCTTCCTCAACATTCCCTGGAGGGCAGCAGCTGAGCCACGCCGGTCCGTCTTTAGGACAGGCTGTGGCTCGGCACCTTCAGCCTGTCCCCGCGTCCCCCCACTTCCTTGAGGAAGTTCGCACCTCTTGGAAACATCCAGCATCGGCGCCAAGTGTGCTGAAGCAAGCTGCTCAGCTGGCTTCTTTGGAAGATGCAGAGAAGCTGGGCATGGTGGGCTTTCCCCCTGTGGACTCCACCATCGCAGCCTTAGTTAAGGCTCCACCGATAGGTGGCTTACCCAGAGACCCTGCTTGACCTAATCCACAATGCAGGGTCACAAGGTCCACTTGAAGAGGGCTTACACTGCAGGTACGCAAGCCACTTGCCTGCCGAACACAGCAAGCTTGCTGACGGCATACCTCGATGGTATGATCCAGGCATCGCCTCTCCCAGAGCCACTGGCGTCTGAGTTACACACAGTGACCAATTCTCTACTCCAGGTCTCTGGGTTCCAAGGGCAAGCCCTGGGCTGGAGCCTGGCCAGTATGATTGTGGCTCGCAGACAACTCTGGCTGTCCCAGGCGAGGGTCCCTGATGCAGACAAATCAGCGCTCGTAGATGCGCCGATTTCACCAGGGCATACTTTCGGTCTTGCGGTGGAGGAGATACTTCAACGACTGCAATGCTTCCGGCGAGGGGTAGGTTCAGCTGTTGGATGCAGCAGGTGACACGTACGGTCCCAGTCCCCACGGCTTCCGTGGGTGACCTGAGCCTACAGTCCACTGCGCCGGCGGGCAACCGAGCCTCCCAGCAGGGACATGGGAATGCAGGACGTGGAGCCCCCGCGCAGCAGCGTTCCAAGCGGCAGTTCCAAGCCCGCCGTAGGCCACCACAGCAGAGTGCCCCGCCTCAGCCCCAGCAGGGACCCTGAAGGCTTGCGGCCTCAGACCCTCCGCTTCTCTCCACACCAGCTGCAATACTGGCGTACTTGCACCTCGGACATTGGGTGCTCGCCACTGTACAAATCGGTTACGCTCTACAGTTCTGCGTGGGACCTCCTCCTTTTCAACGGGTCACAAATACATCTGTAACAGACCCTCTCCAGGCCTCTGTGCTAGGTGACAAAGTAGCCACCTTGCTCAGCAAGCTGGCTATTCGTTTCATAGACCCCATCTCCCACGGGGAGGGATTCTAATCGAGATACTTCCTAGTGCCCAAGAAGGATGGCGGCTTCCACCCCAACTTAGACCTGAGGCACCTCAATGGTTTTCTGAGAAGAAATGCTAACCCACCATCACATTCTCCAGTCAATCTGGCCGGGCGACTGGTTTACCGCAGTGAACTTAAGGGAGGCGTACTTTCGCGATCCCATTCGTCTAGCGCACATGAAATACCTCTGCTTTGCCATTTGGCCTTTCCCTAGCCCCCCGCACCTTTTCAAAGTGCGTAAAGGCCATCCTGGCTCCCCTGTGGCTGCAAGAGATCAGGGTGTTGAACTACCTAGACTGGTTGATCTGTTCCCAGTCACGGGAGGGAGCAGTGGCCCATACGGCAGTAGTGACAGAGCATCTGGCGAGGCTGGGACTCACCCTCAACAATGCAAAGAGCAAACTGATACCGGTGCAGTGCGTAACATTCTTGGGTCTCCGGCTGGACTCCCTGTAATGCGCGCTTACCTGTCACATGACAGAGTAGCAGCTATAGAGGATTGTCTCTCCCTGTTTCATCAGGGATCGAGAGTTCCCCTGGTGTGTTTCCAGAGGCTACTGGGTCTGATGGATGCAGCTATGGACCTCGGTCTACTCTGTATGCACCAGCTCTAAGCGTGGCTCAACATCTTCCGGCTACATCCGAAATGCGAGAGATACCGTTGGCTGATGGTAACTCGTGCGTGTTCCATAGCCCTGTGTTGGTGGAGACAGCCCTCACACCTCCGCGAAGGTGTGCATCTATGAGTAGTGCTGAATTATCAGGTGGTGACGACAGACGCCTCCAACACGGGCTGGGGTGCAGTCTGGGAGGGCTGAGGAGTCCACGGGTCCTGGTCGGGCCTCTGGACGTCCCTGCACATAAATATGCTGGAACTATGGGCAGATCACCTCGCTCTCCAGCACTTTCTCTCGGAGCTCCACAAAAGACGTATAAGTCCGGACGGATAATGTCGGTAGTGGCGTATGTCATCCACCAGGGTGGACTGAGGTCCCCAGGGTTGCATCACATAGCTTACCGGCTATTGATTTTGGCCCAGCAAAATCTTCTATCCCTCCGGGCAGTTCATCTCCCCTGTGTAGTGAATTGGGCAGTGGACCTCCTCTCCAGGGAAGGTCCATGTTCGTCAGAGTGGCGGCTCCATCCTCAGGTGGTGGAGTGCATTAGGGAACGGTTTGGGCAAGCGTAGGTTGATCTCTTTGCCTCGGCCCCCTATGGTACTCCCTCTACCGTGCAGGCGGTCCACTCGGCGCAGACACCCTAGCCCACGAGTGGCCCAGAATTCCACTTTACGCGCTCCCGCCGTTATCGCTGCTCCCAGCCTTCCTAGAGAAGGTCTGGTTTGAGAAGTCGACGGTTCTCCAGGTGGCCCCTCGGTGGCCCGGGAGAATCTGGTTTGCAACCTTGTGCCAGCTCCTTCAAGGCCAGCCCTGGGAGATGCCGCCTTCCTTTTCTATGTTGGAGGATAGGCGTTTGAATACTCGGGCATTGAGATGTTATGTTGAGCAGACTAATGCTTTGCGTCATTCTGACCAGCTCTTTGTCTATCATGGTACACCGACCCTGGGACAGGCCCTCTCCCAAGCAGCGACTGTCGCACTGGATTGCAGACACAGTCTCGACTGCATATGATAATGCCAGCTTACCACCAACTGGGCGGGTAGCTGCGCACTCTACTAGAGGGGTGGCCACTTCTTGGGCCCTCTTTAGAGGAGATCCACTGTCCGAGATTTGTACTGCGGCTAGCTGGACTACGTCACATACCTTCACCGGGTTCTATTGCGTTAATGTGGTAGATCCCTCAGTGCACAGGGGCATATTCTTTTATGTATTTGGGCACAGGAGCCCTTGAGGTTGCACACTCCCATCCTTATCGGTTATGTGTGGTTGAGGTATCCCTGTCATACTGCAGTCGAACTGAAAGGGAACGTTAGGTTACGGATGTAACCCTGGTTCCCTGAAAGAGAAGACGACCACCGACCAGCAAGGTCGCTTCGGTCGCTAATGCGGCTTTGAGGCAAAAAGAGAACGAGCATTCTGCTCAGTGACTATTTGATCCCTTGGGAGGCGGGACCTGGGACGTCACTCCGCAGATGGGCAGCTTTGATATAAAATTCTCAGAAATACCTGCCAAAGGCAGGCAATATCCCAAAAGTATTATATTTATACTGCAGTATCACATTTTAGTATCAAACCTTTAAAAAAAGGCTGGGTTTTGTTCACATGTAGTTGAAATCTTTAAATCTTGGAACATGCAGAATCATTTTCTATAATTGATGACTTACCGGTACTTATATAAATAATTGTTCCCCATAGAAATGTATTGTTCCTCTTTACTAGAATCGTGAGACCTGCCAGCACATTTATTACATGCAGTAACCACATTACTTACTTAATTAGTACAACAGAATGAGAACAGATACTGTCCAAAATGCTGACTTACATAGTTTCAGTTTCTAACACCTAAATTGATCAAGAAATTCAAGAAGTTATACAGATATTTTGCAGGTCGAACTACAGTATAAGCTACTAAGTTAATTTATTAGGTCAATTAATTTTACCTCAGAGAGTTTCTTTAAAGTTGAAGATGAACAGCGCATTTTAAAGCAGTCAACCATAAGGTAAAGAGCAGTTAAAATAATAAGTTAGGAATACTGTTGTTATGTATTCACAAGACAGAATTTAGTAAACAGGAATGGAACTTTATTGTTAGAACAAAACAGGCCCATTTGTCTCTCAACTATTTTACGACTGCCGTCAAAACTCAGCTGCCTCAATTTACGGTAGCTATTGCGACAGTCCATAATGTAATAGCAGTGCTGTACTACTGAATTCGTTTTTAAACTGAACATAACTGTCAACTTATTTATTTAGTCAAAACTATTGTATATATCCAGGCAACAGCTGTCAAATGAGTTGTCTACATCGCTCACTTGATCTGAGCAAATAAAACACTTTACATAAGCATGTACCACAGCAAATAAAACACTTTACATACGCATGTACCACAGCAATTTGACATGGTTTTGGTGCTTTCGGAGGACGTGGTGCGGCATCTAAGTTTTGATTGACATCTCTCTGCAGCCGCTGAGATAAGACAGGGAGGCATGGAGAGAGCATGGTTTAAATGTTCCTGGTTTAAATGCTGTTGGTAGCTTTCACTGACTGAAGGTTTACATTCATGTGGGAGACACCTCTTTAGTGCAATGTCTGACAGAAGGTTTACATTAATGTGGGAGACACCTCTTTAGTGCAATGTCTGTCAGACCTTTGGTGATGGTTGTAAGGAATTTCCTGTCAGCTAAATTATAATTGTTTGCAAGAGTATGAAGATTTTCTTGCCTGAAACTTTACAATATTCCTTTCTGTTTTAGATGGTATTCACAGAGAAACTAAAGTTCCAGATCCATTTTTGCTAGTAGTCCACAATCTCCACTTATTCATTAAAAAAAGTCACAGAAATGAATCAGTCCTCCCCGCATGTCCCCATACATGTGTCTCTGTAGTGTAGTGGAAACCTCTTATCGAATCATAAAGTAAAGCAGTCTTTATAATGCAGTTGAATTGATTAATGAGTGATTTTATTTAGCATTATATTGTATCTGAGTGTCCCATTTACAAGTGCATTAAACATAAAAATAGATATTACTGACATAAATTGCTATTTTTTAAATTGGGACTGTACAGTGGAATATTTTTTAAACTAGAAAAGGTCTCAGTTGAGTACATCTGACACACACATACATATATATATATATATATACACACACACACACACACACATTATGCTTTTTGTATATCTGTCTGACTTTCTGCTTTACTTTAAAATATCCCAATTCTGTTTCTTGTCACTCATACCTATACGAGTGTCTGTGAGAAGTAGTTTCTCAGCCTCATTACCTTTGCATTTTCAGTACATTCCACTGCTGATGAGGGCTCTGAATCTGCTGAAGTGACATGATCTGCCAATGGAATCCCTCAGCAGAGTTCTTATTCAGATTTTACATCGGATGTTTGCTTGCTTAAAAACAGCATTTTGCATATTTTGCAAAGCTTATTTCACACCTAATTAAAACACCTGTTAATATTAAGGGTCAGTCCATTTTAATTTCAGGAACAAATCTGGTAAACAAGGAGGTTTTTACAATTGCAAAATAGCAAATACCTAGGCGGCGTATATATATATATATATAAACACACCTTTAAGGCATGTAAGAGGTATATCTGTATATTAGAAAATTAATTGGAGATTTCCTTTAACCTGAAAAATATGTAAACATATTCCTTTATGTATTTGACCTTTTTCTGCTGTTGAAAGAAAATCTCTGTTCCAGTCACACCCTCTGAATGTTGTCTGTCAATCAACAGCAATACAGTAAGCCCAACAGGTCTCCGGTTTGAATGACAAGTTGTAGAAATCAAACAACTGGATGCAGACTGATTACAGTGCTTCTCTTTATAAGGCGGCCCTTTATACTGTGGAACTGGTTATAAGGCAGTACAGTCATGGCTCCCATTAGCCCCATAATGCTATTACACTAACACTAGTATTCTCGTTATAAGGTGGAACACAAATAGCACGGTCTCGTAACTATGGCTCCCGACTACAGCGTTATAAAGGGGGACACTGTACTTTTAATAATCTTTATGAACACGTGAACAAGTTACAGAGCAAACAGCACAATCATCACTAACACATGTAGTCTACTAGATATTTTTACTTACTAAACATTTATTTTGGTTTTTTACTTTCGCTAATACATTTTGGTACCTAATGGGTAACTTAAATTTACACAAATACACAAACCTGCACGCAATTCCTAATTAAAAATAAAAAGCTACAGATACTTTTATTCTTTTACATGTTTTACATTTGTTTAGATTTGTATGTAGGAGGTACCTGAAGTGAAGATCAGTTTTCAGGTAAAGCCCTCTTCTTTCAGTTCTATTGCTTAAATTAGATATTTCACAGATTCACTTCAATGTACCAAATGAATCAACAAGCATCACGAGAAGCTTCTCTCAGCTGTAGCACTGGATATTGGCAAGGTGAGGAACAATTGTAAGTGAAGGGATTTCAGAGAACAAAACATCTGATGATGGGACAGCCTTAAACACATCAATTAAAGTGGTGACTTTTGTGACTTTATTGTCACTCAATGATGAAACATTCCTATTAGCTGCATGAATCAAATCCGGCAAGGTTCTCAGCTGGTTTTCTAGACGACTAAAGGCCAAGTCTTTTGCTTAAGTGACCTTGATTAGTTGTGGAATAACATCCGTTGGCATGTGGAACCGACAGGCTTTCAATTGCCCTTGGAGCAGCCAGCAAAACGTTGTTTCAATTCGACTGTGGTAATATCCAAAGCTTCAAAATACTGCATTTTAAAGAATGCTTTTGGCGTTTTAAATGGATGAGAATGCAGCTCAATTGCGGCCAAACCATGAAAAAACTGCAGAAATTTAATTCTAGTGCCTTAAGGTAATAAAAAAAGCCTTGCATACCTTATTTCATAACAATACTGATCTGAAATGGCAGAAATGTAAAACAACTAGCATTATTTTTTTAATGGCAATTTTATATACATGTATAAGCAGAAATGGTTTACAGTAAATCGCTCACAAAAAGTCAAGTCCAATAAACTTTGTAGAATGACACTACATTTACAGTATTGTATCTCCTGCTCGCTCAGAGGGGCTACAAACAGAAGAGTTATTTTTAATATGTTGTCCGACTACGCTAGTTCAGTGTGACAAAGCACAGAACAATATTATATAATCGATCAGGTTCTTTTTATTCGGATACACAGTTAAAATATGGGAACAATGTCACCAAGAAAACACAGTC
Organism: Acipenser ruthenus; assembly: GCF_902713425.1. Lineage (NCBI taxonomy): Eukaryota > Metazoa > Chordata > Actinopteri > Acipenseriformes > Acipenseridae > Acipenser > Acipenser ruthenus. The sequence goes on along the minus strand of NC_081190.1, from coordinate 31,492,195 downwards.
AATAAATACATATAAAATCAATGATAATGTTTTTTATTTGACACCATGGTTAAAAGGAGCAACAGCACACTGTTCAATATCCAAGTGATCAATTACACATTTTCCAGGTCATCATAATTAAGATTTATCAAAACAGTAATTTTACACTAACACTAGTAGTATATTGCACTTTAGAAAGTGCTCAGTGCATTAAGGAAGGGTGTGGTTCGTAAACTAGAGGATAACACAAACACTGACCGTTGTCTGTGCAGGGGAGGGAACATCAGAGCAAGAGAACAATCTGTATAACAATCGCTTTACTTTCCATGTCATAGGTTCCAAACAGCTCAAAACTCTTAATTCATTCACGCTCATTGTTCAAACCAACATATTGTACGCCAGCCAAATACTTCTTGTCAAGGTACAGTAAGCATCTCAAGTGTCAAAGTCTGCATAATGTAATATACCACAACACAAATCAATACTGTATAGATTTACACTGAGATACTGCAAGCCTGCAACACTACGGCAGACATCAACAATGTGTTTATTCTAAACTGTGCTGTGTACTGTGTTGCAAGCATGGGTGCTTTTTGGTTTTATAAAATGCATATACAGTGTACCTGAAGATTTCCTAAAATAAAACACAGTTTTGCAACTCATTGAGAGAGAGAAACCCGTTGGTGTAAGTACAATCCCTAGGCCCACAGCCAGCTTGTGGCGACAGGTAAAGAACAGCCAGGTTCCAGTTGTACTGCCAAGATCACACATGAGCTAAACTTATCATGTGCATGCTGTCACCTCAAGGTGCCAGATTACTTTGACAGTTCAATATACTCCCCAAAGAAATGTTTATACTGTATTCCTGGAAATGTGTTTTGGTGATTTGGTAAAATTGCAGGCAAATTATCCACTTCATAGTATGACATGGGCCACCTGCTCAAAGTGGAAAATAGGGTCATGTGACAGATTTCTGGAAACTCCAGATGATTTCTACTGAGAGAGTATATAAGAGCACATGCAGCAGTATAGTCTATTGCCAGCCTGTACAAATGAATCTATGAAAAGCAGCAGTTCAGTGTAGATTAAGAGCAAGTATAAACGTAGCAGGATCCAGAAAAGGGGAACCAGGCAATTGAAAATGCACACTATACTTCTGTGGTTTTGTATTTTTTATTTATTTTTTGCTTCAAAGTCATGTCTGATTATGCACTGGAAATAACTTTCAATTCTTACAAATCTTAAAACGTTACAATAGAATTGCGATGACAGTGGCATTTCAAAATGCAAAAGTCATCATGTGTATATCAGTTAAGCATTTCTTGTATTTTCTTTTCTTTTCCTGGACCATCTACAGATGACACCAATTTTAAACTTGATTCAGATTTTAAGCAGGTACAGATGTTATAAAACCAAGTCTGAAGACCACAACATTTCAGTGGAATGTGAGTAAACAGATTTACAAATGGTTACTTTTGTATCTGTAAGGCAGTTATGCCATGCCAATCAAATTAAACATGGCTGTATCTACTTAAATTTAATCCAATTGAAGCTCATCTGAAATTCATGTTTCTGATTTGAATGGAGCTTATCCAAATTTTGTGCTGAATGCTCCAATGAAGCTTGGATTTAGTAGAAAGGGAATGGAATGATAACCTTTGATCATTCTGGGTTTTCATTTGACTAGTGAGTACAGTATATACAGTGTGTGCTATATGCATTTGAGAACAAGACACAAAGAGAGACAGCAACACAGACCAGTAAACTGAAAATGCACATTGAAGGATTATATATATATATATTTTCCAACAAAACATATTCTAACATTATTTTAAGATGACTGTGAACAAGGCAGTAATCAATCAAGTAACAGTATATCCAAACTTTTTAATAAATAATTTATGTAACACGATTAATCAATTTGATTAATAACTCAATTTAGTTAATATTGAAACATTAATAGCTTCACATTAGTCACAAAAAATGTATTAATCATAGGCATCAGCTGGATTTCTAGTATCAAGTACAAAACTCAGTATCTCAAAACTTAGCCCACAGTACAATGCATTCAGTACAACTTTCTAGTACAAACACATTTAACAAATTAATATCCTAAAAGCATGTATTTTTTTTAAATACTGAATTTTTACTATATGTTGGTTTGTATCACATCAGCCAGCAGAGTAATCCTAACAACAGTGACCTATTGCCAGAGCGCTCGCCCTGTGCCCCGCCTCCAGATAGACAATCTGTTAACTCTGATTTGCAGATTTGTGTTTTGATTGACAGTCCGCCAATACTACTATGGTTATTTTTCTAATCCCAGTAGATTAGATGGCGCCTATATATTTTTTTCTGTTAAGTCATTAAAGTCATTAAAGTGTGCTCAGAAAAGGGTCCCCCCAAAGACTGGACCCATGTGGAGTTGCATCCCTTGCACACCCCCCTGAAGACGGCCCTGTCCTGGAGGATCAAAATTGTACGTTCTTGAACCAAGGTCTGTTTTGAGAAAGAGCCAGATGCTATCACAAAAACAACAGCATGTGTTCCTAGCTCTCGGATAATATGCTCATGTTTTTTTTTTCTGTCAAGATGCTTGGTTACTGAAGATGGTGAAAAGAATGAGCTAAGGCTAATCATTTTGAATAAATATGATTATCATTGATATTACAACTTTCTGAATTACACTTATGCTCTAAAAAGGATTCCCTACATCACTGTTAAGATTACATTTAGGGGAGACTTTTCTAGGCTTCCATTAAAGTTTCATATTCAGAATTTAAAACAACTGACTCACAAACAGGAGTTTATTTAAAGGGTTCATTAACGTGAACAGTTTAAATCCAGAAACCCTTCACAAAGTTTTGTGGAAGTATCAATTCTGAAACCATGGTGGTGTTTGTGAATCCTTAGGGGATGTCCCTTGAATAAAACTGAAAAATGTTAGCAAGCCACGGACTCCAATGTAACCATTTAGGGAATTTCCACTTTTGCTTCTAGGAATCCCGAGTATGGACATCACAAATCAGGCTGGAATCTCTCTCTCTCTCTCTATTTTTTACTAGAATTATCTCACAGGAAGGAAGACTGTTTCACATAATAAAATACATATGACACCCCCTCATGAACTGTTTTAACTCTAATGTGCTTTATGTAAACATATATTGTTTAGATTAGTTGAATGTAGGCCAGTGTGTCGAAGATACCCCTGCTCTAAGCATAAACAAAGTCTCCAGTACCGCCAATCCATAATGTAATGAGCATCAAGGAGGGAACAGAGGGAGGAGAGATGCATATTGTAGTTCCACAATGTAAATGTTTATGCAGTTAAAACTATTGCACCACTGGGATATGGGTTATCACCATAGTAAACTCTGAAGCAGAAAGAGGATGCAGAATGGAGCATTGGTAACAAGCCCCTAACAACTTCCCAAATAACCGTGGGATTTCTGTTTTATTCTGAATTTGAAAAAATAAGATACGTGTGTTTTATCTCCTGAGGTTGACTGGCTTGCTTTCTAGTTCATTCCAAATAGTTTGTTTATCAATAAATGTCAATTGTTTGTTCAGGATCCTCTTTCTATAGCTACGTTTACAAAGACATTTTGCATGCCAAAATGATTTCCTGTGATTGTGATGTCAATGCACTGCTGTCACACTTTTGGGTGTTTTTTGGAAGTGGGTGATGAAATGTTGGCAAATTCTATTTTGGCACTTCCTACATATTCCCACTTTTTTTTTTTTTTTTTTTTAACGGACCGTTCCAAAATCAAATATGTTTTCATTACAGTATGCAGAAAAACTATGGAGCAATACAGTTAATAATATGCTATTTAATATAGGCAAGGCTTGGTGGTCCAGTGGTTAAAGAAAGGGTCTTGTTCCCAGGAGGTTCCAGTTCAATCCCAGCTCACTGTGTGTGACCCTGAGCAAGTCACTTAACCTCATTATGCTCCGTCCTTCGGATGAGATGTAAAACCAAGGTCCTATTGTAAGTGACTCTGCAGCAGCAGTTGTGATGCATAGTTCACCCCTAGTCTCTGTAAGTCGCTTTGGATAAAAGCATCTGCTAATGACTAATAATAATAATAATAATGATTTTACATTTCAACAACACCACTTTGTGCTTGAATCTTAAAAGGAAGTACACTTAACCATTAAGGAAGTATAAAGTAATGGTGGGTGTTTTGGGGTTAAGGTTCATTATTATTATGTGAGTTTCATTCCTTAGACTTCCTTCCTTAGAGAGAAAGTGTATAATTTTTTTTTTTTTTTAATCATTCTAATAACTTATAAGTGTCACCAGCTTTCATAAAAATAAACAAAAATTGCATTTAAATGTATTTTGCTGTCCTATATACATTAACCGGCCAAACAATTTTGAAGGGTCACTCCGGCACATTCTTCCGATGGAGACAGGTGTTACTTGTTGGCTACCATGCACCTTGTGAAGTCTCTGAGATCCTTCATCTTTCCCACAATTGTTGCTGAATAGTTGCACACAACTGTCTCACAGCTTAGGTCTTGTAGGTCATATACAGTACATTTACATATACTGCAGACTAGGGTTGTTTTTTGTTTTTTTTTCAACAGTCAGAGTAGTTAAAGTGAAATTTTATATTTATTTTATATTTAATTAAATATATATCAACAGCATTTCTGCTTCATATTCTTGATAATGGATTTTAAATTGCATGTAACAAAATTATTCTTTACATTCTTCTGATGTTTGTATAATTAGTTTCCTATTTCCTACAGTTTACTAGTGAACAGGAATGTATTGGGGCAGGTGTACAATATGCTTATCTTTGAAAATGTTTACACATTTCTGCATTCTCTAGCAATAACATTATCTTAGAGAAATGCAGGCAATATCTGCATGCTAGAGAAAAATGAGCTTGACCCCAGATTTAACAAGGTGTAAAATATCACATTGTGTCCTTTTAAAAAGCATAGTGAACCAAACCTTTCTGGTAGTTTGCAATTCGGTCCTAAAAAAGAAGTACCTACTCTATTACTAACATGCTGTAAAGAAATGTGCAACTGTCTCGCAGTTTTTTTTTCATTACTGATGCTGGTGATAAAATGCTTACGTGATACAGGTCACACTACTTAAGATGTTCATTTCCTTTTGCTGTTCTTACTCATAATGTAACCAGACACCCATTTATGATGATGTGGCTTCTGCAGGCTGTGCAAATATGTTCTTAATCCTGAAAAATTGGTACGATAAATTACTATTCATATGAACTAGATTATGAACAAAGGTTACATTTTTCTATATCACTTCCCCAGTGCCAGACTGACATAATTCATAACAGTGGGGACCACTCTCAAAGCAGTTTTCATTGATGTTTCAAAGCACAAAAGAAACAACTTAAATGTGGATTACCTCAGCCAATGAGGTTCAAAGTAGAACCGATCCACCAGTGGATGGCCACTAAAGCTACAAAACAGTTTTACACTATAAAGTTGACCATGACTGCCAGATGAAGGACCTTTTCTTTCTTAGGTCACTAGTTTTTTTTAAATTTTGTTTTACTATTTTACCATGGGATTGATTAGACTTCTATTTAGGAAGGTGATAGCTTACCCTAGCTTATTTTAGACCAGCAGTGTATTTGTGTACAAGAAAGCAAGTCATTTCAGAAATATATTCACAGAAAGCAGATCGTAATCTTATTCAGCTTTGCAGAATTGGAGTGTGTTGTTGTTAAAAATCTTGCACAGCGTTTCTTTTGCAGTTTCCTTCCTTCCTTTACTTAATTAAAGTGAATAGGCCTGTCATAGAGCTGTCAGAGCTGGAGGTACTGGATCTCAGACCTCAAGCAGTCTGAAAGTATATCCTTCTATAAATGTATCGGAAGCCTTCATGTGACCAAAAACTTGTAATTCACAGTCTTGTCCGGTGTTTTATATATATATGTATATACATCGATACAACAGTGTTGGCTTTTTACTATTGGGGTATCTGCTGATGTCCAGTCCACTGTAATGTCAAAATGACAATACATTTTCTCATTATTGTTCATGAAAAAAAAAATCCACGCATGAAGATGGACAAATACCTGTTGTGCCTCAAAGAGGGTGAGAGGGTAGCCCATGGCCTTCCTCCTCAGGATAATAAACAGAGCACTCTATGAATGTTCATGGATTATTCTGTTTATATAATGGAGAATGTTAATCTAAATTAAATATAATTTGGAACAGTGCAATTTGCCAATTCATTCGCTAGAACTCTTGTTGTACAATTAGCTATCTCTAATGTTTTGTAAAACATTCTATTATACCCATAGTATATTAAGCGATAACTCAGATTGCATTCAGTGCAGAAAATAAAACCATAAACTGTTTTTTTGTTTGTTCTTCCTATTTCTACCTCATTTCCAGTGTAAACCGTGTGGCTGACTGATGCGTTCCAGTGTAAGATTGTTATCTGTTTAAAACTATCAGTGTAGGATGATGTGGCAGTATGGCCTTTGTGCGTATTCTTCGTTTCCAGTGTGGGATTGATTGGCTGTCTGGTTTACTGCAGACCTCATTCATGACAGAACCTGTACAGTAAACGATGCCAGGGCATTCATGTCTTGTTCAAAACAGGCATGAAAAGAATATGAAACAGTACCAGCAGTGACGATAATGGTCATTTCATACAATTCACTCGCACTGAAGGTTGGAGTGTTCAGTGTCATAGCATTTTATCTACATTTGCTATTAGTACACCGTGAGCAGGAAGCTTTCTCTTTGTAAAGTCAGCAATATTTATGTGCTGTCATTCCTGTGTTACAAATACTTGATACATCTGGGACCCAAAAAAATACATTTTACTGCATCAAGGAAGAGAGATTTATTTACTGGGGCAAATTATATTAGTAGTAACAATAGAGTATGATTCATTGGCAATGCCTGTTCTTTAAAGTATCACTTTTATGTTCCAAGCTGTGCGAAAAACTATGTGGAACTAAAATTGGCTTTTCTATGCTTTCAATACAGCTCATTCTAAAAGCAGTGGTAATGAAAGGTGTTTGATAGCTAGAGGTACAAACCACAATGAAGAGCAATAATTTGTGTGGGTTGACAAGGACATGTAAATTGTAAGTCCTCGTCCCCAAGAAGATGTACAAAGTCTCTGAGGTGACAAGGGGAGCGTCTGTGTCACGGCGGCCGCTGTGCAGAGGTAGCAGCCAGGTTGGACCTAACTGCTGGCTGCAGTGGTGAGTGGCCCGGGCTGCTACTAGAGCGGTCCCAGCTGGCGATGTAGATGCCCCAGGCAATGGTGGGTCTGGGTCCGCTGCCCTGTTCGCTGAACCGACAGTGCTCCAACCCCGGTGCAAGATGGTCATGGTGGAGTACCACTTTCCGGTCCCTGGGTGTGAGCTGGACCCGATAGACAACCTCTCCAACTCGCTGCAAGACCCGGCAGTGTCCCACCCAGGCACTGTCCAACTAGGAGCAGGGGCCCCGCTTACGTCAGGGACTGTAGACCCAGACTAACTCCCCAGCCAAAAAAAAGTGCCGTCCCCTTACCCAAGTGTCATAATGCCGCTTTTGACATCTGTCCCCGCCAAAACAGTGAGCATTATCCAGCCGGTCCTGTAGACGCCTGGAATATTCCGTGTCGGTAGCATCTGGCAGGCGGCCAAACAGTTTCTCAGCTGGGGTCTGGAGCTTCTGGCCCAACATTAGCAGTATGGGGGTGCAGCTGGTGGACTCCTGCACTGTGGAGCAGCAAGCCAGGAGTATCAGCGTCAGCTGGACATCCTAGTTGATGAGCAGTGGTGGCAATAGCAAGCTTCCAGTAACTGGTCAATTGCGAGCTCCTCCTCGACTCCCAGCGGCATATTGGCATAAGCCTTTTGGTGAGTGCGGTGTAGTCTAGCCGGTGTTCGGATGAAAGCATTAGGAGACAGGGCAGTGCATCCTTGTGTGATCAGCTCGAACACTTGGCATCCCAATCCACCTTCCCTCCATATTTCAGGGTCTTCTGAAGGTTCTGCTGCTGCTGCCCTTCTCAACGGCCTCCTCCGCTGCTCCCTGCTGGCTGCCCTTCTCCATAGTCCTCTCCGCTGCTCCCTGCTGCTCACTGCTTGCTCCCTTTCTCTCAGCGCCCGCTCTGGCTCTGCTCTCCGACTCCAGCTCAGCAAGCCATTCTAGGAGAGTGCCCCCTTCTGCTGTCAACTTACACCCGGTCAGTGGAGACTCCAGGTGTGCCTTCCTCCGTCTCCTTCTTGATGCTCCAGAATTTCTGTCCTTCTTCCACTTCTGAAAACACCACTGTAGCATACCAGATGAGATGAGATTTGGTCCAAGCAGTAATTATTTTATTCAGCAAGCACAGAAGTCTCGGGCAGCTGTTCAACAAGACCCTCACCCCTCAGGTCTTTTCATACACCCCGAGCAGCTCGCAGGTTCGCTTTAAATAGCCCTTAGCCTGCTAACATTTTGCAAAATTGTAATAACCTCAACCAATCACAGCTCCCTATCCCTTATCTCTGTCCAGGTCCACCCCTCCATCCCCTGAATCCCTTGAACCTTGGGTCACTGCCAGTGTAAAGTTGCACCAGTGTTTCCTATGGGGAGCAGTCTCTGCAATGGTTGTCAGCTCCAGGGTCCTGTGCTGTACATGTGAACCAGTCACAGGACAGTCCATGTGTGTTTTGTGGGCTGGTTGCAAGCTCTGCTTTCTGCTTGTGCAACCCTGGAGTTCAGACTGCAAGTCCGGTGCGCCTTTGAAACAGTCCTGTAACCCGAAACAAACGCAGCAAAGTGTTCCGACTGTGCTCGCTGTTACAGTATAAACAGAAATAGTAATTATACTATCTACATGAAAAGGACCATCAATCATTCCATAAAACACCTCAAATAAACAACCAAAAGGTATGTCTAACAATTCTACCACATTTTGTTGCCAGTTTTTCAGAGTAAAAGATCTCATCAGTCCAATCTTTGTCTTACTAGCGACCTCAACAGACAAGTATGTCAGTACCATACATGTACAGAATAGTATAGAATATGAAATGTCAGTGAAAAGTGATATAAGTGTGACATAAAGACAGATGAGTATGCACAGACAGATACCTCAATGGATCCCTATACTCTCAATAACTATGTTAAATAATGTTAATATCAAGTTTCAAGACAATTGGACAAGCAGTGTTCCCATTTTTTCCATATATCTGAAAGTGTCACATACATTTGTACATACAGTATATATGTGTGTTCGACCTCCTCCACTGTATCCCCTTTGCAGGGGACTTCATCCTCAGTGGGAGATAATAAGGATCCAAGGTGCAACAACTGCAGAGAAATCTGGTCGGTTTCTAACACAAGATGTGATGTTCCTCTGCCTTGGAAACAGTGGGTCTATAATTTTATGTTGTCAAGGTAACCATTCCCAAGACAGAAATAAGATCGGGAGTCAACTCCCTTATACTGATACAGACAAGTAAGCTATAAAAAAATAAATAAAAATGGAATACGATCATAAAATACAAGACAGATAACAACTAAATATTCACCAATAGTAATATACTTGAAATTACACAAATATGGGGATTACGTATAAAAGGGAACCAAACACACACACACACACACACACACACACACACACACACACACACACAGTCAGAACAGTTGCTCCACAGAGGTGTAGAGGTTTATTGGCAAAAAAAGGAAAAAAAAATGTTTTTTTTTTCTTTATTTTTACATTAAAACAGTCAAATGGTTTAACCCCAAGTCCCCTGTGGCAATGTGGTTTGCAGCGCGCAGGTGTAGAGATAATACGGTTCTCAAGTAATGACAAACAACAACGTTCACGGTGCAATGATGATTTATTTATAATCCAAAGTCACTTGACAACTGTAAATAATAATCACTGGCAATACACAACTATGTGTACTGCTCAGTAAAACCCACAGAGTTCAGTCCCAAAATAATAATCACAGTAAATACACACACAGAACACAAATACTGTCACAAGTCCAAAGTGAGTGCTTTTTAAGTCCGAGTGGTGACATACAATTATTTGTGAACAGTAGTGCAGTGTTGTCCAGGTTGGTGCTGGCCGTCTGTGGCAGGGCAGGGCCCTGCCTGTAAATAATAATATTATTGTTGTGTGGTGATTTGGTGGTGGTTGGCAGGGATGGGGTTAATTTCCTATCCCTGCCAAAATACATGTGAGAATGTGGCTGGAGCGAATTGAAGAATTGATAAACAAGGTTTGTTTGTTTGTTTGTTTGTTTGTTTGATTGTTTGTGTGTGTGTGCATGCGTGCGTGCGTGCATGCGTGCGGTGTTTATTTTTTGAAAAAAACTGTAGTGAAGGCTAATGCCCAGCCTACGTTTTTTGTATTTTGTTTAAACCTTTTGTTTTGGCCCTTGAGTCGGTTATTTTGTTTGAAAAAAAAAAAGATTAAAGTTGTTGTAGGTAGGGAAGAAAAACTACTCCATGATGAAAGCACTGCATAGTTGACATGCTCAAGCAATTTTTTTAAAGTTAAAGTAAAACTAAGGTAACACAACCACTAAATACAAGAACGATCTCTCCTTTAATTTGTTTACTATTTTAGCATGATGAAAATTATTCTTTTACCCCCTAAAAGACCTGCCATTGCTCAATAAAATCATTAATAATCCATTCAGACTGCTGAAGGAAAGCTTTTTCATAAAATGAGTAGCTATAGCAACCATCTAGCAGCCTGGAGATGCCAAATTCAACTTGAAAGTTTATTTACAGCAGAGTATACTTGTCCCAGGTCAAGCGTAAATCGATGAATGGTGCAAAACATGGCTTTGTTCACAATATAAACATGATCCTGTCTGCCAAAGTAGTATGGTTATTATAAATCATAAAGTCCTTCTCTGCCAGTCAAAATGTACCAGTCCTGAAGATTTCAGTATATCTTTTTTGAAAAACTTTGCTTTTCTAGAAAGGTGAATCCGCCTGTGACGGGGTACTGCCCCGTCTTTATGATCAATGTTGGGACTGGCAGGGAGGGGGTTAAAATTCCTCCCTGCCAGGAAAACATGTGAGAATGTGGCTGGAGCCCTAATTGACTAATCGGCAGTTATTGAATAATTGGGCTCCAGCCACAGGGAATAAAAGCCAGGGGAGAGGCCCTGGCTGGAGGGAGAGTAGGAGAAAGAGAGTTCCAGAAGAGTGTTTTGTTTGTGCTGTGTCTTTGTAAGTTTTTGGTTCCAGTGAAGGCAACGCCCAGCCTGGAAACTTTATTTTGTAAGTTTTTGTTTTGTGTTTGTATTTTGTGTTTAAATCTCTTTGTTTGGCCCTTGTGCTGGTTTATTTTGTATTTCTGTTTATTAAAAATCTTTATTTTGAACTTTATACTGTCTCTGAGTCTCAAACCTCGGTCCATCCTGTCACACCGCCCCTAACCAACACGTCACCGCCAAGCACCATAAAGGCTCAGTGTGGCTTTCACTCATGTTGCTTCTTTTGTTGTGGCCTCTCTGTCACACACGGTGAGGTCGAAATGGGAGATGACCGTCTTAGAGCCTGGAGGAAGGGCTACCCTCAGCCATGGATTCCCCCCAAAAAAATTAAATAATGTTGAGCGGTTTGTATTTAGTTCTGCAGGGTATGTGGTCAGGCTGGAGAGGCTGGGCTCTTTCCCTCAGTGCAGTCATGCTCTGGGGAGTGGGCTGTGTCTCAGCTGATGCACTTTCATTCATCTTTTTCCATATTTTTTGGGGCGGTAGGAGGCAGTGTGCCACTGCAGCTCGTTGCATTATTCACTCATTATTATTTTATCCATTCTTGGTTTGGCGGCCTCGTCTTTTGGGGGGGGGAGGTGGCCCTGAGTGCCACTTCCTATCTGCGGCATTAGGATGCATGACATGATTGGCTTTCACTCATGTCGCTTCTTTTGTTTTGGCCTCCTCCTCCCCTGCCACCACCTTGCAGCGTGCCTTGTCCTGGGGGAGGTGGCTCTGGGCGGCACTAGGATGCATGATATCGTTCGTGTTTTTCCTAGCCGGCCTCACGCAGGTAGCTGTTGAGCACCCACGGACAAGGTCTACGACCAAATTTATCATTCATCATTAAATCGTCTGTTCAATTGCAAATCAATAAATCATCACATTGCTTGAGCTATTTATTATTATTTATTCCTTAGCAGATGCCCTTATCCAGGGCGACTTACAATTGTTACAAGATATCACATTATTTTTACATACAATTACATTATTTTTTTTACATACAATTACCCATTTATACAGTTGGGTTTTTAATGGGGAAATCTAGGTAAAGTATCTTGCTCAAGGGTACAGCAGCAGCGTCCCCCCCCCACCCCCCCCCCCCCCCCGGGATTGAACCCACGACCCCCCAGTCAAGAGTCCAGAGCCCTAACCACTACTCCACACTGCTGCACTGCTACTAACCACTACTCCACACTATTTACTTACTTATAGGAGAGATACATTTAATATGTACAATAAGTACTATAGCAATACTTTAATAGCTTTTTTTTTTTTTTAATTGATTGAAAATAATTTTGAAGTTGTATATAACTACATTTTCCCCTAATCCTAATTGAGAACGAACCAATATGGAATGGAACAACTGTAATTTGTCTCATTTTCAATATAGGAACTGGGTAATTGTGTAAGATGGTGGTAATTTTGACATACAAATACACACAGTACTTTCAGATGTATGGAGGTGGCTATATTTTGGGAAATATTAAGAGTGTTTCGTGGAACAGTGGAAACCAAGTATCAAGTGCTAGACTACAGCAGTATAAGCAATGACAACACAATGGATTTGAAACAAATTATGAACAGTCATTCTGATACTGCAACCCACTTGGTAACATTCAAAGAGGGTATAGATCTATTGTATTGCCACTGTGGTGACAAGGGTAAGGATAGCAGTAGATATGTTGAAACCGCTCATTTAAATGACCTTTCATATACATTGGGTCTTTAGTGGTATAATTAAGTGATGATTCACATCAAGTTGTGTTGCTATTCTGATACATCAACACATACGCTATAGTGGCAAATATATGTACAGTCGTCATTTAGGTTATTAAAATAGCTACCTCCCTGGGGAATAAGAAATGTTTTAATTCAGTTCCAGTTATCCAACAGTTTGTTAGAACATTAGGCAGCATAATAGATTGCCCTAGAAGATACAGCAGCACAGATAACATAAACATCATCTCAGTTATAAAGCACAGTGGGTTGATTGCAGTGTACCAGTCCACACTGAAATGTGGACTAGAAAATCCTGCAAATCTGTACAAACTTAATCCTGATTGCACAGCACCAAACAGATGATCCCGGTAATTGGCTTAACTGATCAGAACAAGTGGAACAAGTTAGGCAGATAATTAGGACTAACCTATAAACCAGTATAAATGCAGATGGAAAATTGTTATTTTCTTAGTTTAAAGAAAACATTGTATACCTACATGTTACACTTCATTAGTATTATATGGCTGCAAAAAGGGTTCCAAATTTTCCAATAGAGGTAATTAAAAACAGCATTGATGTAGACAGCACCGGCAAAGAAGCGAAAAAAGTTATACTTCTTAAATGGCATGGGAAAGCATTGAACAACGCTTCAATGCTAACTTTCCTGGACGCCTACCAGTTTCAGATGAACATTTAAAAATGCCTGTGGAAAAGATTAAAATGTGAAACCAGAAATGCCATAAGTAAATATAAGAAAAATCTAGAAGCTACCGGTAACATGCCGGTCCAAGGTGTGTCAGAATTGCACAAACATGTGCAAATGACAGTGCCTACTTTAAATGACTCAATTGAAGGATCAATCGACAGCGACCTAGCTGAAGAATCCACTTTGCATAAACATGATAAGTAATTTCCTTTTTCTCATAAAACGAAGTAGTTTTGTATACCAACTACGTAAAAATGTGATTTATTTCTTGTGCACATGTGGCCAATAAATTGAAAAGCTGCAGTTTATGTACAATTAATTAGCAAAACATTTTTTGTCTTCTGAGAATTTTTTCAAAATATTTTATAACACTAGTAATGCCTTTTTTTGTTTGTTCTTTGTTGTCAGTCAACTGATTTATTACAAGTATTCTCTTTTTAGTTGGTGTTGTTTCCAGAGAATCCTGTGTAAAGGCAACACTGATGAAGGTATCTGACACTTTTTCCCTCCCCCCGTTCTTTAAACACACTCCAACCTTTGCACGCTACCCCATTCCCCACCCTCCATACACTTTTTTCGAGAAAGTTTTTTTTTTTTTTTTTATTATATTTTTATTTAAATATTTAAATTAATTCTTCAATCTAGGGTGTTCCTGCCAAGAATAAGCGGCCACCAGTTCTACAGTCGACAGCACAACCGGGCTCAGAATCTCAGGAAACACAACCTGCAAAAGCAGATACAATACCTGTAAGACACACACGTGCCTATTCGGAAAAGATATGGGTCATTACCAGGTCACATCACACCAGAAGAACAGAATTTAACCACAGGGACACATACATCCTCCTCATCCACAAGGACTGCATCAGAAATGTAATCCGCCACACCTAGTTAATAAGTAGCAGTCCATGTTCATCATAATTTAAACAGGCTTTCACAGCATGAACATAGTTTTATGCCCGAACACGCACCATCTCAGCTAACTGTATTACAGTTAGTGTTAGCAGGGTTTCTCAGGGTGCAACGACTGGTGGTTCATCCCAGTCTGTAGTGATTAAAAACAAAGTCTCTATAATGTGGCCTGCACAAAGAGGAGAAGTTCTTAGCCCAAAGGATAAGCAGCAAAATATTTGCTCTAGAACTACAAGTGTCCTGTCAATACAATTTTGTTGTACTGTTGTTCAGGTGCTGTGGCTGGGTTGTGAACAGAAGTTAACAGATAGCATTTTGCTAGACAAGCATCCTGGCATCGTGGGTGTTTCCTGGCCATTGAGCCACTATATTTCTAATTCTCGAATTGCTGTCACATACCATTTGAATGTTCAAGGATCTTTATATGTGCCCGTTTATGATTGTGTCTTCTCCTCTTTGTCCACATCTCATGTGTGTAATCTATTGCACCTATAATACCTGGCATTCTAGATAATATATAAAAAGACGTCACACTGTCCAGCCTTTCCTCATCATTTGGCATAGTTATTGTCACGGGTTCCCCTCAAGTTAGCCTTACCAGTAGCCAGGATTGGTGTGGAATATAAAACAGCCAGAACAGCATTGTATAATTTATCCAGAATTGCAGGGTTTTCATTTTACATTACAGGTTACAGACCTTAATCACAGGTACAGGGCACACACTGAATTGGTTAGCTCTCTAAACCCCGTTCTCTCTCTGTCTCCCCTTGAGCCGTTCTGACAGCCTGTGGCAAGGCAGAAGCCCTGCTGTAGTGTGGTAATTTGGCCTGGTATTTTTTATGTATGTTATTGACTTTGTACGGCCATACTTATTAGAATGCCAAGAGACCAGCTATTCTTTTTTATTTATTTATTTATTTATTTATTTAATGTCCTGCCAATGAATCCTGTTCGGGTACGTGTCTTTATTTAAACCCGAAGAAGGCAGCTTTACCATCTGGTAAGGCCTGCCTCGAGCCGAAGGCTTTTTGTTTTTTTTCGTGATTTTATGCAGCACTAGTTTTTGTTGCTACTGAATACAAAAGTTTTCCTCATTATATACTACATTTCCCACATTATATACTATACTGTATATATATATATATATATATATATATATATATATATATATATATATATATATATATATATATATATATATATATATATATATATACTTACATGGAGCTATTCTTCAGTTCAGGTACCTCATACACAAAATACGCAATCTGATTGGTCAATAATCTGATTGGTCATACGCAATCATGGTTTGTGAACTGTTTGTAAAACATTTAAATAAAAGTACCAGTTACTTACCAGTATTTTTATTAGGATTTGAGTAATTCAAAATATCTAATAGTCTATGTGTTAATGCTGTTCACAGTGTGTTCATAAAGTTTTGCTGAAATAAAGTTGCTGAAGGTTATCTGACTGCAAAAGTTGTTTGATTTTTTCAAGTCGTCATTCAAACCGGAGACTAGTTTATTGTGGTTACTGTATTCGCTGACAGCAAAACACTCTTCTCGACTTTTTGTTGTTGTTTTATTTGCTAAACTAAATTTAAATAAATAGATACGACAGTGAAGAAGCAGAATTAATTTACATTGACAGACAAAATTCAGATGGTGCGTTCATTTGAACATAATTACCGGAGATTATTGACCAATCAGATTAAAGGAAATCTCACAGATCACTTTTCTAATTTATCGTAACCGCCCTTGCTTGACAGAAATTAGAATGTTACGTTCAAATAGAAAAGTCACAGGATAGGTACAAACATCCCGTGGGTACCAGTCTGTGTGACGACTCTGTATTATGTATTAAGTGCCGCTCTAAATCTTATGTGCAAACTGGCGGATCATACTTGCATATTAAACTGCTGACACAGGCACAGAAAAGTTTAATTGTGTGATAATGGAGAATTAGTTGTTTATAGTTAAAGAGTATTAAACTGAAATTGTATTGCATTAAACTGAAAACGGACATAAGAAATGTATGGAATACATTTTCAGATGTAGGCCTACTAATCATTTTGGGAAAAATGCAGCTGTCTCTGAAACATTTTAAGCAGTAAATGCTTCAGACGAGCAAGCGTACGAAGGCCCTATCCACACTATATAACAGATCTTGAGAACCGTACTCATTTTAATTAATCCAGCTCAAAGCGACCACACTAAAGGACCTGTCAGGATGCGGAGGGTGAGGTGGTACAGGTGCAGTTCAAACAAAATAAAAGAGTCTCAAATGGCGTATTTAACCCGCAGGGCCTTTTAATATTTGAGGCAAGTGATTTTTACAGTGATGTATACTAAAACAAAGAGTCCATACCAACAGGTTTCCGAAGATTACAAAATATTGTCTTTTGATTCTGTAATTCAAAGTTTTAGGATAAGTTTTGTAGTCTGTCCTTAACCAACAGTTTGTCTGTTGTTTATCAGATTATTCTGCCTGGGTTGTTGCTTTTTTTTCAGAGACAATGCCACGGAATCGCTTTTGTGAAATTTTGAGATTTATGTGTTTCGATCTGAAGCAAACCAGAAGCGCCCGACTTCAAAATGTTAAATTAGTCCTGGCATCTGAAATTTGGACCCACTTTATTGACAATAGCCTTCTCTGCTACAAACTGGGCAGCTTTTCCCAACAAAAGCAAGGTGTATAGTATGTCTGTGTATAAACGCATAGCTTCGGTTGCGTATATGCACTTTGTTATGTAGGCAATATAAACCCATTTATTAAAAAAAAAAAATACTTAAATTGTTTCAGTTGTACAGTTTTGTATGTACATGATATACCTGTATATACACACATTTATTTTCAAATATTTGTTTATTTCATTTTTTACCGGTTTTTGAGTTTCAGCTTTATGTAATATGTCTGTATATAAACACATTTCTGTTCAAATGTCCGTTTATTTACAATGTTTTGGTTGTGTAGATGCTTTATATGATGTTCCTGAATAAAACTACAATTCAATTGTTTGTCCTTTCATTATAATATTTATGTTGTTTTTAATATGCTGGTCAAATTGACCGTGTATGGTTTTTCTAGGTATGTGTATAAACACAGTCGTTCTAGTGTTAAAGGCATAGTGGGGACAGGGCCTAAGTTAGTCTTATTCTTTACAGTACTAAGTTACTCCACTTGAACAGGATCATCATGAATCTGATTTGGTACGCTGCAATCAGGATCTGGTTAGTCTGATTTAGCAGATGATCCACATGTGATGATTAACTTCTGGTACGCTGCAATCGGGATTAGCAGGTGTACTAACTTTAATTCAATCAAGTGGACTAAACCTGCTCAATACACTAGTTAGACACATCAAGTGGACTACATTTGGTACACTGCAATTGACCCAGTATGTTTTCACTCTGTCAAA
The DNA here is from genome assembly GCF_902713425.1 of Acipenser ruthenus. Classification (NCBI taxonomy): domain Eukaryota; kingdom Metazoa; phylum Chordata; class Actinopteri; order Acipenseriformes; family Acipenseridae; genus Acipenser; species Acipenser ruthenus. Next base: position 31,474,248 of record NC_081190.1, on the reverse strand, counting down.
AAGAAATTCCTTTGTCCATTCAAAACATATAAATCAAATACAGCAGCATTTACAATCAATGCAAGGCCAGATGTGTGACGGACTAAAGGCTACCAGATGTAGCTTCCTTGGGGAGATGATTCCATGTCCCACCCACATACCATTGTGTGTTTCTTTCAGCTCCGTGGTTTTCAACTGGGGTTATGTCTAAGACTCATGGGGGTACGCAGTGAAAGTAAAGGAAAATAATGATCTTGAATTTATTTTTTTAACGGTATTATATATTATCTCTACACCACTGTGCATACATATTTTAGTTTTGTTTAGCAGCACAAAGGTTACAGTCTGACTAGTTTCAAAATGATCATCCACATGTACGCATGCATGATTTTGATTGAACGGATTTCCACTCTGAGGTGCGAATTTAGTTCAACAACAGCAGCTGGTTGAATATGGTTTCGGTGTTTGATATACATTCAGATAATCATGTGTATCGTTGCTTGAGTCATTGATAAATGTTTTACTTGCAAAAGAAAAAACATGGACTACAAAAAGTGCAAAGTGACAGGAAGTTATACCGAGTCCCTGTGGATCATTTTTATTTTGGCTTTAATAAAAAGTTTTTAGTTATTATAGTTTTATCTTAAGGTTAATGTTTTTGATGCTGTTAACATTTTAAATGGCACACATAGTTATGGTGAGATAGGAAGTAAATGGTAATGTGATAAACATTTACAGTGCAGATTGGATTATTTATAATAACCTTGCCAAATAGAAAGTGAATACTATGTTTCCGAAGATTACAAAATATTGTCTTTTGATTCTGTAATTCAAAGTTTTAGGATAAGTTTTGTAGTCTGTCCTTAACCAACAGTTTGTCTGTTGTTTATCAGATTATTCTGCCTTTTATTACAACCGTGGTACCATTCAATACAGCGAAACTGATAAAGGGGTACTTGAACTGAAACCTCCAGACAGAAGGGGTACAGTTTTAAGAAAAGGTTGAAAACCACTGTTTTATCTCATTCTTTGTCAAAAGCATTGGCTTGCCATCATGGGTTACTTTATATGTCCTGCACTCTCAATTCCTTTGAACCTGATGAAGTCATACATTTCAGGACAATTCTTGGGTATTAGCCAGTAAGCCTGCAGTGCTTACATACAGAATCTTTGCTGGTTCTGTGATATTTAGTGTCCTTGGAGGAATTTACACAAAACAAACAATATCACCATGGTGATAGTAAAAACACATAATGGGTGACGCATCAGGATATGAAGGTCATTGCGGAGTGTCATATTATCTGGAGTCTGAGCTCTCTCAATTTTTTAAAAGGATGTGTTTTAGATGAATCTATGTAAAAAATAACCTTAAAGAGTAATTAGCTTCAAATGTAACTTCAATAGATTTTTTACATTTCCCTTTTATGGTGCTGAGTGATTCTGGGTTATATTGCTCCCATATTTAATAATTATCATTTTTCTCTAAATCTGCCTTTATCTAGCTTTAGCTTGCTTTACACTGTTACTGAACAGGCTCTAGGGGTTAAAACACCACACATTACATTCCCTACCTTTCTGCTTTTGTTGTTCATATTCCTGCAATTTTTCAACATAATCACAATTGTTTTGATATCCGATTTGACTAGTTGCACATCGGTTATGCAGAGTCTTCCTCTCAAAAAGACTTCTGAATTCACAACATCGGCGGCTTCAATCCAACCTGTTCAATCTGAAACATTTCATTGGGTCCCGACTCCTTTCTCAAAGTTCAGCATTTTGATTGGTTCATCTGTCCTACCTGCTTGCTCTGGCACAGGTTCAGAGGGAAGGAAACAGGTTTATAAATATGCATGACAAGCCATCCGCTTGTCACAACATCCGCTTTTCAGACCCCCGACCGGGTTAGACTGAAGATGCAAGATGTGCAGGGGGCGTACCTCCAACCATATGAACATTTACTTAAAATGTGCATAAGACATTGTCTTGAGAAACAGGGCAAACTGCTGTGTTTTGAGAAGGGGGCCTCTTGCTTTCAGACATACTGAACTACGTGAACTGCGCCTGGACTGGATTAGGTTGAATGGACAGTTGAATTATGTACAGATAATTCACACATGCAACAACAATCGTTTTGACGCAAGAAAGACATAAACTAGTGATCCAAGCAAAACTAAACATTTTGCGCTCCACATTGAATTCTAAACAAGGTGCTGTCACTGCTATGCAAAGCTCCAGGACTCTGCCTAAAAACGGACCCAAGAAGAGAAAGCAAGCTGCAAGCGAGTCAATGACCACAAGCAACGAGACTGAGGCCTGGCTGGAGGACTGCCGGAAAAAACATACAGAGACTGTTATCAGACAAACCAGTCTAGGTCTGCTGTACACCTTAAACCACAGTATCCAAAATAAACTGTGCCCTGCTACCTGCATAGCTAAAAGATTCAGCGAAGAGGACAGAGCGGACGGGTGCTGTTGTGGATCCTATACTGAGGACTGAAGACTTTGTTGCAGCTGTTTGTTGATTCTATCGAGAATTGAAAGCTTTGTTGCCGAGTTTGATCCAACGTGGGATTGAAGACTTTGTTGCTGAGAGGAAAGCCTTTTGTACTGGACACTTCAACAGATTGAGTTTCCAAACCAGCGGACCAAAAGTCTAAGCTTCAAGGAACCGTTGAGTATAATTCCAGTTGCACTTTCCTTTCATGAAACTAAATTAATTAATTGTAACACATTCACATAGAATTGAACTGTTAATTATTTAGTTTACACCCTTTGCGTGTGAAATAACTTTTAGTGAAATTTGATGAAGTAACTATAAGTAAACTACCTCATATTGTTGTATGAAGAATTTCTTAATCTATATACCATTAATAAGCTTAATGTGATATAGTCTGCATCATCTCAATTGAGGCTGTGCTCATATGTAGGCGTTTGTGTATGTGAGCAAGCTACTAGCTACGTCACAGCTTGCTTGAGCTGCTGCTTGTGTGTGAGGAGACAGGCGGTGTCATATTTCAAGTACCTGCTAGCCAGCATGAGCGCACTGAGAGATTTGAATTGTGTTTTGTGATTAGAGACTAAGAGATTTACTTTCTAACTTTTCTGATTTCTGTTTAATATTTGTGTACTTAATAAAACACTACTATTGATTAAACATTCCTTGTGTCTGCGTGTGTATGTGTGTTTATAGTAAATTCTCGATCTTTGTAACACGTCAATTAAATATTATTAATAAGAGAACTAATCAACCCAGATAAACATTAAATTATCAATTATTGAATTGTTCCTATACTTTAGTATATGCTTGTTTAAACAGGTTATAGATTTAAACACTAACACAACATTTGTTTTTGCACTTGTATGTACTAAAAACTACAAACTACAACTAGATATTGATATGTACTGTACAGTAGTTTACCTGCACTTGCAATGTCAACCGTCCAACCTGAGATACTGAGATTTCCAAGTGTAAAAATACATCCATAAAGTATAACAATAAAACTGAAATTAAATCAAGGTATTTTATTATAATTGCCATGCTCATGATGCAAAAACACACTATGATGGAACCTCATGCATTTTATTGAAGCTACTCCCAAACAAAAGAGTCTCCCAAAACTAGCATAACACAACTGACAAAGCTTGATTTCTATATTTGTAGAACTGTTTGCATGTAGGCTTACCTTCATTGTTTTGTGGCTCTGTCTAAAGCTAGCACAAGCAATTACAAGAAATGATTAACAATAGCAGCTGTCTTGTCTTGTCAACACAAATGTCATTACTTGACCAAGATGACGTCACTCTAAATACCTTCTATAACTCCTAGAGATATTTAATAGGTAGGTTTACGGATTGGGGATCTAGGAATGGCCTGCCAGACTTGCAAATCATACAGACTGTCTCCTGTGCTAATGAAAGGTTTAAAAAAAGATTTAAATTGATGTTATCCAACTCTTGAGTGATGTTTTCCAAACAAACACAGTTCCTCAAATCTACACTGCTGATAAAGGAGTTTTTAACCAATTCCACACCACCTCTTCATTTTCCTTCCATACTATCTTTCTATACCCCCACCCCCCACCAATTAAAAGCAACAGCATTACATTATTGATTGTGAAAGTGGAAACTTCATGTCCTCTTTGCCTTAAATAACTATGAACTCCCATATTGTCCTAAGAATAAACAAACAAGCACGATAGAACATTTGTTATATTTGATCTCTTGTGCCTTCTCCATCCATTGCAGTCTAAACATAACGGTAAACATAAGTTGTGTATTCCATTAAGAGTTTGCTACTTGTAGTATTACAGAGATAACCATTAGGAGCTGGCTAATGAACTCTGCAATACCATGACTAGATAACCACCGTCAGTTTTGGAGTCATGCTATTGCCTTGTGCAGGCGCCAGACCCTACGGTTATAATTTCCTTCCTTGTTAGCCAAACTGCTAAATTAAATCAGCTGTGTTTTTATTTTTGCGGTACAGATCCTACATCTCTCCTTTCCTCCTTGCCACAGAAAATACAAAAGAGAGACTGCTGGGTCATTCTACCATTAGAGTGCATTTTGGACCTTGTAAAAACAACATGTATAATATACCTAAAAACACCTTTGCTGAGCTGTGAATAAATCCCTGTCTGAACTATATTTTGTGCCAACTACGTTACAGACATTTCAGTAACAATCTGACAGTGTTCAAGCTATTTACGTTTGAAATCAAACATATTTACATTTGAAATCATTTTCTTTTTAGACAGATACCATGTCCCTAAATGTAGTTCTTGAAACACAGTAAAATAACTTTGTCAACTAACTCACTTTTTAGTTGAAATAATATTACAGAATCTAGAAACTTTCACTTTGAAGCACTTTTTATAGAATTAATTTTCACAAAATATTTTGGATGGATCATTCTCTTCCCAGTTGCCAATCCCAAAGCAAGTTATGCTATTATAAAACATAAAATAAGATATTGTGGAGTAATATATTTGCAAGTAACATAGTTGACATCAGTGTAGTTGACAAAAGTAACATAACTGATTGGACAATCAGTGCAATGGCTATTGTGTTCATTTTTAACATGTGTTCACATATATAAAGGTGTAGTAATTACACATATCCTTGTGATATACAACCATGTGACATGTCTTTTTTGCCTTCAGAATTTTGTCTTAACATGGTTTCAAAGTGAATTTGATAAACTGAGCCAAGAGTTATTTGACTTTGCAATTGCTACACAACAAAGATGCTACAGTGCAATTAACAATGTATGTGTTTTTAACGAGGGAATTGTAACCTTCTTATCCGTGTTGATGTAGAAAAAATACATTTTATTGTAAACAAGTTCAAAATCAGCATTTAGCTGTAACATGGAAAATAAAAGCGTGTTCAATGACAAGCACGGAGACATCAGCATTGCAAAGAATTCTTTTAACATGAACATTGCAAATATCAAACCTGTCAACGAGTTCAGCTGTAACAAAATATATTCAACAGTGCCTTATTTTGACAATAAATGAAACTCATGAATTATGCAGGTCTTAACAATGTAAGTAAGATGCAACAGGTTCAGCAATACGTGGAAGAGCTTAATTTGGCATTTCCCTCAAATTATGGCCATAAAATCTTACAATTTTTCTATGCAATGTAAATTTGGGGTTTTCCATAATTACACAGCTATTTTGGATTATATTTCTTTGGAGATCTCTACATGGTGGGTAATCACAGGGCGTTGAGGTGAATTCATACATATTCTTTTTGGAACACTGTATATTTTTATTAATACCACAAGCGTGGGTATATCTAGCTTGGGATACATTTTTGTTATTCCACTAAGTGGAAAAACATGCTTACCAGGACTAGCTTAGAATGTGTCTTTGCTTACACTCCAATAAAGTGATGTGCTGTTGAAATTCAGGACAGAGCTGCACTTTGGTAATTCAAACAATACTGCCACTGATACGTGTTTTATAACAACTTTAAAATGTCTGAAATAATTTCAGACTTCTATTGTTGTTTTGTTTTGGATCCCGATTTCCCTGAGAATGAGTTTAATCAAGACATGCCAGTTACTGATCTGTCTGCGTATTATTTAAATTCCAGCAAATTTCGTCCTAAAGATGTGCACCTAGGCTGCACACTGACAGACTGAGTTCAAGGTTCTATCTGAAAAGATGGTTGTGAAGAGACCATCAACAGGGTTCGAAATTAATCTGCGTCAAAAGCATAGTCTGTTGAAAATGAAAGTAAAGATCTGCCATGTTATTGCTATTCATTAAAAAAACATACTTGTGGTATAAACAAAATATTGAATGATTGCTCGTAGTATATGGTTAGGAGGATGTCCTGACGGTGCTCGTGGGTTGCTGGGACATCCTCCTGTGGCAAATAAAAACACTTTGCCACGAACAATAATTCAATATCCTCTATATATTGTAAATAGTTTGATATATATATATATATATATATATATATATATATATATATATAGATATAGATATAGATATATATATAGATATATATATATATACAGTATATATATTGTAAGATAGGGTAGTCCTGGGGGAAAGAGGACTACATGTCCCAGAAGGACACAGCCTTTATTGATTTCATTGTTTAATTATTTGTTAATTGTTTTATGGTTAATTATCCCCTGCACCTGGTGATAATTATAAATTAGAACCAGGTGCAGGGTATTTAAATGAAGCAGCCAGTCTGTTCTAGGCTGCTGTGTGGAGAGCCCGCTTGGTTGTGTGTACAAGTGTAGGAAGAAGAAAGGTAGTGTAAACCTGTGTGGTTTGTTTTGAAGATTTTGTTTTGTGTTACAAGTAAACAGCTTCGCTGTCCTGATTTATAGTTTATGTTCCTGTTATGTTTAGTTAGTGCTCAAAAAAAGAGCTAGGTGTTTATTTTGTTTTGTTTTGTTTGTGTATTAGAATTAGTACGTCAGCGCTTTTGAAACCTCCTTTCCTGTGTGTTGGGTCAGTTTTTAAAGGGGCAAAGAACCAGAGTGTCAGCGGTTCTTTTACATTTGGTGGAAGTGGTTTTGGGCGCCCCTGCGACCCAGGAAATGGAAACCATTGAGGAGTTGATCGCAAAGATCAACCAGAATACCGCTGCTCAAAAGGAGCAGAAAGAAAGGTGGAGACCGGAGCTGGGACTGCCGGATCCGGAGCCAACCGAGCTGGAGCTGCTGCTCCAAAAGTGGGAGCAGGCAAGAGAGGCACCGCTGGCTGCAGCCCTAGAGGGGGTGGAGCTGCCGTCCCGTGAGCCAGAGGGGGTGGAGCTGTCACGGGAACCACCGGCTGCAGTCAAGGGGAAGGAGGTGAGCAACACACCTCCATCACGGCCTCAGCAACAGCCCGGGGTAGTTACTCCGGCGCGGTCTAGTGCGGTCCCATGCTCTCGCTACGTGGACACCAGTCCGGAATGCCCCGACCTCCCTCCACTCGACCTTATGCCCAGGTCGCAGCACTGCCAGGCACGACTGGGTGCACGGTCCCCAGCTCCGCTCCTCCTGGAACCTGAGACGTCACGCTGTGGGCGTCAGACGTCGCGTGTGCTCCCCCTTCCTTCCACTTTGTTCCCCTCGAGGTCCCAGATGTCGTTGCGCCGGTCCCGAGCGACCCACTTCTGCCTGTCACTGCTCGCTCCCGGTCAAAGGCCTGTGTTTCGGTCGCCCAGGACAAGCCGTCCGGGTCCTTTGTTGCTGGTGCATGGTTCCTTCCGGAGTGTGCTGGTCTTTTAAGGGTGGAGGGAAGTGGCAGTCGAATGGCCGGTGTCTTGGAAAGACAAGGGGGAGGAAGTGTAAGATAGGATAGTCCTGGGGGAAAGAGTACTACATGTCCCAGAAGGACACAACCTTTACTGATTTAATTGTTTAATTATTTGTTAATTGTTTTATGGTTAATTATCCCCTGCACCTGGTGGTAATTATAAATTAGAACCAGGTGCAGGGTATTTAAATGAAGCAGCCAGTCTGTTCTAGGCTGCTGTGTGGAGAGCCCGCTTGGTTGTGTGGAGAGCCCGCTTGGTTGTGTGTACAAGTGTATGAAGAAAGGTAGTGTAAACCTGTGTGGTTTGTTTTGTTTTGAAGATTTTGTTTTGTGTTACAGGTAAACAGCTTAGCTGTCCTGTTTTATAGTTTAGGTTCCTGTTATTTTGAGTTAGTGCTCAAAAAAGAGCTAGGTGTTTATTTTGTTTTGATTTGTTTGTGTATTAAAATTAGCACGTCAGTGCTTTTGAAACCTCCATTCCTGTGTGTTGGGTCAGTTTTTAAAGGGGCAAAGAACCAGAGTGGCAGCGGTTCTTTTACAATATATATATACAAATAAATTAATACATTTAAGATAAATAAATACATACAGTCCATCCTAAATTATGTATTGAATTTAAAGAATAACAAATAGTTGTCATGCCATCAGAAACCTATAAATATATCTCTACTGTTTGAATTCAAACACATGCTCCCTTGAGAGTGTGGCAGAATGGTTGTAGTGCGCAGGCGTGGTGACGTCACGGACCAGGAAGAAGTGCAACAACAACAACAACAACAAAAAGGTACGAGCTGAAACTGAAACGCTATGGCTGCGCTCAGTGTTTTATTTAAATAATAAAGAAACAGTTTAAACAAAAAAAAAACACAATAACAAAGAAAAGGGCTCGTTGGCCAAACAAACAAAACACGGAACAAATTAACAAGTATAAATCTAAATATAGAAATTGTTATTTCTTTTTACGTTGGTTCTCTTGACTCACGTTTTGGTCTCTCCTCTGACACTCTATCCACCTAACGAGCCGAGAGTGAGTCCTTGTATATTTGTGGAACGGGGCCTTATTTACCTATGGCTCCAGCCACATTCCCAAGAGAGTTTTTAGGGCTATGGAGTATTTTTCCCATCCACACTGACAATACATTATAAGACTGGCTTTTCAAAACCAAGCTGATCAAAAGGATAACAAGATGGCTGTCCGGCTCAAAGGCAGGGCGGACTTTCCAGGGATTCTTGTGCGTTCAGTAGTGCAGACTACTTGAACAGAAAGGCAGTGCGACGTTAAAGAACTCACGCATTCAGACAACCGGAGCGCGAAGAAATCCAGACCAGTAAGGGTACCTTATTAGATAAAATGATTTTACTCTGTATTTGTTGACGTTCGTTATTCTGAACGTGATAATCAGAGTCAGTATGGAGGTATATTTACAGTATTGGTTTTCATCAGATGTTGTTTTATGTGCACATATATGTGCTTTACCTTTCTACTGCATTTATAAAAATGTAAACGTTGATTTGCTGCGCTTCTACTCTCAGATTAAATGCTACTCTAAATACAACTGAGTGTGTCGGGTATTACAGTATGAATTGATCTGTTAATTATAGTGGCACGGTACCACCACAGTTATGGTTGAGTAGGCTTTATTGTTAAACACCAATTTTGCACTTTAATAATTTCTACCTTGTTAAATGGACTGGCTCAACATTTTGCATGGATGGTCTTGCAGGGTAAATGTTTCTTGACATGGTCAAATTTGTTCCAGTCAGATATGCAGTTTTTGAGATCATTTTTTTGTGTTATTTTTGTTTATTTTTTTAAGAGCTCTCTAAAGTTTACAGCTCTCTAGAGTTCACAGCACACAGCTTTTCAGGAAGTTTGGTGTAGAAACTTCTTACATTTCCCAATTTATAAAGCACAGATTTTATTCTCGATGTGAAATAATTAAATTAATCTTTTAAATTTGACAGCAGACAGTATATGTTTTTTTTTTTTTTAATTATACAAGAAACTATGATTTTTGTAAATACTGGTGGTGTTTTTCTTAAATCAGATTGCTCTAGCTAAAGTGCATTTACAAAAACTATTATGACATCATGCATTAATAAGAGGGGCTATTTTGTACTGGTGTTTATTATTCTTCTATGGGCCTACAAGCAAATCATCTAATTTTAAATGCATCTGCTTGAAGCAGTGTATTAAATCAAATTTCTTACAATGTGAATGCCCAACTGTTAATATATTTTTCATGCTTTGTTTTATGTGTGATGGTGCAGACCACTTAAGTTGAAAATGTTTTTAAAACAGTTTTTTTTTTTTTTAAATTTTCTGTTCATAGTTATATTCTGTGGAGGCTGTGTGGTCCAGTGGTTAAAGAAAGATTTGGAACCAGGAGGTTCCTGGCTTTAAATCCAAGCTCGGCCGCTGACTCACTGTGTGACCTTGAGCAAGTCACTCAACTTCCTTGTGCTCTGCCTTTAGGATGAGGCGTGAAAACGAGGTCCTAATTTAAGTGACTCTGCAACAGTGATTGTTGTTGCATAGTTCACAGCTTAGCCTCTGTAAGTTGTCTTGGATAAAGGTGTCTGCTAAATAAATAATAATATTATTATATACCTCTAATATAGTTATTCATTATAAATAATATGTTTAATCGGGAAACTTGTTTTCATGTCTTCTACAATACAATCCTTTTTATACTTTTTACCCAACTCATTAAGTTATGCCTAAGTTTAAACTGAGTATAATTAAATAGCTTGCTGCTGATTGTAATACTGTACCTCTGGTTAGGTGTGTCAGTGCCCCAGCTCTGCAGCCACAAAAACCTATGTGTGATGACTATCATAGTGTCATGCTCTTGGTTTGTGTTTGTTTTGAAATAGTTCAGTTCTGTTGGAGCAGTGTGTTTAACATGCACTTCCTTACCTCAGTAGGTGATATATTTTGTCTTGTTGTTTACACTTCCTGCTCTACTTGGTTGTGGTTGTTTTTCTTTGCAAAGTATATTTATAATTGTTTCAAGTATGTTGATAAAGGACACTTTATGACTGCTTTTTTTCAACTTTTATTGCTATACGTTCCTGTGTGGTTAAAATAATTCTATAGATGTGGAGACAGTAGCTAATGTGTATTCCCCTTACTGTGCGTCACAGTCTGTTCTCTTGAATTAAATAAAGATAGACAAGCGTAAACGCTACCTGAAAATGATAAGGATCTCTGCTGCCATCCGGACCGATGCTGGCTTAAGTCTGAGTTGTAAATGAGGCATAGAAGTGTAGTAATTATTATGCGATACAAAACCGCATTACCCACATTTACCCACACTTTGCCGCCCCCCCCACCCCCCACCCCCGAATTAATTATGTGGATGCCCATGGTTCTTATTATAATAAATTCTATTAAAATTCAATAAATGTATGCTGTATGCATTTTATCTAAAATGTCAACACTGTTGCAATCAATCAACTATGTTACTCTAAATAGTTGACCAGTAACAAGGTTGACATATATAAGAAAGTTTAGCCTTCATGTCCTACTTGGTAAACAGAATGGGAGCACATATTGTGCTTCAGGTAAAGGGCTTCATGGGGTTTATAAATCTAATTATAGATTTGTGGAAAAATAGTTTAATTTACTTCATGTGCAAACCACACATACTAGTTTTTATATAGCGCCTTTCATAGTGGACCACCAACACAAAACACTTCACAGGTGTAGGCTATGAACTGTGCATTATATGCAGTCACTTACAGTAGGACATTGATTTAACATCTTATCCGCACGATTGAGCACAAAGAGGTTAAGTGACTTGCTCAGGGTCACACAGTGAGTAAGTCAGTGGCAGAGGTGGGATTTGAACCAGTGACCACCTGGTTACAAGCCCTGGACTTTAACCACTGGACCACACTGCCTCTTGTAACATGGTTGGCACTTATAAAGTACCCTACGTACTCCAAGACAAGTTAGCTTTAAAATATATACTGTGTATATAGATAGATAGATAGATAGATAGATAGATATAGATATATGAAAAATGGCTTAGACATGCCTCCAGGTGTTTTCCTATACCTTCTTTGTTGATGGTAATGTCACACGCTGAAGGTCATGTGATTTGTGTGATAATGAATTATTTTGCAGGGGGGGGGTTCTCCTCAGTAACAAGGTTTTAAGGGCAGTATTAAATATCTTAATTTCTGTTAATATATATATATATATATATATATATATAATCGATTGTGTAAATGAATAGTTGAGAAACAATATAGAGTTGGGTTATAATGGTAACATTTGATACATGTACTAGGATTTAGTGAGTTCATTTCTTAAAGGATTTATAAACAGATCAATGCTTCATTTTGCTTAAATAATAAGCATGTTTTTCACTTTAAACACTTTGTAGTGTGTTTTTTCTAGAGCATATAAATATATACTACATACTGCAGTCCTTAACTTCTTATTGGCTTCCTCACATTTACTGGCATTCTACACATCAAATTAAATTGAAGCAGCACAGATTAAACAATGTGCTTCTCCAATGTGACTGTATATTGATTCATTTTTGTTACTAAAATGAATTCTGGTCCTATATACAGATATAATCTTGTCAGTTGTACGTTACTGCAAGACTCATTGAAGCAATCAGAGGCATAAACAGTCTTTTACATTTAGTTTAGCGTGCTCCGAACTGTACTGAAAACGGTTAGTTACTTCTCACTGTTGTTTATTCTCTATCTGTGGGCGTCAGAATCATAACTGCTCAACCATACTTACAAATGTGGGAAAGCATGACAATGATAAAGCTACATGCCGTGAAAAGTATTTCATTGAACATATGCCCCTTTCGGAGCAGGAAAGCCTATTTATAGCAAAACGATGGTTTAGCCAAGCTTCTCAAACACCTCAGCAGGCTTAAAATCAGAACTCAGAAACGCCAACTCAGATAGCTTGAGGGCAGACCTCTTTTTTTTTGTGTGTGTGTGAAAAAAACATTAAGCCGAAAACAGTGTAATTTTTAATAATTTCACTAATGCTTGATTCCTGGAATTGGACTTTCAAAAATCTATTTGTGAAAGTCCAATTTCTTTTTCATTTCTTACTCAGTATTGGTTCCAAAACTCTTATGGAATTTATACTAAATTAAAACAGATTTGCTCTTGGCATGCTTGATTACTTCACATAAGAAGTGATTTCAGAGGCTCAGGTCCAGTGGTTAAAGAAATGGGCTTGTAACCAAGAGGTACCCGGTTCAAATCCCACCTCAGCCATTGACTCATTGTGTGACACTGAGCAAGTCACTTAACCTCCTTGTGCTCTGTCTTTCGGGTGAGATGTAGTTGTAAGTGACTCTACAGCTGATGCATAGTTCACACACCCTAGTCTCTGTAAGTCGCTTTGGATAAAGGCGTCTGCTAAATAAAGAAATAATAATAATAATAATAACACGGTATTGCTGTTGATAACTGATGACTGCATCACTGGGTGTGCTCTGCCAACCTCAATAGAGGTTGAACCTTGACAGGTTGATAACAGTGGCTTTTAGTACAGTATTACAGTTTAGCTGCGTTGGAGCTCCCATTATAAACACAAAATCTGAGCTATGAATAACTTGGGTGAATAACAATGGAGAGAGAATTTGGAGTTTCTAAACTGCATGTAAACCAAGCCTTTGATTACTCTAAATTAAAAGAATTTTCGGTTTTTATCACAAATAATTTTTTCTATAATCTGAATAAACCAACTTTTAACCTGCTTTATGTCAACATTGAATTATGCCTCTTATTTTAATAAATAGCATTATTATTATTACTATCATTATTATTAAAGCAGGGTTATTTGCTTAACAGACCAGTATATATTGATTTGGGTCAAGTTCACCCTCGAAACCATTAGTATCACACAGTAGCCTCCCTATATTAAATGTAAAACAGGATTTGTTTTGTTTAAGAACCTTGACATTGCAGTTAAGATTGCTGTACTGTAAAAACGTAACCGCAATTTCCCTAGTTTTATGGGTTTGTGTTGCAAACTTAACTTTATCTTAATATATTTTTTTCAATGAATATACAGCACCTGGAACCATGTCATCGATGAACTCAGATTAACTAAAATACTCCATCCATAACTATTCTTGTGATCCAAGCATTCTATTTTTACCCATCAAACTCAATACAATATAACTAATTGTAGTAGCAGGTCTGACAAGACCATTTATTAAAGGGGAACTTCTAAAGGCAAATCTCTTTCAAAAAAAAAAAAGTAAGTTAGAACTATGAAAATATCTAGTTTGAAGGAAATATTCAAAACAATGAATGTGAAAATTGCAGCATAGCATGTATCAATTTAAATGAAGGCAGGTATCACACAAACAAATTATTATAGTTCAGCGCTTTTGTACACTTTTACTATTGGTTAACAGAAAATAAACAAACCAGGCTGTCTAGCATCAGAGCTATGTCTCGGCAAAAAATACTTTTAGTACCATGTGATAAAGAGAGAAAGAATCGAAGCTGTAAATCTCCCTCCCGACCAGAAAGGGCGCTGTGTAAGGTTGGTAGTACACTTCCCCATAGACGGGTCGACTCGATGGTGGGTGGAAACAGGAATTCCACCATCTTGGAGGAAGTGTGTAGCTGCACATACTTGAAACGATTCCCATGCGATCAGCTGCGGGCCAGGCAGCGATTGGTTACACTGGGACGCCAGGCTGATTGCAGGGAGGAGTTGGGTAGTACAAAGGGGACGCAGCTACGCAAGTACGGCTCCCTTGCGCTGATAACGTAACGTACAGCCGGAGCTTTGTTTGTTTGTTTGTTACGTGTTTGTTATTGTCTTGCAGGGGAGGAGTAAGGAGCCAGGGGCTGCAGCTGTGGAGCCAGCCGATACCACTGAGCACTTCCTTCACCTCACAGCACCAGCACTCACCACGGTCCCGCTGTTTGAATAGCCCACTTTCATGCCCTGGGACGTGGACTGGGGATTATTATATTTGTATTTGTTTTGGTCTGCAAGCCAGCTGTGTACCCCCCGATACCATCGTTAGTAGAGGGGCGGCTCCTTTTGTTGTTTATAAATAAAACACAGACGTTTTGGGAGTAACTACTGTCTGGACAATCACTTTGTTCCCCACACCACTCGCACCTGACCACATAACCACCACCCAGCTTAGAATACAACCTTCTTTTTTAGCCTGATTGGGCTTTCTGCAATCTTATATATTTACCTGCATAGCAGACGGATTAATACAAAAATGATGTATAAGGATGTTCACTTGGGGCTGATGCAGAATCAAATCTGTGCTTCCAGGAAGTGATCACAAGATATTTTATTTGTGGTTGACTGTAATAAAGTTAATTGTCCCTTGAGTTTCAACTGACATTAAAACAGAAAAGGAGATCAGCCTTGAAATGTCTGCCTGGTTTTCTAATTTGCCTATTTAAAAGGTAAATCTTGTATGTCATAGCTCTGTGCCCGTCTCATGTCACCATTCTACAACTCTGTATTGGCAGGGTTTGCTCAAGAAGAAGCACTGATAGCCATGGCAACCCTGCAGTGTGTCTTTTGTCTAAGTGATTTTAATAATGAACAGCCACAACAGTGAATGTGCAGAACTTCCATGCCTGTGGTGCTCTTAAGTGCTTTCAACATCTTTCACAAGTAATAATGAGTTTAATAATTAAGAGCAATTTCTGAGATACACCTTTTGATCTGTAATAAACCACAAAAGACCATAAACAGTCTGTCCAAGCTTTATAAGAAAATGCACTGATATAATAATAGATGCAATAGATGCATTAATAGATGCATTTAAAATACTGTTAAGAAATGTAAATACTGTAAACTAAGGAGATATGTTTAATTATGAAGGCATGACGGGATGGGTTGATATGATATAACTGCACACTTAAGGTGTTAACACTTAGGACATTAACACTTAAGAGCGGTTATGTCATGTTAACCCACCCCCTGTAGTGTCTTAATGCTATTATAAAACGATTATAAAATAATTAGATGTATTTACTTTTTAAATTAACACAGCAAATTAAAAAAATCTTTCCAATAACAGTAAATATCACTACACACAATAAAATAGTTCCATTGAAAAGTAAACAACATTTGTTTAAAATGAGTAATGAGTAAATAACCTCTGTATGTGAATTATATTAACTTATTACAGACGTGCTCAAATTTGTTGGTACCCTTACAGCTCATTGAAATAATGCTTCATTCCTCCTGAAAAGTGATGAAATTAAAAGCTATTTTATCATGTATACTTGCATGCCTTTGGTATGTCATAGAATAAAGCAGAGAAGCTGTGAAAAGAGATGAATTATTGCTTATTCTACAAAGATATTCTAAAATGACCTGGACACATTTGTTGGTACCCTTAGAAAGATAATAAATAATTGGATTATAGTGATATTTCAAACTAATTAGTTTCTTTAATTAGTATCACACATGTCTCCAATCTTGTAATCAGTCATTCAGCCTATTTAAATGGAGAAAAGTAGTCACTGTGCTGTTTGGTATCATTGTGTGCACCACACTGAACATGGACCAGAGAAAGCAAAGGAGAGAGTTGTCTGAAGAGATCAGAAAGAAAATAATAGACAAGCATGGTAAAGGTAAAGGCTACAAGACCATCTCCAAGCAGCTTGATGTTCCTGTGACAACAGTTGCAAATATTATTAAGAAGTTTAAGGTCCATGGAACTGTAGCCAACCTCCCTGGGCGCGGCCGCAAGAGGAAAATCGACCCCAGATTGAACAGAAGGATAGTGCGAATGGTAGAAAAAGAACCAAGGATAACTGCCAAAGAGATACAAGCTGAACTCCAAGGTGAAGGTACGTCAGTTTCTGATCGCACCATCCGTCGCTTTTTGAGCGAAAGTGGGCTCCATGGAAGAAGACCCAGGAGGACTCCACTTTTGAAAGAAAAACATAAAAAAGCCAGACTGGAATTTGCTAAAATGCATATTGACAAGCCACAATCCTTCTGGGAGAATGTCCTTTGGACAGATGAGTCAAAACTGGAGCTTTTTGGCAAGTCACATCAGCTCTATGTTCACAGAAGAAAAAATGAAGCTTTCAAAGAAAAGAACACCATACCTACAGTGAAACATGGAGGAGGCTCGGTTATGTTTTGGGGCTGCTTTGCTGCGCCTGGCACAGGGTGCCTTGAATCTGTGCAGGGCACAATGAAATCTCAAGACTATCTAGGCATTCTGGAGCGAAACGTACTGCCCAGTGTCAGAAAGCTCTGTCTCAGTCGCAGGTCATGGGTCCTCCAACAGGATAATGACCCAAAACACACAGCTAAAAGCACCCAAGAATGGATAAGAACAAAACATTGGACTATTCTGAAGTGGCCTTCTATGAGTCCTGATCTGAATCCTATCAAACATCTATGGAAAGAGCTGAAACTTGCAGTCTGGAGAAGGCACCCATCAAACCTGAGACAGTTGGAGCAGTTTGCTCAGGAAGAGTGGGCCAAACTACCTGTTAACAGGTGCAGAAGTCTCATTGAGAACTACAGAAAACGTTTGATTGCAGTGATTGCCTCTAAAGGTTGTGCAACAAAATATTAGGTTAGCGGTCCCATCATTTTTGTCCATGCCATTTTCATTTGTTTTTTTATTTACAATATTATGTTGAATAAAAAATCAAAAGCAAAGTCTGATTTCTATTAAATATGGAATAAACAATGGTGGATGCCAATTACTTTTGTCAGTTTCAAGTTATTTCAGAGAAAATTGTGCATTCTTCGTTTTTTGTGGAGGGGTACCAACAAATTTGAGCACGTCTATACATGTTCATTTACTGTTTCATTAATGCACGTACATATTTAAACTTAGTAAATTACATAAATAAATCTGATACAACTTTAAATTAACTTTAATTATAGATCAGTGATTTTTGGAATAAATGTACGCTTGAACATTGTCAGATATTGTGCGGTTTGAAAAAAACATTCTCTGAGTTAAGTGTATTGATTGCTGAACTGCCAGAAGGGGGCGCTGCTACAGGTTAAAGCAGCAGCGTCAGTGTGAGGATGCTCGCTTCATGCCTTGTGGGAACTTGTGTCACATGATGTTTTTCAGCTCAGGATTTTCTAACAAGCCTATCTTCGTTTTTTAATTACTGCTACGAATACGTTGTTAGCATTGTTAAATGCTGCGTCCTTCGCTAAATTCACTTTTCAGCTATACGGTGGGTCATTCACTAAAGTGATTGATCCCAGCTCACAGAATTATAAAGCTTCATAATCTGTACTGCTCTCCATCTTTATTCCTTATGGAACCATAAAATTCCCACAATTTTGTAGGATATTCACATCCCATTTAGAAGCCTTTATTGTGTTTTTTTTTTTTCATTTCAGTCAAGTTCGAGTTGATCCAGTTCTGTTTCTGTTATTTCACTGTGCCATTTTTGTTTTAAAGGAAGCTGAATTACTGGTACTTTGTCTGGTTCAGGAAATTCATCTTCATACCATTCTTAAATAGTTTTTTTTATTAAAAAGATCACCATTTTATTCTGGGTCTGAATTTTTTTTTTAAGTTTTAAGCAGGATTTTTCCAAGCAGATTTATAATGTTTTTTAACCAATACACTTCCATTTTGACCATGCTTGATAATACTGTCCAACACACACGGGAATATTCAAATTATCAAAAGAAACACTGTTTGTACAAACAAAAACACAATTAATTACATTAAAAAAGAATATTAACTATTGTAATGCAAATTGCAATATCTTAGGAGCTTTTGCACGTTAAGAAAGCCAAACTTGGCTAATCCACTCCATGTTTTATCCACCGCAATGCAATAAAAAAGCTCTTTCATTTGTCGTGGCATGTTTACTAACTATACCCAAAATACCTTTCAAACTGTTCAGTTCATTAGAAGCTGCATGCCAAAGGCAGCAATTAACATTTCTACTAATGTTGGTTCTCCAGCTTTAAGCCTTACTTTTTTACAATGGTTAACCCCTGGTTAAGTTGGTTATGTTGAGTATTATAACTCAAGGTTCAATAATTTACTTTACCCCAGGATACACAAGGTGACAATATTTATACCCCCCAAAAAGTATCTGCTGTTGAAAAAATACCTCCTAAAGTAGAATATAATTTGAAGAAACACATTTTTCATTTTTTCACTTTTTTGTATATTTTGATTGTTAGGATGAAATTGTAGAAGTGTGTTTTGGCAAGGGTTTGGAAATACAAAATAAAACATTTTCACTCTACTGTTTCAAACAAAATGTGGTAAAAACATAAAATGCTTGGCTGTGAGGTGACATTTGTGACAAAAAAAGCTTGGCTGTAAACAGTGGTGTAGTCCTAAATCTAAAAGTACTGAAACGCCAACAAAATATAGATTTCTTAAACACAAATGATACAAATTCCTGTTGTATTTGTTCATTGAGCTTGAAGTAACATTTAATAGGTAATGCATGCGTCTCACATGTGACTTTTATAGGCCACACCCCCAGTTAGTGCTGCCAGATTGGCAGTTTTCCAGCCAAATTTGTCTTGTTTTGAAAATATCTTGCGGGTAAATACTGTTTGGTTATTTTTATCATGCATGTTCTTTTTCTATTCCTTTTAATTATGAGGTCATCACCAGTGCAGAACTTCAATCACCACACCGTCCTGTATAGTATATCATATCCTCCCCGTCTTTGTTCTGGAGCTCTGCGTCCAATAAAATTACGAATCACACAAACGCTGTTATTTTTTTTATTCATCACCAATTTCAGAACTGTACAATTACAATGGTTTTTCAATTTATTTTTAAAGAATGTATCCGCTGACAGTTCTGGACAATTTAATTTTACACGACATTGTGAATACATGTTTTTTTCCTGGACCTACCGCATTTGATCTCATCAGATAAAAAAAAGAAAAGAAAACAGCAGTTCTGGTACTATAAATTGTGAGAAAAAAAAACAAGTAAAGCTGATAAATAAATACATACTTTAGAACATTACTGTGTTATTTTTAAAATAAATGTGTAGCACTTATTTATGCTTTTGTGATATACATTAAATCTTAAATGTAAGTGCGTTTTTTGGCTGTTTTAAAAAACACAATTTGGCTACTTCCGCATTTTTACTAAAAAACATTGTTAGCCTTATTAAACTTTAGTACTGTAGTTTGTAATAAAAGTTCCTAATGTTCTCCTTCATTGCATCACAAGGATGACTGACTGAATCGTACAGTTGTGCAGGAATCAGGAGATGTGTGTGACTTGACTCTGCAAACATTTAAAATAGATGTTTGAGACGGAAAGATTCTGGTTGGGGATTTCAATCACAATAGAAATAAAGCAACGTTGGTGCACAGGTAAGTCAGCTGGGCTGAGCTGAATGGGGGATGGAGGGGGGTGATTCTGGGATGCCAGAGTCATCGTCGAGCCCTCTTGAGGTGTCATGGTCTAGTCGACGAAACACCAAGGATGAAAGGTGCCCACTTGAAGACCCCAGAGATGTACCCTACTTAGCTCAATCCAGATGGTTGTCATGCTGAGGCGCTGGGGAGACCGCACTGTGGTTGATCCCTGGAGCCAGCATCGCAGCCGTTGTGTGTGCTGATGCGCCAGGGAGGCAAAATCAGCTGATACTTGGAGACAGCATTACACTTTAGCCATCAACACCAGGCAGAAGGATATCTACATCATCAGCTGGAAGGAAACGCAGATGGATCACATTAGTTTACTGTAAAGCTACGTCTTAGTTGGTGCTTATCTTGGCGAGAGCACCAACTAAATCAGCATGAAGTTTTAACATATAATCTCATGTAATGGAAATCATAAATACATGCCGGTTAGCGGTGAGGGAGACTCCGATTCGTGTACCATCAGTAGTGGCACCTAGGGAATCTGGTTCCTAATGTCTATTCAATGGCATGGTACTGAAAGACTATTTTGATTTCCACACGGAAAAGAGATCGCTTCATCGGTGTGCATGCATCAAAATTATTCTTAAGTTGATTCTTAAGTTAACACTTAAGTTAACGCTTATTGATAAAAGTACCAGAACACCGTTTCGACGCGTTCCGGCTCGACTACACCACAGGCTGTAAATGGGTTAAAGACCTTTAATGTAAATGTCTTAAGTGATTGTTGAGCTAACAAAATGTAACCTCACCTAGTAACTATTTCAATCACTTCATGAAACTAACATTTTCTTTTATTTGTAATTCATTTTAAATGGTATTTATATTGAAGTTATTACTGAACAGAAAATACAGGTCACTCATTGCATATACAGTATTTCAATGTCCCCACATTCTACTTTACTTTTTTTTTTTTTAAGACTTCAAACTCCCAGAAGCCTTATGATTTTCTATGTGTTTTCGTATCACCTTTCAAACCACCTTGTGATCTGTTGATGTTTTATGTTAGCTCTGAGGGTCAAATTTGTCAAGGTCTTTATATCAAAATGCAATTTGCGCTATCAAAATGATCATCTTACAAAAAGAGAAACAAACAACTCGGACACACTTCTAAGTCACTAAATTAACCTTCTGATTTTAATTTTAGTAGTTGTATTGGCATTCGTTAAGTGTTTAATGCTAGCAATACATATTATGCAGAAAATATAAATGTTGGAGTAAATCCACAAGTCTATTGGAAAGTGCTATTGGAATTTACTATATTTTTTTCATTATTCACAGAGAGAGCCCAGTCTCTCCATTTGAGCGTAATTATTTGACATGAATGACCTTTCAACACATTGAACCCTGAGGTGTTCTATATGCCAGGGAAAAACTGTTATAAATCCCAACAACACTTAAAATTAGGGGTTGCATTTTGATTTGTATTCATGTTTTTAAAAAATCCATCTTGTTTGTGGCAACAATGAACTGGCACATAAAAAAAAAATTGGCAACATGGAAGCTTGCACAGGTGTTGAAGATGAGACTTACACTTACAACTCAGACCTGAACTGGCTTCGATCAGATTAAAAGATTCTTATCAGTTGAGCCACCTGTTTACACTTAAACACAGACCTAGGCTGGCCTTGGCCCCGTATGCACGTGCATAACCCTGGAGTGCGTACCCGATGACATTATATCTACCACCCCTGTGGGAAGACATTTCCCATCCCCAAAACAAGGCAGAAGTGTTCATTTGGACATAAGAAATGGAGTGTAGAAAACTTGCATATTGGACATTTAAAGAAACAGGTGTTATTTTGTAAGCTGAAATACAACCCTATCGGGTTCGTGTCGACCCCATCATCTTGTGGTTATTTGACGTCATTTGAACATCATGTTCGGCTTCGGGTTGTCTTGCGAATGACCCCATGTGGCAATGTGCCTGTGTGTATTTTTGTGTTTTATGTTGCATGTAGTGTGTAAATGTTGGTGTATTGTAGTTGCTGCATGGGATACAAATGGGTGTGTGTAGCACGAGTTATTTAAAATGTATAATTGTTTTTAGGCACGGGGATTGCACTTCACTTCACTTGCATTTAAAGTATTTAATAATATGTGAGCACGGGGTTGCACAGATTTAGTTCACGTGCTGGGATTCAAGTGAATAATTAATTGGTAATTGAATCCCAGCACAATTGTATATATAGATGCACGTTTCATTCACTCGGTGTTGTGTGTTCAGGACGAAGGAATGGGAGAGAGTGAGGAGCTAAATAATAAGAAGCAATTGCTACGTGGTGCTGGAGGACCAGCCCGGTACTTTTTTGTTTAGTGTTCGTCCCAGTTTGTTTTGTTTGTCTATTTATTTTGGCCGCAAGTGCCGTATTCTGTTTTTGTTCAGCATTTTATGTGTATCATTAAACGCACTGAGCGCTGCAGCGTCTCAGTTTCACTCACCAGAGTACTGCCTGTCTGTGTGTTTCTTTCTGGCCTGACGTCACCCCTACAGCCAGCCCGTTCACACCCCACCACGATGCAGAACATTCACTTTACCAGAAGAAGATGATCCGCTTTTGTTCTTTTGAAATGTAAATAAATAAATACATTGGATGGCTTGATAATTTTTATTTAAAAGCATATGTCTGCAATGTATTTAGTAACGTTTTTTTTTTTTTTTAATTCAAAATTGCTTTGGGTAAAGTGAAAACATTTTCAGGATTCAAAAAATGTCAATGAACCCCAAGCCGTTGGGCTTCGACCCAGTCCCAATTGGGTCGTATTTTGGCTTGGGGTCCTAACATACACATCAGTCTGGCAACTCATCTTATATGTAAAAGTAAACAATAACTCCCGTTTAATTTCCAACCTATTAAAAATACTTATTTTTGCTATTCAACAAAAGCAAAACTCATTTGTTTAATAGCTAAAAAAAAAAAAAAAAAAAAAAAAGTATTCCTTCAAGGGGGCAAATACAGTGTGTTGGGATGTTTTTTTTTTTTTTCTTCAATTAACTGACACTATTAAAATACAGTCTATAATAATGTAGCGTCCGCCCTTATTCTTTGACTAGAATGTCAATAACCCCAAGGTGGAAGTCAACTGGATTGAAACGGTGGTAGTGTGTGTTCCTGCCACCATCTTTAGTTTACCGCGAAGGTCTGGTACAATAAGAGGCCTTAAACAAGGGAGGCTGTGTGGTCAAATTTACCAGTCAAGGTTTTATTATACAAAAGCTAAAATATAGGCACACAAATCAATCTGTAACTATTCCAAGAAAGACTAACTAGAAATGTATAATAGAAGGGGCAACACTGGATCTTTAAACTCATATTAAATAAAGCAAACCACTGATCATGAAGACAAGAACAGGGCCTTAATGATGCCACTGTGACAGATGCTTATCTCCTTCCAAGAACTGACGACACTCTAGAAGCTCTGAGTTCAGCACAATGGTTTTCCACCCTTGATCTGGCCAGTGGTACAGGCAAGTAGAAATTGACCTTGAACAACGTAATAAAACTGCTTTTATTACACGTGACTTTTTTTAATTTAATGTCTTGTTTTTTGGACTATGTAATGCACTGTGGCAAAGGGGCTGCTGATTAGAAACAGGTGCAGAGGTGATGCAGTGCAGAAATAATCACACAAAAGGAAACTGTAATCCAGTTTGGAAAAGGGGTCTTTTTATTTGTAAAACTCCCAGTCTGGCGACCAAACAATAATCCTCCGGCAATACACACCAATGTGTAAAGCACGGAAGGAAACGATAATAAATGGTTTGCAGACCAAATAATAATACATGTTATCCCCCCCACAATAATACAATACACGGTCACCAATCAGGGTGCGTGCAGTAGTGCTCGTGGTGGGTGATAACAAATTAACAATCCGGGTAGTGCTGGCCCAAGGCAACAGCTCCGGAGATGTGTTGTCCGTCTAGTGAATTCACAAAAACAAAAGACAATTACTAACAGCGACTTACAACTGTTACAAGATATCACATTATTTTTACATACAATTACTCATTTATACAGTTGGGTTTTTACTGGAGCAATCTAGGTAAAGTACCTTGCTCAAGGGTACAGCAGCAGTGTCCCCTACCAGGGATTGCTGGCAGGGGCGCTTTGATCTCCGTAGTGCCGGGGCAGAAGGTCTGGTTGCTGAGTGGAGGTTGGCATGAGAAGTAGAAGATATGAAGGAAAGATTTTGAGAAGAATCCAGCAGGGACCAGTTTCCTGGTCTGAATCAGAGTTGTGAGGGAGTTGGTTCATGCTGAAAATTGAAATTTTTTAAATCGAGCAAAGAACAGGTGGCAGCATATGCAAAAGCAAAACACTTGACAAGGGAGATAGACAGGAATACGCTTTAAATAGGGAGCAAATGATGATTGACAGGAGCCGAAAATTAGGAGAGCCCTAGCTCCTGCCCCCCAACTTCACATGAAGGTTAACATTTAATATGCAACCCCCAAACTAAAGCAGAATAAAGATATAATAAAATTATAATTATAATACTAAGTGGTGCTATTTCTCAAATATCCCATCTTTATCATATCCGTACATAGATTAACTGCCAATTCTTATTAAAACAAACTCAGATAACACAGATTTCCACATAATACAAAGTTCCTCTACTTTGGCATGTCTATTTGGCATGTGATAATACTTATAATAAGAATTCCTGATATTTTTTCTTGTATCTTGAAATTTGTCCGAATTAGAACTGACTTTTTTGCAAAAAAAAATGATCTCCTGAAAAATCTTGTCTGTTTCATATTACATACATACTTAAAAATTGTATATCAACTAAAATAAAAAAAAAGTATTTTGTTATTAATGTCAGACAGTTTTTTCTTCTTTTTTTGTACAAGTTTTTAAATTGTTTTTTCAAAGAGTAGCATAGAGTGTAAGGGGGTAATAAAGGATGGGCTGACCTTCAATTCACAAACCTTTGAAATGTCAATGGTGCTAATTGGCTGTGAAATCTATTGGAAAGTCTCTACATATAACTAACTTAGTTTCTAATGTTAATCACGTACTGTTCTCAGACACTCAGACGGTCAGACATGAGCACTAAAATCTTGCTCTCTTCAGATTACATTCAGGATAAGTCAGGCACAGCCTGTTCATTTTGTGACGATAGATAAAACAAAGGACAGAGTGTTTTCTTATTATTATGTTGCACAATTAATCATGAGTTAGTGTATGAGTCATGAATACGTCATTTTAAAATAGTAAATCCAGTCAAAGCAGAGATGAGTTACTACTTGGCATGGCTAAAGGTGGATGGATCTTGTGCAGCCTCCCTTTCTCAGGCCCTATTATGGCTTGCCACCTCGCTGGGAGTGAAGTCTTGGGTGGATGGGTGTTGGAATACCCATTTACCCATTTACTGTAGTTCACTCCTTTTGATCTGCCAGCCTCCAGGGTTTTCCATGTGCTGGGTGATGCGTGTGGTTTTGACCTAGAACTTGTTGAACACTCATATTTTATAAATCACAGGGGTTGGTTGTTCGATTTAATAGGGATTTGATAGAACAATCTCTTAAGCCTTTTGCATTTACAATGCAGTGGTGTTTAAGCCTACATGGGTTGGGTGGGAGTTGATTTCATGTCTTTGACAGCCTCACCCATCATCTGAGTCACTTTAAATTCATCCATAGAGTTTATGCAGCCAGTCTTACTGGGTGAATCTGGATTAAATTAGCAGCTGAAGTCTTCGGTGTCAGATACCAGTAGAGAGGTGGCAGTGGCAGAAGGGATGTGGTTGTATGTTATTGTCCTGTGTTTCTTTTTATTATTATTATTTATTATTTAAATATTTTAACCCATTTGTTAATTAATTGATTCACCCTTTTATTACTTAACTAAGATTCCTGAAAACTGTAAGCTGGCAAATTTCCGAGTTGTTTGACTTCACTTAACTCTCCCAAGACACTTTACCTTACAAACATTTTGATTTAATTTCCTTTATATAACACATTTTTTAAATTCCAAAATCTATGAGGAGGTGGAAAAACAAGAAGATTATTTTTATGAATTCCATGTGAAAATGTGAAGTTTCAGTTAATTATATTACAATGAGTATTCATTAAGAAATAGTACAAAACACACAGTTAGAAACATGGGTACAAATTCAAGAAGAGATTCCAAAACCTCTGTCAAGCTTTTAAAAACACGTGCAAATGTTGAGATTCAGGCAAATTTGTTTTATGTATCATAGATGTTACTGAAGGTAGAGAATTTGGGTATGTAGTCGTTACACATGTTTCATTAATAAGAACATAAGAACATAAGAACATAAAAAAGTTTACAAACGAGAGGAGGCCATTCAGCCCATCTTGCTCGTTTGGTTGTTAGTAGCTTATTTATCCCAGAATCTCATCAAGCAGCTTCTTGAAGGATCCCAGGGTGTCAGCTTCAACAACATTACGCCTACAGCCTACAGTCTTTAGCAGTTTTTTGTTTCTATTTTTCTAGTGACCAAATAGCAACAATGGCTATTTGGTGTAGCAAAGGATATTAATATACTGTAGCTTGACATGACATTTTGCAAAAGTAATTGATATACTGTAGCTTCACATGGCATTTTTACATCATAGAAAATACAGACTATTCAAACTACAATGTTGCAAGAATATTGGACTATTTGCAAAATCAATGTTGCTGTAGAAAAAGCCAAATAATTGACATTTAAAAGCAACAACAGCTAGGAGCTGGTGGCTCAGTGGATTGGAAATGGGATGTGATGCCTTTCATCTCTGGCCGCCAGTTTCATTCCAGTCAAGTTCAGTAACATGACCTACAGTCATTTCCCCTTGACAGCTCGTCGGTGGCCAATGTGAAATTAAAATTCTTGTGGTACTGTATTTACCCATGGGGCAGGTTTTAACGCATGGGGTGCCAGTGTGCCTACTGTTATTGCACTTTAAAAATAAAACCATTGAACTAACAACTGCACAGTTGGGAGGTAAGCATCTTATAGGGTCAGCTAAAAATGAGACACAGTATAGGCTGACCTATATATGAAGATACACAGTGAGTAAGGGCATATCTATTTCAAAGTAGTCAGAGGCATACTGTCTTCCAAAGGCAACAGTAATAAGTATTGTGTGGTTTGATATGGTCTGGAATTATTTACTAGTGAACTCAAAAAATGTTTAAAATAAAAGGAGCTATGAGCTAAACAAAAGATAGGATTGCTTAGGTTAACATCAACACAGGGGACACATTGAAAAGCTGGCACCTTTCTGTTGGAATGCAAGGCACTTCATTATATTGGCTTAATGCAGAGTTTCTCAAAAATGAAATGATGTAACTTAATAAACATTTTATAATTGTATACTGTAAGTCTCATGGTGCAGGTCTCCATAGAAACCAGCTAAACACAAGGAAACAGTTCTTGGAAAGCTCTAATGCAAGTCATTCTACTTTTCACTTATAATACACACTTTTCTAATTAAAATGATGTTGATATGGCAAAGGGCTCAATGGGCAATGTCAAGGAAAATAAATAATAGGTGCCAAAAATAAAAAAAAATAAAGATTTCCATTACTGTATTCATTGTAATTTTGTTAAGCAACCCCAGGAAAGCAAAGTAATCCACAAGCATTCATTTAGCGTGCCGCCAACCCCCCTTGCCCCCCATACACGCACAATTACGTGCTCTGCAGACCATGTGAAAAACTATAGGGGCTAACGTGACGGGTCACCCCTTATACTGTATCAGCAGAATATCGTTACACTACCAATCAACCCATAATAAGGCAAAGCATAACTGTCCATGGTAAAAATGACATTCATTCATCATCACCAGTTTTTCGCAAATACTTGGTAATTAAACTACTGGTTCCTCAAATTCATAAAGATTCTATCACAATCTTGAAGATTTTCATCAGGATATCATTATTTGTGTGGGAAATTAAATTTGGAAAATTACTCCGGGTAACGTGCTGTTTGGTCTTTGGAAACTTTACAGTGACTATCAGATTTCTCAATTCCTAGAATAGCCCTTCACTCTAAATACATAATTCAGCACGTAAAACATTTGAAAATAACAAGAAATGTCAACAACAGGGAATAAAGCATTTTGTATTCATGTAAGAGAGTTACACTTTAAAAAGTTCAGCTGAAAAAGAAATAAAAACAGTCTAGGATTAGTTTCCTGAATGCTGAGGGAGTCCTTGAGTCATTTACAGTACTGGTACCATCAAAGTCAATGTACAGTAAAAATCCTTATATTCTAGGAAAGTACCTAATTATGTTTGCATATACTGTGTTTCCAAGTGAGTAGCCATACAGTTATTTCATACGTGCCCTGCTTATTAAATAGAGGGGATTTCCCAAGGATCCCTCATTCATTTATGGAGATGTAGAACAGACACCTGCTGAAAGCAGTGCTGGAAATTAACTGTGTGAAAGTGAAAAAGCAGTAATCCACACTTGATTTTGGTAACCACCAAAAGAACTGATAAAACACACAACAGATATGTACTTGACCCACAGGCAAAGAGAATACTACACTTGTTGTCTACTTTTTAAACATTATATTAGTGAGACATACACATAAGGCCCTTGAGCAGACAGCAATAAAAGAAGGGTGTGCAGTTTTGCACAAATGTCAATAGTTGTCACAAGAGATTTTTACTTAATAAAAGGCATCGGAATGCATTGAGAGGTATAAAAACAAACCTAACTGTGCCAAACTGTTCCAGTGAACTTGAAGCCACAAAGTCAACCTATAATGCTCACCCTATGTTATATTTAGCACATTATATACTTCAGTGTTGGCATGTTTTATTTTTTCAATTGGCTTGTTTGAAAAAAGTAAACACAGAGTCATGTAAATGGATCTCATGGCAAGAAAAACAATAGTCATCCAGGATTACTTCACTGGAGTCCCCACATTACACCACAGCCAACACTGATCTTCTGCTACCTAGAATTCTCCTCAGTCCCTTTTGTCTCTTTAGAACTTTCCAGCAGCATTACAAAGATTACTCTTCTTCAGCATGGATTCTATATGTGTGGGTTGAAATAGGAAACAAGTGTTACTTTCATTTCTTCCTCCAGTTTTTCTCGTTGGAACACTGATGGAAATTCCAGCAATGACCAGCACTGGTGGTTTGCTGGTTTTAAGCTGATCGTGCTGGTTTAGGAGACTTGGTGCTGGTTGATGAGCTGGTTAAGCTGGACCAAGAAAAAACAGGTGTATTAAAACTCCCTTTACTGTAAAGTTATAAAGATGATTGTTTATTGTCTACACTGTAAACCTTATGGATTTTATATACCTGCTGAAATATGTGTTCTAATTTTCAACTCACAGCTAGTTCTCCAGCAGATGCTGAACATTTCATTAGGGAACCAGCTTTACGTAGCTTAATATTGGATAGTTTACAGCAAGAATAGAGGCAGCACATAGCAGTGCTATTATTCCTGAAAAAAAAAAATCATTTTTATTTTGATGTGGGTTTACAAAAAACTTCTAAGTGCGCAACTAGTGGGTGTAATTTTATGGTAATTAAGAAAGGGTCTATGCTAATAATTATATTATAATGTTGTAACAATAGACTACTGTACTACTAAATCAACTGAATTGTATTTATTGTTTTATCTATGTACTATTATTATGTGTTTTGTTTTATGGTTCCTCCTCACTCAGCAATGTAACCATCAGTATTAATACCTTAAAACAAAATGCGTCTGGTGAAAGTCTATAACTTCTATAATTATTACACTGCACTTTTATATTAAAATACTTTATAACATTCGATGCTATGATCTTAGAAATGACAAGAAAAGGCTTTATTGATTGAGATACACGGAGAGCTCAGCTTGCAGCTGAGATCTGGAGTTGTCTATATCTCGACTGTAGCATTTTTGTAATTTTTATTTATAAGTAAATGCAAAAACAGATTAAAATGTTTTGAGATTACTCAGGGAAGTATGTTGTAAAATGCCATGGAAATGCACTCAACAGCTTTGTGCCTTTTTCCTGTTTGGGATTTTTTTTTTTTTAATAGTTTCATTGTCCCTTGCGTTATTTCTTCTGACTGAGTGATAATCATTTCTTAACATGAGCTATGTAATGGGATTACAGAAGATGTGTATTTTTCAATTTGCCCCAGGAATGTATCGCATTTTGACCCATGGAACAATGTTAATTGAGCCAGACTGGCACTGGCCTACCCGCCTCCAGATGTTCTACGCTTGGAACATGAAACTCCAAAATCTAGAAAAGTATAGTATGGTGATGGCATGATGACATACAAAACTCTAGAAAAAAAAGTCCACTCTGGGTGCCAAAAGTGGTTGTAAATGTAGCATTTTTTAACAAACAAGCAGTAGTACTAAAAAGACACATACATATAAAATCAGACAAATGTTTGTTAAATACCTTTTTAATTTCTGGATGGCCTACTGACGTACATTAGTGCTGCTGGATTGTGGTAAGGGGATAATGAGCTGCCTAAATAGTCTGTTTTCTTAGAACTTGATTTATATTGAAGCTTAGCTATGGTTCAGGGAGGCTCAGAGACAAGCCTGCCTTCAATGTCGCAATGATCAAGTTCTAAGAACAGTACACATATTATGTTGTAATTTGTTATATAAGTAAAAAAACAAAACGTAATCATGTGTAGTAATTATAAATGTAATGATTTGCATAAAATAACCCAGGTTAGAAAAATGTGACTTAAACCAGGACATGATTGAGAAAATTGCTCTCGAATGGCACGTTCTACTAATGTTGCAATCCAAACTTTTTTTTTTATGGCAGTAAATTCTATTTAAGAATCACAGGATAAAATACTGTCATGTTTAACACAATTACTGCTATGTTAAAGGAGATGGTAAGTTGTATGCATATGTCCCTTTGCCTTTTGTTTCAAGAGACCTCTACCTCCCCTGCTGTTTAAGCTGTACTAAGGCTGATGCCTCACCAATGCAGGTGACAGATCAAGTCTCCCAGGGAAAGAAAAAAACCACCAAATGTACAGTATAAGAAAAGTTTCGCTGTATTTTACCGTGTTATGCCGATAAAAGATTTGTGATGCCTCTGTGGATTAAATACGTTACAATGTAGGAGGATCTTCCTCTTTTTTTCTTGAAAGCTCTAATAATCACTGGGTTAAGGAAGCAACTGACGCCGTTTCCACCCACAGGCTCTCTGAAAAGAAGATGTTTCTTCGTAGCTGGGAAAGATTCCTGTGTTAATGTTTTTCAAATGAATAATAAATAAAAAAAACAACTGACGTTAGCAATTGAGAGGACATCTCTATCTTACCCCTAACCAATCAGTCCTGGGTGTTTTTTCTTTATGTGGCCTAATGTTAAATATATTTTCTGACGTTAGTCACGCATTATATACCAGGTGCTTATTCACAGCTCAGTTGTAACCAGGCCCTAAACTTTATTATTCCTCATAATTCAGTTCTCCTAATTTCTTAGCCGGTTTTAGAAACAGTCTGCTCTAGATATGTAATGCTCTAGCTATGTAAAAGAAAGTGACTGCTACTTGTCCCCTGAGATATGCTATTACAAAACTGCAGCACTAAAATAAAGAAAACAAGTTATCTGCAATCTCCATTTAAGCAACAGCAACAACAACAACAATACATAATAATGCCACTTCATACTATACCAGAGCGCCTCAGTTCCTGTAAACAAGGACATATTTATTGTCTTTCCATATCAATGGTTCTAGGTGGTGCCAAGCATAGCATTCACGAGACCTCCCTGCCCTGAGGGATGTTGCCATGGCTACAACAGTGATAACAAAAAACACAGCTGCCAAAATGGTTCAGAATGTTTTTGTTTTTGAATATAACACGGATCAATTCTTGTCTTGTCTTTTTCTTCTTTTCTTTTTTTCTTTACTGTGGGCACTTTTAATTGCACAATTATTGTTCTAGCCTGCCATGTGGGCTTTGCATTAGTTTACTGGAGATGTATGCAATACAATATATTAGAAAGAAATTAGTTTACTTTGACAGTGATACTCCTAATAAAATCTTTTCAAAATGAGATACACCTCCAACCCAGTTTCCTTAGCTTTTTCTGCCCCCCCCCCCCAAAAAAAAAATAGTAATAAAAAATAAATATACTACAAAAAAGTAAATACTGCAAAGCTACAAGATCTTAAGCCATTTTATGATGGGAATAAGCTATTCAGCCCATCAGAGCTCACAATTTTCCTGTAAACTAAGTCGTATGGTTAGCAGCTAGAAATATCACAAGGTATTAAAGCTAATGTATTCCACACATTAATATTAAATAATGGTAGCTAAGTGTTGCTAATTTTCTCGGATTTCAAACAAAACATACAATTCTATTAAAAAAAAAGCCTGCTGTGTAATTTAAACTAATTTTACAAAATCCTTCTGCTGTTCATACCAAGACATGAATCCTCGCATCTGTAGCACTGCTGTCTTGGAGTCGAGCCCACAGGTTAGACTGCGTCTTTGTGTGTGTGTGTGTGTGTCTGTGCACTGCGATCATTAAGTCTACATTGGCAATAATGTACTGTACTTCAGAGGTGAAACTCGTCAGGGAGCCGCATATGAATGGGGTGCAGATAAATGAGGGTCTACTGTATTCAGTTTGTAGTTGAGGTGGAGGTGGCGGGTTAACAAGCAAAAAAAAATATTCAAAACGCAAACAAATGTTTGGTTTTAAAAAGTAAATGTTAGTAAGCTGCAATCTGGTAATGATCAAAGTGTATGACCTGCCTTTTTTATTACACTATGTAACACAATTTTTGTTCCTGGGTAGTAAGTGTTATTTTCTAATTGCTTATGCCTCAAAAGTATAGAAAATGGCTATTATTCCCCACAAACTTTGCTTTTGTGACCAGGGCAGTGATATTTTGAAATTTACCTATTTCCAATGAGAAAACGGGCGAATTTGTGTCTTTTCGTTCACATAAAGTCAGAAAAAAACAACATATGAATCCAAATTAACATGTATTTATACTAAAGTAATACAAAAATGACTACAAAAGATTTAGAAGTGAGTAGTTTTTCGAGATTTACGATTATACTGTAAATCACTTTCACGAATCAGCCCCCAAATGTAGTCTCCCATCATGTTCTCGTTATACTGTCCTTCATTGACAGCTCATCCAGGAGCCTCAAAGCCGTGCTGCTCCATAATGGTAACAAGTACCCGTCTCTTCCCCTGGCTCACTCGGTGCACCTCAAAGAGGATTACAACAGCATCAAGACCTTGCTGGACGCCTTGAAGTATGATGAGTACGGCTGGGACCCCCGGAAGGTGCTGATGCCACCACTGCACATCAAATTGGGCCTTATGAAACAATTTGTCAGAGCTCTAGCTAAGGAGTCGGCAGCCTTCAAGTACCTTCAAGACTTCTTCCCTAAGCTGTCTGAGGCAAAGGTCAAAGCCGGTGTCTTCGTCGGACCACAGATAAAGAAGATCCTGGAGTGCAATGAATTCCCCAAGAAGCTCACGAGTAAGGAGAAAGCGGCTTGGAACAGCTTTGTCGCAGTGGTTCGGGGCTTAAATTCAAGGAGAACATGGGAGCGTACTTGGAGGAGCAAGGCAAGCGCTTCCACCAGGATATACTGGACTTTGAACGCCGCTACCAAGGACAGTATAACGAGAACATGATGGGAGACTACATTTGGGGGCTGATTCGTGAAAGTGATTTACAGTATAATCGTAAATCTCAAAAAACTACTCACTTCTAAATCTTTTGTAGTCATTTTTGTATTACTTTAGTATAAATACATGTTAATTTGGATTCATATGTTGTTTTTTTCTGACTTTATGTGAACGAAAAGACACAAATTCGCCCGTTTTCTCATTGGAAATAGGTAAATTTCAAAATATCACTGTCCTGGTCACAAAAGCAAAGTTTGTGGGGAATAATAGCCATTTTCTATACTTTTGAGGCATAAGCAATTAGGAAATAACACTTACTACCCAGGAACCAAAAAAAAAAAAAAATTTGTTACACGGTGTTATTATTATTTTTTGTTATCTCATCCACATAAGTATTCTTCAGAATGTGTTGCTTGAAAAGCATTTGACCTTATAAAAAAACATTTATTTCTAGCTTAGTGCAAGAAAAAAGCACTGTAATGTTAAACTGAATCCTGTATGTAGTATTTATATATTGAGTCACAATTGTCCCCAGGCATACAGTATTGGTAAATGCATTACTAATCTGTCATGTTATTACAGCAGCAGATCTTTTACATCACTCATTCTGGCATTTGAATACAATTTGAAGTATTTTTAAACAGGCATGTCAGTCTATGTTTTCTTTAAACACAGCTTCTAGTATCCATACAGTGTATGGTATACAGTGACTTACTTCTATGCATGGTTTGAAATAAATGCTGTTTGTGATTGATTCATGAACAATTTATGACAATTCAGATGAAACCAATGAAACCACATTCAGAGGGCCCTCATAATCGGATAGTACCTTCAAGTTGTTAACAGCTATAGTATATTTTTTCTAATAAACAACCTAT
Source organism: Acipenser ruthenus (assembly GCF_902713425.1). NCBI lineage: Eukaryota > Metazoa > Chordata > Actinopteri > Acipenseriformes > Acipenseridae > Acipenser > Acipenser ruthenus. The sequence continues at coordinate 31,439,623 of NC_081190.1, read as the reverse complement.
TTAGGCAGTTATTGTGGTCACAATGTGGGGAATTGCTTCGGTGATGGGAAAATGATTGGGCATTCTAAATTGGGAGAAAATTGGGGAAGAATAATAATTGGACGCACTAAAATAAATCAGTTATTTTTGTTTCACATTGGTTATGCATCGGGTCTTCCTGTCAAAATGGCTTCATAACAAAGGCGGCTTCAATCCAACCTGTTCAATCTGAAACATTTTATTGGTTCTCGACTCCTTTTCCAAAGTTCATCGATTTGATATTTTCATCTGCCCTACCTGCTCGCTCCGACACAGGTTCAGAGGGGTGGGAAAAAGTTTCCTGTATATTTCCTGTAAATAAATTCTGCGCATCTGAACAGTGTTGTCAACGTATTTTTTGGAGGTTAGAGTTGGATGATTTCCTGGTGACTCAAGAACTTCTGCTTTCTGAGTGCCATCATCAGTCTACACTGCCTAACATCCCATGGTGGGCATATGGCTTAGGTACATTTTAACTAAATTTATGTCCTTTATTATTTTCTAAAAGTACTGTGGATAAAACTTTAAATTTGCAGGCCATTGATGTTTGTTTTGGTACGGACCGTGTTTTGTTGTGTTCATTTACTTTTTAAAAAATGAGGTTAGCAAGTTTATCATCAACCTTATCAAACATGGCTCTCACACCACCACCTAATCTCACGCTACAGTGTATAAGAAGACAGTCCCTCCTGGATGATGCGGGCACATACTATTCGCATAATTTGTTGTCCTGCACATTTAGAAAATTACAATGATTCATAGCTTGTATCTGTATGACGACCGTATTTTAACATTTTCAAGATACTGACACGTAAGTATTTTGTAACTATCTGAAATCAAAAGGCACCAGTTTTTGTAAAAAGTCTGATAGTGATGATGAGAATGATGATTAGTGGTCAGACTGGCATACCGTTGTTGTAACATGTTTGAAAATTGAAATGAGTGACAAAAGAGCATTTTTGACTGAAAAAAAAAAATTCTTTTAGATTTGGTGTATGTAGGCTACTTTATAGCATTTTTTGCCATATTTGTTGATTTTACAAAAGTAAATATTTTGGACTGGTTTCCGTTTAAAAGCTTTTTATTTTCTGTATAAAAAGTTGCTACTACAATAATAAAATGGTTTGATTTAATATTGCATACATCGTCACAATTTGTCATTTTTGACGCATTAAACATGTAACAAATATCGCATCATTTTGCTTTTTCTTTCGCATAACCCTGGAGGGAGTGAGAAGACTGTAAAACACTGAAGTATAATAATAATAATAATAATAATAATAATAATAATAATAATAATAATAATAATAATACGACTACTACTAATAATAAACAAATCTCTTTTTACTGTACTGTGTTACTTTAATTTGAAGCCCATTACAGAAATAGTCAGTCTCCCTTGGTTTTGAAACCTTTTCACTTCCTGTGCTTGGCTTTCAGTTCAGCCTCACGCCACTCCATTTGAGCAGCGAATAGAACTTCCCTGCAGAGTAGACAGTTGTTTGTACGGTACTGTACATCACGTACATTTTAGGCACATACTGAATGCCCTTTTCTTTTTTTTTTACCACAAAGGGAACTGATACAATCTATACTGACCACATAACCCCTTGTGAGCGGGTTCTCTTGGGTTCTCTGTTTTGATGAATAATTACAAAGTTGATTTCTCTATCAGACCAGGAAAGAACCAAAAAACATGAGGAAAAATGTGTACTTACCTGTCAATCATATCAAGTTCTTCTAATGTCAATCCACTTGTTCATCCAATTTCCCCTTTAGAATCTGTTTATAACTTCTTCTTGTCCTGACAGTAATATTGTCTGGCACCTTCAAAGGCAAACCAGTTAGAACGGCTGTGCTCCTTCCTTATTGCACAGAAAGTCATGAATGTCTTGGGTTTCACTGACTTCTCTGTTGTTGCACTTGCACTAAAAGCTAAAACATCACCTAAATTGAGGCCTGTTGTTTATTTTGGTGGCATTTTTGAAGGCCTTGTTGTTTTTTTTTATGATCAGTAACAGAATTCTGCCAAATCTGTACCCCTGTCATATGCTCATTAGCAGTCTCAAGCCCAGTCTTCCATATGGATGGGTGTCTGGTCTTGGATATACCTTGTCCTGATAATTACATGATCCTGGGCTTGACAGTGACCTAACCTATAAGGCTTGAGCTTGCTTGGCTTAGCCTTGAGGATCTTGACCCCAGCCTTGGCCTCAGAGCTTTTTTTTTCAAATAGAAACCAGATATGTGTTAGTGGTTCCCAACCTTTTTGGGTATGCGGATCCTTTCTGAACCTCCAAATATTTCGCAGCCAATCACGTACTACTATCATAGTGACACACAGCCGCTATACAAGGACATTTTTTGCTTTCCACTATAGTGCGGCAATTGGTAACGATGTCATACGGGAAACTAATTAGCTTACCTAATGAGATGGCTTGTGTTGTTTCAGCAATGTCATGGCCTGAATGTCCGGTTGGAGTTATGGCAGTTTTAGCCTTAAATCTGGTTCCACATCCAGCCTACTACACTACTTTGATTTCAACCCAACAAGCGCGGAAAATCCACTTTCACAGTGTGTGCTAGCAAACGACGTGAAGACTAACTTTAAAGAGCTGTCACATGAAAGCTCTGTTAGACTGTCTTCCTCCTTTGATGTCAAGTTTGTGTGCATTTCACTGTCAAATCTGCTGTTGCAGGGGTAGGCAACAACCTGCAAAACAGGAAATCATCATGAACCTCTTCATTGAATTCATACCTGATGAATGTGAGAAGATTAGAAATATTGGCAACGTCGGTGGATTCATCCATTTGCAGGGCATAGTAACGACTTTTGCGTATTCTTGCTATTAGTTGTTCCTTAACGTTGTCAGCCATTTCTCCTATCCGATGCTGAACAGTGTTATTTGACAACAATATCACATTGCAAGCCCTCTCGTCTAGCATGGTACGGACCATTTCCTTTCCAGCTGGTAATATCAACTCTTCCCAAATGGTGTGAGGATTTCCTGTCTTTGCTATGAGTAAGAACACCTGGTAAGATGCTTCAACAGCCTTTGCATTGTCACTGCCTATGGCACTGCACTGCATTATTTTCTTGCTTTCATGGAATTCAATGGGCTTACCTGGGAACTCACTGTGTTTCTAAGTGGTGTCGAAGATTAGCTGACTTCAAACTTTCGTTTGACAACACCTCGTAACATACAACACAAGCGGTCGCGGCTCCTCTTCGCTACCGGTCCAAGTAAATACCATTTCCAAATATGTATTGCTGTACTTCCGAATTTTGCATTTAGTCTGTCTCTGTTGCAGAGTTTCACGTGGTACTCCACTGCCACTTGCTTCATTTTCACTCGCTTTCCTCTTCAAAGACCCTGTTTTTATGCAGTTCATCAATGCCGAAGGAGCAAAAATTAGAGTTTCTAAAAATTCACCTCAGAATTCAGTTTAAGGACTTTATTCAGAAGTAGACCCTGTGGTTAAAAGGGGGCATTTCTTAGTTTGTCTGTTAGGTAACAATCTACGCAGAGACTGTAATAGAGAATTATACAAAGCATGTATACTAGAACATTCAACAGGTAAAATGTAGATGGCATAAATTATTCCTTTTCAAACACCCACTGCTGAGATGGGTTATATTAACAAAATTCCATGAGTATATAATGAGTCACAAATCATAATTCAAATTGGACCAATATCAAAGCTTGTTAAGTGCTATGATTAATTTGAAACATATACTGGCCAATTATCCATGGCTCACTGATAGTTTAAAGCTCTCCTAATAATGTTAGATCATAAATGTCTCTACACAGGCACATGGATAGAAGGAATTGAAATGGTAATGTGACTGACATTTTTGGTAATTGTAACTAACTTTCTTGAATTATTTTAGATTACAAAAAGCCTGATGCAAACATGCTGACAGACCTGGGTAAGAATAACTGTAGTACCTGCTCCAGACGGATTTGGTGGATCTACTTCTCCCCCAAAACAGTGCATTAAATGAACAAAAAATTCATTTTTAAAAAATATAATAATATTAAAAGTAAAAAAAAAAAATGGAATTAAAATTAAAGCTCATTATTTAAATGAGTCATGCATTTTATTGTCTCAATTTTGTTACCAGAAAATATTAATATAATGATTTCTTCTTTCCTTATCATGCACACTATATATTTTTCAAATGCATAACTTTTGTTGCAAATATATCTACGTGGATGCCAAAGAAATATACAAATAACACAGTTTGCATATCTTAGGTTACAACAGAATAGGCATGAATTTTAAAAATGTCTCAAAGTGGTGGGTGAATGTCAACACCCAGAAAGGAACGTTCTTTTTCTCGAATCTTTATGTTATTATACCGTCATCAGACTGTAACGTGACATCATCTTGGACACTGTGTTTGTCTTGTTTGTTTGTTTGTTTGTTTGTTATGTCCTGTTTGGCGTTATGTGTATTATAAGGGAACGGGGCACACTGTTAGAGTGTGTGTGTGCGTCTGTTAGAGTGTGTGTGTGCGTGTGTGTTAGAGTAGGGTGTGTGCGTGTGTTAGAGTAGGGTGTGTGTGCGCATGCGTATGGGGAAAGGGGTAAGATCGAATCCCGCTTTTGAAGGCTATTTAAATACAAATAAAAGTTAGAAATCTGATATCATTTTTTTACAACTTGCTACAGTGTAGCGATTCTTGTTAACCAAAAAACAAAGCACATATTAAGTTAAGTAGTTAAAAAAAATAAACTTAATTAGTAGTAGTGGTAGCATGTTGGCACAACTTTAGCACATCACATTAAGGAATCCCATTTATTCTATGAGGGAATCCTAATAGAAATATTTAACAAATAATTATATTTAACCACCCTTGGTGATAGAAAAAACAGAGATGACCAGTAGAATGATCCAGTTATATCTGCCTGGTCCCAATAATTTATTTTTAACGTGAGTTGGACATTGACTTGTGTTTTGCAGGCTACAGAATACATTTGAGAAACATAGCAACAATGGGTTTGATTTAAAAAAAAAAAAATCTGTGGGCACAAAGACCCAAAGTAACTCAACAGACTTGCCTTTTGAGGAAGCATCCATTATTGTGTGATGCTGCTGAGAAAGAACGCTGGTATGCTTGATCAAGGCCCATGACCATGACAGCTTTAGACAGCACCCATCTTAAAGCATGAAACTTTTAATAACCTGCCAAACAGGGCTGATACACGACACCAGTGGACAGATGTAGGTGATATACAACAGTAGTGATGCCAAAAGTGCTTTCTGCAGCATACTGGTGCTTCTGTCAGATTCAGTAATTATAATGACCATGGCATAGATCTGAGGCTTTAAAGAAAAGTGTTGGGTGGGGCATTGGTTTTGAAGTCAAACTTTCCACAGTCACTGACTTGGTCTTCTTGGCACTAAAAATGAAACTAGTTATGTCCATATAGCTGTCTGAAGATAGTCTGCAGCTGCTAGTCTGTCAGCTGAAAAGAAGATATTATAAGTGGACAATTCAATGTTTATTTTTAAGAGAATTTTATTTATTCTATTTTTCAATTCAAGTAGAGAATGAGTAAAATCTACTTTTAAAATAAAACACAGACTTTTTATGCCATTGAAAAACATACAAGTCTCATTTTGCAAAAAAAAAAAAAAGGTTTTCATATTCAGCACGCAACAAAACCACGGTTACCAACACTCTAATTGGACAACATTCTAATTGAAAAAAATGATTGGTCACAGCAGAGCTATACCTCGTAAATGCAGAATATCATCATACAAAGATAAAGAACGTACACACATTTTAAAATCGTCCTAAATAAACCATAGAAAACTGTCTAATAAAGTGTTTTAGACTTTTGTTATTCTGAGGCATAAGTGTGCATGTTATGTAAGCAATAAGGCACGACAGGGTGTGTAATATAATCCAGTATCACCACGCCCCAGATGCGTTGCACCCTGAAGTGCCTTATTGTGCTTATAAAATGGGGTAACTAAATTGAAAGAAATATGAAAAAACGTTTTTAAATGAACAAAAAAGTAATTTTTATTAAATAGCTTTCCGCCTAAAACTTAATTAAGAGGAAATAGTTCCATATACAGTAACTTATACAGTAAAAAAATGCATTAATAAAAAAAGCGATTTTTAGATGTTGAATTGAATATTGCCACTGAAAATGCATTTGTTATACTTCTCGTAGTTCTTGGTTTGTTCATTAAATTTTAAAGTAAAATATTACTGCCCATTTTCATCAAATTAGTCTGCCTTTAATCACACAGACCCTTTCCCACAAGACCTGCAACAGTATCAGGTGACAGTGCTGTTTTTTTTTTTTTAAATCATCCTTTGTTATTCAGGGAAGTGACAGGAGGTATCCATACCAGATTAGTGCTACCACTTCAGATTGGCGAGAAAGACGTTTGCATTATGTAATACCCGGTCACTTATCAAACTGACTTTGTGGTTTATGGCTGGACAACATTGAGAACTACTGGGTCCGGGTTAAGACACAATTTAAAACAATGCAGGGCACAGCAGAAGAGATTATACCTGGATTTATGTGGAGAGAAAGATACGGCAGGAATTGTCGGGATACTTTTCTAAATATCCATTGTAGCAGGGCGATTGCGCTGCACATGGGGAAAGTGTTGGTGTAATTTATATGTGGAAACGGGTTTGTTTTGTGTGCTTTTTGGAGTTGTTATGTTTGATTAAATGATTGTTTATAGACAGGCGCTCGATTGAGATTTGCTGCCTGCTAGGTTTGGTTGAGAGGAAGGGCAGTGAGTGATTGGCTGTGCCTGTCCTCAATCAGCAGGTGGGCGGGTCTCGACTGAGTGTCCGTCAGCATAAAAACATCCGGTGGGGATCGTTCTGGGTGACTGCAACGCCATGCGACACAGAGGGGTGCTGCGTTCACTCTGCTTGCATGATATTGTTTGGGATATTGCTCTGCTATAGCTGCATAGAACTTAATTTGGCCACGTTTTTGTAGTTCTGTTAAGTATTCACCTTTATTTGACATTTGCTAACCACTTTAATTTTGCACTGGCACCAATTCAAAAGATGTGCACGGCTCACTTCCTATTTTCACAACTAGTGGAAACAAATGGCAGAATTCACGGGTTCCATAAAAGTTGTGATCACCGTGATATAATCATATCCCTAGTTACAAGTATACTGTGAATAAATAAATAAAAGTGAAGTATCAGGAAAGTTGTTCTTGCCTGTACCTGTTAGAGCTTTTTGCATGTTCTGAGCAGAGGTTCTGTGTGCACTGTTCAATCTTCCTGTCACTCTCCAAAACAAGAATAACAATCGTTGGTCAATCCTTTTGTTACGTCTAGCCTACAGTTTTTGACATATGCTGCTCTTTTTTCTCTCCCACTGAGACCTGCAGTATATTGATTCTGGTGACTTTTCCCATTTCTCATGGCAGTCACGCTTTTTAGTTAATGCTTCTGCACACAGTTCATTAAAACCATGGCTTACAGCCAATGCTGATACATAACTGCACAGATGGAAGTAGAGATTAGCATACCAAAGGTCACCAATCAAGAATGATGCATCTAGGAGTGGTAGTGTTTACTGTGTCAAATGAGCCGGATAAATACATTAAATTGCTTTTTAAAGTTTTCTGACAGCAACTTGACATCATCATTGGAATATTTTACCATTTAGTCCCGTCACATTCCCCTAGTCTGGGTCTTTATATATTGTTTTTATGCTATACAGTAAACTCTTTGATTCATGTCACCTAACTGAATCAGTGTTTTCACAATTGTACACACCTATTCAGCTATACCCTTATTAAAGTTAACTACAGTAAAAGCATAGCAAAGCGTAATAAAGCACAGTGAAAGCACGGTAAAGGATACGTAAGCATGGTAAAACCCAGAGATGTATCATGAAGCATGATAAACTATTGTAAATATATAGTATAACCATATTAAAAGCATGGAAACACTACAATTTACAGTGCAAATCTACTGTAAATTGAATAAGGGTATAGGGCTTAATAAATATAAAAGAACATTTGCATTTATTTAACACAGCCAAAATAGAAAAATATGCAACTTTAATTTACATGTAAAAAAGTCTGTAATTATTATTTTTTTGCATAAAGGTAAACAGTTGGAGTGTGCTGAGTACTCAGGTCATACAAGTATCCATTCTGACTATAAAAATCATATTTCTTATGACTTGTAGCTCATGATTGATCTTTGTACTAAATCAGCTCCTGGTCGCAATTGAGCAGTGATGACTGTCAAGTCCAGGAATAGACAGCCAATCCAAGCAAGAAGGACGAACTAGTACATCATAGATGGATTGCACAATTAAAAAAACAAACAAACAAAATAAAAACAATCCTTGGTAAAAAATAATTTTAAACACTATCTGGTCAATTTGCCTGAAATGTTTTAAGGCACTTGCGTTTTTAGCCCTGCCACTTGATGTAACTCCACTGTATGTCATCTGAGTACCCATATAAGCATGGCGTCTCAGGGTACAAGGTATTTACAGGGTGCGACTCTTACGATATTCTAAATGTTTCAATGACCCTTGAAAGCTAAATACCTTTAAAACTTTAAGAAGGTGCAGCCACTTATATGCTTTCTTTTGTATTTATGTTTGTTTTGATTCTAAATGGAATATCTGAAACTGTATTATGACAGCTAACATGTTTCTAAACATTTCTAAACAAATATTCAACAACAAAAATGATGCAAACAAAACATATGTTTCCATACTTTTTGAATGTCTCATTATTAAAAATATGATCCTACAAGCAAATCTTGCCTCCATTAGTTAGAAAAGAAGAACAAAGGTTTGGGGAAGAGCAGGTAAATTAACAGTTGTTTCTAACTAGGTTTACAATATTTACAGGATGTAACAGAATCAAAATTGGACGCATAGAATATGCGCTTACGATAAGCCTAAAAATATTTGAACACTGTTACTTGATGTGGACACAAGTACTATAAAGTACATTTTATTTATTTGTACGCATTCAAAGACTTTGGATAGTTGCTGATAAAGTAAGGGTTCATCTGACTTTCTTCAATGTTTTGGAAAGCCGTGCAGAAAAAAAAAACACTCCACAGATGGATCAGGGTAATGCAATGCACGGTTCTAACATGATGTTGCTTAGTAATGAAAATAATAATGAATTCTTATGCATTTACAGCATGACAACTTAAAATGACTTTAGTGTGTTCAGAAATAGAGCTGTCTGCTTTCGACAGCAACTAAACATAAGGGATACAAATTAGAAAAAAAGAACCCTTTTTGGATCACAATGTTGGCAAAATTAGGTTTTATTAATTTTATTTAGCGACACAGATTTTGCTATACTTTCCAGATGCAAGGCTTACATGGATACAGAAGTTTGGCACACCTATACACTAAGCAGTTACTTCTAATTCATTTATCAATTACAACTAACACATGCACATAATTCCTTAAAGATTTTAGACCAAATGACTAGCACTAGTATAAATGAGCTTTGGGTGTGGTTTTTAAAAACCCTTGACAAAAACAAGAAAAAATGCATTTAAACCGCTGTGTCCAAGGGAATTACATTGAGACATCTAACAGAAACAAGCTTCAACTGTAGTTAATTTACAACTGCTGTTATCCCACAGTGATTGTAAAATGCATGTTTATGGGCAACGCAAGCATGTTTTTTTTTATATTAAAAAGGTGCTTCAGTATGACAATGGTCATCCTTTGATATATGGCTAGTAGGTTGATGTTATTACACATATCACATTCCTTTATTGCAGTGTAATAGTATATAGCATGTATTTATTTTTTTTATTGAACTATTTTTCTTAAACAAACTTACTTTTGAATTCCAGCCACAAGACACCTTCAAAGTTCCATGAGAGATGCCAAGATGCATTAGGTCTTATCAGCAACTTCCTACCTCATGCTGGCTGAGTGTAAATGTGACTGTATAGATACTTCATGGAGAAAATGCCTCAAACTTTAAATGTACATTTTAATTTGACTTTGACCTCTTGACTCACAATGATATCAAATACCTTTCCTAACTAATATAATCTAATTGTGAATGTTATATATGTATCCAATGTACTTCACTTTTAACATGTTGTGTTGGATTTGTTATGTATTTATAATACTCTTCAGTGACTTCATGTCTTAATCTGAATTTTTAAACCAAAAAATATATATGTTATATTTAAGGCTTCTGAATTTCAGTTTGAACCGATAATCGATCCAAAAAAATTGGTGTATAGCCAATAAACACCAAAGAAACCCAGAAAAACACTGGAAATGGTTACTCAATTAACATTGACTTCACCCATTTCCCATATAACAAAACAAACAAAAAAAACTACTACAAAATAACAAACTACCTTTCCCAGTGCAGTTGGGCAATATCCTTCCTTCCTGACTTGTATCTATCATTGATTCTTTCTGAATACTTTAAACCCACCCCGACAACTGAATGGCAGCAAATTCCTACACTTCTGTTGGAGGATTGTAACACGCTTGCGAGATTTAAAACGAGATTACAATTAGAAGGCTTGTTCGGTGGATTTATAGCTATATTACAGAATTGCAAATTGTGGTGAAATGTAAAAAAATGCTGTAACAGGATCATGTGTTACATATGTGGGTCAACACTGAATAATCACGAGGCGGACACAGAGCATCAGTGTTGACACGCTGAACAGGCACGCAGATTTAATAAACACACAGGCTGTCACGAGGGTAGCAGCAATGCTAGCCCTGGTGTCACATTTAATAAAGAAAACAAAACAAAGATAAAAAAAAAAAAATTGGCACAGATGGCGAGCACTCGCCTCATTAAGAGACGTCCCGCTCCAGGAACCTACTACACTATGATACTTAAATATTAAAGTTAATTATTGTTGGTCCTTAAAGGATGACGTGAAAGGCTCACCATTTTTTGTCAGTTAGAAAATAAATAAATAAATAAATACTCTAAACACGCAATCATAAACTTGATTTTAGCTAATTCCTTTCTTATATAGTCATACCTTAGATAATGTGCTCCCATCAGCAAAAAAAAGTTATTAATATATATTATATTATATTAAATAATGATACATTGATGACATAAACTTGTGGAAGTATCTCTTTGTGCTAATGTGAATTTTCCCCCAAAGTAACATACATTATTATTATTATTATTATTTATTTATTTATTTATTTATTTCTTAGCAGACACCCTTATCCAGGGCGACTTACAGCTGTTACAAAATATCAAAATATAAAGTATCACATTACAGAATAGCACATTACAGATAAGAGCAGTTAAAGTACAGTAAAATTAGTAGAAAATAAGATCAAATTCAAATGACCAAAATAAATACAGTAAATAATTATATTTAAGAACGAATTTGACTAAGAGCAGTTAAACTCATAGTAAAAATATTTGCTTAAAAGAGTAAATTCCATTAAAAGCATGTAGTAAGTACGATAAACAGATAAGAATGATTTCAAATAAGAGCAATTACAAAAAATGTGAATATGGATACCTTTAAGAGTAAAATCAAGTATAAGATACAGAAAATAGTTTTAATTAACAGCAGTAGTAGAATACGGCAAAGTATGGAGCAGTTCATTGCAAGTACAAGGTGATGCAAGTACTGGTACAATTGGGTGCCGTATAATCCAGTACAGTCAAGAGTTGTGAGGTTTACAGCTGCTGTCTGAACAGGTGTGTCTTTAGGAGGCACACCTACAGTATACATAAAGCAACACTGTGAATTAAATGCATGAAAAAGATTTAAAATGCTTCTCTTTGTATTCAAATTTGAGAAAATCTGATTTTGTTAGTGAAACAAAAAAGGTACAAGGAGCAAAAAAGATTGTGTTGCTTCTATTCTTCATACCCTAAGAAACCAGTTTTATGAGGTTTTTGCTTCAAGAACACTCAATAGAAACACAGTTGGCACCATAATAAATATCCATGTACAAAGTGTAAATTGGTGATGTGATAATAAATATTCTTGCTGTTATCCCACAGTGACTGTAAAATGCATGTTTATGGGCAACGCAAGCATGTTTTTTTTTTATATTAAAAAGGTGCTTCAGTATGACAATGGTCATCCTTTGATATATGGCTAGTAGGTTGATGTTATTACACATATCACATTCCTGTATTGCAGTGTAATAGTATATAGCATGTATTTATTTTTTTATTGAACTATTTTTCTTAAACAAACTTATTTTTGAATTCCAGCCACAAGACACCTTCAAAGTTCCATGAGAGATGCCAAGATGCATTAGGTCTTATCAGCAACGTTACCTCATGCTGGCGAAGTGTAAATGTGACTGTATAGATACTTCATGGGGAAAATGCCTCAAACTTTAAATGTACATTTTAATTTGACTTTGACCTCTTGTCTCACAATGATATCAAATACCATTCCTAACTAATATAATCTATAGAATATGTTATATATGTATCCAATGTACTTCACTTTTAACATGTTGTGTTGGATTTGTTATGTATTTATAATACTCTTCAGTGACTTCATGTCTTAAGCTGAATTTTTAAACCAAAAAATATATATGTTATATTTAAGGCTTCTGAATTTCAGTTTGAACCGATAATCGATACAAAAAAAATGTAATTGGTGTATAGCCAATAAACACCAAAAAAAAAAACCAGAAAAACACTGGAAATGGTTACTCAATTAACATTGACTTCACCCCTTTCCCATATAACAAAACAAACAAAAAAAACTACTACAAAATAACAAACTACCTTTCCCAGTGCAGTTGGGCAATATCCTTCCTTCCTGACTTGTATCTATCATTGATTCTTTCTGAATACTTTAAACCCACCTCGACAACTGAATGGCAGCAAATTCCTACACTTCTGTTGGAGGATTGTAACACGCTTGCGAGATTTAAAACGAGATTACAATTAGAAGGCTTGTTCGGTGGATTTATAGCTATATTACAGAATTGCAAATTGTGGTGAAATGTAAAAAAAATGCTGTAACAGGATCATGTGTTACATATGTGGGTCAACACTGAATAATCACGAGGCGGACACAGAGCATCGTCGTTGACACGCTGAACAGGCACGCAGATTTAATAAACACATAGGCTGTCACGAGGGTAGCAGCAATGCTAGCCCTGGTGTCACATTTAATAAAGAAAACAAAACAAAGATAAAAAAAAAAAAATTGGCACAGATGGCGAGCACTCGCCTCATTAAGAGACGTCCCGCTCCAGGAACCTACTACACTATGATACTTAAATATTAAAGTTAATTATTGTTGGTCCTTAAAGGATGACGTGAAAGGCTCACCATTTTTTGTCAGTTATAAAATAAATAAATAAATAAATACTCTAAACACGCAATCATAAACTTGATTTTAGCTAATTCCTTTCTTATATAGTCATACCTTAGATAATGTGCTCCCATCAGCAAAAAAAAGTTATTAATATATATTATATTACATTAAATAATGATACATTGATGACATAAACTTGTGGAAGTATCTCTTTGTGCTAATGTGAATTTTCCCCCAAAGTAACATACATTATTTATTTATTTATTTATTTATTTATTTATTTATTTATTTCTTAGCAGACACCCTTATCCAGGGCGACTTACAGCTATTACAAAATATCAAAATATAAAGTATCACATTACAGAATAGCACATTACAGATAAGAGCAGTTAAAGTACAGTAAAATTAGTAGAAAATAAGATCAAATTTAAATGACCAAAATAAATACAGTAAATAATTATATTTAAGAGCGAATTCGACTAAGAGCAGTTAAACTCATAGTAAAAATATTTGCTTAAAAGAGTAAATTCCATTAAAAGCATGTAGTAAGTACGATAAACAGATAAGAATGATTTCAAATAAGAGCAATTACAAAAAATGTGAATATGGATACCTTTAAGAGTAAAATCAAGTATAAGATACAGAAAATAGTTTTAATTAACAGCAGTAGTAGAATACGGCAAAGTATGGAGCAGTTCATTGCAAGTACAAGGTGATGCAAGTACTGGTACAATTGGGCGCCGTATAGTCCAGTACAGTCAAGAGTTGTGAGGTTTACAGCTGCTGTCTGAACAGGTGTGTCTTTAGGAGGCACACCTACAGTATACATAAAGCAACACTGTGAATTAAATGCATGAAAAAGATTTAAAATGCTTCTCTTTGTATTCAAATTTGAAAAAATCTGATTTTGTTAGTGAAACAAAAAAGGTACAAGGAGCAAAAAAGATTGTGTTGCTTCTATTCTTCATACCCTAAGAAACCAGTTTTATGAGGTTTTTGCTTCAAGAACACTCAATAGAAACACAGTTGGCACCATAATAAATATCCATGTACACAGTGTAAATTGGTGATGTGATAATAAATATTCTTTCACTTTCTAAAAGCTCTGTCACACAGTTCTTTGCCAGCTTTCTGTTCCCTTATTTAAAACCATGGAACCAAGCAGTGGCACTGTGGCCTGAACACAAGCTTGTTATATTCTTTGAGAACAGTTAATAATTTACCCAGCACCCCCTCTAGAAACTGTTATAGGAAGGGCATCGGGAGTTGGATGCTGAATAAATTATTAGCTAGTTGTATGCAGTTAAAATGGGTTATTCCTTTGCACTTGTTTTAAAAAGGGCCCAGACCTTTTTTGATCCTTGGTTGAAAGTATTGTCATTTTTTTACTGCAGGAACACAGGCCAACATATTCCACGTTTCTACTTTTCTTTTTTCACAAACTCAACAGCAAAGACTAAAGAGACATAATGTATTTCAATTGAGACATATTCCAGAAATGTGAGCAGTAAATGAAGAATGCACATGTGAAACAATGAAATTTTGATTATATTTGTCATATAAATTATTTTATCTGATTTTCGGTGTATAGCCAATAAACACTGGAAAAATAGTGGAAATGGTTACTCAATTCACATTGACTTCACCCCTTTCCCATTTAAAAAAATAAAAACCTACTACAAAAAAACAAAAACAAACTACCTTTTCCCAGTGCAGTTGGGCAATGTCCCTCCTTCCTGACTATCATTGATTCTTTCTGATTACAGTGGTGTAGCCGAGGGTATACGCAGGTAAACAACGTTTACCCACTTTTAATTTGGGCAATATAGCGTTTACTCACTTCTCATATAAGCAATACAGAGTTTACTCACTTCTACTCTCATGTGATATGCAAATCCTGAGATAAAGACAAGATATTTTAACAGTGAGCGTCTCTGTGTTGTGTTGCTGCACGCAAGACAGACAGCTGAGAGGTCTCAGTCTGAACTAAAAGGGCAGCAGTGTGGAGTAGTGGTTACCAAAGTGATTGTTTAGGCTACATCATTTTCTCTTTGTATTTTAAGTCTGTTCCCACCTCCCGGCTTCTTCTTGGTTGTCTGGTTACTATTGATGTTTAAGCAAAAGAACTCGAATTCACTCAGGTCCCGTTCACGTGAGTTAGGATGACAGAGGGGTGATCGCCATGGTAACCGTCACTCTTGCAGCGAGCAACACTGACTGCGAAAGGGTGTTCAGCATACCTGTCAACACTGAGTTTTCAAAATAAGGGATCTTTTGTAAACTGAAATCTTAGTGGCCTGAATTAAAGTGAATACCTTCTAAGACAAAATCATACAACTATTCCATTATTATTTGGTAGAATGATAAACTGTGATACACTGCTCCTTAATTGCTTTTAAAAAGGAAAAACAGAAAAACAGCCATGATGCTTCACAATCGAAACAAACTATACAAGGTAACACCACTCAGAAGTAAACATTTTGCTTTTAGTTTAGTTCATATTCTGAAGAAACAAGTAGAGCAAAAACATCCTTAATTTTTTGTCCTAGTCAGAAACAGTAAAATTACTATTTAGTTAATCGTCCCTGTTTTGCGATTGTATCATCCTTTTTTTAAAGTACAAAACTGCATCGTGTTCTCAGCAAGATAATAGCAGAGTAGGCCTAATTTATTAGGTTGTGTTAGTCCATTCTAAAATAAAATAAACAATCTTATGGATTATTTGTTTAATTATTCTGATTATGTGTTTATCATGTTTAAGTAATACTAATAGCTGATCTATTTTAAAATCTGGCTTTTTGTACATCTAACATGTTTTCTGATGACAATTGAGGCAGAGCAGATCCCTGCCTGTAAAATGTGTTGGGGGTTGGCAGGGATAGGGTTAATTTCTGTCCCTGCCAGATAAATGTGTGTTTGCACAGCACAGGTGTAATTAGTTCATTTAATTTAATTTGATTACCTGTTTAATTGTTTTATAATTTAATTAGTGTCACCTGCCTGGGATTAGCAGGCAGGTATTTAAACAGGGAAAAATGTTCTGGGCAGTCTGTGAAAAGGAAAGAGGCTGTCAATGTGAAGAGAGTGGTGTGGTTTAAAAAGAAAGGTAGCTGCTGAACAATTATACAGTAATATAAAGTTACTTTCACCTCTGTCCAAACCAAATTAAAAAAAAAAAAAAACGGAAATAATGGTCAACCTAAGTTTCCACTGCCTGGCCTCGAGCACCAAACAGGGGGGTATACCCACTTTTTTATTTACCACTACACCACTGGTTCTGAACACTTTAAAGCTTACAGTTACAGAGGATTTAAAACATAACTGCAAATTGTGGTGAAATGTAAAAAAATGCCTAAACATATATACCCCAGAAGAATGATTTTGTTGTGGAAAGCAAAGGAAAGAAGGTACAACTTATGTGGGCAAATACTGTCGAGTTGCTATACATATTTTGACAGAAAAAAAACACCCAAGCATTTTGGAAAGTAACTGAAAACAATAATTTCATACAGTACATAAAAAGCAAAAGCCCAGAAAAAAAAAAAAAAATTACATAAAACTTGAAAATAGTAAAAAAAAAATAAGCACCAAAAAATGAAAAACAGAAGCACTACACAAACTGTATATTGACATTTGTTAATTGAGACCAAGCTCCTTGAGAAGAAAGCTGCAGAACAGTTTATTATCAAGTGGCTATGAACATCTTCAAATATTTTCAGTTTATTGAGGAATATAGAATTCAAAAGAGCTGGTCAAATTTGATAATTCTCTAATAGTTTTCTCTTTTAATTCACAGCTTTTTGAACGATATCTTGTTTATTCTTAAGCATTTCTGAGAGATGTAGATAGGAAGCACACTTTGTTCTCTTGGCAGTGCTGAAAATGACAGTGACCTCTTGCTGGGGTGGGGTGATTGATTGGGGAAAATATGGTCTTAGTGTTCATTCATTGCTTTTCTTTTTACGAGCAATGATGATTATTTCTTATCAGATAATACAAGGATTTGATGAGGGGGCTTCCACTAGGGACTGAAGGGAGAACACCAACATAATTTCACTTCTGAGATGAGACAGATTGGAATTGAAGACCCTAGAGGTGAAGGACCTGTAATCCTTTTACAGCAGCAACCAGATCTTGGAACAACAACAGTAAGGTCAGAGAGTACACTTAGGGGTAGATGTACTAAAGTGTTGCGACTGTCACAATATTCGCAAACGAGTCGGAAGTTGGATGAAATGTACTAATCAAGTGCAATGCTATTTGCGACTTTTTAGGGAATGCTTTGCTGCAGCAGTTTTTCTTTGCAGTTCAAGCGTAGATAAATATTTATTTATGGGCGTTCCTGCATAAATTTGCAAAAAGGAGGCAGAGATAGTGCAAATTAGGGTTCTCAAATATTATAAAGATGTACGAAAGCTGCCAGCAATTGTGACAACTTACAATTGCATCAATTTGTTAAGAACGTTTGAAAGCATGTTTTGAACAGTCACAATTGTTGCTGGCATTTCCCAGTCCATTTTTTCTTGTGCGTTGCCAGTTGTGCTCAATACATTTTTTTTTATTTTTATAAATTTAGTCGTTGCCAATTATTTTCTCCCCAGTTTGGAAATGGCCAATTATTTTTAGACTCAGCTCACCGCTACCACCTCTGCGCTGACTCGGGAGGGCGAAGACGAGCACACGCTGTCCTCCGAAGAGTGTGCCATCAGCCGACCTCTTTTTTTCACACTGTGGACTCACCAAGCAGCCACCCAAGAGCTACAGCATCGGAGGACAACGCAGCTCTTGGGCACCTTACATGCAAGCCGCAGGCGCCCGGCCAGACTACAGGGGTCGCTGGTGCGCGGTGAGCAGAGGATATCCTGGCCAACCTAACCCCCCCGGCGGCGCTCGGCCAATTGAGCGCCGCCCCCTGGGAGCTCCCGTCCTCGGTCAGCAAAGGAATAGCCTGGACTTGAACTCACGACATCCCTTGAAAGCCTTGAAAACAAATTTCTAAGAAATTTCTATCATTTCTGGTTTTCCCCCAACATGCTGGGAGCAATAGACTGCACACATGTGCCACTAACCCCTCCAGCTCATTCTGAGCATTTGTATAGGACCATGATCTATTGGGTGTCAATTGTCTAGGCTACTAGGTGGGACAAGTTAAAAATAATAATTAAAATTAAAAAAATGCTAAAATCATTTAGTTTTAATTAAAAATAATCTTTTGTTCGCATTGTACACCAATTTATTTTGTGTTACCGGTAGGCTAAAGTAAAAAAGTGCACTAGGTATTCATTTGATTTTACTACTGTATTGTATAGGCCTACTGTACAGATATATATTTTACTTAATGTAATGTGTAGCCTACCCAAAACACATTAGTGTTATTTCAGTGCAATGATTTAAATTTAAAATGCATTGAGTACTATAAATATATGTGTGTGCGATTTCATTGTATTATTTTTAAACCCAACACCTCCTTATGTCGGACAAACATGTCCTGTTTAGCGAGGGGCTACTGTATGATTATGAAAAGCTTTTTGGGGGTGAAGGTGGGGGCTCCACTATAGATTCTGATGGGATTAAACTGCCTTTCATTTTTATAAATATATATATATATATATAACAGTATTAAAATAGGTAAAATGAAGATGGAACAGAATGTATTGTACAGATGACGTTTACATTTAACAAAAAATATGAATAGACGTTATCCTTTGGGCAAACCAAAACTCAACTCCTGCTATTTATTTGAACAATGTTGCATGACTCTCACAATGTATAATGCTAGCGATCTCGCTAAGAAGACGCAACAAATATTTAAATGAGTATATTGCGGCTCTCTATTCATTAACATATTTTCTCTTAGTACATACAACAACATGTCTACTTTGCTAAGTGTCGCAACAAAAATGCAAATTGCAGTATGTTTGCGCTGCGACTGGCCCATCTTAGTACACCTACCCCAGAGTGTTAACTGATGTTTTCATCATTCAGTTAATTGTACCTGTGGAAGAGCTTATACAGCAATTTACTTTTTAATTTTGATTTGTTAAGCCAGAAATTGGTCCTGAATCATAGCTACATGTTGTTAAAATGTCAGCAACCATAAGCAGATGCTAATAATGCTAAGCAGATTATAGTTGGATTCACTGTATCATGTTACATTAGTTTTAAGTCTTTGCTTGCTCAAAGCCCCAGGCAAAGGTTGTGGCAGCCCAGCTTTTTACAGAATTTTTTTAAATTGGTTAAAGTGTTAAATTATTCTGAAATAACTGGCCCAGATTACCTGTTACTGTATTTAATTTATAATACAATTCTGATTTCCCAAGTGTCAGGACAAGTGGTTATTACATTGTTTCTTGGATAGGGTCCAGCTTTTTAACAAGGTTCCATATGCTTTTTAATGACCACACCTAAGGCTGTAATGAGCCATTACCCCAAACCCACTTTTCCCCTCTATTCCACTTGATTACAACCATATTTTAGTTCCCCTTTGTGTTCATTACAGTTATTTGTATTTTCCATTAATTTCTACCACTTAACACAGCTCAGAATGTGCACTTCACAATTTGTGAGGAGGCCCTTAAATACAGTTTGACACCTGGCTCACCAGAAGAGTCACTGTGACACACAATAGCTGAATTTAACTGGTCATTTCATAAAAACATCAGCACCCTTTAACTTTCTTTTAGCATCAAGATGATATTTGTGATGGAAAGCTAGGTTGATTTTGCTGCATTGTCTTCTCTAAGAGCTTCAGAGTGAGCATGATTTGCTAGGCTCTTCTAGAAAGGTTATGCAACCAAAAATGAAAACCTTTTTTCGAGGAACAGTTTGCTCCCTGTAATCCCACCATGAGCCCATTGATTTTCCGCTGGTGAAGTACAGCACTGTTCTAGTCATCTTGATAATTTGAGTAAATGTTAATCATATACGTTATAGTGCATGGGCCATGCTTCATGTTTGCCTGACAATCTGTGACAATACTGAACTGATGAGGTCTATGAGGGAGTGGCTGTTCTATATTGCTGGTTCTTCACTATTCAGCACATTTCTAGGGAAGTCAAGGTTGTTATAATAGTAGAACACACTGTTGGAGGTTTTGAGTAAATTGTTGATGCATCAGAGTAGAAAAATACAACAAGACTTTTGCACAGCAGTGTGTATATATTATATACACATTATACAGGAGGGTAGATTGAGCAATTTTGAGTTTACGAATGGAGCTAAAATCCAGCACTTTACGTTAATGATATATAAAAAATAATAATATCCAGTCCAAATGTTTAGTAGAGTACATTTTCAAAATACTGGTATTAAATCTACAACTCGCTCCTACATTTCCCACTGCATAATATTCTTATAATAATAATAATAATAATAATAATAATAATAATAATAATAATAATAATAATAATTATTATTATTATTATTATTATTATTATTATTATTATAATACATACCTGAATCCGAATTCCACAGGGACGATGCAAGGCTTTCACCAGTAGTTCATGTTTTCATTCTTCTGAAACAAGATGAAAAAGGTTTAAGAGATTGTACTTCAAATCTATACATGGTCGCTTAAGCCTGGTGCTGAGGTTGGTAGCCTGCTGCAATAATATAGGCGAATACTGGCACACATTCCCAGGTGCTACTTTAATATATTTTGGGGTACAAAAGTTACTTTTTTTATTCTTAGTGGGTACCCATGATAGATGGTACTTAAGACTAGTGTAATGTGAATGGTATCTTATCTTACTGCTAAGAGACTGAAAAGTCTAAGCTAAAGCAATCAGCTATCCACTCACCAGACATGAAAATAGCAAAAGTGTAAAGGACAAAAAACATCTTTCTATGCTTTATTATTATTATTATTATTATTATTATTATTATTATTATTATTATTATTATTATTATTATTATTTTACTTTGTAGTAGTTTTTTGGTGTTTACTTTGTAGTAGCTTCAGTTTGGTTTTTTTTTTAAACTTTGCTTATAAAACAAATAAACTATAAGGCACTATTATTTTAGGAGTCACCTGCAAATGGCAATAATTTGAAAAGTGAATAAATCACTGTGACAGGAATGGCTGAGGGTCTGATGTCACGGCAGAAGAAGGCACAACAAAAACAAAAAGGTATGGTGCAGTGGCGCGTGCGCCGTTTTATTTAAAGCAAACAAAAAATAAATATTTAAACAAAAATAAACACTCGCTCACTGAGCAAAATAAAAGGGTAAACAAAAAAACAAATCACGGACACAAAATAAATCAAACACAGGTCAGGCTGGGCAGATTGCCTTCACTGTTCCTATGCTATTTTCTTTTAGTTTCGCTTTTAATCTCCATCTCGCTCTCTCCGCACCTACAACACCCACCACGAGTTGGAGATCTGCAGGCTTTTTATAACAGGTGACCATCTCCCGATTAGCAACAAATTAAATCACCTAATTAATTCGGGAGATGGCCACCTTCTGCACGAGTTTTAATTATTACTCCTGGCAGAGGACGAGCACCGATCTCGCCTCTGCCAGGACACGTTTTAAAAATAAACAAAACAATAACACGGCGCTCGCCGACATAAATACAATACAATAAAAATAATACAAAATAAACACACTGCACAGGGGCAGAGGGGGAGACCCCGATCTAAAAATAAATAAAACAATGTACAGGGCTGCTCGCCCTGTTACAATCACTTTAAAAAGAAACATGATTAACGAAGAGGTCTCTAAAGCCCTTGTATAATTAATATTATTTTTATAATTTAAGGGCTCAAAGAATCTTGCCAGGGCTACTTTCAGCAGATCTCGGTTGCCAATAAAGAATTGCTTAGGCCTTTAGTTACAATAGAAAGTTGTGCGAGGTTAAAAATGGGATCTTCACTGCTAAAGTCTTGTGAACATATACAGCAGTATCTTAGTTTTTGGTCAATTTGCACAGCTTTTTAGTGTAAGAAGGTGATTTACCCACCCTTTTTAGTCATACCGGTACCATATTTTGGCCATGTGATACGTGCATGCTACGTCACATTCTCATGACAATGGAGAGAGAATTTGGAGTTTGTAAAGTGCATGTAAACCACACGATTATCTATCCATGCTCACACTCCTCTGGTCAGCTTGACCGCAAGGTCATGTTTTCACTCCAGCATTAGGTAAAGGCTCTATGATTCTAAGGCAGGGTTTTGAAATACAATATTGGGTTCTTTCACGACTCATTGTTCATGGTAAAGTAACCTGGAAGATACAGTAGGAAAGCTGTCAAAAGTATGTTTAAAGCAAAATCATACTGCTTTTTTTTTTTTTAACAAAGTCAACTTGCAGTCAAAAGGTCAACAAGGAGATCAGGGTGGGGTTTAGTATAAATACCATTATTAAGTTTCTTACAAACCATTTTTCTATGTATTTAGTTTTACATTTACTAATTAAAGTCATGTTGACTGAATGATTAATATGAATCTTTATAACTGACTGGCTGACATAGTTTTGGGGGAAGGTACGGGACTCGCATGTCAATTTTATGCAAAGTATGATCTGTAAGGTCCCAAATGACTGACGAGTGAGGTATTTCCCCATTAATTTAATTTGTGTATTTTTTATAATGAAGTTACCTATATTTATCAGATCCTATTTTCTTTGTTTCATTCATTCAAGTCAACGCCCACCTTATAAATGTTTACTGTAGTAAAAGCACAGCAAAGTATAATAAAGAATAGAGAGGTATGGCAAAGCATATTAATAAATACGTCAAACCAGGGTAAGCTATGGTAAATGCATAGCTTAACCATGGGAAAAGCATGGTAAGACTGAAAAAATACAGTGCAAAAATACTGTGGTAAACTTTCATAAGGGCCACAACTTGAATTAAATGAAAAATGAATGTATTTAATTGGTTCTGTAATTGATTTCCATTATATGAGAGTAGGTGTTAAAACTTCATGCTGATATTGGACTCCTCTCTCTAAGACATAGCTTCTTTAACTAAACTAATGCGATCCATCTGCGTTTCCTTCCATCTGATGTACTGGAGATATCCTTCTGCCTGGTGTTGATGGCTGAAGTGTAATGCTGGCTCCAGGGATCAACCACTGTGTGGCCTCCCTAGCGCATCAGCATGACAACCGTCTGGACTGAGCTGAATAGGGTACATTTCTGGGGTCTTCAAGTGGGCACCTTCCATCCTTGGTGTTTCGTCGACAAGCCCACGACACCTTAAGAGAGCTTGACAGTGATTCTGGCCTCCCAGCATCACCCCCCTCCATCCCCCACTCAGCTAAGCTCAGCTTACTTACCTTCCTTTACATCAACATTTCTTTCTTTCTTTCTACGATGCTTGAGGTCCCCAACCAGAATCATTTCGTCTCAACCAGAGCCAGTTGCTTCAGATAAGTTCTTCACTATGCGTCACAACTCTTGACCACTGAAACCGATGTCTCTGAGAAACCAGGTTGTGGAGTGTGCCACAAATCCTCGACAACCCACCTCCACCGGGTAAACCTGGACTCTCCATTCACACTGTTCTGCTTCAGCAGCTAGTTGAGTTTCTTCCTTTCATCCACAACATTCTCCCAAGGCACTGTTAACTCTACCAGGTGAACAAGGTGTGCTGATCCAGGCACAAGACAACATCAGGTCGAAGGTTAGTGGTGGCAATCTCAGGTTGGAAAATAAGCTGTTGTCCAACATCTGCCAGCATTTTCCAGTCTCTAGCAGCTTCCAGTTGTCCTAGATGAGTTTTACTTTTAATACCTTTTCTTGGTGGTTGCTCCCCCGGACAGAGGAAAGTTGTTCTTTGTGTGTCATATTGCTGGAATTGGTAGAAACCTGTTGGTCATGCTGCGCTTGTCTTCCAATGCTAAGGCCAAACATCGCAGCACCTGGTCATGATGCCAAGTAAACCGTCCTTGGCTAAGACCCACCTTACATCCTGTCAAAATGTGTCTTAATGTAGCTGGTGATGAACACAAAGGACACCACAGATCCTCTCCTACCCATAGATTAAGGTTCTGTGGTGATGGGAGAACATCATATGTTGACCTGATGAGGAAACTGATCCTGCTCTGTTCCACTGTCCATAGATCTCGGCAGCCGATCTTGCCTTGTTCCATACTCTCCTATCTCATCCATCCTCCTTGCTTGGCCTGGGAAACTGCCTTTACGCACCTCCTCCTCTCCTGCTTTTGCACCTCGTTGATTACCAGCTTCCTCCATTGAGCTGGAGCTGCTTTGTGCCATGTAGGAGGTGCTGAACCGAGAGCAATGCCTTTTCTTCCATGCTGTACTTGCCCCATGATATTACTGATATGAAAGGCAGCCTTTGCATCTTCCACAGCTTCCTTTGCCGCCCACTTTCTTCCAGTTTTCAACACAGGTGCTGCCTCCCTCACACATTCGTCGTGTGACTCTATCAACGTCATTTCCAATCAAACCTTGGCACACTTAAACTTCTCGGTTAGATCTGAGACTGGCAGCTGCAGTATCCCTTTACCATACAGTCCCACTCTGCTGAGGCAGCGTGGAAGTCCTAACCATTTCCTGACGTATGAACTGATTCACGCTTCCACCTTCTCTACTGTTGTCAAGGAAACCTCATACACAGTGAGTGGCCACAGAAGTCTTGGCAGTAGACCAAACTGAAAGCACAAGAGTTTAAGTTTTCCCGGTAAAGCGCTGCTGTCTGTGCTCTTCAACCCTTGCACTGCTTGTTGTCTCACTTCTCACACACGAACTGTGTCCTTTAGGTCCCCCATCTCCCAAGACTGTTCATAGGTTTCTCAGACACTGTTGGTATTGCCTCACCATTAATGTAGAACCTCTTATCCACTACTTTACCTTTAATTATATAGATGCTCCTTGACTTAGTGAGCTTGAATTGCATTTGTGCCCATTCAATGTTATTGATTAGTTTGCCCAATAACCGATTAGTGCAGGCTACTGTTGTAGTCATGATTGTAATGTCATCCATGTATGCTCTAATTGGTGGCAGTCACATTCCAGAAGCCAAGTGTTCTCCTCCCACTACCCATTTTGATGCCTAATAATTACTTCCATTGCCATGGTAAAAGCCAGTAGAGAAATGGTGCATCCTGCCATTATTCCAATTTCTAGACATTGCCATGTAGTGGTGAATTCTGAAGTTGAAAAACAAAATTGCAAATCTCCTAAGTAGGCTTTCACTAAGTTTGTTGTTGTCCTTGGTACACTGAAAAAATCAAATGCTGCCCAAAGAAGCCCATGTTGTACTGAATCGTATGCATTAGCTAAATCCAGGAATGTCACATGGAGCTCCTTCCTCTCCTTTTCAGCTGTTTGAATTTGCTGTCAGATCACACTGATGTGCTCTAAGCATCCTGGGAAACCTGAAATACCTTTCTGTACTGAAGTGTCAATGAAGCAGTTATTTAATAGGTAAACTGACAATCTCTGAGCAACAATGCTGAAGAAAATCTTGCCTTCCATGTTTAACAAGGAAATAGGGCGAAACTGATTAATACTCAGAGAATCTTTTTCTTTGGGTATAAAGACCCCACCTGCTTGGCGCCATGCTCTTGGTACAACCTGTTTTTTTCCAGTGCTATTTCCACAGGATTCGTAGACAACCAGGGGCACTCTTGTACACTCTGTATAGAACTCCATTAGGCCCAGGAGATGATGACGCCCTTGCCTTTTTCACAGCTTGCTCTACTTCTTTCCACTTAGGTGTACAGTCCTCCATTTGGTATTCTGGTGGATTGACAGGTGGGATGTATGAAGGAATCGACATAGGCTCCTGCCTACAGTATGTTACATTTAAGACTCAAATGTGTCTGGTTTTTGGATAGGCAATTTTGTTTTGGAAACTATTATTATTATTTATTTCTTAGCAGACACCCTTATCCAGGGCGACTTACAGTTCTTACAACGTATCACAATACAAAGTATCACATTACAAATTATCTCATTATTAAATATAACATTATAGACTATCACATTACAGAGAACAGCTGTTGTAAATTATTATTATTATTATTATTATTATTATTATTATTATTTATTTCTTAGCAGACGCCCTTATCCAGGGCAACTTACAATTGTTACAAGATATCACATTATTCTTACATACAATTACCCATTTATACAGTTGGGTTTTTACTGGAGCAATCTAGGTAAAGTACCTTGCTCAAAGGTACAGCAGCAGTGTCCTCCACCTGGGATTGAACCCACAACCCTCCAGTCAAGAGTCTAAAGCCCTAACCACTACTCCACGCTGCTGCCCTATGTAAAGTATAATAAGATCAAATTAAGTAAATTACAGTAAATTATTACATTTAAGAGCAAGTACGACTAAGAGCAGTTAACTTATAGTAAAAAATATTTACTTATATGAGTAATGTCCAGTAAGAGCATGTGGTAAATATGATAAATGGCTGAGAAACTAGGATTAGTTGGGCTGTTTAGTTTAGATTTTTCCAAAATCAGTTGATCATATTGATTTCATATTGTCTGGAGTTAGCAGCCTAACGTGTTAGTTGAACTGTTCTGTAGTGTTTCACACAGCACAAATCAAAAGACATCTGTTTTTTTTCTTTAAAACCCTTTCTTAGCAATAAAAAACTAACAAACAAAAAAAACACCTTTTTTCTCCCTAAGATTAACCCAATTTAATTCCACAGTCTGTTGCACCTTCTTTGCATTACATGTCACTAAAAGCAAGCTATAGTGGATGATAACAATTTGTGGTTTGAATCTCTGCTTGGGTCATTAACTTTCTCACACTATGAAAGTCAAAACATGTTATCTAATGCTAGAGTCACTTTTTAAAAAATTATCAACAATTGTATCATTCTGTTTGTGAAAACCTACACAAACATGACTAAAATTGGCATTGGGGAACTTTTGGTGAAACACCCAAGTTCTCCCTTCACAGTACTGAAAAAACCTTCACAGTTTTCAACAATGGCACGCTAGCTGCTGCAGCACATAGTTCTTCTTTGGTCCCCTTCTCAAAAGTAATTGCTTCCATAATAATGAGGGACCAGCGACTCTTAAGTATGCCTCTGCAATAACTGTCAAATGCAGGTGTTACCATTAACTGTACAGCAGGTGGATGGGGTTACTGGGTAATCATAGATGCATTATAATGATGGTGGGTGGTGACCAGTGAAAATTTCCTGTAAAAAAACCACAGACTGAGAAGCGATGTCATACACTTCCGAGTTGCCATCACCACAGACTGTAACACAGGCTGAATAGATAGATAAAGGATAAGGTAAAGTACAAATGTAGGTGGCTAGCGCAGCTAAATTATTAGGCAGTAAATAAGAGAAATAGTGTCATTAGGGGATTTTTTTCCTCTTTTACTGTGGAAATGTGGTTGACATTTCATGTCACATGATTTATTGGTGATGATTCGTAACACTGAGCCCTTTATCAGGGTTTCTGCTTTGCACTAGTTTGTGATTGATGCTGTCGATGTTTAATTGAGTTTGAAGTTATTAATACTGTAAATTTCAATAAAGAATCTAAGCTGTTTCTTTTTTCTAGTGGATGACCATGAAGCCAATCTTGAGTGGGATTCAATGACAGGGTTTCCATGGAAAAATAAAAATAAGTCTCACCTTTTTGGCACACTATTTTGGTTGTACTTTTCCGGCAATTTGGGTTTCCATGTAGTTTGCTTTCAGGGAGAGGAATTCTCCTTCAGAATGTAAATGACCTCATTAAGGGAGGGTAGATTTAAATGTTTCTGTCTGTTCCAGTTTGGCCTTGCGCGACGACTGATATCATGAGGCTTTCTTAAACTGGGTTTCCACTAAGATTTTAGGTTGTGTTGAAGAACCTGCGGCCTGCCTCATTTGGCCACCAAAAAATGTAATAAACAAAAACCCAGACATAGCGTTGCACAAATACAAAAATAAAATAAAAATACCAACATTCTATAAGAAAGTGCTGTGTACTATCCATGTATGTATTATTTGCTAAACATTTTTGACTGCATATATATTTATTATAAACCTGTTATACACGTACATTTATAATATATACAAGTTTTCCTACAGAACTGTAGTTTCAGCAATTCTGATCCTTGCAGTAGTCTACGAACAGAGCTAAAATCCAGCATTTAATTATATAAAAATGATCCAGTCAAAATGTTTAGCACACTACATTTTCTAAATACTGGTAGTAAATCAACAACAGGCTACCTTACTTGCCCACATTCCCCACTGCATAATATTTTAATAATAATAATAATAATAATAATAATAATAAATAGAGTAGCTGAATCCGAATTCCTTAGGGACAGTGCAAGGCTCTCACCAGTAGCATGTTGTTATTGGGGATCCAGTATACCGGTAGTCTATACAAGTTCAACACATTTCTCAATAGATGCTAATCCACCTGGGCATTTTTGTAACAATCTGGATCTTCGTTCTGTAAGTCTTGCAACAGGCTGATGTTAAGCCCTGTATTTGTCTTTTTGAACAAAATGAAACTGGTGGAACCACCAGTTTTTTTTTTTTATTTCTTTTTCATGTTTCCGTTCTTCCAAAACAAATCTTGCTCAATGAATTGAAGAGATGTTTAAGAGATTTTACTTCAAATCTATAGGTGGTTGCTCAAGCCTGGTGCTGTCCGTAGCCCGCAGCCATAATACAGGAGACCACTGCTGGCACGAATTCCCAGCTCTGCTAATTCAATACACTTAGTGGTACAAACTTGTTTGTCCTTGGTATGTACCCATGATAGATGCTACTTAAGGCTAGTGTACAATTAATTGCAGCTTATTGCCAAGAGACAGACAAGTCTAGGTTTACATCAGTCAGCTTTCTGTGCTTTGCAAAGGGTTTTGCTATTTATGTATTTATTTATTTATTGCAAAGGGCTGCTTTTTAAAATTTGTAGTAGCTTCAGTATTTTTTTATAACATTGCTTATAAAGCAACTAAACTATAAAGCACTGTCATTTTATGAGTCAAATGACAATAATATAGTAGAAAGTTGCACGAGATTAAGTCACAAATGGGATCTTCATGGTTTCCATGCAAAGAAACCTTTTTTCCTATAGTGTGAGCAATGTGAGTGATATGTACCTGTTAGGTCACATTCTCAGGAAATGGAGAGTTTCTAAACTGCATGGAAACCCTGCCAATGTAACAACAACATTTTATTAACTTACATTTGCTGTTAACGTATATATATATATATATATATATATATATATATATATATATATATATATATATATATATATATATATATATTTACAAATGCTGTTTTCAGGCTTCATGCTGTTTTCTTTCTGACTCCTTCACATCTACAGAAATCAATTTATGCGGCATGTTACAGTAAAATAAATATACAAAAATAATAAAACCCCCACAGTGTTACTGTTACTTATATTTATACTTTATGTATTTGTCTGTCTGATCATCAAATAAATAAAATACTCAACAACCACAAGTGTTTCACTGTCTCCTTTAAGGAGGGTTGAGTTCTGAAATGAGAAAACCCACCCCTAACATGTAAGCTATCATGCATTTAAAACATTTTCATACAGACACGTAGCTACCGAACACAGTTACTTTTCAAGTTTGCATTAGAAAATTAACATTTAAGGTTTGAGAATGTTTTGCAACTGCATCAATTTCAGTTGGCCATGACAATTCCCATTTGAGTGCAGCATATCAGCTGTGATGCAGAGTTTGTATTACTAGTATATGTAATTTGGATGACAGAATTCACTAAATTAAGCACTAGAGCTTGAAGAAGATGGCATTACCGTCTGGTAAGGCCTGTCTCACGCCATTAAATTTCCCGACCTGAAGGTGAGGGCATTTAACATAATGAGAATGGGCTTACCAGACGGTAACGCACTCTTATGATGGTCCTATTGCTAATAGAAAATGGATACGTTTAAAAAAAAAATACATTTAAAGTTTTTCTGTTTATTTTTTTCATGATTGTATGCAGCAGTAGTTTTTGTTGCTAATGAATACCAATATTTTCCTCAATATTCCATGAGTAATGTGGTTTGCTCAGAATTCCATGTGTGCCCTGGTAGCCTTCAAGCTTCAATATCCCAGCTGTGGACTATGTCACGTCCTGGGTATTTCCAATGGCGTAAATAATAACTCAACACTTCTACTTGCATGGAGCTGTGCTTCAGTTCAGGTAACTCCTACACAAAAGCAAACATGGCTTGTGAACAGTTTGTAAAACATTTAAAGAATTTTTTTTTTTTTAATTAGGATTTGAGTATAAGTTCATGTATTTGTGTAAGTTTCAGTATTTGTTAGGTCCTAAAATGTATTCGCAAAATAAAAACATAAAAACATTTTTTATTAGTCTACATGTTTTAATGCTGATCGTGCTGTTTGTAACTTGTAATTTGTGCACATTGTGTTTCATGTTTATTCAAAGCCTCCTTCCTGGCTTTGTTAGAGAAGAGAGCACCGTCCGGTGTTGTTACTGCGGTTTGCTGAAATAACGTTGCTGAAAGTAATCAGACTGCATCCAGTTGTTTGATTTCTTCAACTTGTCATTCAAACCGGAGACTAGTTGCTATTGTGGTTACTCTATTGCGGCTGACAGCACACACTAACTTAATTTGCTATAGTACATTTAAATAGATAGATGGAACGTATATGACATTGAGGAAGCAGACAGTCTAAAAACTGACAGACAACATTCAAAGGGTGTGTTATGTACAAGAACATTTTCTTTCATCAAGCCGAAAATAGTTCAAATACATGAACACTGTATTTACGTATTTTCCAGGCAGATTGATTTGCAACAGTGATTATTTTGAACGATAGCATTCGAGGTCCTTTATCAGAGATTAAGGACCAATCGTATGCTTATTGGTGAATAAAGGCTTATTGTGTTTAAGTTTCAGTTCACTTTTAATAACTTTTACAATACTCAGAGATCAGGACATTGTTTCCATTTATTCTTAGATTCTGATCAGCAGAAACGCTGTCTGACTTCATGATTGTGGTGCGGCAGAAATATCCAAGATGATAAACAAGCTTTCAGTCATATCCAACATCTGCTTGGTCAGACCTACGATGATTTAGAAAAACATAGAAATGTAAGAAGCCCTCTCACTGCAGGTCCTTATTAGAAGATTGTGCCAAAAAGTCAGAACACGGGACATTAAAACAGACTGTATTTGTATAGACATATCTTTAATCAAATCAATTGAACATAAAAAGAATATTCAAGGGATAAAAGGTTGATTAGTATGTTTTTGGTCCAACCCATTTACTTTCCTAGGTTCACTTGGATATATCCACCCATTATGTGGTGAACCCCAGTCTGCTCAAAACAAATAGGTTGTGTTTTGTGCGCTGTTCTTACAAAATAACCACCAAAAATCCCTTCCAGACAAGGGGATGAACACGTGCAGGGGAGTTGACAATCAAGAGTTGGTACAAATACTGTTTTTCATACTGGGCATACCCAGCATATATTAAATATATACATTAACAGGAATTACATTCTTTAAGAAGTGCAGGCAATGACTTGACTTTATACATTTACAGTAAAGAGATTTTAAATTGACCATTGGCTTTGATTTGCTGTATTTTGGACTATGTAGTGTTATCTTAAAATAGTTCAAGATAAGTGCTAACTGTGGTCTGTAAAACCAGCTGTGTGTGTGTGTGTGTGTGTGTTTTTCTGAACCAGCTTTTAACCATTACTGACACAGACTTGCTGTGACTCTGTTTTGCTATCTGGTAATTTGATCGTTGTTTTCTATTTGAAAAACATCCAAATGAGCAGTTCAATACGGCCACAAACTCAAACCTAATGCTGTTAACAGGATTAATAAACAGTCAAAACAGCAGAAACGTTGAGGCATTTGAAGACTGGCGGTACATCCCGCTTAAACTAAATAGTTACATGTTGCAACTACTATATGATAAGCAAACTGGGTCAGTTACCTCAAAAAAGAAAGAAATACAAAAACGACATTTTAGGAACATTTTGCCAGCAATGCTCCTATACTATAAATGTATTAATACACATTTAAGCATGTGGGTTTTGTGACCCAAATAGTGAAATTGCAAAGTCTAAGTAGGTGTATATTGTCAGAGCCGTACTGTAAGAATCCATTTTCAGAAGAATTATATGAATAAAAAGAATCAGAATAGAACAGGACTAGGGGCAACACAGCTTATTCAAAAGATTTTCAATAAATCTGATGCAAAACTCGATTACCTAAACTCCTCTGACACACATTTAGACAATCAGAAGTTTCTATTGTTTCAAAGTTTTGTCAAGCTTTTTTCTCACTACATTGTCAAAAGCAATTTACTTTTTTCAGAAAGGAAGGATGCACCCAGTAAAGTTGCAAAACCAGAAATAAACCATGCATTTATTCAGTGGCTTGTAATTTATCTGAAGTTGTTTCTTAGTCTTTGTAATTTGAAGGATGCGTTCTTCCATTAAGTGCTACAAACAATTTAAGAGGAGAATCCGTCCCTATCTTGGAATCAATAAATAGATCATGGTCCTATCTTCCATCTCGCAAAAAATTTCAATGAGCATTTTGTTTATATAAATATAATAATTTACTACAAATGCAGAACTACTGGGTGTAAGAACTCCGGGTTTACCTAGTAAATCAAACAGAGAATGTCAAATATAGCTTTTATTAGTTCCTTTCTTAGTTTAATTGTTCATGTAAATCAAGTCATAAAAGATGTCAGTGCTACACCTGAGATGACATTGTACAACATGTGGGTTGTGTGGTTTATCTGGGTAACTTTGTGAAGGCCTGATTTCCCTGAGTGGCAGATCTAACTTCTAAGAATAATGACTAATACGAATCACATAGCTTTCCACATGAGGTCCCTTTCAACCTCTGCTAACCTCCACATTTGTTAAATGTGCGCATTTATGTAATTTTTTTTTTTATGTTACTGTAACAGGGTGCGTGTTACCTACGTGCAGGGGTACAACTAGTGTTTTCCATGGGGGGTTCAAGAGGTGATTTTGGGCCCCTGACGCAACAATGTTAGACAAAAAAAAGCATTATGTAAATATAAAACAGCACTACTCCATTATACTGACAGCAAAAAAAAAAAGCAAAATAAACTTTTTTTTTTTTTTTTACGATATATATCGGATTTAAGTTTTTATCAAACTAACTGTTTACAGTGTAATTCAGTTAGTCTGCAGTTCTTTACAGAGATTTGTTGTGCATACATCACTGGCATAGCCAGGAATTCTTTGCAACTGGGGCAAAAATACCAATAGAAACTTTGTATTTTTTAGACAGTGCTGAGCATAATTTCCTATTAAATCTGATTCCGTTTTTTTCCTATCTTACATAAATATATTTTGTCATCTTTATTTTTTCTCAAAACATACAGATTGAAAACTATAATCAATGGTTTAAATAAAGCATAACAGTTTTGTTTACTGTATTAAAGAGTGGCAGTGTCAAATAACTGACACCAATCTAGTTAGATATCATGACATCAATTAATTACACATTAATAAAATACACCCAACAATTTACCTTTTTGTAATAAAAAACAACA
Source organism: Acipenser ruthenus (assembly GCF_902713425.1). NCBI lineage: Eukaryota > Metazoa > Chordata > Actinopteri > Acipenseriformes > Acipenseridae > Acipenser > Acipenser ruthenus. Next base: position 31,405,788 of record NC_081190.1, on the reverse strand, counting down.
ATGTTTAGCTAACTGTTAACAGTAGTTGTGCCCCATACCATTAAAATCCAACACACGCATAAACTTCCAATACTTTAACTTACCTAAAGCCTCCCCAACTATGCATCCTAAATCATCAACTGTGAGAATATGGGCTGCCAGCTTTAATGCACTTATTTTACAGAGTTGTCAGCTTGCATCTGACTTAAATCTTGTGTCAAATAAAGTTTGCACATTTGAAAAGGGAGATGCATTTCTTACATGCTTCTCAGTTTTACTATGAGTTACCAGATCGCTGTGATGTGCTCGGAGTTCACATTTGCAATATCTGCACACTGCCTTTGCCTCATCGCCAGGTACACTCCTAATCCATTCTTGTAAACCTTTTTTCTTTTTCTTTCCATATTAGCCCACTTACCCAGTGGTATTTCTGTGGTTTATCACATTGATTAAAAAAAAACTGTTAACATATACTTTTCCCTCTCATTCTTTTTTGCTTGTTCAATACACACTACAGAAAACCATCAAAACTTGTATAACACATCTTGTTTATACCAACTAAGATATCAATAAGAATATCCCTCTCAATTGAAGGTACTGTACGATACTCCGTCCTTCCAACAGGTGAGCTAGATGAAGACATGTGTATAAAGTATGCATTAATTACATTGAATTTGAATTTATAAGCATTCAAGTGTTTTTACGGGGTGTTCTATGATGTGGTGATAACATGCAACAGTGTCAATAATGGTGTTAAGTGAGTCTTGTAGTATGCACTATTTTGTTTTTCATTGCTAAAGTTTCTTCAGAATTGTTAGAGTTAGCAAATAAAGAATGGTTTGCCCTATTGTTTCTTCAACAGTAAAATACCAATTCAAATTAATCACAAACATATTGTGTTTGATTTAAATACTGTATATTCAAGAATGCAAAGCCATTTTTAAAGACTTTTAAATGGCATTGGAAATGTCTTAAATTCAGTATTAGCCTTTGTTTTAGTTACATGTTCCATCATATAGATTTCCTCTGGGCTATATTGTGGTAAACTATACATTCACCATCTCTCTATGTATCTGTTTGTTGTATCAACTGTATAATGTAACAGGTGTTATCATAAACCATTGTTTGATAAACAAGATTTTAAATGTAAAACCTGCATTACTTATGTGTACCTGAAACTGATTTTAAAACCAGGTAATGAATGCAGTATTATAAAATCAGTTACACTTTGCTTGGCAAAACAATAATTAATTCTTTCACATTCACCACACCACTTAAAATAATTAATAGAATGACTAAAAACAACAAAATCTACTACTTTCGGAATAGACAACTTTGTAGGAATTGAATGTAGGCCTAATTAAGAATAAATGTCTGACACAGCAGCCGTAACCCTCTGGATAACTGTAATAGTAAGATGTCCAGAACCGAAGGTTAGGACACTTAAAAAAAATAAAGACAAGGTCAATTATCTACAGGTGATCACCAGGGATCCTAGGAATCCATTAGCTGCGGAATAACGCTGAAACACACTGAGTTTCTATGTTGTCAGATCATTTTTAGTTTTACACTTGAGGCCTTTTTTGTTTGTTTGGTAACCAAATCAATACACTTATCATATCTACTCATCAACACAGGCAATTTTGCTTTAAATTTACGCAAACATACTTGTTCAATAAAACGGCTTCTGGTGTACAGAGGTCAAGGTTGAACGAGGCACACTGACACATTCATGTTGAAACGTAGCTGCAGTTAACTTCAGTATCCGGTGCGTTGTTACTACTGAACAAGCTGTTTAAAGATGCCGCAAACAATAAAAATCACCCCTAAAGATCGGGTCATTGAGTTTGGCAATAGCCATCCAGGTAACAAAGACTAACTCGGAGATAAACTAGTACGAATACTATTTTTTTAAAATTATTATTATTACTACACAAGTATTTGTAATCTTTCAAGTAAAATGGTAAGTTTGTTTATATTATTTATTGATGGCAGCGGTGAGCTTGTAACTTCCTTAGAATTTAGAAGTGTACCAATAAATACTTCCTGTGTTAACTGTTATTCAGTAGTACTGTTTGTGTATCTTATAATGTGATGGGGGGGACTCAGTTTTAGCCTTTTATTTTAATTGCGGAATAATGCAGTTTTTTTTTTTAAATCAGAGAATTGTTTGGGTTTTTTTATTGCAGAAAACTAGGATCCCTGGTAATCACCACAGAGGGCTATAATAATGCAAGTATAAACTTTTTTGTTATATTTTGAACTTGATTGCAAAGTCTGTTAGCTTTAGAGAGCATCTACCTGTGGAATAATTAGTGCTTGATAAGCTGAAACTATCTGTGGGGTTTACAACTGAAAGTATTGAATAGTAATTCTAAATAACAAACAATCTATTTGTTGTATCAAATTACTTAGCTTTATTTACTTAGTAGTTTGTAAGTCGTGGATGATTTTAAACTATTCTTAGTAATATTTATTCATTTCTTTACATGATACAAGTTACAGTCATTAAAAAATTAAATTAAATTAAAAGAATATCCAGTAATGTCAACAGTGATATTATCCGACATTCCAAATCCATGACTACTGTCTACTGCTTGAGCTCCCTAATTGGGAAAATGTGTGACCCCACAACCTTTATAGGGTTCATATTTTGGTATGTTTTATATATGGTTTTTATTTATTTATTTTTTCTTCTTCTAATAATTACCCCTTCTGATGTTTACATTTGCTAATTTTATTTTCAGTAATATGATTAAATACTGTAACATGACTAAGATTGTCTTCCAGCTGTCGTAAAATGATACCAAGCTGCAAGTCTGTATGGACATACTATATAAAAGAACTAACTTTACAAATTACTGGGTACTTGTAGCCTTGTTTGTAACGTTGAACTATTATTTGTTTCCACTAGCAGCAATATCAATGCAGCTTGAACTGGGACTGTGACGGTGTCATTTTGGAATATGGACTAAGAGAATCTTCTCAGTCAATCTGATGGAGGAAGTTATAAATGAAAATCCAATTAAAATGAAAAGGATGTAGGCAGAAGGGATGGGTGTGAATTAATTATACAATCAGGGAACTATCATTCAAAAACCCAATACATAATTCAAAAACCCTATACATAATTCAGAAACCCAGTACATAATTCAAAAACCCAATACATATTAATTTGTGTAGTCCAGTGGCAGGTTGGCCTGTAGACTGTAGATGGAACCAGTTGCTAACCCAGTTTAATATTGTAACAAGATCAGATTGAGTTATGCCGACTGGTTAGCCAGACCTGGAAAGAGTTCCCACTCTGCCCTCTCTTCACACCTGAACATCAGATTGGTAAGGTTCAGGGTTAAGCTTTTCACTTCACCAGGTTACCCTGAAGAACTGTAGCAGAACCATTGGATGATCACACTTTCCCTGCAATGGCAACACAGTGGGTTTCCAACATATGCTGCACAGTGGCACTGACATGGTACCATGATACCTTAATGGATCAAGCCATGATGTCTTTGGTATGTCAAAATATGAAATCTATTCTAATGTTGCGGCTACTATAGCTTCCTATGTTCTATTGTTTGTACCAATTGTCTCTTTTTACCTGCATCCACCACTGTTTTAATAATTTTTTTAAACCCAACTATGTGTGTTTAGAGATGTAGTAATACTTATTATGATGCCACTATGATGCGTTTGTCCTTAATCAAGACTCTTCTGCTGCTGGATTCAATAAGCTGGTATGTATAATAGGCAAATCAAACATTACAATGCATCTTTAGCATAAGTGCTGCAGTTTAGTCATATTTTGTTTTTAAATATGCAATGATTTTCAAGTAGTATAAAGAGAAAAGCTGATGGTTCTGAGGGAATTCTTCTGTCACTCATACTGTAGATTAGTTTTGCACTTAGACAGCCCTCTTTTAAATCATCCTTGATGAGTTGCATATCTGTTTTTGCACACCAGCAAAACATAATCTCTTAGTCCATCTTTTCAGAATAGCTGTAGGTGGTTTTTTATAGTCATGGGTTAAAATTCTCACAGCTAATTACTCCAAATCGTAATCAATAGAATTACAAAACCAGAAATAAATAACTCAGACTTTTAATTTAGGGGTTTATAAGTCATCTTAATTTGTGTCTTTTTCATTTTAATATTATAATAGTGTTCTTTTCTTTCAGAAAAAATGGACTCTTTAGAGTAAATAGCTTTGCGAATCTAGCTCATATTGTCTATTTTCCAAGGTGTTTCAGAATGGCAATAAATATAATTTGTACAAGCTTGTACAGGGTTCCACTTCAAGAATTAATTTTGAATTTCCTAGGAAATTCTATCGATTTGAGATCTCTAACTCTTTTCTTTCTGATTTTCTGATTCTGCTTTATAAATGTTTCCATGACAACGAAATACCTTTTTGAATGATCAGTGCAATGGGTTCTAGTACCTTGAGAAAGCAACAATTGTTTTATTATTGCCAGAGGAATCTGCAATGCTTAGTCAGTGACTAAGTGCATTTTATTGTGATATCTAGGTAGCTTGACATGTTCTTATATCCTACATTCTAATGATAACAACTACAAGTATTGAAAATAATGTTCATTTACAATACATTAATCCTTTCAGTATTGAAAAGATAGGAAGGGTATCAGTACTTTTGGGCACCACTGTACTGCATATGCTGTATAAAGCAACCTACGCTTGTTTTATACTCTTATTTCTTGCATGTTGAACGTGATTAGCCAGATATGCCTCTTTGGAAAAAGTGTATATGATACTATTTCATAATAATTCTGAAACTGTCTACAGTCATTCTGCAATTTCAGTACCTCCATTTATAGTACTGTCATGAAAAAATAAGGATGTATCTCTTACAAACACGTCCACAAAATACAGCAGTTGAGGTTTTGGCTAACTTGGCTTGTGTTTTTGATGTAAGTTTGATCCGCTTTTATTGTGCCTGAAAAACACAAGCTAAGTTAGTAGAAACAATTGGGGCAACCTTGACACCCACCGCTTTTACAGTTGTGTCTATTTGCTTGGTGCTGGCCAAGGTTGCCCCAGTTTGTTTCTTCTAACTTGGCTTGTGTTTTTGATACAAGTTAGAAGAAACAATTGGGGCAACCTCGGCCCCCGTTGGTTTTACAGTTGTGCCTATTTGCTTTGTGCTCGACAAGGTTGCCCCAATGGTTTCTTAAAACTTGGCTTGTGTTTTTGATATCTCTACTTTAAATGGCTGGGCACTTTTGATAACTTGGTGTTTTTTCACATTTCCAATGTGTTTTTGTTTCAGATATCACTTCTTTTTTTACTTTAACACACACACACACATTATGGAAATAGCAAAATTGTTCAACCTATATTAAGGCAATGTATTGCTGTTTGGATAGGGTAAATGTAAGTAGTAGCCAAGTCTGTTGAAAGGGTTAAGATGTGAATCTGTGTAGCGTAGCGGTTATGTAGTTGGAGTGAAAGTATGACTAGTTAGGGTTCAAATCCTGCCTATATATGCATGTTAAAGTTATGTGTGCAAAAGTATGTATGTTCAATGAAAGTGTCATTAATATCAACTATATTTTTTCACGTTAAATGTGTTTTTACACATAAATAAAACACTTTTTTTTAAGTTTGCAATATAAACCCTGTGTGGGAATCGAACACAAGACATGCTTCCAACAACAAGTACCTCATTCACCCCATCGCCATCTCAATTGCCTCAGTTAATACACGGCTCAACGATATGGACAAACGAGTTGCTTCTCCATTACTTCAAGCCAGTATTTGCCACTTCAATCATGGCCACCATCTCTTCGGGTTCAGCACTTCCGGTCCCCACAGCTGACGTTCCGACCTATAACTGGGCATCAGCCGCCCTCAATGGTCCACAGCCTGAAATCAAGTCCAGCCACCACATATGGTTTCTACTTTTGATATTTGTGCAACATTGAGGGTTAGATTCTCAAAGTTATTTTCCAAGCTCATTTAATTTATTTTTTCTGAAATGGAACATTTTCCAGTACAGTTCTAATTTAGACTGCTTGCAAATACTAAGAAATGGCTGAGTTGTTGTTTCTGTGAAGTTTAATTTTTGGAAACAGGTTTCACACTGCTATTTTACTGGACTTTCCCATGCTGTACACTTCCAGTTTTCACTGCTACTGAACTAGATATTTTCATAATTTCAATTTTACCCCGGCAAAGCCGAATTTCACTCGCCACCCTGCCCCTCCTCGTTCAGCAGCACCAGCAATGCCTTGTCCGCAATAAACACTTGTTTAGATGGCCTTAGACAATCGCTACAGCACCATTGCAGTTCCTCCTTTAGCCTCTCATGTGCCAATCTCTGCCCCCTCCTTCATTACATCTTCTGTTTCAGCGGCTCCATTGCTCGCTCCAGCCCCGCCCCCATCTATCAGCATTCCAGAGTACAACCTGATTACAGCATCTGCTTCAGGCTCCCAATCAGCAGCCACCATCCAACATCACACCCTCTCGCCGTTGATCCAAAGGCAAGTAATAGAAGAAAGCCAAGTTCCACACATGAGACACACATACGCTCTGCACCGCCTCGCGGTCACAGATACACATACGCTCTGCACCGCCCAGCAGTCATAGACCCACACAAGCTCTGCACCGCCCACATTCTCAATGCGTCTTCTCGCTCTCGCCTCAACGGCAAAAACCTGGATTCTCACGTAAAAATATCTTTCAGAAGCAAGAAACCCTCCTCCAGAGCTTCCAACGCTCCAGCTTTCCTCCAATACTCGGATCATAGCAGCCATTTCTGCAGTCAAGGCTGACGCTAATTCCCATTTAATATGTCTGCTCATTCTCTCAAATACTACAAGCATTAATACATGGTGAGAGATGTGGTACGAGACTGGAAATCTGTCTTGATTATGAGTTAAGAAGTTACTATTAGGATATTGACTGGAGTTGTGAAACTGCTCTGAATGTGAGTTCACCTTTTTCCATTCCAAGCAGACATGATAGTAGCAAACCACTGATCGATCCTGTACTAACTAACATATAGGATGGTCGGCATCTTATCTCTCTAGACATCAGAAGATTCCCCAGTTCCACCATCTCATATTCAACTAAACCCATCGCTCTCCAATCTACTCTCATCTGCAAGAGAATACATGTCATCAGTCCTCTCTCCATCTACCAGGTCCTCCTACGCTACAGGTTGGTCGTCATTCTCTTCATTCTGCACCCAGAACCGAATATTCCCTACCCCATTTAATGAAAATTGGATTGTCGCTTCCATTGTCCACGCACAAGACATTCTTCATCTTTCGCCAGCATCCATATAATCCTACATCTCAGGTATCCAATTTCATTATCGTAGCTTGTCCATCCCCTCGCCGACACGTCTTTCCATCCCCGCAGTGCGCCTCACACTCAGAGAAATTTCCAAGAGCCTTCCCCCATCTTCTCCATCCAGACTACCCGATCTACAGACATCCTTTTCCAATTTATTTCAATTTTGCGCTCAGGATGTTTCAACCCATTTGATGACCTGGTGATGGAAGCTATCCAAGTAGTGCAGAATTCACAGTAACATCACTATCCAGTTTCCATTCGTTCTTGTGATCTTTCAATAATTCTTGATAATCATGTCATTCTGTCCCTTCACTCATCCAAGACTGACTAGCTTCATCAAGGACAAGTTATTCAATTATCCAAGATCAACTCCCATCTCTGATCTTACGCGTCCTTGTCCAAGTTCCTATCTGTCAAAAAACCATTCAGTCCCCAAGATCCCGTTTATCGATTGTTCCCGTAATGCCATTACACTAGTTCACAACTCTACTTTCTTCTCTTATCTCCAAAGCAGGTTTCTCTCCCCTGCACTCATTTAGGATCAGTGCAGCCTCATCAGCAGCAAAAGCCAACGTTAATCATCACCTTATAAAAACTGTGGGTCGCTGGTCATCAGCAGCAGTCCACTCCTACATCTGTTCTCTTCCTGCTGACATCTCAGCAGCGCACCAATCGATTGCTAGTATGCCCGGAGTTGGGACACCCTTTCCTCCTAACAGAGGGTTTTTTTCCTCTCCACCGAGCGGAGGGTTTCACATAGCCCGTTTTACTAACCATCTCTCTCTTTGTCCTCGTTTGTCCCTCTTCACTGTTTTATGTTGCGCATTGGCACAAAGTCTTTTGTTTGTCTTCACAGGTGTGGTTCCGGCTCCATCCTTTTGAGGGGTTAATGAGTCTCACTTCCCCGGCCTCGAGTCAGCCGCAGCTACTCATTCCTTCATTTAAAAAGGCTCGACAAGGTTTCCCCAATGGTTTCTTAAAAGGCCTTGCTGCAGGGAGTATGAGGGGACCACCAGCCACGCTGTTCTTTCGAGGCTCATGTGCTATTTTCTTGTCTCACCCAGAGACCGTATTGTTTCTCTCCCACTGTACCAGTAAGAGCTGTAGTCATCTACAATCCTTAAATACTAAAATTCAAATACTAACAAACTCTATCTTTCAGATACCCCTGCAGGCGCACTCTAGTGCCTGGCCTTGGAGAACTCACCTCACCTCTTTGAGGGCAGCTCCTGGAGACAGGGATTCTCTTTCCTTCCTTCTTTACAGGTTATGAACCCTTTCGTCCTCTGGGGGCATGGCCTGGTCCACAAGGCAGTGCCTCCAGGATTCTCCGCAGAGTCAGAGGATTTTTCAGGGGGTCCTGGGGGCCCATGGGGCAGACCTCTGCAGTACGAGGTTCTTGCGGTATAAGGTCCTTTGCCCTGGCCCGCAGGCCACTAACAGCTCAAACAGCTCAAATCTTCCCTAGCCAACAGGCCACTAACACTAAGCCTCTAAATACTAACCTATATTCTTCATGCAGCCCTAGCTCCCGCCCGTGAACTGTATGACAGGTATTGACTTTATTTCTAAATTTCACCTAAGAGCGTTGGGAACTAGAAATTAAAAGTGAAATGGTACTTTTGGCTGATTTATTTTTGCTGCGCCAATACCCTGAAAAAACGTAAACTATCCTTGATGTATAGAGAGTCTCTGGCAGTTCTCGCTGATAACTTTATATTTGTTATTAATAGTGTTCATCATTTTTGCTCCTACTTATTATCCCCTATACTGAGAACTTTTGATTGACACCACCAGTAACACCTTGTTGAACTCAATCTTAATGTCAGACTGCTCTGAAAACCAACTCAGAAAGCTAACTCTTTGATCATTTTATACTATAATTGGTTAAAGACAGAAAACAGGCTTTGTTGTAGATATGTGGAAGAAGGGTATACAGAAGGACATGTTTATTTGTTTTCCCATACTTTGAACAACCCTCTATCAAGTATTCAGACTTTATTGGAACAATACAATACTAACTAGATGGTACGCAAGAGCTCAGATACTCCCACAAGGGATTTTCCAGTTTGACATTGTGAATTACTTTACATCAATGTCCAGTCATATTTCATTTAAGCAATGTAAGAACAATGTTTCTGAGCAAGACTGTGCTGATACAAATGCAGGTGGAATGTGCCCAAAGAAGCACATTCTACATTTCTCTGCCTGGTCCTACTACCCAATATAGCTCCAATTACTGTGCTTCACTGGGTTATCCTTTTAGTGCTCTGAATTATTTATACGCTTTAGCACATAGCTAGGATATTTAACAGGGATACATTTTAAAAAGTAAGCGCATCAGAATCAAAACACTATGACATACATTTTGGCAGCTACCACTGGAAATAATGACTGTATAAAACACCTGTGAATATAGTGTATATTTGTAAGGTTAAAATCAGAATGCTGTAGGAAAGTGAATATCAATAAAGCAAGCGGCGTCTACCGTGGTTTGTTTATTTTATTGTTTGTGTATTAGTATTATTGCTCAATAGTAGTAATTTATATGCTGGTGCTCTCCAGCTCACTGTAACATGTCACTACACGTCTTTGTGTATTCAAAGTTGAACAATAAAAGGTCAGCTTTAAACTTACTACTCTCTGTCTTTCATACTTGCTGACAGCACAAGCAACTCATTTGGGATGACTGTGAGAAGCTCTCACTTTCAGAGACTTGTTTATTTATACAATTGAAAGTATCAGAATAAAATTACTAAGCTCTTTCCTAGATGATAAATCTACTGATAAAAGTACTGTTTGTGGTCCCCTTGAGTCACCCCTCACAAATAAAAAAAAAAAAAAAAGATTTTCATAAATTATTAATATCTTAACTGACTCTCAAGGCAACCTAACATTTTCCAAAAACAACAAAAATGCAGACCCATGTTTTTACACACATCAACTCCAAACTAAGAGAGGATATGCCGGTACTTTTTAAAATTAGACAAATCCAAGGCAGAAATTTCTCTTCATACCAGTGTACACTCTATTGGAGTTGGGGAATATTACCATTAAATGCTTTACTATCTTCAGCCCAGCATCAGTGCTAACATTGATATAAAAAAAAAAAACAGTTAATGCTGATAAAGATTATTGAAATGTTATTGAACAGCTGTTCTGCTAGCTGCAACAGTTGGATAGAGCACTAACCTTTAGTTAGATTCAATCAAATCAAACCATTCACTGTATAACAATAAATTACATATCTGTGGAGTTGAGAGTCAGTGAAGCACTGATTTCTTGTGAACACCAGCAAAAGTAAAGCATGGACACTAGAAATGGTATTGGCTAAAGTCTACAGGAGCTTAGAGCAAACAGACAAACAAACAAACAAACAAAAAAATGTGTGCATTTATGGGTTAATTTGCTTGATGGCTGCTTAAACCATTTCCAGTTTTTTCTTCCTCAGTCAACTGCAAAACTAGGCACTATTGCAGCTGTAATCCACCTTTATTGAGCCGTTCAGTAGGACTATCCTGGGTAGATAATTAAAAGTGACTGCTGGATTATATTAAGCTGTGAGCTGCACCTTGCCTCGAGTACCTGGGGTGTGTATTATTGCACACCCTGTTGTGGGTTATTGCTTACATAATTTACAGTGAGTTGCATATGGTCAAATATACTGTATATATGTTTTCTTTTAGCCTAGAACATCATCTGTTTAATAATCACCATTATTTACAGAGGACATCCCATACAGCCAAAATGACAAGGGAGAATGAAGCATTCTGGATAGTGTATATTGTTTTTATCATGTTACGTATTCAAAGAAGATATTGACAGGTAAACACAAATTAGAAGATAAAAGAAGAAAAAAAAACTGCTGACCCATTTGGATACACTATCCAACTCTTTATTTAAAATAAATTGAAGTTTGGTGGTAAATACAATAAATACAAATGAACAGACCCTGATTAGCATTAATCTTGGTCTGCCTTACCCAAGGTAACATTTGTGAGGTCTGTGAAATCCAGCAGGCATATATAACATTTGGCAACAATCTAACTAAATTGAATATTACCGTAAGAAACGCATTGTTCAATTCTAAAGCCAAACTATGCAACATTAGCCGAATGTACAGTAACACAGTTAAAATTTGTAGAGTTAATATTATATAGTCTCTTCAAGAAAGATAAACTTTGTAGGCTTAAACCTTGAGAGTCGACAACTGTGGTTTTATACAATTTTAAAATACATTTGCTTAGTCTCTGAAGAAATATTGGGCCATATTTTCAAAGCGTTTACTCCACTTTAATTAACTCCTATTTTTTTAAGCGGTAAAACACCTGTTCGTTTTATTCGTATTTCAAGTCCTCTTAAGCACTCTCAATGCATTTTGATTTTCATTTTGTAACATTAACATGAAAATACGTCCCATTATATTAAAGAAGCCATGTCAGTCGCACCTATTAGAACCCCTGCTTTCTATGCTGGATAAGTTCCTGTTCGATTACCACATGCTCTGTTTGATTAAATAGTTAAATATTTACTAGAGGAGACAGGAGCGATTTACTAATGAAATCAGAGGAAATGTCAAAGTTGAACTAAACAGTGAACGGGGGAGTTAAAGGAAGCTCTATTAAGATCTGCCAATGCTTAGATGAATACAAATACACACCATGCAGTGATTAGGCAGCAGGAAGCAGAAGAAACTTTTCATCAATAGTGCTATCTTAAAAATATCTGTATATTCAAAATCAATGTATAAAATACAAGAAAGTAACCAAAGATCTTCAACAAAGGAAAACGGGGCAGTGATAATAGTGCAATATTATTAATAGTATTAAGTGAAAATTGATTTTATACCAAGATAATAGATTGTCCATACATGATTAACTTGAGCATCATCCTCAAAACACTGTTGAAAGCACCTTTCTGCTGATATTACTACACACTGAATTGTAAAGATTATACTGAAAATAAACTTAGGTTTTTGTTTTATTGGGCTACATTTGTAGTGTATTTCCTTGCAGCTAGAATGGACAATATTCCCTAAACCATATATTCCAGTTTAAAATCAAATTAATTCTATAATAACAAATGGAACAGACTGTCTTCTCCACAGTCTGAGGCACAGTTCTCACTAGCGTCTAAAAACATCAAAAATGTTCTTTAATCTTAAAACTATTCATATATATATATATATATATATATATATATATATATATATATATATATATATGAGCATGGGGTAAAACAGTTTTACTTAGCAACAATGACAGGCAGTCCACACAGCCATTCAGGGTGGGTTTCCAAATGATGTCATCACTGAGATGTGAGCTTAGAGCCTGAGCTTGAAAGTCAGGCAGTCAGCTAACATCTTCTGGGAAATTGTGGAATGTTTTGATGGTGGAAATGGCAAGATCAGCTACAGTGTTAGAAGGGGAGTATGTATATTTATTTACATAGAAAATGTTGCTGTATGCTTGCAAATGGTAGGTATGTGGTTTATTGTTGCTGTTTTATTTATTTATTTATTTTTTGTTACAAAAATAAAAAAAAGGCTTAACACTTGTTATTTCAAGTGCAGTAATGCAGCCACAAACAAGCAGTGCCTTGTGCCTTCTCCACCCTTCAGCTCTGGCTCTTGTTCAAGCATTTCCCAAAGTACTATGCAAACAAATATTTATTCTGTGGTCTCAGACACTACCTCATTTATGTTTGTCCAAATTTTTTGTCATCTCTATAAATACTGTAATTTATTCCATTAATATCTTCATGTACCTGCTGCTGGAAAATAAACAGAAAAACTCCTCTGAAGATGTTTTTTTTTGTTTGTTTTACTTTAAAGCATACAAATAGTATACCGTTAAGAGTATTAAAGAAAAATACACTTACTTGGGAGCCATTTTGTTCTCATAATAAAGGGTTTGTTAACTTTATTACAGGTCCCCCTTTTTTAAGTTAATTGATGATAAGCACATTTTTCAGATACAATGCTAGAGATAAACTGCTGTATATTGCAGGTAGACCACTGAAGTGATTAGGTCTCTGTGAAACATCTGTATGAGTCTAACATACAAGCAAAGAACCCAACAATCTTGAAAAGGAGAAAAGGAGGTTCCACAGATAATATTGCTAATTAGAGGAAGAACATATTTTACAAATAAATGACAAAGTAAAATTACACTCGCTCTTCATATAAATACGTGCTCCAACAAGCACTGGGGCAGAATAATACAAGCAGAAAGACTGTGGATGGTGAATTTGTTAGCTTTTTATCTATCTGGACTGTCTCCTTTTCAAATTCTTGCAAGATGTGAATGAGCAATGTGTGCTGTGATATTCGTATCAGTGAACAAACTGTTGCATAAACATCATGTGTGTTCATACAATAAAAAATGAATATCCCATCCAGTTATTTCGTGGGGTAGAAATGGGCAATAGATCAGTTGTGCATCCCGTGGCTAGCCTGGAAAAACATGTGGAAACACAACGTTATTATTCAATTCATTTTAATTTAAAGTTAAAATTGCTAGGGTTTACAAATACAAAAAAATTATGTTACCATTGTGTCATTCGTGTTAATTAATCATGGCCAATTTTTATTACATCCTTGAAACGTACACTATTGTTAAAACGTTTAGGCCCACCAAGATTCATAGCTCTATGCCTCACTCTTGAAGACCAAATATAACATGTATATTCAAGGACAGAGACTGTGGCACTTCATCGATAATTTTTAAAGGGAATCAAGAACCAAGTGATTTAAGGACAGTCACTCTCAAGTTTATTATTTCTCATTAATTTAAAAACAGCAGAACATTACACTGTAGCACTTCTTTGAAAACAGGCCCCAGTGTCTTTAAACCTGACAGTTCTGTAAAACAAAAGTAAAGGCCCCTGGCAGCATTTCCGCTGTCAGCTGGGAAGCGGACAGGATTGCCAGCCATGGGCCCCTTAAGGCTTCTGTTCTTGGCCCCGGACTTTGAGCGGGACTGCTGGGTTTTTAAGGGGGGAGGTGGCCATTAAGGCCATGTGTGCTGCACAGAAGGGGGGGCATGTGTGAAGGGATACTCCCCGCCCCTGTGCATATTATGATTTGTACTTTGTTTTGTTGTATTATTATATATTGTTTGGCAGGAGGAGCGAGGTGCTGTCCGACATTATCTGTTATTGTTTAGAATTACCTTGTGAGAATGCTTGACTGATTAGCTACTAAGTATATAATTAGCTGACAGTCACGCATCTTATTAAACCCGTGCAAAATGTGACTGAGGGATAATAAGATCATTGTTAAGACCTGCAGCTTTGGCTGCACGGGTGGAGTGTCTAAGAGTAGAGAATGGGAGTAGGTAACAAAATAATTAAATAACAATTGCTACGCGTGCTGGGTCAAAAACAGCATAATACTTGTTTCATTTGTTGTTTGTTTGTTTGTTTGGCCAACATGTCCTTTTGCTTTGGGTTTTGTTTCAATCTTTATTTTGTTTAATAAAACACTAGCGCTGTAGTGACTCAGTTTCATCCCGAAAAATCCTGTGTGTTGTGGTTTCATTTCCTGGCCTGACGTCACCGCACCAGCCATCCTTTCACAGGCTGCTTTCACATCTGTTTTGCTAGTGAACTGCACACATTAATTAGTTTTAAAATTGCAAATCATGTTTTCTTCCTTAATACAAAAATAATGCTAATGCCAATTTGGAGTAAATAGCTTTGAGAATCACATTGTATCTAATTACAGACCATGACCATGAGATACAGTATCCTCTACTTCTTTCTCAATTCTGTCTCCCATTTCTGTGCAGACCTTCTAGATGGTACAGCTTGAGACTACTTCTGGGTTTCCAATTGCAGACTGCTGACACCTGTTAAGAGATTCAGTAGGACTGTACATGTGAGTTGTCTTACACTGTACCCAGCGCTCCAGATAAAGTTTTGGGTCATTGAATAATTTACTCTCCAATTTAAACACTGTGTGCACACAATTTATTTTGGGTGAGTAAAATGCAACATTACCTTGAGTACTTCCAATAAATACGGTACATGCTTCAATGTTATGGGGTATGCATTAACTACAGCCTTACATTTTACTGTGTTCTGTTAAACTCCTGAACAAAAACTTAGTCAAAGGAGGATACCGACAACATATGGGAGATACTGAAATTGAAGAAGGAATCTATGAAAAAGATCTAGGAGTTTATGTGACTTTATCTATACCATGTGGGGAAGCTATAAAACAGGCCAACAAGATGCTCAGATATATAGTGAAAAGTGTTGAATTTAAATCAAGGGAAGTAATGTTAAAACTTTACAATGCATCAGTAAGACCTCATCTAGTATATTGTGTTCAGTTCTGGTCACCTCGCTACAAAAAGGATATTGCTGCTGTAGAAAGAGTGCAAAGAAAAGCGAAAGGTATTAACAATGTTAACCCAGGGGACTTTTTCGACCTGAAAAAAGGACCAGGGGTCACAAATGGTGATTAGATAAAGGGGCATTCAGAACAGAAAATAGGAGGTTCTTTTTTACACAGAGAATTGTGGGAGTCTGGAACCAGCTCCTGCAGTAATGTTGTTGAAGCTGACACCCTGGGATCCTTCAAAAAGCTGTTTGACAAGATTCTGGGATCAATAAGCTGCTAACAACCAAACAAGCAAGATGGGCCGAATGGCCTCCTCTCGTTTGTAACCTTTCTTATGTTCTTATTTTCTAATATTACATTCCTTATTCATCGTTTGCTATAGCACTTTAAAGCATCCGGGTCTCTCCAAACACAGAATATTCTATTTATTAGATAGATTTATCTTCCAAAAATGTGCTTGACAGGTAGGTAACTTGGTCGGTTAGGTTGAGGGGAATGCCTCTGAGAAATCCTGAAGATCAAGAAGCGAGTTGCTTATTTACCAGTATCAAACACGCATTGCAAGTCCATACTTTCAAAAATATATATATACAAAACCCGGACTTATTGGTCACGTGTTTCTGGCAATTCCCAGGCAAGCTGAAATTAGCTGTCCCAGTATGTGTATGATTCATTCTCTAGCTACTGCCTGCAGTATATTATCAATTGACCATTGAGATGCCGGGAACCAACGAAGTACAAGAAGTTTGATAACATGCATACTCAAGCTGTGCAGCTAAATTGCTATGCATATTATTTACACTAAATGTAAATATCATACGTAATTCATATTTTTGCAATGCATAAAACACACAGTACGCAGCTTACCTCGAACACTGACTGTACCGACACTTTCTTCTGTCAGTAGTTTGTAAGTAATTTAAGCCCCTTTCACACTGGCATACTCTACCCGGGTCGCGACCTGGTGTCATGCGTTTTGTCAAGTGTTTTCCCACTGCTTTTTGAAGAAGCAGGGTCGCCCTGGCTGAAGCAAGTACAAAATGAGTGTGTGTAATGCCCCGGAAGCAGCAACATTCACATGACCACCCATTCATCTGTTCAGGATTTCAAGATGGCGTGCTTGGCAGGTGCTTCCATCCAAGCTTCTATGGACTGAATCGTCGGCCCAAATGTTGATTAGAGCAAATGTTTCTTCATTGCTCCACACTATCCATGCAACAATCTGGCTCATGGTGTCACTCAATCAACAAAACGGTAATTAAACAGAAACAGCTCTTGTGGAAGTGAAACCTTCACACAGACAAAGTAGCTGTTTGTTTCTTCCTCCACTTACAAGCGCCCATCATGCATTTTGTCTTGCTCAACCCGGGTCAAAGCGTGTCGACCCACATCCTGAGGTGGGTCACACTACACAGGATTGTGACCTGGGTAGCCAGTGTGAAAGGGGCTTTAGATACAGGGTTGGATTAAAGCATGGCTGTATCTAAAAACATTTAGCACCTCGCTAAGTTAACACTATTTATTTAAAACAAACTTCAAAATAAAAAAATCTTGAGGAGGTTAAGTGTTGTTTGTTATTTCTGTAACATTGGCAGTTTGATTTCTCTTTTAAATATTATTTGTGAATATGGCCTTTTTAATAGTGTATTTAGCATGTTTGTGTAAATGGACTGTCTATCACAAGACCATGGTCCCATAACATACTACTCAATAGAATATTTAAATAAACCCATCAGGTTGAATCTGTGCCATCCTGGCAGCCCAAGGTGGCCCTACACCCTATTGATATTATGGCTTGTGATTCTATTTCTCTGTCAAATGTGAGGTTTTGTAAGACGACCCAGAAAAGTAAACACAGCATTTAAAGACCACCATTTTTAATTGAATACCTTTAATTCATAGGAGGCTGTGTGGTCCAGTGGTTAAAGATAAGGACTTGTAACCAGGAGGTCCCCGGTTCAAATCCCACCTTAGCCACTGACTCATTGTATGACCCTGAGTAAGTCACTTGTGCTCCGTCTTTCAGGTGAGACGTAATTGTAAGTGACTCTGCAGCTGATGCATAGTTTACACACCCTAGTCTCTGTAAGTCACCTTGGATAAAGGCGTCTGCTAAATAAATAAATAAATAATAATAATTTAATTTAGTTCCACTGTGCAAAAAGAACAAGCCTTAATTATCAGCTATTACAATTATAAAACTAAAATTACTTTTACATTTAAGTTAATGACCTAGTGGCTGTACTCCAGATATTTCTTTCCTTTGATTACTCAATACCCGGCACCGGTTTGTCTTGGTTTTTAAGAACTGCCTCATGAAAGTGTGGAACCTTTGCAGTGCTGCAACAAGTAACAAGCATTTACTCCAGTCTTTAATCTTCTTTTTTTCTGACAGAAGAATATTCTATTTTAATGTTATGAAACTGATAAACAACCTCTGAATGTGCATTATATTGTGTTTCTTATCTGTTTATCATCTCGTATTACCGTTTCATCACTGTGACAGAAAGACAATGATTCTTGGTGGTAAATCTCCCTCTCGACCTGTGAGGGCGCTAAGTAACGGGGACAGAGTGCTCTGGACTACTTGGCCTGACACTTCGTTCCGAGGGGTAAAAGGAAGTCGGTCATTTAGAGAAGAGACGGAGCTTCGGTACACTAACTCATTCACCTGGAGGGGAAATGATGTGGCAGCTGCAGATCATAAAAAGCAGCTGCAATCGTTTACCAAGGGGTCATGAGTGACGGTATAAATAGGGGTCGAAGCGATGTTATCTGTTCCTTCGTTTTGGTTATTATAGTGACCTGGAAGGACCTGTGTTTGTTGTGGAGATGATCGTGAGTGTCTATTTGTTACTTGAATCACTGGACAGCTAACACGTTCCGTAGCTGTCGCCAGAGGCCAGCACAAACCTGGAACAGCACTTCACTTGTTTCACAGTAACTTGTATTGTACCACAATCACTAATTCAAGCACTAAAGGGACTTGTGTATGTGTTTTGTGTTTAATGTGGGGATACAGTAACGGGACTATTATTTCGGGACCAGCTTGGGGATTATAAACGTAAGTAATACACGCCACTGTATTACTTACCAGCATTATTATTTACTGTTTGTTTCGCCGTCAGGCACTGGACAAAACAAATAAAAACAAACCTTTTCACCTGGATTACAATTGTCTGTCTGTTCTTTAATTACCTGCACACTGTCAACCACTTTGCCACAAGCACTCATGGATATTCGTCAAGTTTAATGAAGTCACCATCACACAGTGTTTTAATTTTGGAACTGAGCAGGCCTTAGTAAAGTGGAATTTCTGCACCACAGCATGTTGGATATAATCAGACAATCAGCTCCAAAAATCTAGCCTTCAACAGTTCATGTAAGCAAAGGTAACTTAAATTGGTCACCATGATCTCTATATAGAATAGCTGATAACAGGAGCCTATGCATAGTTTTACTTAAAGGTGTACGAGATGTTCCATTCAATATCTCATCAGTTAGATTTTTCTTTTTTTTTTAAATTATTATTCTAATATATCAGATTCTACCGAATTGCCATACAAGATGTTTATCTTGCTAATTTAGAGGTAATTTACATACTTTTTACATACAATTCAGTTTTGCTTTAAACTTACCAAGCTATAGTTTTTTTTTTCTTTTTCATTTACTAGGTACTGTAATGTTTAATGAAACTAGGTTCTGCATTACATGATGATCTACATTTTTCACCCCGTTTGTATTGGTTGTGCTATACAAAGTAAGAATATGACATATCTATGTGTCTGTCAAGATTACAACAGTTTTTAGCCTGCATACTTTTAGTCTTGTTCTTAATGAAAGTTTGTCAGATCCTATTTCTTTTTTGTATGTCTGTTCTCCAGAAACATGTTTTCACTGTAACCAGTCTCCTGTCTGTATGTTGTTTTTATATATTGTTCCATTTCTTTGTTAATTGAAAACAAACACAATATTGAATCAATTATAAAGCTCAAATTGCCTTTTTGGTCTTATACTCACTGTTGTGTATATAGCAAACATGTAAGTAAATATGTATTTTGGAACTTAGAAACATAGTCCTATTAACAAAGTTTTAAAGTCTATATTGACGGATTTTATAAAGATTTGAAGCATATAACTATTCTAGAATGTTTTTAAATAAGCCAGTTTTTGCACGTTTGTTTTGGCTTACACTGTGCTTTAGAACGATTACCCATGCCTTTTACATTCCTTTACCATACTTCTCTATGATTTACCATGCTTGCCTGTACATGCTTTTAATATGCTTTATAAGGCTTTGTTATGCTTTTCCCACGATATACCACATTCAACTTTTAAAAGGGTTAAAGACCAAATTGGTAATGGTACAAAAATACTACACTATTTTAACTTTCGTCTTGTTCCTGTTCTTTGATGTTATGCAATTTTCACCCAATGTTTACATCCTGGCAGCGTCTAACATATTCATGTTTTAGTCTTTGATGAAGGTATTTGGAACTGTGACAGGACAGCGTCACTGGCAAGAGTGTTGTTTACCAGGAAGGGAGACTCAGACACAAAAGTTGCAGTTTCAGCGCTAATGCGCACGTTTAATGAGCAAATAAAAATAACTAAACATTATACAAAACACATTAACAAAATAAACTGCATGAGGGCCGAAACAAAAGGACTACAAAAACACTCACGGAGACGTAAACAAACAAACAAGACGTAACAGCACGGAACACGAAAAACATCTTCACCTTCACCACCGTCAACTCTAAACATCACTAACTAACACCCATGATCCCCCTATTTAGACACCTGTGGCTTTTATTCAATTCATGGCTCCACCCACGTTTTTTGACAGTGAGAAATTTAACCCCCTCCCTGCCAACCCAGTATTCCCCACACCAAGACATAAACATGTGCACTGGTAGGGCTTTCATCCTGCCACACTGCCACAGGAACATACCTGTGTTCTGTACTGTATCACAGTGGTGTGCCTTCTCCTAACTTCCTTACAACAACATTCCCCTTTTTTCTAAAATGTGCATTTTAAACAATTTAGATTTTAGCCAATTCCATTATAAGAAACTTAAAGCTTTCAAATGAGGCTCAACAAGTCTCTCCTTTCCTGATTCAAACCATTATGTTACTCTGTTAGAAATATCTCTAAATCCCTGTCTGAAACCTTAAACTATGCATTTAATTAGATGGCTTTTCAAGTTGTTAAAAAAAACCCCCAAAAAAACACTTCAGTTGGTACGTTGCATGTATATTTGTTCTCACTATTCTTGTTGGCTCAGGAATTTTGTACCACTCTTTTTGTCAAAAATAGGGTTGTCAAGTTTAAACATGCACTTGCTTCAGTTTTGTTTACTACCATAAAACATTTAGTCATTGACAAGCATTTAAACTAAACTCTTTGTCGTTAGTCACTAAATTATTCAGTATGTCCTTCATTTGATTTGTTGTTGCCTAATGTGTTTGTTTTAGTATATTCTGTATTAATTAGTAAGTGAGCAATATATTAGCATAATTTCTACAACATGTGTTTCTATCGAACTGCATATATGAGACCATATAGCGAATGGAAGGGCACAACAGGAGATATTTTCTTAGCTACAACCACTTTCAAAACGTGGGTAGGGTTATTTCAACCAAATGCAATGGAACAATAACAATCACCTTTTATGTTTATGCTTCTGTACCATGTGGGAAAATAATATAATATACTGGTACAATATTAAACTTTATTTGGGTTTTATTTGTGTTTCTGAGAACAGAAATGTGTGAAAAGCGATAAAAATGAAGCAGTTCCTTCTTGGCTTGTCCTAACCATCCTGACCCTTTTACACATAGACATTGAAACGTGGGTTCTGAATATCGTTCGGTGCCACTTTGTGTAAGTTTAGCTTTTAAAAAGGTTCATACTATAATGAAATACAGGCATGACCTTGAATATGTCATTATGTTTTGATTTCAGATAAGGTCTATGCAAAAGTTGAATACTAGCCTACAGCAAGTCACCTTTAAATATTTCAACTAAAACAGACTGCTCATGGGAGTCCCTGTAGCGCTTGTGCAGAATGGCTGTTTATTTAGTTGCTTTTGACGTTACAGCTGACCTGTTCAGTGAATATAAAAACCTTTCCAATTAAAGAAAGCAGTGTCACTCCCATAAGACTAAGTGAGCTAGATCAGTACATTTGTGAAACCACAACTTCCATATGACTCTTTTTTGGCAAAAAAGTTAATGTTAGTAGCCTGGATTTAGTAGAGTGCTAAATTTCAATATTTCAATATCACAGTACTTTACTTAAGGTGTCTGTAGCCTGGGACTTTAGCCTAATTATACTGATTTAC
Source organism: Acipenser ruthenus (assembly GCF_902713425.1). Classification (NCBI taxonomy): domain Eukaryota; kingdom Metazoa; phylum Chordata; class Actinopteri; order Acipenseriformes; family Acipenseridae; genus Acipenser; species Acipenser ruthenus. The sequence continues at coordinate 31,383,796 of NC_081190.1, read as the reverse complement.
AATACCAGTAACCTTTTACTCCCTCAAGTAATTCTACTTATCGATTAATTAATGCACAATCACTCCTCGTTGCCATTGTATGAGTACAAATACGAGAAACCAAGCAGTACCTCGGCCGGGGACTGACAGGGAATGCTGGGGTTAGGGTGTATAATCTAGTGACCACTGCATTGTGAAAACAAGGATGGGTTTCACAGTAGGTATGGAGGTTGTCAACTGATCTTCAGTCCTCCGTGTGTAAGTGGGTTTCAGTGGTGTGGTGTTATTCAGTGGTGTTATAAAGCACGTCAAATTGATGAAAATGGCAAGAATCAAGGATACTACCCCTAAGAAAAATGAGGAAATTAAATGCATTGATTGGTCCTTTAAAGTCATCCACTGTGGTTTTACATACATTACACAAATACAGTGAATTTGGGTCTGTTTCATTTCTACTACTAAATAGATAAAAGTATTTCCAACTTGAGTTGAGCATGTTTGGGAAAGACTCTTGTTTGCCAGCTTACCTCGTTTGTCCGTGGTCCCTGATACCAGAGAAACCATGTACAGTATAATGCACCTTTGAACTCTGTCACCTGATTTTTGTCTATTCCTTTTTCCTACAACTCCTTGCACAAAAACTGTAATATTGTCATTCAAACAACAGTCATTTCCTAAAGTAATGCAGCAAAAGAAGAAGGAGGGGTTGTCCATATTTTCCTTAAAAATGGCACCAATTACATCATTTAGCAATCAAAGATCAAAAGTTACAGCAGTGTATTAATGTGTTCTTCATATTATTACATTACATCATGCAACTGAGGGCCATGTTTTAAACAAAGGCAAATTGTAAGACAGAAATAATGTTAACAGTATTAAACTAGAAAGTAACTTTCAAACAATTATGTTTCAGATCCTTTCAAAATGAGTGTTGTTCTTGTAGTGTTAACATTGTTTTAGTCACTCAAAAATTCTTTCCTTTGCACTTCATTGTTTAAGTGTTACAATGATAAATGTAACAATTCTATGTGCAAATAAGTCTTATTTTGTTAGAATGAAAAATGATTTATCTTCCCTGAAAATATGAAAAAAAAGCTTTTTATGTAGTAGTGTAGTTTTGTTAATATGCATTTTCCACAATGCGATAGGTTTCTCGGAAAAGAGGTTGGCGTTCTTCCTTAAAAATAACAGTTTTCCGGAAGACCACATATTACCAGCCATGAACTAATATAATAACATTGGCTGACAGAGCATATAAATAATTACCATAACCCAAAGAGTTACAAACAGCATATATTTTGACAGTTCTTTCTAGGTTAACTTCCATGATTGCATGTTTCTTTCAAATATTTTCAAGAGAGCAATTCAAGTTGAAAATGTATTTTTTAACTGTTGATATTCACCAATCTCTAGTGGTACTTTTTTCATCAATCTTGTACAAATGCAAATGCACATTTTTGGAAGAGGACGGGAGTAATAGATGCAGCAAAAATTCAAGATTTGAGAAACCTTGCAAGAAGGAGCAGTTACATGATTAATGTTTTTCCGGTAATTTCTTGCTAGTTTTAAACTATTAATACTTTTCTGAAATCTCGCGTTAGCCTTTGCACTTGCTTAAAGGCCCTAAGTGTCCGAAAGTGCCTGTGCCAATAAAAATGCTCTATTGCAGTGAGTAGTCAGCCAATCAGTGAGTCAGAGGGGTTTTGATGGAAAATCTCAGTAACTGAATTAGCTTTCCACAAAAACAACACAATAAAATCAATACATTTTCAAAAAAAGTAGAGATGTTGAAATGTCTGCCATATAATGGACTTTCAATGCATTCCTTTTCTGCTCTTCCTAGCTAAATGTTATGTATGCTTTAGCATTTTCAGTTGCATTTTTAGCAATGCATCTTTTTAATATCTTTTTTAAATATCTGTAGATGTTTCCTATGCAAATTTAGAAAGGGCTGAGTAAAATGTGCAGGCTGCACAGCTTGTTATTAAATCCTCTGCAATGTCTGCAGTGAATCTACTGATTTTAAACAATTATGCTGCAGAACTATCACACCTAGAGTAAACCACAAGATATGATGCAGACAAAATGAGCATGTCTTAGCAGACAGACATTTTGGGAATGAAACATTTTTCGTCTTAGATCTGTGGAGTGCAGGTTTTGTGAGAATTCTTTATCAAGACTGGATAAAACAGCAATACAAACATGGAGGCTGGTTTTACAGTCCCTGATGATCAACTAATTTGGGACTACTGAATGATCGGATGTGAATATAGTTAATAATCACTTGTGGAAAGCAGCGATTTAACAGAAATAAGGAGTGTCCCTCTAGTATTTACAACAGTATAGTTGGAAGATTCAGTAACTAAACTGTGCTACACTTACAGTACCCATAGTCTACTGTAGTTCCCTTTGAAGTACCGTGTCTTATCACTTCATCATAATGTAATTATAATGACAATGTATTGCAGTTTACAGTTTATTGTAGCAGTACAGTACAACATACATATTTGTGTAAAGGTTGTCTTACTTCCAGCTTTTCGTGTTCAACCATAACAGAACATACCGGTAACACGAAATAGTACACGACTGGTTTAAGCGTACCTGGTAGAAATGCAAGGTGATGCGTTCTGTAAATTTCCCAGTGAATGCAGTAGGGTCCTCTATTATGCGGTGGTGGCTGCCGTATTCTCTTGCTCCTTTTAATCTTGTGAAAACAAATTGTATACACAATTTTACTTTCACTTATCGTAACCATTCAGTCTGGGGTTCCCACAGTTGCAATGCTTAACATCGCGTGGGGGCACTGCATACCCACAAAAGTTTCGCTTGCACTGTGTATGATTCTGTACGGTAAACACACAATTTACAATAATACATTAGGCATTCGTATGACTAAGAAGAAAAAAAAAACTTTATGCAGATATCTCACCATATACTATGGAGGAGGAGGTAGTAAATGTGACATCAGTATAGTTTCAGGAACTGGAGAGAAAGAGGGCGTGTTATTAGTAATCAGACAGGCAGAAAGTCCCAGACTCGAACTGTCATCAGTCGGGGCCAGACGGGCATAGCAGACGTTAGACTTTAGCTTTATACCCAAAAAGGATATCATAAAAATAAATTATAGCACAGCAAGAAATATTGAAATACACCTGGAATATTTGAACGTATCAAATTTTTTTTCTTTCTTTCTTTTTTTTTATTTTTTATTTAAGGAGATGTTTATTCAGCGCTGCGGCGATTACATTCTTCTATGAAATAGCCGATGTGGACCCACACCGGGCTTGTAAAAGAATAAATAAATGCCTTCAATGGATGTTATTTCATATTTTTGTTTACCAGTCTGATTATTAATCAAGAAAGGTCTAGGTGAATTGGATATTCTCTGGAAACTTTAATAAAAAAAAGACATAACCTGTAACCTGAATCAATTGCTGAAACGCATATTTCCACGCCACACTAGGCACTGATTCCCTGCATGCTGAACCTGAAATAGATTTACCGGTAAGTTACATTTTATATAAAATATTGATGTTACATTAATGTATATTTTACCATATAAGTATATGTTTGAGTTATAAAGTCAGATTTGCAGTACGCTATAAATCTATAGTATTAATTGATGAGCTTGTTGCGTTTGGAGCCTGCTTTTGAACGTAGTCTTAACGTTAAGTGTCCGTGTTTTATTTATTTATTTGTTTATTTATTCATTAATTTATTTATTTAATAAAAGATATATTCTCTTCTAACAGGTATAATCATTAATTTACCATTGAGCGCCAGCCAGCTGGACACTTACAATTAAAACAAACCACACCATGCTCAGTGCATGATGGCTTTCTGGGAATTTTCAACCTTGTGATAAATGCAAATCAGATTATGAAGTTATTATTACACTGTGTCAGAGACGGGTAAAATGGAAACCCCTTTCTATCACGATGATGCCGTGAGTCTCCAAAATGCTGGACAAATCCCAGACTACAGCACCAGGTATTCGAGCCAGAAAATAATGAGCAAGAAAAACATGGCTGCGCAGAATTTCTCAGGTCCTGTGGGCAACAACTCGGGTTTGAAGCTTTTACCTGGACAGAGTGGCTGCAATGGCAATTTAAATTCGAATAATCCTGGTGTTGACAATAACACAGCTGGCTCTTTAATGTCTTCTACAGATGTGAACCTCTTAAAGCTGTCCTCTCCTGATTTGGAACACCTTATCATCCAGTCTAACCAGGGGCTTGTTACCACCAGTCCTGCCCCAAACTCCACCGGTAACCCTTTTATGTACAGAAACCAGGTCACCAATGAGCAGGAGGGCTTTGCTGATGGATTTGTGAAAGCCCTGGCAGATCTCCATAAACAGAATCAGCTCGTCGGGTCTCCCATCTCTCCATCCTCCACAATGCAGGTACCTTTCCATAGAAATGTCCTTCCCAGTGGAGAGATGCCCATTTACACCAACTTGACACCGAGCTACAACCATGGCCAGATCACTGTTTCTGCTTCCTATTCAGGAGGTCAGAACCCCTACACTGTCACTGGTCATGGATCAGTGCACCCTGGTCTTGGGCAAGGACATCATCCCATTGGGAGGGGGATAGACGAGCCCCAGACAGTGCCAGAAGTGCCCCACCTCCCGGGGGACCCCTCCAGCTCTCCGCTCACCCTCTCCCCCATTGACCTGGAGACCCAGGAGAGGATCAAAGCCGAGCGCAAGAGGCTGAGGAATCGCATCGCCGCTTCTAAGTGCAGGAAGAGGAAGCTGGAGAGAATTTCCCGCCTGGAGGAAAAAGTCAAGGTACTGAAGACACAAAACTCAGACCTGGCCTCCACAGCTAATGTCCTGAGAGAGCAGGTGTCACAGCTCAAACATAAAGTCATGAATCATGTCACCAACGGGTGCCAGATAGCAGTGAGCACAGCTACCCTGGCAAAGAGTGGGGAAAGTGCCAGCTGCTGAACCACCTGTGTGTTTGAGTCACTGTGAAGAAATGACACAGTAAAGAAAGATTTCTCAAGCAGCTCTGCAATGTAAGGCATCTATAAGGGTACCCATACTATGCCCGTACTGAATTTCAGAACTGTGATTTAAAGAACAAAAATGGGAGGAAAAACTTTGGGGTGGAGCCCAATAATAACTTTGAGCTTGAGTTTGTTAACACATAGTAGCCCTTGACTGGTGCCATTTATTGAATCTCAGACTTTGCACATCTATACGTAATTTATATCAAAAAGGGAAAATATACCTCACAACCTTTACATTGTGGGTTACAATCCGTAAGACTCCAGCAAGCAATGAGCAAACCAAACTTAGAAATGCAAACTATGGGCAGACTATTCAGACACATTTATTTTAAGGAACTGTTGTTTTACAATTGGAAACATATCATTTGATGCAGGAAGGAGGTTCTTGATTTTTTTCGACAGCATCCAAAGGGACAGCACTTCTTGAACACCCACATTGAAAAATGTGACTCAGTACAAACGTAAGCTTTCAGATATTACTGCTTTATGATGTCACTTCTTAAAGGAAATAGTTTCTCTTACTACAAACCTCTTTTTGAATTTGAAAAGGAACATATGATAAAGTGTATCATAATGTGAATTTTATTTTTATGTAAACTGTTTTACAGAATAATAGGTGTGCAAGGTACCATTTAAGGTCTACATACTGTATGTACTGTATTTAAGTTGTGGCTACAGCCATGTTAGAATGTTTTTGTTTGTTTCAAATTAATTCTGTAATTCTCCAATCAAGATGCTTTTTAACCTTGTATTGGCAATATCACTATGAAAAAGTATTTAGTGTATTGTATGTTTAAGCTTAAAGTGGGCAGTTTATGTTCACAGAATTACCAATACCCCCTGCTCATATTTAAACTGTAACTTTATGAATTACTGATATCATTCCATGACTGAGAAATGCTCAGATGCTACATTTACTCTAAAAGTGGATAACCATTGAACATTTCTTTACTTATGCTTTTTGCATATTGTGTAAAAAAAATAATAATACTTTACACACATTGAATTAGCAGAGGGCTTAGATTTGTATAGTCTTTAAACACATGTGTTTCTATTCTTTTAAAGATGCTAAAGCGGTATGTAAGAATTTATTTATGCAAAAAAATGCATCTTTACTATTTATGTTGTTTGTGTAAAAATGTTTAAATAAAAAGATGAGTGTCTGGCAGACACTTGTATTGTTTTGGGAACTAAACATTGCACTTGAAACAAAAAAAAACATTAAATAATGTCTAATATTTATGCTATATTATTGTTAAATATGTAGGGAAATTATATACAGTGTCAAAGAAGGAATTTGTTGGAGTGACATTTCTTGAGTAGACATGTATAAGTATTTTTTTTTATGAAAGCTATTAGGATGATTCATTTCCTAAAATATAGGGAATCTTACTTAAAAATTGCAAAGTTTGTCGCACCCAAAATTAAACTTTTGCTGTTTGTGTAACTACTCAGATTGTTCCCTTGCTATGTAGCAATTTACTGATTTATTTGAAGTACAGGTTCTATCTCTGACTTTGCAATGAATGCATAAAGAACTGTTCAGCCTTGATATCAAGCAGTTGCTTACAGTTTGTGTTTGAACATTGATAGTAACACATTTGTTTTTGAGTGCACTGAATAATTGCTAAATGCCTTCCATATATTGAGAGTGAACTTTAAAGTGAAATGTAAAGCTGTTACCGAACATCAAGTGTTGTTAAGAATATATTTATTTTTTGAAACTTGAATACGGTTTTTGATGTTGACTACAGTTATATTTTTATATAAAAAACGTAACGTTCTCGATAAAAAGAGGACAGTGTGAAAGAGTAAAGAGGTACTACCTTAACTGTTTATTAAACTTTGACCATTCCAGCAAGCGTTAATTTATTAAGGTTGTATTCAAAGGGCAGTCCTAGAATATATATATATATATGTTTAATTGTTTGTACACAATCCACAAAAATCTGTATAATTTAATGCATCAGGTGGAATCGACAATAATAATGCCTTATTTATGAACCAGGCACATTTTTCAAATTTAACAAATCATTTCTTAAATATATTCTATACTATCTGATTATATATTCATATTCTCCACTTGCTTCATACTATAGTCTGGTCAGGGAGAATGAGTGATTAGATCTGTACCACATTAAGCCTTGAAACAAGTTTTAATTGGTTAAGCTGATTAGTAATACACTACACCTTGTAGTTTGCATCTGTCTGTTTCCCAGTGGGTGCTTGCAACCAGATTTAATTTCCACAAAACGGATTGGGTTAGGAAATCTTCTTTACTAATACCAGAAAAATGAGTGTGCTGAGTGGCGCAAGGAACAAGACATGCAGCTATTTCTATTGGTTTGAGTTGGCTTTCACAAGGATAGGGAGTGACCCTGGCCAAATCCAGCCATTAGGCTACTGAAGATCTTTAAAACAAGAACTGAAAGACTGCTTGTGGTTAATGTGGAAATGAATCCTCCCTTCAGCTTGTAGTACGTCTGTTCTGAAGAACAGGGTTCAGAAAGAGCAGGAGTAAGCCTGAGTCATTTTCAAAGGCAAGATGAATCTGCATGATCGGTTGCTGTTAGTCTGAGTAACACCAAATTAGTAATAAAAAAAAAACAGAATTAAATAAGTAATGCAAGTGTGTGTCAGGATAGAACAGTTAATTCAGAGGCAACCTACTCTGCAAATCATGTCTTTCAGTACGGCTGATAAATTAGATTTTGATTAACTAGGCATTCATAAGCCCAATACAGCGCTCCAAAATTTAGCACAGGCTTTCAGAATGACTTCACACTTACTGCAAGGTTGATTAAAAACAGGAATAGCCTAAACTCAGAATATCATAGACATTTAGTAGGAAAGTATATCTTTCAAAGGTCAATTTGGTCACCATGTAAACTTGAAGCTGTTGAAACCCTAACCCTAACCCATGGTGTACTGCATGCTTGAATGCTATGGAAATCAATGTAAGACTACAGTTTGATGTGTAATTGTGGTAAATTGTTGTTTTTATGTTTATAATGTGTGGTTAGACTGCTAGGGTTGCCAGTTTTAGATTGTTCTGCTTCTTTTGTTTAAGTTAAAGCAGTGCAAATGAGATGCCTCGCCCCTCACTGAAAAACTTAAATGACACATTTGTGCAAACAGCCTGGCCATTTTTCCCTAATACCATTAGTTCTTTCCTATGAAGGGCCTTTGTAGGATAGTGATATTGAATTGTTGTTTATGTGAGTGTGAAAAAAACAAAAACAGACATTTCTGTATACTTTTCTCCAGAATTCTGGTTGATCCCGGTCAATTCTTATATATATATTCAAGAGGACTGTTGCCTGAATACAACCACTAGAAGAGAAGAAAATAGTATTTTGTATGACTAAAAGGCGTCTTGCCTTGCTTTTCTTTAACACATGTTCTCTCGTTTAATATTCTTGAGAAATGTTCACAGTTTTGTTGGAAAATACAATAATATAATAAATTGGTTTAATTATCAAGCGCCCATGAATAATTGAGTTATTGTTTGGATTATGAAAGGTCAAAGGTCTCTTGATGGCAAATTATTGAGAATATTTATACTGGTTTTCCAACTACAGCTTATTTCAAGAAAGGCATGTGCAAATGGGTAACATCGCACTTAATTCCCATCTGCGTGGCTTGTTTTAAGGTGAAAGTTCATTAAGGTGATTGTGTGTAGGTTTTTATGGAAAGACACAATGTGCAGATTAAAGCATGTTGTTTTCAACACCAGATCTAAGCAATTATTTATGAGGGTGGATACGTAAAGGAAAGCAAGGGAATTTTTTTTTATTAATGTAATTAAGCCAATAAAAATGCTTTTCAAATCATGATCTCCTTTTTTGTTATTTCAAATCAAGCTACTCTGTTGTGCTTTTTCTTCTAGTGCAGGCCTCAACAGGAAGTGTTATGGCTATTATTGTTGCTGTGGGGGAAACAATGGTGATTGTGTATAAAAATAACTGGTGACAAAAAAAAGAGAAAAGAATGCTGTTGTAGTATCAAAAAACTTGCTTTTCAATGTTTATTTCTTATTTAGTAACTTGGTATGTGTTTTAAAAGCAGAGTACTGTAGAGTACTGACGTAAGAATAAAATATTTTATCAAAATATTAACTGGATTTGGAAGGTTGCAATATAAAATCAATATAAAACCATTTGCCAACGTTGGCCCAAGTATAAAAGTATGGTATTAAGTGTTCATGGTTGAGCTAACCACAAACATTTCTAACCCTGCAAACAAGTGAGCAGGCACATACAGGGGGTACATTTCCTGTACTTTCAAGTGAGAATGTGTTCAAATGCATACCTATTCATCAATATATGTATCCTCTGCTTATACTTGAACCAACCCCCACTTAAAAAGCATTTCCACAGGCTTAAACCTCACAGCTTTTGAAATTAACATAAATACTCGAAATCATACTCGTACTTAGATTTACTTGGATAACGTCACTGGTTAAAACCGGACGTGGTATTAAAATGCATCTCTGGCCCTGTGTTTTAATGTTTATTTAACAATGCTTTTTATTGTTTTGATGTCCTTATGTGTTTTGTTAATTCTTGTTGTGCGATAATGTATTTATTATCAAATGATATGGGATGTGTGTGATGCGGTAGAGATTAACGTACACAGTGAACATCTAGATCAAATTGCAAATCTGTAAGATGTATTTATTGTGTATTAATTTACAATTCTTAGGGGTGTGGAAGGCCTCAAAATAACACAAAGAGTTCAGTAGTTTCAATAAAATGGTGCACAAACGTTTATTTACACAAAACAACAACAACAAAAAAAAGACAATTATTTATAAATATTTACACAAGTCCTGGGGGGGAAGCGAACACAGAGAGCAAAGTGTATCATTAAACAGTATCGCTGTTCATTTGCAGGACGAGGTATCCCTGCTGCGCCATAGGTATTGCTCTTTGGTCTTCTGAAGCACTTGTTACCTTGTTACTCTGCAGGAGATAAAACAGGAGAGTTTATCATGTAATACATGTGTTGCTCTCGCTTCCCCGATCCCAGGAACACTGTCCTGACCAGTTTAGAGTCTCTTTTGTACACCTTGGCTCCGCCCCTTACCCGATTACCTGGGCTTGGAACCAGGTGTATCTCGTACCCCTCCACCAGCCTCCAAGCAGGCCGACTCTTATGGAATATTAAGCCCGTAGTTGCCGGAGCCTGCTGAATTTCATCTACCCTGTCACAGGGGGATTATTGTGATTGGGGAGGGGGGGGGGGTCCTTATGTACAATACATAGTAAAGCATGATAATATCAGCTATGTATGATGAGAAGACAAAACTGGAAATGGTTCATCAATTCACGCTGATTTTACCCTTTTCCCATTAAAAAATAAAATCTACTACAAAGATAATAATAAATACATTTCACTGTGCTGCTGGGCAATGTCCCACCTTCCTGACTTGTATCTATCATTGATTCATTCTGAATACTTTTAACCCGCCCCAACTACTGAGTGACAGCACATTCCTACATTTCTATTGGAGACTCCGCTTGTGAGATTTAAAACAAGATTACAATCAGGAATGGAGGCTTGTAACGGGATTTAAAGCTGTATTACAGTTAAGATACAGAAGACTTAAAACAGAATTGTGGCGGAATGTAAAATAATGCCTACACACAAAAACCCAGGGATTTCGTTGTGGAAGACAGCAAAGGAAAAAAGGTACAACTTAAGTGTGCAAGTACTGTTGAGTTACTACTATACATATTTTGACAGAAAAAAAAAAACGTAGTACATTAATGACTTAGACTCTGGTATGGTACGCAAACTTGTTAAATTTGCAGACGACACAAAAATAGGAGGAGTGGCAAACACTGTTGCAACAGCAAAGGTCATTCAAAATGATCTAGACAGCATTCAGAACTGGGCAGACACATGGCAAATGACATTTAATATAGAAAAGTGTAAGGTACTGCACGCAGGCAATAAAAATGTCCACTATAAATACCATATAGGAGATACTGAAATTGACCTCATCTAGAATATTGTGTTCAGTTCTGGTCAACTCACTACAAAAAGGATATTGCTGCACTAGAAAGAGTGCAAAGTTGAGCGACCAGAATTTTTCTGGGTTTAAAAGGCATGTCATATACAGACAGGCTAAAAGAATTGAATCTATTCAGTCTTGAACAAAGAAGAGTACGCGGTGATCTGATTCAAACATTCAAAATCCTAAAAGGTATAGACAATGTCGACCCAGAGGACTTTTTTGACCTGAAAAAAGAAACAAGGACCAGGAGTCACAAATGGAGATTAGATAAAGGGGCATTCAGAACAGAAAATAGGAGGCACGTTTTTACACAGAGAATTGTGGGAGTCTGGAACCAACTCCCCAGTAATGTTGTTGAAGCTGACACCCTGGGATCCTTCAAGAAGCTGCTTGATGAGATTCTGGGATCAATAAGCTACTAACATCCAAACAAGCAACATCAGCCAAATGGCCTCCTCTCGTTTGTAAACTTTCTTATGTTCTTATGTTCTTAATAACACTTAGCTCCACTCTGTAAGAGACTGTCACACTGGCCCCTCCTCCTTTCCCTCTGGATTGCCTCTCTGTCTTCAGACTTGAGATTGACAGTTGCCACTGCCCTATTGGAGCCATGAGCTGATTCAATGCATTTTTTTACATATATTCTTTTTCCCTGAATAACGAGTAATAGCAAAATTACTCGTGTATTACTCGTACTTGAAAAAAATGGCCATACTTACAAATACTAGCTTGTGCTTGTGCTCGGGTACAACCCCACCAACAATATCACAGGCTCTTAGTTGAACTTTGCATGTTTTATATTCAAATGAAATGTTTCACCAACATTTTATAGTGCTTACAGTAACGAGAGATTACAATAAAAATATATAGAACCCACACTATGTCCCTGTAGAGATGTGGCTTTTACAGTAAGCACTTCTAGAATGATAATGTTTTTTTTTCTGCTAATGTAGAAGTGTGTTCAATGGTGTCTACTAATGTCTCAAATTAAGTTGCACCATAAAAAGAGGGAAATAATGTGGGTCAAGAAGCAACACAGTATTTTTTGATTGAATTTACCCCTTAAAATATTAAGTTATACATCCTTGAGCTTTTACCACCCCCTGATGAAAGCCTGTGCTGTCTTTGCTCTTGGCTACACTGGTGTGCAAAAGTCTCAGACACATTCAGGAGTTACAATATATATCGATGTTATGAGTATCAACAATTTACTCAAAGCCTCCACTAGTGTTTTCCACTATTATAACAACTTTGACTGTTATTAATACAGCTTAGTTTGGGTGAGAAGAACCCAAGCTTGTCATTTAGAAATCTTTAATTCACATTGATCAGAATCTTCAAAAACGTGTGATCACAACAACTCAAAGTAAACTATAAATGAGCAGCTAATATAAAGGGTTGTTGTAGCTAATCCATCACATTTATCCAGTCGTTCTCAACCCGGTCGCGAGAATCTTAAAAAAAAAATAATAATAATTTAACATGTATACGTGACATGATGTTCTGTAGATGGCGCGGGATGATTCTGTGGTAGTATTAATATTTTATTTAGCTCAGGCAGATTGGATACACAATGGTTGGCTACAACTTTTTTCAGATCAGCCCAAAGTATTTCTATTGGATTGAGATCTGGTGATTGCGAAGGCCATTGCAGAACTTTTATCTTTGTTTTCTTCAAGAATTCCAGAGTTGATTTAGCCGTATGCTTTGGGTCGTTGTTGTGTTGGAAAATAAATTGTCTGCCAATCAGCCTACGAACAGATGGTATCATTGTACTTTGCAGAATGTGTTGATACATGGCTGTATTCCTTCGATCTTCAATTACATTCATGTATCCAGTCCCTGAACTGCTAAAACACTCTCATATCATGATCAAACCACTTCCATTTTTAACTATATGTATGGTTTTTATTCATTGAAGGCTTTCCCTTTTTTTCTCCAAATATTCTGTGGTCCAAACAGAGAATTTTGTTGAAGAATGCTTAAGATTCCTGTTAATATTTCTTAGCACATTTTCTTTAAAAGTTGTTTGTAGCGAGGTCTATGTGTACAACTCTTCTGTGTTCTGTGTTCAGGTACCTTTCTATAGTTCTTTCATGCACTATTATGCCTGATGCTTCTAAATCTTGAAGTCCTTGGCTGTTAATCTTGGATTTGTTTTAGCTGCTCAGACTTCTTTAAAGTGTTTCAGTTGAACTTGTTCTGATTACTTCTTGATCGTTGCTCTGATTGTGGATTTTGATATTCCATATTTCTTAGATACTGTTCTGCAGCCATTTCCTTTGTTGTAGTTTGCTATGTGTGCTTTTCTCAAACGTGAATCCAACTCCTTTGTCTTGACCATCACCTGCTGTGTTGCCAAAATGTTCTTCTTCAACAGATGCTGAAAATAATTACCTCTTTTCTAACTATTGACTTTATAATGCAGCTTAATTACTGTGTAATGCTTTTCAATCAATTAATATATTTTTGAATTAGTCCTATTCAATTTTTACAGACTTTTAATGTAAAGGTGCCAATACTTTTGTCATGAACAAATATTTGAAATTACTTAAGTGCTTTTTTTTAATTATAAATATTCTATATTATAAAACGATTGTTAGAATGCTGTATGCTGATTGGTCCATCAGGGTTCCAAGCCGTTACAATATCCAGCACAATGTCTGTATCCTTATACAAGAGAGTTAACACATGGGATGTTAAATATACACATAGGGTGAAATTCTATAAAAAAGCACCCCTGTTATTCCCCTGTTCTACACAGGCATTTAACAAAACTTCCCAGAGGCTCTGCAGATATGTGTTTGAGGTAAAGGAGTTTTAGCATTTCAACACAAGTTTTTCATTGGATTTGCAAATGACATGGTATGTTTCAACAGTATCCTCCTTTGACTGGAACTTTGATTGAAGAACATTTAAACAGGTAAAAAAACACACAGATCATGAAGCTATATTTTTTGATAGCCTTTTAGTAGCAAGACCTTTTACAAGGCTATGGCTCAGAGGCACCAAAATAATTTCCTGCAGCACCCGATTTTTCTCTAGAGGTCTCCCAGCCAAGTACTGACCCAAACTTCCCAAGCTTCTCAGATCAGACAAGATCAAACTGTGGTATGGCTTCAGGTATGTATGAAAAATATACAAACTCCAAAACAATTTAATGGGCACCAGATTAACCACTAGTAGGGAAATACACTTGAGTAGCAAAGTCACAACTAGAATAGGTTTTGGTTTTAAAACAGCATACCATTAATCATGCCACATAACCTAACCACAAAAAAGAAGCCTTTTCTTAGTTTTAATTTCACCTTTTTAAGTTCGCCTTAATTGTCTTTTGAAAACCGTTTTATCAAAAATGTAGCTTTTCAAGAGGCACGTGACAGGCATTTGCCCATGCATAATTCAAATTTCAAACACGTGGTTACTGGAAAATGTTCTAGATATGCTGCAGTGCCGTGGTTAAAGTCCTTCACCGCTAAACGTTCTTGGAAAAATACTGTTATTATGCAACCTCTTTGCTGTTTTATGGCCAAGCTGCCCATCCCTTCCAGTGCTTTGTTTTAGCATAACAACTGAACCTTGATTACACTCTAAAACCAACATGGATCCACCCACAGACTGCAAGACTTTTCCTGTAAAGAAGTAGTTTATTAAAGAGGACGGGACTTCCAGTAAAGCACATGGAATGGAGGGTCATTGTGAAACTGAAAGTGATACGTCAGCCTGGGGAATTTTGCACACAGGGAATTTCACTGTGTAACCTGGAAGTGTAACATGTGTTTATTATAATTTGCTTGAAACTATCTTCACGTTTACTGTATGAATGAATGTTGAAGGTTCAGTGCTAACACCCCAAAACAACTTTTTTCTTATCTCAACATTTCTTTTTATGAATGTGTTTCAGTTTATAGTTATTTAGACATTCTTCCGCTCATAATCAACCAACACAACAATCACACACTAAAAGGTCACTGTAAACAAATTAATTTACAATAACAGTTTAATTTGAAAGCCTAGTACTTAAATCATACATGTGTGTGTGTATATATATATATATATATATATATATATATATATATATATATATATATATATATATATTAGCTGAATGAAGCACCGACCAACAAATTAGTAGGGCTGACCATTGCCTGTAACATCTTTTAAAGCGTGTCTTTTTACAAATCATCAATTACAGAGCTTTAATGTGCCAGTAGTGGATAGAGCCATTTTAACAAAGCTTTAACTTAGGATTTGTGTATTTAAATTATTATTAATTTTTTTTCTTATTCAAAACAAACTTAAAAATAGCCTGAAAGAAATGTAATGATATGAAAGGGATAATTCATGCAATCTGCATATTCAGAATATTTCTTTTATTACGTATTTACTATCCTATCGTGTGGGTTTTGTATTTTGTTTGTTGTTGTTTTTGCACGGATGGTTATTTGCCTGGTTACTAACTAACCTTCCTTCATGAATTCTAAAAGCTGGATTTCGAAAGTAAGGTGGTTTCAGAAAAGACTGCTTGGGGTTAGTCACAGTTACAGAAGGGACAGAAATATTATTAAATTGTAGATGACATGAAGTATCCCTTTAAGTAATCAAAAGCCATGACCGATTGTCCTGTACATTCTGTTTGTCAGAGAAGCACATGGAATAGAGAAAGTCAAATTGAAACTGAAAGTCATATGCCAATATAGCAGACTGGGGGAATTACACACACAGAGAATTTCTCAGCATAAACCAGGATTGCAGGAGGCATGCTTGCACATGTTACTGTCGCCAGTAACTAGATATGGTAGATAACTTCATTAAATAAAACAGATTTCTGTTTAATTCTCATAAGTACACCTATTACACAAGTGAGTTGTGTTGTTCCATTGTAAAAAGTGAAAAGCTACAATTATTCAGGCAGTTTGTGTTGGATTATTCAGGGGAATACAGATATTATAATGTAACCACATTGGTATGTAAGGGTAACTTTACAGCGAATGACCACTCAAAGCGTAGAGTTGAATTAGCTGTGCCCTTGTTAAATATCATGCTCTCCAATTTATTGGTTAGTTTCCCACAGTTATAAAAGCAGAAAAATGCTACTTAAACATGGTGGCCTATAGAAACTCCACTGACGTGCTATATACAGGGACTATAAAAAATACTGTTTTCAGCAGACATTTAAATAGCATGCTGTAGAATAACTTTTCAAAGAGAACAGTGTTATTCACAATTTACAAGGCAAATGCTAATAATACATCAATGCATTCACATTTTTTCCCATCTTACTTAAAGGATAAGGGGCCCTCAACAGTTATGATGACTTTTTACCAGTGGGATCACCCATCTATTTCTAGCAGGATCTATGGGAATGAATGGTAAACTCTGTTCCTTTATGGGTATTTTTCTCTAATCTTCCAGATAGGCACTGCATGCTTTCCCAATATTACTAATGTACTCAATTCTTAAGCTACAGTAAGTCTACGCTGAGTCAACTTGCAACCTGTGTTCAATAAAACTTGTGACCACCAAATGCACACTTACAAACTAACCACTGGACCACTAGGTTGGTGAATAATTTAAGAATCCTGATATGAAATTATACTGGTTTTAAATCTTTTGATCATGAAATTGTAATTCTTTCAAACATGCAAGGTCACCAAGGCCTGGAAACAAGAGCATGTATGGTGTCTGTTGATAATTTTCAAACCAAAAGTGGTAACATCCTTCTAACAAAAAGAAAAAGATACATTAAACACTGTTAATGACATGAGGGTTCATGTATTGCAGTGCACTGAATCAACTTAAAAGGCTTTGTGTCTCAGTGAACACTGTATGCACATTATTTTTAAATTTGTATACACACTTATTTTCAGAAACACTGTATAACGTTAGGTTACGGATGTTCCCTGAAAGAGAAGACGACCACCAACAATACTTTTGGGAAATGTCTGCCACAGGTAGGTATTCACTGAACATTTATCAGAGCTGCCGATAGGTCCCTGTGACAGTCTGGCTCGCAGTGGTGTGGTGGATGACGTCACGGACCAGGAAGTAACTGACTCCAAACAGTGGATGGGCGGGTGAAACTGAGTGCAAAAGCACTCAGCGTATTTAATAACAAACAAACAAAATATTTAAACAAAATACAAACAAAAGGGCACGAGGGCCAAACGAATAAATAAACAAACAAGTAAGTGCCGTGCTGGATTATCCAGCACGTATTAGCAATTGTTTTTTAAATATTATTCCTTCTCTCCGCTCCCCGTACTCTCTACTCCAACACCCCAACCTCAAGTGCAGAGAGCTGCAGGTTTATATACTCTGGCCGAGGGATTAACTAGTTGGTAATTATCTTATTATCCCCCGGCCAGAGTCTGCACGCGTTTGGTAAGGATGCATGACTGTCAGCTATTTAAGTAATCAGTAGCTGATCAGCCATGCATCCTCACGGGGTTTTTAAATAATAATAAAAGACGCGGCGCTTTTACCCGCGCCGCAAACAAAAATACAAATAATAATAAATAGGGGCGGGACACTCCGCCACACATGCCCCCCCTTGTGCGCAGCACACATGGCCCCAACGGCCACCTCCCCCCTCAGTCTTAAAGTCCCGGAAGAGGGGGAAGCAAGTTACTTCTGGGGGGTGGCCATGGTGGAATCTCTGGCACCCCCCCATTCTTCGTGGCCGGCAGTTCCCTCTTCCGGGGCTCCCGCCACACTCTATCCTGCCGCGAAAGTGCGGCTGGGGTAGCTGGTCTCCTGACCTCTCCCCCCTTCTTCATGGCCGGCAGTTCCCCTCCGTGGGGCTCCAACCACATGATCTCCAGCCGCGAAAGTGCGGCTGGGGGAGCTGGTCTCCTGACCTCCCCCCCTTTCTTCATTTCTGGCAGCTCCCTTTCATGGAGCTCCGGCCATCGTGTAGCGACCCCAGGCGAAGCAGGATCCCTGGCGACCCCAGGCAAAGCCGGACCCTCGACGACCCCAGGCGAAGCAGGATCCCTGGCGACCCCAGGCGACGGCAGCAGCAGCGGACCCTCGGAAGGCGACGGCAGCAGCAGCGGACCCTCGGAAGGCGACGGCAGCAGCAGCGGACCCTCGGAAGGCGACGGCAGCAGCAGCGGACCCTCGGAAGGCGAACTCGGGAGGGGAGCCCCTGGCCATGGAGGCGGCAGCGGGAGCTCCACTTCTCCCTCGTACCCTGTGTCCTGTGGAGAACAAAAGGCAGCCCCAGGCAATGGCGATGGTGGGAGGGGAAAGCAGTCCTCCCACAGCGGCTGAGACGGAACCAGCAGGTATTTACCCTCTGCTGGTGGAGCTGGGAGTGGCAAGCAGTCCTCCCACGGCGGCTGAGGCGGAACCAGCAGGTATTCATCCTCTGCTGGTGGAGGTGGGAGGGGCAAGCAGTCCTCCCACGACGGTTGAGGCAGAACCAGCAGGCATTCACCCTCTGCTGGTGGAGGTGGGAGGGGCAAGCAGTCCTCCCACGACGGTGGAGGCGGAACCAGCAGGCATTCACCCTCTGCTGGTGGAGGTGGGAGGGGCAAGCAGTCCTCCCACGACGGTGGATGTGGAACCAGCAGGCATTCACCCTCTGCTGGTGGAGGTGGCGGAGGCAGAGGCAGCTCTTGCTGCTCTGCTCCTGGTGATGGTGGAGACAGAAGCAGCTCCTGCTGCCCTGCTCCTGGTGGTGGTGGAGACAGAGGCAGCTCCTGCTGCTCTGCTCCTGGTGGTGGTGGAGGCAGAGGCGATGGGGCGGATGCTGGCCACTCAGAGGGAGGCTGTGGCGGTGCTGGCTCCCTCTGCTGTGGCGGCTGGGCTGGTGTGTGCCGTGCTCCCTTCAGCAGCATAAATAGAGGCTGCTGGGGAACACCAGCATCCTGCCCTTCTCCCCCCCAGAAAAATTCAGGGGGTTGAACCTGTAACTCCTCCCCTTCTGGCTCTTGGGACTGCAGCTTGGGTCCTAAGGCTGTGGAAGCGCAGACTTCCACCTCTTGGGCTATGGACGCACCGACTCCCCCCTCTTTGGGCTGTGGACGCACCGACTCCTCCCTCTTGGGCTGTGGACGCACCGACTCCTCCCTCTTGGGCGTAGGACGCACCGACTCCCCCCTCTTGGGCGTAGGACGTTCGGGCTCCTCCCACTCGGGCGTAGGACGTTCGGGCTCCTCCCACTCGGGCGTAGGACGTTCGGGCTCCTCCCACTCGGGCGTAGGACGTTCGGGCTCCTCCCACTCGGGCGTAGGACGTTCGGGCTCCTCCCCAGGCTGTGGAGGCGAAACCAGCAGGCATTCTCCCTCTGCTGGTGGAGACAGTAGCGATGGCTCCTCTCCCTCTGATGCTGGAGACGGTAGCGATGGCTCCTCTCCCTCTGATGCTGGAGATGGCAGCGATGGCTCCTCTCCCTCTGATGCTGGAGACGGTAGCGATGGCTCCTCTCCCTCTGATGCTGGAGACGGTAGCGATGGCTCCTCTCCCTCTGATGCTGGAGACGGTAGCGATGGCTCCTCTCCCTCTGATGCTGGAGACGGCAGCGATGGCTCCTCTCCCTCTGGCGCTGGAGACGGCAGCGATGGCTCCTCTCCCTCTGGCGCTGGAGACGGCAGCGATGGCTCCTCTCCCTCTGGCGCTGGAGACGGCAGCGATGGCTCCTCTCCCTCTGATGCTGGAGACGGCAGCGATGGCTCCTCTCCCTCTGGCGCTGGAGACGGCAGCGATGGCTCCTCTCCCTCTGGCGCTGGAGACGGCAGCGATGGCTCCTCTCCCTCTGGCGCTGGAGACGGCAGCGATGGCTCCTCTCCCTCTGGCGCTGGAGACGGCAGCGATGGCTCCTCTCCCTCTGCTGGTGGAGACGGTAGCGATGGCTCCTCTCCCTTTTGTGCTGGAGATGGCAGCAGCAGGGTCTCTCCCATATCCGCAGCCAGGTAGTTGAACACCATGGCTGCGATGTCTGGGAGGGAAGCTGGGTGGTGTTGCTGTTCCCAGGCCTCCCAGCGCTCCCCATCTCTTGCCCACAGGAGGTTGATCACTGCAGGGAGGGCTTCCTCATAATCCCTCCCCGGCTCCACCAGCCAGTCCCAGACTCCCTCAGAGGAGAGTGCATTCGTCCTCTTTGGAGGATGCAGGTCCTCCCTCACTGGACGCTCTGGCTCCTCTTTCTCCTGCCATGGAGGGGGTTGGTCGGGTGCTATGTGACCCACCTCCCCAACAGCGAAGCACCACTCCTCACCTTTCAAGCAGGTGGGGCAGACGTCCAGCATGGTTGAGCTACAGTGGGACCTGCGACCGGCCCCACGCTGCTGTAGCTGCTGCTTCCTCCGTCCGCTTCTTCCCATATTTTTTTTTTTTTTCCCCAAAAACACACAAAAACACTTTGGAAAAAAAAAACGAACAAAAAAACGAGCTTTTCTTTCCTGGTCCGGCTATTGGAGGTGTTTGTTTTGTCCCACGCAGGACACCATATGTGACAGTCTGGCTCGCAGTGGTGTGGTGGATGACGTCACGGACCAGGAAGTAACTGACTCCAAACAGTGGATGGGCGGGTGAAACTGAGTGCAAAAGCACTCAGCGTATTTAATAACAAACAAACAAAATATTTAAACAAAATACAAACAAAAGGGCACGAGGGCCAAACGAATAAATAAACAAACAAGTAAGTGCCGTGCTGGATTATCCAGCACGTATTAGCAATTGTTTTTTAAATATTATTCCTTCTCTCCGCTCCCCGTACTCTCTACTCCAACACCCCAACCTCAAGTGCAGAGAGCTGCAGGTTTATATACTCTGGCCGAGGGATTAACTAGTTGGTAATTATCTTATTATCCCCCGGCCAGAGTCTGCACGCGTTTGGTAAGGATGCATGACTGTCAGCTATTTAAGTAATCAGTAGCTGATCAGCCATGCATCCTCACGGGGTTTTTAAATAATAATAAAAGACGCGGCGCTTTTACCCGCGCCGCAAACAAAAATACAAATAATAATAAATAGGGGCGGGACACTCCGCCACAGTCCCCCCGGGGAGTGACGTCCTGGGTCCCGCCTTCCGAAGGAACAAATAGTCACTCCGCAGAGCTCACTTCTTCGTTTACATCGAACCCGCTAAGGCAAATAATGCGACCTTGCAGGTTGGTGGTCGTCTTCTCTTTCAGGGAACCGTTCCCTTTCAATTCGAAGACCACCAAAAATACTTTTGGGAAAGTATACCAAAGCCGTCGCGAGGGAACATGAGGGGAGACAGCAGACGAGGGATGTCTCAGGACCGCAAACCATGATTAGCGGTGCGAACGTGCAACCTCGAGGACCTTTGTGCCTAATGAAGGCATAGAAGGATCTACCATATTGAGTCATACTGAAAGTATGCAGGGGAGCCCAGCTAGCCGCAGTGCATATGTCAGATAGTGAGGCTCTTCTGAAGAGGGCCCACGATGTAGCCACTTCTCTTGTAATGGCTTGACCCAGGGTCCTTACACCATAGCAGACAAAGAGCTGGTCAGAGTGACGCAGAGCTCTCGTTCTGTCAACATAGCATCTCAATGCCTGACCCGGGCAAAGGGAGTTTAGTCTCCGATCCTCCTCTGAAGAAAATGGAGGGGGATGGAAAACCTCTAGCTAACTTTTTTAAGTGGAAAGCTTTAATCACCTTAGGGAGGAATGTGGGGTTTGTGCGCAACAATACCCTGTTTCTTTCGTCCTAGACGAGCATACAGGAGCTGTGCACAGACAGAGGCCCGAAGGTATCGGTGTGTCCAGCCCAGGGCCTGACCTTGGTAGCCGGAAATCTGGAGCAGCTTACCAGACACTAGGTGCAGCTCTGAAGCCACCAGTTTAAGAAGGGGAGCTGAATGCAGTATACCATCCAGGTAAGCCATGAGAAGGCTTGCTGTGCTGGCCAGACGCGTAACCTGCTGCATGCCCAGGCACCTGACACATAGAGGGTGCCTGTGCTCTGGAGGAAGCTTACTGCTGCATGATGTGCAGGCATGGAATTTTTGCATGCTCGTCATCATGTTCACTCTATGTGCACTCGGTATCAGGACCAAGGCATGGAGGAGTAGAAGTGTGACTGCCCAAGCACTGAGGGGGTCCAGAAATGAAGGCGCTGGAGCTCTAAGGTTCCTCGGTTGAAAACACTGAAGGCACTGATATCTGGGTGCGTTTGAAGCTGAGGTATCAAGGCACTGAGGGCACCGTGGCTCCAATGTCCTGAAGACCCTAAGCACTCAGGGTGACTAGGGCACCAGAAGCCTGAAGCCTTGAAGGCCCGGAGTGTGAAGCACCGAGGGACTTAAATCAGGGTAGTGTCGAGGCACCGAGCCGCCGAAGCAGTGACGGTACCGAGGCTCTGAGGCACCGAGATGCTGAGGCACCTAGGGCTTCCAACACTGGAGCACTCAGATGCCGCGGGTGCAGAAGCACCGAGGTCACTGAGTGCAGAAGGCTCTGTGGCATCGAGGGCGTGAGGGCACCGAGTGGACCAAGGCTCTGAAGGTCAAAATCACTGAGGAGCATCTAATAATGGGGTACCAAACCACTGAGGCCGCTGAAGCAACGAGGGTACCTTGTGCACTGAGGCTGTGAGGCCCAGAGGGTGTGGAAGCACTGAGGGGTGACGAGCATTGAGGGCGTCTGAATCTGTGGCCCTAAGGCCCCAAGAACACCGAAGCACCGAGGTTCTGAGGTCCTGAGGGCGTAAAGCACCAAGGGGAGGGGCACACAGGGTGTCTGATTATGGAGCACTGCAACAAGGCACAGAGGGCATCGCAGCACAGTGGGCACTGTGTGCACCGAGGCTCTGAGGCCCAGAGGGTGTCGAAGCACCGAAGGGTGCCGTGCACCGAGGGTGTTTAAACTGTGGAGCGCCGAGGCACCAAGGGTGATGAAGCACCAAGGGCACCATGTGCACCGAGGCTCTGAGTCCCCAAGTGGCAAGCACCAAGGGGGCGCGACACCAGGGCACCGGGGGCATCAAAGCACCAAAGACACAGAGGGTCCGAGGTACCGCAGGTGCAGAAGCACCAGCAGAACCTAAAGACCTGAGTATTAGAGTGCCTGGGCGCCGAAGCACTGAGACACAGAGCATCTAAGCACTGAGGGCGTAAGCACAGAGGCACCAAGGACTCTGTGCACCAAGGGTGAAGCACCGAGGGTACTGGGATGGGCGTCTACCTAACTGCATGCAGTCACACAACCCGGGGTAGTGTGTAGCATACACCAGGGTGAATACACAGGCTCGGAGGCTGCAGTAGGCAAGAGAGTAGTGTAAACACACTGTGCTGCACCAGGGAACAGCTCGGCAAGTCTGGCCTTAACCGTGTGCAATCACACGACCGGGGCAGTGCATAGCGTACGCCGGAGTAGAGCACAGGCTTAAGAGCTGCGGTTGGCGAAGGTGCACAACAGTGGGGCAAAGTAGAACCAAGGTAGAAACGTTGTTTGTTTGTTTGTTTGTTTTTTTAAACTGCAGATAAACTACTTAGTTGCAAAAGAGACTAGTTAAATTGTTCTGAAGTTTCTTTCTAGTTTTATACCATTCAAATATATTTATTCCTCTGAAAATAAACATGGAATCTTCTTCTGTTAAGCAAAAAAAAAGCTCTGCTCTGATATTATCAAGTCCATCAATAACCAGAGTTTATTGCAATATTGGACAGGGTGGAAACATCAGGATTCTTGGTCCCTAGCCCAGTCACTTCTCCAATAGAGTTTAGCTGGAATGAGCTAAAGAGCTTGGTGAAAATTAAGACATCTTTTAGGTACTGAGCAGTTGAAAGATCTGTCGAGAAGAGTGGCAAATGACACCCCTCAGACTTGTGCATAAAGCTTATGCTTGCTGATGTATCAAAGCCAAATAAGTCATACCAGTTATTAATACAGATGCAATGAACTGGTGTCATATTATAGTTATATATATATATATATATTTGTGCTAATTTCAAAAAATACATTTTGTCATAAAACTTTGTGTCTGGATAGGGAAGCAAGTTACAGCAGGATGTTTACCAATTTCTGTCTTAGTCGTTGTATTCTTTTTCACAGCCTGCAGACATTGTTCTTTGCACAGACATTTCACTGTCAGTAATCCACCCACTAGCCCTAGGCAGTGAAATAATAGGGGCAGTGCTAGCAATGGGTGAACCGGAAAAGGCACAGTTTGCATCTGTCACATAGTTCATGCCAGAAAGGGGTTTTTACAAAGGGAGGAACGTTAGATGACAAATCAAGGCGACCAAGACTTTTTTCAGCTATTGACATTCTCCATTCTGATTTTAAAAAATAGTACAAATCGGGGCAGTTTTAATAAATCAATCATATATGAAATGTGGGCGTGCCTTTACTCATTATTATTATTATTATTATTATTTATTTCTTAGCAGACGCCCTTATCCAGGGCGACTTACAATTGTTACAAGATATCACATTATTTTTACATACAATTACCCATTTATACAGTTGGGTTTTTACTGGAGCAATCTAGGTAAAGTACCTTGCTCAAGGGTACAGCAGCAGTGTCTCCCACCTGGAATTGAACCCACAACCCTCCGGTCGAGTCCAGAGCCCTAACCACTACTCCACACTGCTGCCCTTATAGCTGCCCTTATATGCTGACAGCTGTGCTGCAGGTACTTGGCATTTTGTACCATTAAGCTCATACACTGCATGCAAACCTATGTTGCTTTACAACAGAACCCAATGGCTTCATTGAAAAGTCAACAGCAAGAATCTTAAACTGTAACCAAACCCACGCATGTTATCATATTTTGTTCTCTTCTCATGAATTAAGCTCTTGTTAATTAAGCTATTGTTATACTATATGTAAACGTGTTTAGTTATGCAGTTATGTCTAGAAAACAAAGTAAGGCTCTTTGTTTTATATAGTTTTTTGAAAATATCTGAAATATTCAAAAGCACAGCTCTGCATTATGAATTTAATTGGAAAAGATCATGTACAGTATATTAGAGGAAAACTACCTGACACATTAGCAGTGAAAGTAGAGCTTATGCAAAACTAAACCACATTCCTTCAGTTCTGTTCCCTACTGCCCCTGGGAGGTTTTCTTAGCTTTCATTCTTGCCCACCCTCCAGTAAATAGATTTACAGAAATTTAATGTGATACAATCTCATTGCAATTAGACAGCATTTTTTTTTCGCTTTGCATATATGGGGAAGCTTGGTTATCACTACACTGTTTAGTCATTGTTTAGCTTATAAGAACAACATTATTTGTATAGAAGACGCTAATCATTAGGCAACCTATAGGTTTGTGCAACAGCACGTGGCACAAACCTATAGATGTTCTTTAAATGTATTCATCTAAATATATGTTAATTCAGGTTAATATGTGGTGATACCTGAGGGCAGTACTGTAACTGTTATTAATATTTATTTTGTTGATTTAGAGGTTCCTCAGTGTACTGATATTTGATGCAATGTGTTTTAAGAGTTCCAGAAAAATAGAATACCAGTTTAAATACAGTTAATCCTTACATGTATGTGTTTAACAGCAAAACTGTACAAGTTATACTAATTTACTGCCCTAATTATAATTAGTTAGGTTTCAACCCAAGATGTAAAAAGCAACCACCATGCTAAATCATCATTCTACGCCTATATTCTTTTTTATGTAGTTTGTGAGAAGCCAAATAATATGAGGAATAATGTACACCAAATTGTACATAAAAAGACTGTAACTTTGAGGGCTTCTGGTGACAGAAATCATGAGAGCGCTAGTATAGAGGTAATGTTTTACTCATTTAGTTCCTTAATTTGATGTCAGACAACTGGTCATTTGCAGTCATATTAACTACAGGGGGCACATGCATCTTAATATTGAGTAGTAGTGATGTACATACTGAACGATAATCGACACTGTTAAACTAAGGAGTTTACAGAAAGATTATTGTTTACCACATATTATAATAATAATGTTAAATAATAATGTTTCATACATAATACTCCCATTACTTACAGTCATTTTGCACATTCTTATTTAGTACATTTAGCTGTCCTTAATGAATCCGGTGAAGGCGCTCCACGTGGAGTGCAGGATGTGCCCTATAGCCTGGAGGTCGCTGGTTCAGGTCCAGGCTATTCCACTGCCGACCGTGGACGGGAGTTCCCAGGGGGCGACACACAGTTAGCCGAGTGCCGCCCGGGTGGGGAGGGTCTAGGTCGGCCAGGGTGTCCTCGGCTCACCGCGCACCAGCGACCCTTGTAGACTGGCCGGGCACCTGTGGGCCTGCCTTACCCAGAGCTGTGTGGTCCTCCGACGCTGTAGCTCTGAGGTGGCTGCATGGTGGGCCTGCAGAGTGAAAATAAGAGGACGGCTGACGGCACACGTTTCAGAGGACGCGTGTGTCCGTCTTCGTCCCTCCGAGTCAGTGTGGGGGTGGCAGCGGTGAGCTGGGTTGAAATAAAAATAATTGGACATTTCAAATTGGGGAAAAAATAAGAAAAATAATTGCCGATTCCAAATTTTTTGAGGTTGTTGTGAGTGCAGATTGTTTGTTTGCCTGTACAGTGTGCGTTGCTGTACATATGATATCATATCTTTTCTCCTGATGGCTGTTTCTGCAGGTTACACAGGTTTTGTATACTTATGCACCACAACTGAATTCAGTTTAAAACATCAATATACAGTATTCCCTTATTGTTAAGCTGTGATCACTCAGAGATCATTACATTCTGCAGTGACACATTTGTGACAGATCATTAAACAGTGAGATAAGCCAGTTGATGAGAGAGAGCTGAATATGTGAAACTTGTCTGCTCTGCTCATGAGGGGTGCAAGGGGGAAACAAAATGGTAGGAATGGGGTCAGACAAATAAACACAGTTCACTGATGTTGTTAGGTTTGTTCATTTCATCGATTGGGATCAGAGCACACCTTGCTGCTCATAATTCTTCAATATATTTCAAATAAAGTTGGATTGATTAACAGCTGATATAACCTGCAATGAATATTCCTGTAGTTGTGTATTTGTGACTTACACAATATTGTATTTTTACAATATTTAATATATATATATATATATATATATATATATATATATATATATATATATATATATATATTAGCACTTAAATCGTGTCACTTATCGGAGTCTACAGTGTAGGTGGGGGTGGGCCGTTGGTTTCACAGACTGCCTAATGTTACCTCAAGTGAACTGGTTCAAGATTATTGCAAATCAGAATTCAAACCAACGGATTGCCTTTCAAATTCCTTTCACAAATACTTTATTTTGTCCTGTGACAGGCAGCACTCCTAGCCTCCATCTGTTTTCCTCCGATGTTTCTTCAGTTATGTAGGCACGATTTCTTCCTGTATAAAACAAAGCTGCCACACCCCTCTCTCCAGCCATACTCGAGAGAGAGGCCAGGAATCTTAAAAACAAATAACCTTTTTTTTTTTTTTTTAAATTGGTGTTCATTATCTTTATAACTCCCTTTATAAAATTATTTTTGGATTTCATTGTTGTGCATCTTGTTTTTATTTTAAACATACTCCTTTTAACAGTTTTGGAATAATCCAGCTTTTGAAGAAACGTATTTACTGCTCATCACTGAGACTCGTGTAACATTTGGTTTGCAATGCCTCTGGGTATACTGAAGTGGTTGACATTAATCCAGATTCCACACACAGCTCATGTATTTTAAATATAAGTGTTTTAACACAGAAGATGGGCGGCTTATTGGCAAGTGTTTGTTTTGTCTTTTAAACGTTAAAACTATTCGGGTCCTAATTGCAGTACATTTTCTTGTGTAATTAAATATATTTTGGTATTCATTAAACTTGTATGTGCCTGATGAGTTTTTGGGGATTTTTTTCATTATTTGTTTCAACACACTCTCTAACATACGATACAGTTTTTAAGCACTCTTAAAGTTGGACCGTCTTCAATGTGTTAATTTGTTCTGTTAAAATAGCTCAGTTGACAGAGATTCTCAGATTTGGTTGATTCACTGTTAGACCTGTGTGTTAAACTTTGCTGTATGACGGCTCTTCAACTAATTGACTGCTTCAGTTTTTTTCACCAAATAACAAGGGACTACTGTAATTCAAGATCTCTTAACCACCCTCAATTTGTTTTTAAAATGTTCCCCAATACAGTATATCCTTATGTTTACTATATAATAGCAGCAACCTAGAACCGTAAAGGAAAATGTCTGACAACGAGAAATCTATTTTACATTGTGTAGCCAAGTAATCATTGTAAGAACTGTTGTTAAAAGTGTTATATTGTCCTGTGCAATGCACAATATTAACCATGATGAATTAATTCATATACCGATACATGTATTTTCCTTGTTTTCACTGATAGAAGAAATTGATAGTTTTCATAATTTGGCATGAAAGGGAATAGCCCATTTCTTTCTGTGAAATTGTTTTCTCCATATCCTCTGGCCTTTTGGAAATTCCATTCCTGTTTATGTAATTTACTACATTTGTGTAACCATGTGAATTAAGCCCACATGCTGATATTTCACATGTTTGCCAAAAAAACTCAGCACTACTTGAAACCTTGAATCTGGAAAATTTTAAGCAGGTGTCAAAAATGTGGGCCATGAATTTTGGGAGTACTTCCATGTGCCACCCTCATCCAACTGTTGTCTGTATTAAATGAAATATTCATGTGTTCTTGATGTATTGCTAACCCTCATAAGGTAATGAAAACTGACTTTCCTGTTAACTGGACCCCAGCAATAAAACAACATATAATTAAGAATTGGAGTAAATGAATTAATGAAAATGTGTATATGAACACTTTATTTTGCTTTTCCTTTACTTTTAGCCATCATTGCTATAATGTGTTGTTTATGCTATGCAAAATGGATAAGACGCCCAATGCGCACAGCTGTCTCCTAGCAAGTGAAGGCACCACTGTATTCTGGACGCTGTAGTTTATTCTAGGAACATGTCACAGGCACGTGAGCTATCACTGGAAAGCCCCAAGCCTCCTCTTTTTGGTATATTGACTGTGTTCCGTTTTCGAGTTACAGGCACTTGAACACACCTACCGATTTGCTGCACGTCACAGCACTGGAGCACTGAATGAGGAGGTGGTAGCGCAATGGAAAGCGCAAAGCCTGCGTTTTTAAATGATAATGAAACCGGACTGTTCCTAACGTCTGTACGGTGCCTGAGATATTCACAAGAGAAGGTCGGGCCGGCGATACACTACACCTGGGGTTAATATGGACCACAAACCTAAAACAATTTGGGTAATTCAACCAGGCTACCTGGACTAGAATTATCCTTTGCATAGTGTAACAGGATGGGTGCCTGACAACTACCTAAAAGGAAACAAAAATCAAGTCACTAGATCTACATAATAACTGATACTAAAGCACTGTGGGTTCCGAATGGACCCTAGGTTACCTTATGAGGGTTAAAAAACTAAAATAGTCTAGAACAGTTTCTACCATACAAATCCAGCGAATCAAACTGAAATTCTACAGATAACTTTAGGAATAGGGCCCTGAAGATTATTGCAATTGTCCCTTCCCAATTCCGATGTATGGCCCTAGAGGTGTAGCCAAGACCAGATCTGTTAATATACAAATAACCGAATGATTTTGAAAGTCTATGACAATACACATGTTTTTCTCATTACCATGAGAGGAGACAAATAGAATACTGCTTTGTAAATCACAATATGCCAACACATATATAACTGTTTATATAAACTACTGTACATAAACAGTAAAAAGCATGTTTTACATGATTAGGCACCATAGCAGCTGATCTTCTTAAAGGATGTTACCCGCTAAACATATATAAAAAGGGTTTCATAATATCATATCGTGTCATTTCATGACACAGTTGTTAAGTTTTTTAGTCACGCATGCGTCTGTCTTGAAATGGGTCATCAATAAACTTTCTTCTTAATTACTTGTCCAATTCCACTTTTATTAAATAAAAAGGAAGACATCTGGAATCCAGAGATGCTAATAATAATGGTAAAGAGGAAGGCTGTCTTTAACACAGACTACACATTTGAGTCATTACTTCATGAACACCCTTCCTGTTGTATACTGATATTCATGTATAGACACATCTCGAAGGAAGATGGTGTCTGTAAAAGGTTTCCCCAAAGCTATTCAAATGATTTTGTGCAGACTTGAATGCACCTGGGAGTCATTTGCAGTGCAACTGTAGAGGGCCTTGGACCCTCATTCTGGATTATATGTTGCTTCTCTTTGTTACTGGTACACAAAGCACTGCCTTCTACTGGTTGGTAATCTGGGGATATCTGAGAACATTTGAGCAGGTTCTTATATTTAGTGCTTGAATTGTTGGTTTTAACCAATAATAATCGATAAAATTGTGACCTATTAGGAAATTGGTCTTTCTCTGATATACAGTAGGTACAAAAAAGTCTACAATGTAACATACACACACACAGTCTAAATATTGTATCTGGCAAATGGAAATAGCTTTAAATCAATTCTAGAGAATTAATATAAGATCAATTTAAATATCATTAAATCAACAAACTGCTATCTTTTCAATCTTGACAGAACGTTTACAGGCTTTCATCCTGTCACAAATACTTTCAGGTAGTGTGCGATGATTACACCGTTAAGAAAACCCTCTGTGCTAGCACTAGTTTTATTTTTTTGGTGACATGCAGTCAGTCTTTGCTGATTCTGCATGCTAAATGCATTGCTTTATTACTAACTGCTTTGTAACCCTAAGCACCTGGGGAGGAGCTAAGGTAAACTGTTTAGGTGCCAAGTGAAATCACTACTGGGGTTGAGCCTGGAAAATATCAACCCCAGTCTCCAGTCTAAGAAAATGATCTTAACAACAAAGAAAGAAAACAAAGGAAATGCCATGACTATACAGTATACCATCTGAAACTGAAGAATGGAGTATAATGTTACAACACATGCACAACCAGCCTCACGACAGCTCACCTTCAGAAAGCAACTAGAGTCTTACAAAACACAAACAGCACTATAATGAACTTGTATGACCCCCATGATATAGAAAAACACTGAAAATAAACATTCCCATTATCCCTGTCCCGACATAACTTATAAATATAATGTAGGGTGTTTAGATCCTCTTTTAGATTTTTTTTAGTTTTTTATTAGGCTTATTTGGAATTATTAGTAAATAAAATAGGCCCATATCATGGCTCAATATAGTCCAAAGGAGATAAACTGTTGGATTGCATAAGGACAACAGCAGCTAAGCTACTGAAGTTTGAAAGTGGCATGATATTAGGTGCTTTACTTGTCAAAACATCTGTACAGTAAACCACAACTGCAATGGGGAAAGAAAGGTAACATTTCTTTAAGCAATGGCAACATTATGAAACATTTATCATTCTGTGGTCGACAGCAGGAGGGGACTGAGTGAGCTGTCTGTAACATCAGGGAGGCATCTATTCATAGGCAGGGCAGCACTAACAATGACTGCAGTAGTGTTAGTTGGATGGGAAAATGTTTATTTGCATGTAAATCATTATATTATGTGAAGATTGGAATTAAGTTTTAGGCTACCAATAATCAGTATAATAATTAGAATTAATAGTAGAACATGTTGAACTGGAAAATGCTGACAATCTCACTGTTGGGCAGATTTTCTCTGTAAGGTTCCCAGCCCAGAATAAAGAAAAGGACTCTCACTCTCTAAACTAGGAGGGCTATCCTTGCCTGGTCTTGAGAAATATTATTGAGCTGCAAGGCTATATTCGGTGCAAGGCTATATTCGATTTTCAAAAATGTTAATGCTGGATGTACCCACATGAAACCATTTGGAAAACTATTGGAAGACTATTCACTTCTCCTAACTTGTCCCCCCAAAAATTGTTGAAACATTCAAAATAAAAAACAGCGATCTTACATACACTTAATGTCTGGTATAATGTTTAAAAAATGTTTAGGATTAGACAATGAAAAAACTGGAGGAGAACAAAGATATTCCGTCCACAAAGCAGAAAAAGCGAGGTATCAACACACTGCAGGACAAAATGTAAAGAAGCCTTGATTGTCCAGTGGAGGATAAAGGATCTTGTTACCAGGAGGTTCCTGGTTCAATCCCAGGCACTGACTCACTGTGTGCGACCCTGCACAAGTCACATAACCTCCTTGTGCTCCGTCCTTTGGATGAGACGAAAAAAAAAAAAACAAGGTCCTAATGTAAGTGACTCAGCAATGCATAGTTCATCCTCTAGTCTCTGTAAGTCGCTTTGGATAAAAGTGTCTGCTAAATGATTAATTAATAAATAAAAAAAGAATAATAATAACCTTATGTTATCTTTTGACACAGTCAGTCACAATACAATATAGCAAACTCTTTCAGTCCTCAAAATGACCACAATATAACCTACACATATTATTGCTGCATTCTAAGCCAACAAAACAAAACAAAACAAAGCAAAAAAAAAACTATGAAACTGCAGGTCACAAACGAAAGCATAAACAAATGACAATATTAGCCTAACACATGCCTTTTTTACATAGGCCTACTACAGTATCCCAAAGCTCTTTTACAATAAAAATTATAAAGATCATACAGACATCACATATCAAAGAATAAGAAACAAGCAAACAGAATGCATACAAATAAAAAAAGAAAGAAAAAAAGACAAGAAATCTGAACAAAATAGCAGGTCACAAATACAAAATAAATACGACAAAATGTATGCAACAAAATAAAGAACGGAAGATATGATATTGAATAACTCACTTTGTATTATAAGCTTTCACAATTATCTTCAGCAAATCGAGAGGTCTTGCTAACGCAGGATCATGAGGGAGGCAGTGTGCCTGTTGTGAGCTGTTTTTCATCAAGTCTGTCGGATTGTGTTTAGTTTGTCAGTTTTGGAAGGAAAAAAAAAACAAGGCCAGCTATTATACTCATTTTGACTTAGATTATTTTAGAAATGTCTTAACTGAATCAACATATGTTATGTGATAACATTCTTTAAAACACTAAAATGCAATCGCCCTCCTAAAACCAGTCGTCACGTCAATTTCAGTTCCCGATGCAGGATTGTAATTTCAGTACAAGACTCGAGTTGCTGTTTAGCTATTGAGCTCACGCTGACGCAATAAAAGGAAAAGTTGCGTTGAGAACATTAACGATGAAGTATTGGGGAGAAATAAAATGGGCTACTATTTAAGAGAAATAACATAGAATGTAAAAAATGGCATTTCACCAAAAATAGTGGATGGACAGGATCCACCCTTCCAAAAAAGTAAATGGACGCCATCGACCCACATCCACCCCAGTTTAACTCTGGTTCACACTTTATTTTAAGGGTGTATTTTTACGAACTGCTAAAAACTAGCTAAATGAAATGAAAAAAATATATATATTTTTAGCAAGTGGTGATACTAGATACTAATGTTATGTTGTCTTATAACAAATGTTTTGGCATGTCTTGTAATCCTGTCAGCAAATTGTAAGTAATCTTTTTTTATTATTTATGAATGTGAGTGAGTAGGGTTAGGAAGGAAGTAATAAATCAAACATAATTTAATAATCTGTGGGCTCCAACTTATTTAAATAAGGATTAAATAAAGATTGATATTCATAATACTGTTATACACTGTTGCTGGTTTGTTTCTATACATGAATATATATATATATACAAAATTAAACATGGAGGGCAGGATGCGCCCTATAGCCTGGACGTCGCCGGTTGGAGTCCAGGCTATTCCATTGATGACCGTGGACAGAAGCTCCCAGGGGGCGACGCACAATTGGCAGATCGCCGCCCAGGGGGGAGGGCTTAGTTCGGCCAATGTGTCCTCGGCTCACCGCGCACCAGCGACCCCTGTGGTCTGGCCGGGCGCCTGCGGGCTTACCTGTAAGCTGCCCAGAGCTGCGCTGTCCTTCGATGCTGTAGCTCTGAGGCAGCTGCATGGTGAGTCCGCAGTGTGTAAGGAAGCAGGCGGCTGACGGCACATGCTTCGGAGGACAGCGTATGTTCATCTTCGCCCCTCCTGAGTCAGCGCAGGGGTGGTAGCGGTGATCTGAGTGTAAAAATAATTGGACATTCTAAATTGGGCGACTACTAAATAAAAAAATAATAATTAAACATGGATCAATACATTGTTGCATATCTGAAACAATAAAAAAGTAAATATTAAGCATTTATAAAAATGACAAGATGCTTGCAAGTAAAAATGTTCATTCTACAGACTAGTGTATTATCTTCACAATTATTAGTCAAAACAATAGTTTCTTTAATGCACATTTATTGCGCAATGCCTTTTAAATCCCTTTTTCGGGTAACCAGGAAGTTTAAGATCAATTAGAAATCCACTGTTCTCTAAACAGGGAAGTGAGAATTACTTTTTGAAATCCATGTATTCATATTCTGACATATTCAGAACTCCCTTGTACTGAGCAAAGGTTAATTACTTGAACGTTTTAACATTGCATTTTATGACACAGTAAAACTAATCATGTTTTATATTGGTGTTGTCACACTTCAGTTCATGACAGTCTATATCATCTTCAATTTATACAACCAGAATGGCTAATTCATGAGCCTCAGATCCTGGTGGTAAAGCAATACTGTGCTTAGCTAGCAAGACAAATAAAAAACTACAAACAGACAATAAGTGAAAAAGTAAGGAAGGAAATTGCAATTTTTATCAATAAAACTTAAACAAATGCAATGCAATCATCCTCATCATGCCCCTTCCTGTACACCTACAGTTTATCCGTTTCCTCAGCAAGATCTGTGACAGTATTTAACATTTTGAAAAATAATTAGACAGCATCTGTCAATTATCTAAACATAGAAGCACAGTAAAATGTATTTGTATATTACTTAAACTATAAAAAGTCTATTTTGCCTATTTATTTTTTTATTGTATAGTGCAGAGGTAGCCAAACCACGGCTCATGAGCCACATGTGGCTCTTTTGCAGTTCAAGTGCGATGCTGGGTGACACACACTTTGCAGCTCTAATGAACTAAAGAAAGAATAATAAGCAAAAATGAAAAGAGAGAGAAAGTATCATTGGTGTATAATTGTGATTACAGCCTTGGTGCAATGTGGCATAAACTCCACAGGGAGCTGGGTGGTGTCTCAAGGAATGTTAATCTATTCAGCCATTAATATTTCACACAATTAGTGCAGAGAGGTAGGCAGGTGACTGTGATGGGAATACCAGTAGACAGACCAGATGGAGAACAGCGTGGGGTGCTCTGTAGATTTTAAAAAACAAATATGTTTCTATTAGATAAGAGCAATTTGCAAACATTTCTGAAGTGGGCGGTTTCACTTTTCTACTGCACACACAGCATATCTCTAACCCTGCAGTTAAAGAAATGATCATAAATACAGTAGGAGATAACGCCTTAGTTTTAGCTATCAGCTCCCATGCATCTTTGGTTCCAGCATTGTGTGCTGAGTTTTCTGAGTAGGCTGCTGGTGCATCCCAACTACAGTGCGAAAGCATCATGTGAATCATGTGGTCTCCATGGTGACCTCTTCTTATAAAGCAGGATTAAGCTACTGTCTCTTTTCTGTTTGGAGTTGAACCCATGGTTCTGTTGATGCGGGAGTTGTATATTATTTAACACCGCAAAGGGGGTCATAATACTATACATTATTTCATTTTGCAAGCGATTTGACCAGTCAGGATGCTTCATTTTCATGCTTTGAGCATAACACCACCCAACTAGTACTGTTATCAGCCAATAACAACCCGCTGACACCAACCTTGAAAAACATTTCTGCTATTATTTGTATTATTTTTTTGACAAATAATTGCTGGAAACAGGCACAAAAAATGCATTTTTAAGGTGAAAAAAAAATCTAAAGTATTTTTGTTTTGTGTTTTTTAATTCACAAACTAAACCTAGTATTGCATTTCAGGTTGGACCTGACCACATAAGAGTAAATATAAAACAAATAACAATGAAATCTTGGACAGTACTGAAGATTAATGGCATCATATAAAAGTGGGCTGACTTCAGTCAGATGTCAAACCACCAACTTACAACGTTAATACCAAAACCATCTAGGCTTCATTTAGGGAAGCCGGTTTTCTTATGGGGTGATTTAACTTTCTTTTTTTTTTTTAACTAGGTTTTGTACTTAGCATTTTTTTCCAGGGACAATTAATACATTTTTGCTGTCAGTATTTTTTAAAAGGGGTATTCTTATTTTCACAACATCGCTTGGAGCACAGCATGTACATCCTTACATCATCTTGAGGTTATTTGGCAGGGCGGCAGCTCACTTGCTGATGTTTGCGTTGGTGTAATGGAATGAGTTCTCCTTTTGTTGGCATCAGCTAGAGAAAACACATCTGAAAACTGTTATCAACTATGATTACATCAGCTAGTCTGGCTGAGGCCCCCGTGAGCTCACTCAGTCGCTGTCGCTTGTGGGGTTATCATTGTTGATGATTTAGCCCACACTGAGGCAAAGTGCAGCCAGTCACTTGAGAGTATAGGGTTTACATAGCGTTTATTATTTATAGGGGTGTAGCTGTGTTCTTGGTTTTCATAAGTTAATGGCAACTGTAAGGAAAACATGTAGTTATTCTTTCAGGTCTCCCTGTTTTGCTTAAAAAGAAAGAAAAAAAAAAGAAAAAAGTCTTGACATACCAGTCTTGTAATAAGCCTTCTTTAACTACGTTGCCTTCCTTGTATGTCCCTAGGGTCCATTGGAATATGGAACATAGAGTAGATTTGGGAATTAGCTGTGTAGTAATTACACTATGGAAAATGTACATGTGTTAGCCAATAAAGTTTTGTAAGCAAATGCAAAGGCAAAGGTACATTTTCTGAGAGGAATAAACCACCTGATATTGGAGTCGGTGGTGAAAGAAGCTCAGATAAGTCCAGCCATCTTGGGAACGGCACTCCAGGTTCACTTTTCTCACCTATCTCCCAATGTTGGCCATGTTTTTAGTGGCAGGTTCTAAGGGGATTGTTGGAGGCAGTGCTTGGGGAAATATAAAGGTTGAGTCGTGTAGGCAACACTGTCCTTCAGAAGATATACTTCCCATTAACATTTTCTATTGTTTTAAAAACTTCAACCATCAGGAGCTACACATTGCAGGCAGTTCATTCTTTAAGTCAGTGTAGTTTTTAAATATTGTGAAATTAAATATAGTCAAATTGAATGATGAACCACTTGCTTCATGAATCCTAGTATTTACATACATTAATATGTTCTAAATAAATTTAGTTTAGTATTAACTTTGTATTTATTAAAAATAAATAAAAATACAAAGTCGTTAGCCTTCAAAACCATTCAATACCAAAGGTATTTGTGAAATCTACTCCACAGAATACTGTAATGTACAGTATTGTGAAATACTGATTAAAACTGTTTCAAGTACAAAAACTTGCTTTGGGGCATTTTAGCTAACCAAATTGCCTACACCAGTACAAGAACTTGCCTAGAGCACTGCTGGCAAATTAAGCTTAAAAAAAGCTAGAAATACATAAACATTGATGTTACAGCACTTGTGTTTATGAGTTGCAAATGCCTGGAAAATGGCTAGGGGCACTTCTCTGGGGGCAGGGTGGATGTCAGAGGAAGGAAATCTCTTATGGAATTGGGTGTGCTCTATCTACGATTAATGTTAATTTCCATAAAAGCTATTGTGCCGTCCACAAACGTTAGGAAATTAACCATTTTCATGCTGAATACAGCAGACCTCTGCAATTTCAAATATCATGTTAATTGCATTTTTACATTTCCCTTATTATTTTATGGTGTCTGCAGTTAGTATGGCAGTGGTTCTCCAATATTGAGTGTTTATAATTTTTCTCTAAATCTGTCTTTACCTGGCTTTGAGCTTAATTTGAGTTTGTCTGGAGTATCCTATGTGCCAGGACTGAACAACAATCTGCATACCTGGAAATGTGATTTTTCAACTGTGCCCACCCAAGATATATAATATATATACCCATTCAAAAAAAGTGATAATTCCTCTAGAGGAAAATATACTTGAACTTTGACCCATTCGACTCCTCGAGACCATCACTTTCAATTAAAATACATAATGTCTCGTTTTCAATAACTCGACAACACCCACAGTACAGAAATGTTAAATAATGATCAACAAAATGAGAATACGTTTAAAAAAATGATGTAAAGCTAATACATTCGTATCTCAGAGAAACTGGAGAGGAACAGGAAATTAAAACAAGGTAAAGGCAATCATCCAAATAAAGCTGAAGCACTAATGGATAACAACATAGAACATCTGTACAGCACTGAAACACTATGTTTAAAAAAAACCCCAACTGTACTGCTGAACCCCGTCTACTTTAATATTAGCATCACAAGGGTATCCATGTATTATAAAAAAAATAATAGATGGATCTCTTTAGTGAGTTACAGGAAAACTATTCCATCTTGGGTTTCTGTGACAGTCTATATATATAATGTTCTTTGCAAAAAAACTTATTTTCCTGTAACTCACTGAAGCCAATCTATTATTTTCATATATATATATATATATATATATATATATATATATATATATATATATATATATATATACAGGTAGTGGACAAAAAATGGAAACACCTAGGTAAATGAGGGATGAGGGACACCAAGTATATTGAAAGCAAGGGCTTCCACACAGGTGTGGCTCATGTGTTAATTAAGCAAATAACATCCCAGCATGCTTAGGGTCATGTATAAAAATGCTGGACAGGCCTGGTTGCCTATAAATATGGCTAGCATGGCTGCAAGAGGAGACCTCAGTGACTTTGAAAGAGGGGTGATTGTTGGGGTGCATTTGGCAGGAGCTTCAGTGACCAAGACAGCTCAACTTGCTGATGTTTCATGAGCAACAGTGTCTAAGGTGATGTCGGCATGGAACTCCGAGGGAAAGACATCATCAGCAAAGGGCAACAGCGGGCGGAAGCGCATACTGCAGGATTGTGATATCCCTGCATTAATTCGAAGTGCAAGGCAAAACAGGCGAGCAACTGTAGATCAATTGATTGCTAATTTCAACCTGGGGTGCAAGCAGCCAATTTCATCAAAAACGGTCCACCGAGAACTCCACAGAGCGGGATACCATAGTGGCCCAACGCCCTATTAAGTGAGTTTACATCGGTGTTTCCATTTTTTTGTCCACTACCTGTATATATATATATATATATATATATATATATATATATATATATATATATATATAATGTTCTTTGCAAAAAAACTTGTTATTGCATCAGTTAGGGTTGATATTAAAATGTCAAAAGTAGGGCAATGCAATGTTAAGGTTTTTAACCCTAACTCTGCATTCCCTCCCACCCCCTTACAAGCAGTGGAAGGGGCAAGGCAACACAAGCAACCACAGACAGCCATCATCGGTTAAGACAAACTAGGTGTATGATCTCTAAGTGCTCCCTAGAGACCTACTGGTAGGCTACCAAGGTTGTCGGGGAAGACTCACTGCATACAGATGGATATTTACAGAATGCATGTGTGTGCTATCTGCCAACATAGTCCTAAAACACTGGCGAATACAGAACATACTGGTATTACAGCACAACGTATACAGCCCAACTGTGACGTGAGGCCATCCCTCCCATTAAACTGTATTCTGTTGCTCATCCAGTATGACACTGAAAAACTTTGAAACTGACATGACACAGCACATTCCACTCGTCCATTTAAACACAGTTTCATAACAGTGTACCTCGTACACTTCCATTTTTGCAGGTGACAATATAATTGTGTCATACATCTGTCGCATGGGTGTCCTGTTCTTAAAGTGCTCCCATCCCCCCTATCCATGTTACTATGAATGCTAATGCTGGCCCATCACCCCTTCCTCCCTTGCAATTGAACACCTGCAATTCCATACAACAGAAAGTTA
Source organism: Acipenser ruthenus (assembly GCF_902713425.1). Taxonomy (NCBI): domain Eukaryota; kingdom Metazoa; phylum Chordata; class Actinopteri; order Acipenseriformes; family Acipenseridae; genus Acipenser; species Acipenser ruthenus. The sequence continues at coordinate 31,343,955 of NC_081190.1, read as the reverse complement.
TGCTAGGACATAGATTCATATTACAGCACTACTGGTAGCCCTTCTGTCATGCACCTGTGTCTCACGATTTACCATACATATACACTTCCCCTCATGTTGCCCTGCATGCAGTTCTCCACCCCCCACCCAACAAACTGACGCACATCAAACATGTGGATGCCACACTAGACATTGATCATGGCAGTGGAATTCATAGAGGTACAGTGTGATGTTGGTGCCACTATTATGCATTTGTGTCCTACTAGACCTGCATAAGCAGTGCCCAGATATACACGACCCCCTCCCCCCCCCCCCCCCCTTTTTGAGAATATATTTATAGCTAGAAATCGTGTATATTCTATTAAAGAGCACAACAAGTAATACTGTCTATATTTGTAAACTTGATTAAACACTGACTCAGGTTTATATATAATACACATGATTCGTTTTTCTTCACCTATTCAAACAAAGTGTTTTGCGATCTTAGCCCCACCCATAATACAAAAAATACAATACAAAATAACACAAAATAAACTAAATACACACAGGGGTGAGGTGTACCCCTTCACCCCCTCCCCCCCCCCCCCCCTTGTGCGCAGCACACATGTCCTCAAAGGCCACCTCCCCCGTTAAAAACCCAGCAGTCTTGGTCATAGTCCTGGGCCAGGAACAGAGGCATCCATGGGCCCACGGGTGGCAATGCTGTCAGCAGAAATGCTGACAATGCACAGGCTGGCTCCTCCAGTGGCCCCGCTTGCAGCAGAAATGCTGACAGTTGAAATAATGTCAGCTGAAATGCTGACAGCTGAAATAATGTCAGCTGAAATGCTGACAGCTGAAATGATGTCAGCTGAAATGCTGACAGCGAGGCGAGGTCCTCCTCCAGTGGCCCCGCTTGCAGCTGAAATGATGTCAGCTGAAATGCTGACAGCTGAAATGATGTCAGCTGAAATGATGTCAGCTGAAATAATGTCAGCTGAAATGCTGACAGCTGAAATGATGTCAGCTGAAATGCTGACAGCGAGGCGAGGTCCTCCTCCAGTGGCCCCGCTTGCAGCTGAAATGATGTCAGCTGAAATGCTGACAGCTGAAATGATGTCAGCTGAAATGATGTCAGCTGAAATGATGTCAGCTGAAATGCTGACAGCTGAAATGATGTCAGCTGAAATGATGTCAGCTGAAATGCTGACAGCTGAAATGATGTCAGCTGAAATGCTGACACCGAGGCGAGGACCTCCTCCAGTGGCCCCGCTTGCAGCGAAAAGGCTGACAGCGGAGTGGCACACTCCAGCAGCGGAAATGCTGCTAATGGCACCACTGGCAGCAGCAAGGCTGGATCCTCCAGCTCTATAGAGCAGTGGTAGTGCTGCTAGTGGCAACGCTGTGCACTCCGGACGTGGCATTGGCACTGGCAGCGACCATGCTACTCTCAGTGTGGGACACGCCGACAGTGGCGGCGGCACTGCGTACTCCGGCAAGGGTGGTGGCGCTGGCAATGGTACTGCTGCCCTCAGCGCGGGACACTCCGGCAGTGGCAGCAGCACTGCGTACTCCAGCAGTGCAACTATTGTGGGTGGAGGTGGTCTCCTCACCTCTCCTCCCTTCTCTGTAGCCGGTGGCTCCACGAGCGATGGCGAGCTGGTCTTTCCGGGCGACGCCGAGCTGGCCTCCCCGGGTGATGGCGAGCTGGCCGGTAATTTGGGGGGGGACATTAACAGCCCATGCTGTTGTTTTTTTTTCAGTCTTTGTTTTCTTCTATTTCATTTAGCTGTTGCTCATCTACTGTTATGTGTCTACTCTTGACAGTTGCTGATGCACTTATTTATTTATTTATTTTCAGGTGGACTGCTGTCTTCACTCAGAAAGTTGGTGTTGTACCAGTTATCTGGAATTTCATCCCCAAATATATTAAAATAAATAGGTGGAATGTCACTCATTTTTTGCAGTGGTTTTGTAACTAATAACAAATAAAATGGCAGTTTGTCATGGAATTTAGAATGTAGTGGTGCATAGTGATTTATTCAGTGTGAAGTGGCTCATTAGTATGCAAGCCATGGTAATAGCTTGAAATAGCTTTATAACTACGACCTGGTAATGCAGTAACTCCAGGAATAGTGACAAAAAAAAAAAAAATGTGGTCATGCTTAATCCTAATTGTTTTACTTTTTTAATGATTTTTTGTATTACTGTTTTTATGGTTGCTTTAACAGTTTTTGTCCTGTTAGAATGATTTCTCTCTTTTTGCCATGTATTTTATAATGTTATTTCCTGCTGCCTTCTCTTGCCAGGACCCCATTGAAATGAGATGTAAATCTCAAGGGTTAAATAAATAAACAAATAAGATGTCTTTGATGAAGGCATTTCACAAAACATTCATCAAGTTAACTCATGGTAATAACACACATAGCTGAGGCATTCAATAATAAACTCAATCCTTCTACCTAGCTGTGCAGCTACTAATACTGAGAGGTTATGTTACAATATCAAATTTTAAAAAGCTTTACGTACCGTTCAGCTGCGCAATCAGAATTTACTTTTCATATTTCAGTGGTTTGCTTGTAGCAGTGACATCACAATAACGTCTTCAAGCTTTGAAAGCAGAGCTCCCCACAACAAAATCAATGTTTAATCCATAAAACAAAAATTAATTAATTAAATCTATCAGCATAAGTAAATGGTTAATTATGTTTGATATAAACAGACGTGATGGTTCTTTGTGGGTAACTAAAAAATAATCAATTTGTGCGTAAAGACAAACTGTAAACAACCAGTGTGTCTTCCCTCACTCATTGTTTTGTTTTAGTTACTCATTTAGAGCCATTCCTCTCTTTGTTACAAAAAGTCCCATATAAAGCAGGAAATGCACTGCATTTAGAACACGGTTAGGTAGAAAACTATCAGAATGCCACAGTCTGCATCGCAGTCTGCCTCGGTATCAACACCTTCTGTTTCAAGTTAAAGTCTATGTTAATTGATCAGTGTGACAGATATCTGGATACTAATGAAGTGTTTGTAGTGTATGTCTGTGTGTGACGGATATTATAATATTAGGAGTGTACATTGATTTGATTCCTACCATACAGGTTTTTGCATAAATCACATCAATGGTACCTTCTACACCCACCTTTTTCAAAATTTCTATTGAGCCAAGCCTTAGGCTACATTCCTGTTTGCCAAGATTCACACCCAGGAAATACAGTTTTAAGGTGGGTGTCTGAAACATTTTTTTTTTTTTTTTTTTTTAAATAAGACAAGCCGGTTGTGTTGTTAAACTACAACACTTATCCTGTTTCCTGCCATTCTTTAGACATACAGATATGGGCATTTTTAATTCGCATCTGGTGGGAAAACATGTATTTTATTCTGATTCAGTTGCTTTTAAGATTATCATTCCCGTCAGGTAATATTGCTGTAGAAAACCATAACACTTTAATTATATAAATAAAGAAAACATTTTTCATACAAAGAGCTATATCTCTGCAGTTCAATGTGACAGTGCTTTATGGGTTGTGTCGTGTGGCAGGGCTGAGGCCCTGCACATTTAAATAGAATGATTTTTGTATTTTGTTTCTTTTTATTTCGATAAATAAAGTTTATTGAAAAATAAGTTTGTGCTGAATATGGTGGGGGCGGGGGTTAGAGTTGGCTATACAAGACAGGTGTGTAAGGTGGCCAGGCGTTAACTGATTCATTGATTTCACTATGTAACACAATTTTTGTTCCTGGGTAGTAAGTGTTATTTCCTAATTGCTTATGCCTCAAAAGTATAGAAAATGGCTATTATTCCCCACAAACTTTGCTTTTGTGACCAGGACAGTGATATTTTGAAATTTACCTATTTCCATTGAGAAAACGGGCGAATTTGTGTCTTTTCATTCACATAAAGTGAATCCAAATTAACATGTATTTATACTAAAGTAATACAAAAATGACTACAAAAGATTTAGAAGTGAGTAGTTTTTCGAGATTTACGATTATACTGTAAATCACTTTCACGAATCAGCCCCCAAATGTAGTCTCCCATCATGTTCTCGTTATACTGTCCTTGGTAGCAGCGTTCAGTCCAGTATATCCTGGTGGAAGCGCTCGCCTTGCTCCACCGAGTACGCTCCCATGTTCTCCTTGAATTTATCAAGATGAGCATCAAGGATATGGACTTTGAGGGACATCCTACAGCCCATTGTGCCGTAGTTCTTCACCAGAGTCTCAACCAGCTCCACATAGTTTTCGGCCTTGTGATTGCCCACTGCGACAAAGCTGTTCCAAGCCGCTTTCTCCTTACTAGTGAGCTTCTTGGGGAATTCATTGGACTCCAGGATCTTCTTTATCTGTGGTCCGATGAAGACACCGGCTTTGACCTTTGCCTCAGACAGCTTAGGGAAGAAGTCTTGAAGGTACTTGAAGGCTGCCGATTCCTTATCTAGAGCTCTGACAAATTGTTTCATAAGGCCCAATTTGATGTGCAGTGGTGGCATCAGCACCTTCTGGGGGTCCACCAGTGGCTCCCACTTGACGTTGTTCCACCCCACAGAGAACTCGGTCCGCTGTGGCCAGTCCCGCCTGTGGTAGTGCGCCTTGGTGTCCCTGCTGTCCCAAAGGCAAAGACAGCAGGGAAACTTGGTAAAACCTCCTTGGAGACCCTTCAGGAATGCCACCATTTTGAAGTCTCCTATGACCTCCATGCCGTACTCATCATACTTCAAGGCGTCCAGCAAGGTCTTGATGCTGCCGTAATCCTCTTTGAGGTGCACCGAGTGAGCCAGGGGAAGAGACGGGTACTTGTTACCATTATGGAGCAGCTATTTATATTACTGGAAAGTTCTAGAACGTTCTAGAAGTTACTCCAAGTTTACTCAGCACTGAATCTATCTGGAATGTTCTGGAAAATAGGTAAATTAAAAAATATCACTGTCCTGGTCACAAAAGCAAAGTTTGTGGGAAATAATAGCCATTTTCTATACTTTTGAGGCATAAGCAATTAGGAAATAACACTTACTACCCAAGAACCAAAAAAAAAAACATTTTGTTACACGGTGTTTTCAATGAACTCTCGCCACCTGCTATAAAACAGGAGCTGAGACACAAGTTCTTTGTTCTCAGCAAGGTGGAGGTAAATTGGCTGGGAATCCTCACTGCATGTAGCAACTAGTGTGAGCAACCAAAGCCTAGAGATCCACCCAGTGTTTTTGAGTGTGTGTTGAGAGGATAGGCTTCTGGGGCGGGGCCTCCCTGTCTAGCGAGAGTAGCACATGGCCAAACTACTGTCGGACACCTTTTGTTTGTTCGCTGTGTTTTTGTACAATATTTTTGTTTTGCCTTTTTAGTATTATTTCCTTTGTTTACACCTGTGTGTTGGTCCTTCCGCACAAGAAATACCTTACTGGTGGCCACCCGCAACTGCAACTGCCTTACTTGTAAATAGCGTTGTTAATAAATCCGCGTTCCTGCGTGAAGTGGCAAAAACAACCTCCAGTCTCCCTCTCCCGTCTGTCAGCGGATACTCACAACCCCTTTCTACAGGGTGACTCATAAAAAAGTAAAATTGCAATGTAAGGAGACCAATTTTCTTTAAAAAAAATGGTCTAAGGCTATCAATTGATATCCAAAGGCAGCTCATACGTATGTAATACATTCAATACACTAATTGGTTTTATAAATTCATAACTTTTGAGCTTAATTACTACCCCACGCTAACTTCTCAGTTATAAACGTTCCTCTGCATATGAGTTCCTACTCAGGCTGAAACTAAAACCATAATTTGATTATATTTATTTAATTTTCCAAACTTATGTGTGGGCTTAAACTAAATGGTTGGTAGTTGTAGGAAAATTGTATAATCGTCACAAAATATCCAAGAGACGGAAAAACTTATTCAAGTGGGTGGAACCTCCTGTTTCTATGACAATATCCCATGACACTGGGCGTTGAAGAGTTCTTCAGTCATAGCTTTGATACAGGGCTAAGTCCTAATCACAAGTGAAAACCAGAAACAAACCAAACAGCTTTCACATACACAAGCATTTTATTGAATTGTTAATCCTACAGAATACCCTACAAGTTATCGGTTGGTGCTCCTGTAGTATAGTCCTCATACTGTATTTTTGTTCCAAACTGTTTTTGTTGTTGTTTTTAATTTTGCCAGTGGTAAGGCTTATTTCAATTTGGTATTTATACATTACCATTAACCTAATGTAATTGTAGTGTAAACCAAATGGCACAGTTGTCATTGGTGGTTATTGTTTATTACCCATGAACAAAAATAGAAAGAGGCTTGTGGTTGGAAAGTGTTAAGAGGAACACAAGCTTTATGTATGTTTTTCTGTGCCTCATATAATGCACACTGGACCTTGTTTTCAACAAGGAAACTCTATTTCAGTATGTTGGTCCTACTAGAGGGTGGTCCTAATGGTGAGCTGTTCTTCATATAAAACTAGTCAGAAGGTTAATGCAACAGTGAAGGCTGTAATATAATAATAATAATAATAATAATAATAATAATAATAATAATAATAATAGCGCCATTCACACCAAAGTGTCCCAAGGTGCTGCACAATCAAAATGTCCAAGATAAAAGTTCATTTTTAAACTTTGTAAATTTAAATACAAACAAGATAAAAGCAGAATTTTCCAAATACATTGATAAACAGTGTAAGCATAAAAACAAGAGAAAAACTATTCTCAGTTCATATTTCAAAACCTAGGAAGCCTAAGAAGGGAAGACAGCTGAAAAGAGTTTTGAGAGAATTTTTAAACTGAGAAACTAAAGTAGAATTTCTAATGCAACTGGACAGAGAGTTCCAGAAGGAAGGGGCAATGCAACTAAAGCTGTGCCCATCAAGAGTGATATGCTTAGGTGAAATGCATTTAAGAAGTCCAGAACTGGAAGAGCTAAGCTGTCTCCCAGGGATCTATGAGCTAAGAAGATCTATGATGTAAGAAGGACCCTGACCATGTAGGGCCTTGTATGTCAACAGCAGAATCTTGAAAGTGACATGGGAACAGACAGGTACCCAATGCAAACACGCAAGAGCAGGAGTCATGTGTTCAGTCCGTCTAGTGTCTGTCAAGATTCTATCTGCTGCATTTTGTACCAACGGTAAACGGTTGATAGAGCAAGCAGGAAGACCAGCAAAAAGGGCACTGCAAAAATCTAAGTGAGAAGTGACAAAGGCATAAACAAGGATCTCAGCATCCTTGGGAGACAGAATAGGACAAATTTTAGAATTTTTCTTTAGGTGGAAAAACCCTGCCTTCACCACTGTAGAGATGCGTGTGTGAAATCTAATATTGACAGGGATTATACTGGATTTCAATCATTTTTTAAGGTAAAAACAACCTATGGCAAAAATCAGTAAAAACTGAAAATGAAGGGGAGGCTGGGTATGTAATTTTAAAATATAAATGCATGTTACATATTGTAATGCAGTAGTGGATTCAGAAATCTGCAGCAATCATCTTGAACAGCCGACATCATCACAGCATCTGCACTGTGTCCTGTGAAAGACGGCAGCCATGACTAAATTCTGTTTAACAGATTTCTATGAAAATGAATATGAACCAAGTTTTAACCTAAATGTGTATTACAAAACCTCATGGAGCAACTCAGCCAATCAGGTTCAGAGCAGAGAGGTCATTATCCAATGGTAGAAGCTAACAAGACTTTTCAAACAGCCTAAGCAATCCAGTCCAAAACATTTATCAGGGAAATGCAACACTGCTTACATTGGCCATTGAAATAAACAGTTAGTATGGTACTTAGACCTGATCTGACTCTTACACGTCTATACAGCTCTTTTAAATAAGAGCATCATTTATAATAACATTACAGATTGTATGATCAAATAACACGAATGATACTGTTTTTACTCCAATACCAATACATTATGCACCAGAGTATATAACACGAACAAAACTGAACATCACTGAAAATGATTACAAATACGGTATTGTTCATATAGAAGGAAATGTACTGAAAGCATTTAGCTGTTTTTATATATTTATATTGCTTGTGCTTTAAAGTAATTAAATGCCTTGTATTTATATATTGGCCGTAATGGTAGCTGTTGTAAAATGTTGTGCTGCTCTATTATAAATGTGACTGCATAATATCAGTAGTGGATGAAAAATGTCCGTTCTAATGGAAACATTAGCCTGTGGTAATATCATGACCCTATCTGCTTCGCTCTGTGTTTATTTTTTAAATTGATTCTTTCAGTGAGAAAGACAACGTGCATATCAAATGTTTTCTTTTTAAGAGCTAGGTGCCACAGTTGATTGATCCACTAGCTGTTCACTTATGAATTTGGTGGTCTCAATTCAACATTGGACATTTTTCCACATCACAAAACCACCTCACAACTCTCCACAATTGGCATCATACAAACATTGATAAAAAACTAAAACTGTTTAGTACTTTCTAAATAAGGCTAATGAGACCGTATTCATCCAAGTCAAGCTTGAGGTTTATTCCTCAAAACATACTACTTTTTTCATACTCATATTTTATTGTTTTCACAAAATGACATCAATAAATTATCAAGGTGTAATAATAAACCTATTCAAATAAACTGTTGTTACAATTTTCAGACTTTACTAGATTATATATATATATTTTTTTAAATGAATTGTATTTTTCAGTGAGAGTTACATTTTAAATAGAAGTGTTCTTTCTTTAACTGAGAGCACCACCTGGTGGCTTAATAAAATAATGTACATTTACTGAGGTCAAAGCAGCCCTGGATAAATATGTATTCGTTCCATAGTGTAGTTCATATGTTGAGACAACTCTGGTTCACACACCTGTGATCTTCTCAACTTGAAAAACAAATTTCAAATCCTGTGCATGTCAGATATTCTTGAATGACTTTAAATACGACAACATTGCTGAAATTAACAAATGATATATACTGGGCTGTAGAGAAAAAGAAAATAACTAATGCAATCTTTATTGACTTCTCAAAGGCCTTTGATTTAGTTAATCATAGAATACTTTTTAATAAGTTAAGAAATCTTGGAGTTACGATTCTACACTGTTGTGGTTTAAATCGTATTTATCAGAACGTTTCCAAGCTGTTGTCTTTGACAGAAAGAAATCTAATTTTATGCCTGTATCTTTAGGTGTTCCTCAACGGTCAATTCTTGGACCGCTTTTGTTTTCTGTTTTTATTAATGAAATACCTACTGTCTGCAGGGAAAGTTCTGTCTAGAGAGAGAGAGAATTGTCCAAGAAATGCCCAAGTAAAAATGTTGGCTTGTGTTCCTGAGGTTGAGTTTAATGCATCAAAATGCTGCAATATTATCAATCCCATTTTAAATACATTCAGACAGTAAGCTAGAGACATTTTAACTAGAATGACTGGATCAAATGGTGAAGGAAAGGTTTAAGAAAAGACACAAGATTAATATCATTACCAGACCATATTAACTACCTTAACTTTTATCTGACAAACCCTCTTTTTTACTTTTTATTTTCTATGTAACTAACTATTTATCTGTTTTACCTATCAAAAGATACATCATTAACATAGTGTTAATTGATGGGATGTTTGCCATGATTCTAGGGGCATGACCCCTTTTCACTCATCCAATCCTCGGATACCCTCTAATCCCATCATCCTATGGGCGAGATTCTGGCTCACTGTTGTAACAAATATCAATATCTAATTAATGTCACCACTTAATCAATCTTTAGCTGAGCTGTTGCCTTGTTTGTTGAATGGGTACATTTACATTAGGTTTGTGTGTAGTTGGAAAACAGAAGTGAAAGAGAAATGTTAACGCACACAGAAAAAAAGATAAATATATGTACTGAATAAATATATGATATACTGTATATGTACTATTTTAGTATTTTATTTAAACAAACACATATTGCTTGTAATGAGTACTGAGGCCAAATTAATGTTACTATTTTTCTTCCATACAAGTATAAAGGTAGGATATTCTACCGTTTGAATGTATAAATATTTACCTTCTCACACTGCAAGATGAACAGTCACTCAGATGTGGGTCAAGTGGCATATGAGTCTCTAGCAATCAAATGATCCTTTCCAAATGAAAAAATAGAACATGATTCAGAATTGGAACCTGTGCCCTTTAGGCCAATGAGATCATACCACCGTCAGTATCCCCAATAGACAAAGCACTGCTCCAGTCTAGATGGTTAGTAGGCACTTGGCTTGTTGTTTATGTTCATGATATACTGCGTGATATTTCTCCATTGTGTTTCCTGTTTAAAGCAGCCACTGTATTTCCTGTTCATACAACAAAATAGAGCAATTTAGGTAAACAAAAAGTTACAGGTTCAGAAACTGTCGCTATTTTTAAACAAAACACAGGTATTTAATTCTAGGTTTTTGCATCAAAACATAATTAACACCTGCAGGCCCTAGTGTTTAGAAATTCAACTTTGTTTGTGATAAAATCCAAGCTGAAAAAAGGTCCACATTTATTTATTTATTTATTTATTTATTATAAATTTAGTCATTGCCAATTTTTTTTTATATTTTTTTAACACACAATATAAAGTCAGTTGGCTACCTTTGAACTGCTTTGGAAAACACATTCCTCAGTGACTTGAAGTACCTTTTATGTTGCCTCCCTGTGAAGATTAAATTGTATCTTGGCAACGGAAACCTTCTCCAAGACGATGGTTCCCATATTAGGTACTTCAAGGTTTGATGCCTCAATGTGCCATCATTTATTGTTCAGCGACACCTTGTATATTTCCTTTTGAATAATTGTAAATATTTTATGTACTTAAAAATGATATAAAGCTTACATGTCGAGCACTGCCCCGCTATGTAGATCTCATATATGCAGTTTTGAAAATGCATATGTTACAGTGGATATGTATTCTTTTTTTTTAACCATACTAGGCTCTTAGTTTCCATGCCTTGCTTTCAGGAACTGTTACAGTTTCATTTCCTATGTCTATTTTGGAGCAAAGCTGAAAAGCATGTCAGCCATTATAGGAAGCAGCTTTTTGGGGAATTACAGTTGTTGATGGGGTTTGGATAATGTTACTGTCCAGGTGAAATAATCTAGGATGTGAAAGCATACCTGAAAGTAAGATATGCAAAAAGATATGTCTGGTACTGGTATCAGATGTATTTCTTTTTTTAAAAGCATGTTTCTTTATGACCTGTACCTGTGAGATCTACAAACATGACAGAAGTGCACAACAGATAAGATTAATAGAATTAGGTTATTTCATTAGCTATAGCAGTTTCTTAAAAATTATATAAGTAATGAACAGCTGAACTAAGCAATGACACGGTCAGCAGTGAAAATTGTATCATTAAGGTAATAAAGGGTGAATTCTAAATTGAATTCTAAAGCACATTATCCACTGCTTTCATAATTAATAATTATCTATTTTGGGGTCATTAAATAGTCACAGTGTTACTAATAACATCCGGCTCTACTGAGTCTCCTTACCTTGCCAGCATAGCAGATAAACAAAAAATTAATAAATTAAACTAAGGCACCATCGTTAAATATACCGATACAAATCTTACAGAACACATTTCCTGTTGCTGACATTGCTATGCATATAATAGTTACACATACTGTAATTTCTAACTATGAATGCTTAAAATGTATCTTTTAACAAGACTTGCCAAATGTCTAATATTTTCTACTATAATAATCCAAGTAACAACTACTGTAATTTTAAACATGCCCTTTACAAATTGGTTTTTCATGTGGCTTTTTTTTTTTTTTTTTTTTTTTTGCGTTACCACGTTTTTGTCGATCCATATGCGTCACAATGTAAGAAACCACTCGGTTCTAAAAGGAAAACTCTCGGGACTAGATAGACCAATCAGAAACGCACCTGAGAATCATGTGACAACGAGTGAAGCCATTGCAGCCATTTTGGAAACTGGAGAGGGAGCTCCTCTCACGAATATTATAAATAAATAAATAAATAAATAACCAGCTTAGTTCTATTTCAAATTGTTCATTTGTTGATATTTTGATTCTCGTGCAACGATGGTCCAGTCGTGCTCCGCATACGGATGTAAAAACAGATATCACAAAGACAAAAACATTTCTTTTCACAAGTAAGTCGAATGTTGTCCCACACGCTCTCACTGTCGTATGTATTTGCTCTGGGCGATACACTGAGTAGTTAAACAAAAAAACAAAAACAAAAAAAAAACAGTTAGGATTGTCCGTGACATGCAATGAATTCACTGGCGGAGTAACAATTGCTAAAAAACAGTAAAGGAAGTTTCAGTTGCTGGGCAAAATGCTGCAAACCGTCACAAAGGATCGGCCAGCAGAGTAAATTAATGCATTATTTGATTTGATAATTGTTAATGTATGTTGCTCCGACTGAAACTTTAGTGCATGTTTTTTTTCCCTTGCAATTATTATTATTATTATTAGCATTATTTTACGAAGTTGCATGTAGAGATCATGCATTACATTCTAAAAAATGGACTGGATAGTGGAACGATGATAAATACGTATTTTTGGGACTAGTACGAAAGTTAAACCAAACGCGTATAGGCACCGATGCTAGCTGGTTTTCTGAGCGGTACTCAGGGGGCGGGGTGGTAGTGTTTGCATGCAAAAGAGGCCACAGCAGCATCTTGCCAGATTGGCATCTTTTAATTTTGTAACGAATGGGATGTACAGAGTGGTACATGTTATGTTTCTGTACATACAACATAAGTTGTAACCTTATGTTAAAAATATAGTACCGGTACATGACTTAAATATTTACTTATTAATTCCGTGTGTTCACTTTGAAATTATTTCACCTTTCATGAATGTTATTGCTAAAACATCGCGTTTGTACAGTTGGTACCACAAATGCTACCTGTCCAGGCTTTGTCTGTTATTTACTATTTATTTATTTATTTTTGAATCCTCCAGGTTTCCTCTTGCACGCCCCGACGTTTGTGAAAAATGGGTTTCAGCAATGAGAAGAAATAACTTCAAGCCCACGAAGTACAGCAATATCTGTTCACAGCATTTCACAAAAGACTGCTTCAAACGAGAGTGCAACAACAGAGTACTGAAAGAAAATGCAGTGCCCTCAGTCTTCTATTTTAGCACAGCAAGTGAGAAGGTAAGGCCATTGATAGTCTGGATGTGCCATCTCAAGAAGGGTATCTTAAAGCTTCAACATTTATCTTCAAAATGAAGTAGATTTCAGAGTGGCACAAGTAGGCATTCATAGGCTATGCCATGAAATATACACCCTCCCCCCCCCCAATAAATAGTTGCCACTTTGTTGACTACAATATCACATTCTACGGGTTAAATCATATCAAAATCCTGACTGTGCCACCGCAAGTAGGGTATCATTTTAATTCTTGGCCATGTATCTTCAAAATAACCACCAATTTTATCAAGCAGTTCCCTGTTTCATGTACAGTACCAAATTTCTCTTTAAGGGAACCAGGGTTATGATTGTAACCTAACGCTCCCTTTCAAGTACGAAGTGTGACCATTACCGAATGGGATATATCTCTTATAACACGAATTACCTGAGCACTTGTATCAAAGATGATACTTTTATGTGTCAGGTGTCATCTTCACCCCCAGGAGATATCAATGACTGTCGTACAAGGATCAGCGCCATTTTTCTTTCAGCCTGCCTGAGAAAGGGGTGAGCTCTGACTTTTCAGTCAAAACTACAGAGGTAAGTATATATTTGATTTTTTCTCTCTCATTTCAATTCTCAAATAATTTCTCTTTAATATTAAGTGTATATCTTAGCCTAGGTTCTGATTAAGTCCCAACCTGGCCTTGTGTGCTGTGCGAAGCAGGCGGCTCTCCCCACCCCTTCCCCCAGGACTCAGTCCTTTTCTGCAGCTAAGTTCAACACACTCTCACTTGCTGCTCGGCTCCTTGAGAGTCAATATTATTTCTTGCTAGTGCCTTTTCATAGCGATTAGGCTGACTCCCTGTACTAGGTTTGCCTCTGTACACAGACGGTATCTGTTTTTTTCCATCCAGCTTTTCGTGCCACAGAGACACTGCCAGTGTTGGGGCTTTTTAGCTACACTGTGCTGTTGATTTGGCAGGAACCTTTTCTACTGGAATTTATTCTGAGTGTCTTTTGCTGTTGCTGTGTCTGCTTTAGCGGCACTGCCAACGAAGTCTACTAGATTTCTCGAGTTAGCAGGCGATCTGCAGCCCTTGTCTGCTCAGCAGTGCTTGCTTGCAGTTGCCAGTGGCTCTTTCAGGACTTCACCTGCACGGCACTTCTCGTGGTACCATAACCAGTACCAGTCAGTACCAGAGCTGGTATCAGTGACTCTGCTCGGTACCAGAGCCAGTACCAGTGACTTGGTTCGGTATCAGAGTCGTTACCAACCACCTTGCTCGGCACGAGGCCGGTACCAGTGACTCGGTTTGTTATTGGGGTCGGTACCAGTGACCCACTTGGTACCAAGGTAGGTACCAGGGCCGGTACCAGTGACTTGGTCACAACAGTTCTCGGCACTCTAGTTTTTTGGGTGCATATATGGCACGGCTGAACTTTTCATTTCAACCTTGCACCATGCCTGGGTTTCACCCTTGTGCTGCTTGCAGAGGAACATTCCGGCAAAAGATAAGCACAACAGGTGCACCCACTGCCTGGGAAGGGAGCATGCAGAGGGAACAATTAAAGATTGCTGCTGTTGTGTGTCTTGTGCTCACTTCTCTAAGAAGCAGGCTGGCCCGCTCTTCTAGGGACCGCTCTGCCTCTCTGACACTGGCGCAGCATCCAGACTCGCCCCATTCTTCCCCTGCAGTGCGGTCAACAGAGTCCCCCCATCCTTTTACACCGGGAGCTAGGAAGCGACACTATGGGTAGGAGCAGGACTAAGAGCCTTCAATCCTCTAGATCCTCCTCTCCGTCCTCTGGCTCGGAGTGTTCTCCCTTTCCTCCACCCAGGAAGAAGGACAGACGCTGCTATAGCAGGCATTCTGATAATACTGACCAGGCCTCCCTGGTGCAGATGGCAAATCTAGCCTTGCTGCAAAGGGACGTCTGATGTCCTAATAAACAATGCCGAGTCATGGAAGTGATGCTGAAAAAGGCCTATGCAGTGTCAACGTTTGCACGCGCCTTGTTAGGCTAATGCGCCAAACCGTTTTCAGGATGCACAATGCAAAGCCACTGCAAATACCAGCGCCCTGCTCCCAAGCAGCAGCCACAAGCCCCTGTGAACCAGCAGCCCTAGGATTTTGCTGCCACAGGCCCAGGGCCCATTCTATCAGGCCCACCTGGATTATTGGCGATCAATGCCCCTCGGACACCTGAGTGCTTACCACCAAGGCCGGCTACTCTCTGGTTTCGTTTCGGCCCTCATCTCTTTCAGGACATGATCATAACAATGGTCATGAACCTTCAAGACCCTCAGGAGGTATCGGCCCTTTGCATAATATCTTTGATACAGTCATTTATAAATTCTGTTTTATGAACCAATGGTCATTTTTGCCACCAAATACATTTCAAGCAGTTTTTGTTTGTATATTCAAATACCGTATTACTTTGAATTACCGCTGCCCTTGAATAAAATGTATTTAAAAGAATACAATTACACACTGGAGCATACCAGTATTTTACTGTAAAGTTTATGGAACCCAAACAAACAAAGAATACCATAGGTACACAGCACAATGTACTAATACTGGTGTAGGAGTAAATACAGCAGCACTAAAATAAATCTATATATTTAGGAATTAGCCAGAAAGGTAATACATTTTAGTTGTAATGCAGGAACTGTATGATTATTTCTCTCGTTATTGTTTCCCTCACTATAGTACCTCTAATTACCGCAGCCCTTGAATAAGAGCTGCAGCTGAATTTAAAATAAACGCTGCAGCGTTAATTCAAATAATGCAGTATTTGTCCCAGAATAAATGTACAGCCATGGTAAGGGATCCTTATCGTAGTACTACCAGTGACATTTTTTGACTTTTTTCTTTTCTAGGAAAAAGCACAAGAACCTCAGGAACCGCCCTCACCAGAACCACCCTCTGTCCCGGAGCAGCAGCAGCAGGAGCAGCCCCACCCCCAGCTCCAGCCCCAGCATATGGTTCAGGTGGTGATGCACCCACTGCTCTCCAGCCAGTCTATCTCCTGCGATCACAACTACACTGTGGAGGACACAGTGCAGCAGAAGAAGAGGATCCAGCAGCTAGAGGAGCAGGTAGAAAAGCTGCGCAAAAAGCTCAAGACCGTGCAGCAGAAATGCAGGCGCCAGGAGAGGCAGCTGGAGAAAATTAAGGCCATCCGTGACTTTCAAAAGGACAAAGATGCAGTGTCTGGAGAGAGCTACGTGATCCTCCCAACTGAGTTGTATGAAGTCCTCAAAGGCATAGAATCCATGGAAAGCTTGTAAAAATGTTCATTATTTACACAGCCAAGAGGCATATATCATCTGCAATGTCTTTCATTAATCCAGGATTTTAAATGGATTTACAACCAACTAAGTGTACCTTGCTTCACATATAGTAAAAGCCTGCCATCATTTGTTTAACCCTGGTTGTTTACACTTATTGCCAGATTAAAACTTACGTGTTTTAGATTTACACAAAAAAAGAGGGAATGCAGATGGATGGTGTTAGCTTTTCCTTCAGCACTGCTTGATCTAAACAGTTAGAGAATACATCATTTTTTTGGTGGTCATGATTGTTTTGATAATTTTCTAATGTGACACTGCTCCCAACATAATACAGTTATCCACAGTGATTTTCTAGTTTTTTGTGTTGTGAATAACACGTTTCCTTGTGTTTGGGAAAACTTGTATCCATACAATAGTGGTGGTTGCCAGGTGGCTTTTACTGTAACCTCGTACATGTAGAATTGGATGTTCATGACACAACAAGTTCCCTCTGCAACTTGCTACAATACCTCCCAAAACTGTTTAGGCCTGTACTTGGAATAGAATAGTTACACAAATGACACATCATTAATTATATTGATGCTGAACATACACAGACATGTTGTGGTCCATTTTAAAGCTCTAAACAGGTGGTTCTGAAATTGAAAAAGTGAAAGACATCTTATCTGAATGAACCTAGTGTTCGAGTAGGATTACTTATGATCCTATGATAAAATATGCAAATGTATACAGAGCATTGCAAAAGTAAGTTACAATATGCGTGTGTGTGTCCTTGATGATATGCTAGTTAAATCTGGATGAATTGATAACCTGTTGAAACACATACTTGTTATACTTTTTCTGTGATACTGTATTTTAAAGTTTTTGTTATAAAGTCAATTCCTAAATATTATTTACAGCTTTATTACTTTGATGTGATAGTGGTTTTTTTTTTCTTCTTTTTTTTAATCTAAAAAAAACCCACAGCATTTTCATTATTTTCAATAGGAGCAGATATGTTCATTAAAGCTTTATTATTAAACTAAAGACAAAAAATCATGTGATCTTAAGAAAGGGACATGCTTGTTAGCAAGTCAGATTTTGTTGTAAATGTAAATGCATATTATTGAAAACAGATCGAGAGAAAAGGCCAACATGATGAAGCCTCTTTGTTTTCTTTGCACTATTGTTTGTTTATTAAAACATTTAAATAAGACAGGATAACATTATGTATTTAATGAATGTATCTGAAGCTTAATATTAAATGCATGTTGGTGGCCTCCCTTCAACGTTGTTTAAATGTTTTTCAGTTGCCAGTGTGTGTTTTAATCCACATCTGAACTGTTAGTGCCAGGTGATTGGGAATTCAGTGATCATGGAAGGTAAGAGACAAGACAGGCATCACGCTTTGTTAAAACTGAGGTAGCAAGAAAGCTGAGTTACGATTGGGAATGAGTGTATTCAGAGAATATTCACAAACTCATGAGTCACACTCATTTAGGTAGAATGTTTGTGATGACCCTATTCCTAACTCCATGGTGACAAATACCAAACAGTGATCTCGCTGTGTCTTTTTGCTGTCAGTGAAATGACATCATGACAATGCAGTGACATTATTTTATTAAAGGGAATAATATCTGAGAGGTTATTTCTCATATTTAAAAAAATGTACATCCAAGCAAAGGAAAACAATGGTAGCAAATTTGGGCACAAATTGCAAAAAAAAAAACCAAAAAAACTATTTTATTAGATGTTATTAGAATAATAACCTTTTTAGAAGACTTTTTGGAACGGTGTAGTCAACTTAACCCGTCACCATAATATAAATATGCACCAAGTATTAGAACCTCTTCTGAAAATTTTGACTTGCTCTGCTACACATGTTTGTGGTGTCTGATGGGATCCTACAGTGTTGTGAAGAATGCGTGGGCTTCATGTAAATCAAAATAAAATTAAAGTCTAATACACAGACAATTAGCCAAGTTTTCTCCACAGTGTAATACTGTACGATTACTTTATATAATTAGGACAAAAAGAAAACTACATTATGCCCTTATCTGTAAACAAGTAATACAGAGGTTTGTAAGACTGATTGGTTATAATTTTACGACAAAATCTTTCTACTTGGGGGGGGGGGGGCTAATATATTAAGTGTGGTATCTAATCGCTTCTAGATACATGTACTATTGCTTGTCACATAGATCCACAAACTGTATCAATTAACTTCTCCAATAAGTATATTGAAACAAATTGTTTTTAAAAACCCATCATACAAACTGAACATACGCATGATTTCACTTTGTAACTGACACCAGGTGAATGACATATACCAGTGATTGTGACATTGAAGTGTGCATGTACTGTAAGCAGTGTAGGCCCAGAAGCTCAGCAGAAAAAAACTTCCACTGAAAGCTCAGATGAGGATGAACTTGTTTTCATTTTGCGTGTCAAGGTAGGTTTGAACTGCTGACAGATTGGATTATAGTTATTGTTATGTAACATTGTTACCTATTTGGAAGGCTAAGGCAGTCATAATTCTTTAACATTTAAACAATTTCATATTTCCACTGTACCACAATACATTAATTAAATATTATATATAACTATTTTACTGTTTTATTTTTTAATATCAACATTATGCCTATTATATTGATTAGATGGTCTTGTGTGTCTTTACCAGTATATAAAAATACAGTATTGTCAAACCTGTTTCATATTTCACCCTCTGCTTATTTTATCACGACATTGAAATGTGTGGGGTCTTAAAGAGCCATATATATAAAAAAAAAACAGAATTGGAACATAAAGTTTAGTTCAGTAAAACTACATAACTGAATAATAGTATAGGCATTTTTTTAAAAATGCGAGATAAAACAGACTGCAAAAGACCCATTTGTGACAGTTGTTTTACAAAGCTGCCACTGGGAAAATTTCAAACCCTCATATCTCAGAAACCACTGAAATAGTAATTTCATATTTGCAGTGTTATATAAATCCTGGATGCCACATGAGGTGTTAACTTTGACATTCACCTCTGACCTAATATGGCTGCCAATTTGAGGTAATGTGCATATTGAATTAATATCTTTATGTACGCTGTACACAGCTGCATTCTTAGATTTTCTTAATTAAGTTCCATTACTATTTGTGTAGCAAAAATGGGTAAAGCAGGCACCTGGCGATTCTTCCTCTATGGCGAACTCTGCTCAGAGCGTCGTGATACTCATGAACTTGGCAGTTTTCAACTCGTTGTATACTAAATACAAAACAGTGAAGCACCATCTGTCTGTATTTTGTAGAAGTATAAATACTCCGGTAAACATAAATAACATTCATAATACTCATACTCAGACGGTTTTTGTTTTATTTCCCTTTAAAAACTGCCATTTCTGGAAAAAAAAGCACTGTCTCAAGCATATTCAAACTGGCAGAAAATGAATAAAAATATTAAATTAAAATCTAAAACACACATTTAAGTATAGTATAGTAACTGAAGAAGACGTAACATGTGCAATGTAATTTATTTTTGCTTGTAGTACTTTCTCATAGTGATCTCAAAACAACGCATCACGGCCAAACCTGTTTTCCTGACTGCAAAATAAGCGTTTCGAACGGGTCGAGATATAAACCTAATTTCAGATACCCACTTTAAAACAGCAAAAAGCATCTAAATTTCTGTCCTGAAAACTTACACGCGACAACAAAAAGACAAGTCACAACATCACCCTGCTGTATCCCAAACAGACTTAAACAAATTTAAATCACCGGTAGGACGCAGATATTGCCCAACCAATTATAAAGTAGTTTAAGTAGCTATTGCCAGCTGAGAAAGACAGGAAGTCCTGGAGTTACATTCTCTCTGGTGTACCGTCGCCAACACGTAAACAAAAGGCAGAAACAAACTCCCTTTCTCACCAAACAGTGCCACCTACTGCACAATCTGTTCAACTGTGTAACCAGCCATTTAATTTAGAAAACATTCCCTGGTACAGTCAACTTCATGAGACAAATACTGAAAATATTCTTATAATGTATTTAATTTATTTGAATTTATTTAATTTATTATTTTTTTTAAAAAAAGTTTATCTATTAAATTCATTGGAACTATTTTTCCTAGCGTTATAATATATTTAGGAAAAAATAAACCTATATTAATTTTTAAATAAAAATGTCTATATTCTTATTTCTAAAAATTAGTAACCCATTTTATAAGCGCAACGGCCTCGTGCCTTACTATGCCCCTGGGTGTGTGGTTATTCCAGCACAACCAACACTCTAGAGTGTCTTATTGCTTACTTATTCTCTCAATGAAGTTCTATAAAAGGCAGTGTCCAATATAAGTTAATCATATCAGTGAGAGATCTGTTTCACATTTCCATATTACTTCATGTTTAAAAAGCATTACATCCTATATGAAATTCCCATTACATTATAACCCCTAGGTGCTTTGTTTTTGTTCACATAAAAAACTCCAATTTATACAGTAATTTAATACGTTTACAATTGTTCTGTTTCTCTCAAGAAATGTGCCTTTCTCTTACACTTAGTTTTTTTTTTAAATTGTTTCATTTTCTGACATTTCAAAATTAGTTTTAACCTTAATGCAAAGTAATTTGATATACTTTTCATTTTAATGATGCAATATAGCCACTGTGCTGTTACATCCAGATTTCTCAAAATTAAATTGTTTATAATATTTTTTTATTTATTTATATATTTTTCTAACAGAACTCCATATCAAAAGCCACCCTTTTGCTCTGAAAATCAATAGCTCATTATGGCAAGCGTTAGAAGAGTTCAGTACAGGAACACTGGTAATAGCAGGCCTGACCTGAGAACAGTGCAAGAGGAAGAACCCAATTTGAGACTGGGTCAAAATCAGATATTAAGCAGACAAAATGATGCTGCCATCGTCATTCAGTCCCATTACAGGGGTTACAGAGTTAGGAAGTTAGGTATGGGACTAGATGTTGAAGACCTGGAAAGTGAAAATGGTGAAAGTGAGCATCTCAATGATGAAAGGGAATATCCCTATGATGAAGATCACGAGGAAGCAGCCACTGTAATACAGGCACACTACAGGGGCTTTAGGGCCCGCAAAGAGCTACTGGATAGTGGCTTACTAGACTCACTCTCTCCTCCTTATGATGATTCCTATACTGATGATCCCTACAACCATGTTGCTACCACAATTCAAAGTCACAATCATTGCTATAAAGTGAGGAGTAATGGAAAAACTTCAGAATCACAGAAGGTAGGTATCAAAACTTCCCAAGATTCTACTATGAGTTTGCAAGCATACAGGGATGAAGCTGCCACAGTCATCCAATCAAATTATAAAGGTTACAGAGTTAGGAAACAGTATCAGGAGTACCAGGATGCCGCTGTGACCATACAGTCTAACTTCAGAGGCTACCGTGTAAGGAACCAACTCAGTAATAGTACTAACACTGAGCCTCTTGGTGGCAGACACCAATGTGAAATCAAAAGGGAGTCTAACAGTAACGTCATAGAATATGCCCACGTTCACGGCAGACACTTGACTCCATCAAGCCAGCCTGGCATATGTGTGTCAAGCAATAGATCAAGAGATGCAAGGCTCCGCCACGGTGCCGATGTTACCAGTTTCCGCCAAGATAAACGGCCAAAAGAAAAGAAGTTCTCATATAACAACCCCTCTTCAGGAAAGATATCTTCCAAAAAAGAGTCTGATAAAGAAAAAGATGTTTGTCCAGCTGAACACTATGAAGTGCAGTTTGAGAGAAAGAAAACCCGCAAACGGATCAACGAAGAGAAAAATGCGGCCACCCAAATTCAAGCATCCTGGAGGGGCCATAAAGTACGGGGGCAGATGAAGGCGATGAAACAAGCAGCTGCGAAGATCCAGTCAACTTATAGGGGGTTCAGAATGAGGAAGATGTTGCTCAATGGCGAATATGAACTTGATGATATACCAAACACTGTTTCATTTCTGAATTTTGAAACAGAATTAGGTGATCCCATTTCTGAAGATAAGGAAGAGACTTGGTCCAGGCATACATCAAAGATGTCTATAAATCCATGTCTAAAGATGTCTAAACATCCACCAAAGCAAAATCAGACATTGGCAGGGAATCCAGATAACAGGTCAGGGAGTGGCGCTTTAGAATGTCAGGTCAATAAGGAAACATCTAATTTCAGACAAATTAAGAAGGTTAAATTCAACCCGAATGATGATTATCAGGTTTCTGCAACCACATTACCTTTTGTTGACAGCCTCCAATACAGGCAAATGTCTGTTCCAGACGTTCCAACTACCCACAAGACTATTAAAAGCAGGAAGCAGTATGAGGGGGGAAATACGGCTGCATCCCACATCCAGGCATCTTCTAAAGACAATCAGACGAGCAAGCAACTTAGCAAAGAATCAGTTGCGGCAACTAGCATTCAGTCCATGTTTCGAGGCTACAAGACCAGACAGGAGCTTCAGGGTATAGAGATCACTGGATACTGTGCAGGGGGCCCAGAGATCATTGAGGAGGAAGTGGGGGAAGTGAAAATAAAAAAACGAAATCCTACACCCCCTGCTGCAACACCTATTGGCAACATCCAGACCAATACAGCGGGGAAAGGTATCCCAAATTCTCGTCGTGCGCCAGTATCCATTCAAGTGACAAGGCCCAGTCCTCAATATGACGAATATAAGGAAATCCCTAATAGGAGCAGATACTCGAAACATACTTCAACTTCTGCTAAAGTAACAGTAAAAGCAAATGTAGAGGATTGATTTAGAACTCACAACGCAGAAACCATTGTGACTTAAATAAAAAAAAAACATGTCGTGTTGCAAATATATAGTCCTAAATATATTTGACAATATATTTTAGGCTTCAGTAAATACAATGTCAATTTAAAATAAGTTACATAGTATATTTTTATTGAAACAAGGCAACAACCCAGTGCAATTAAGCAATATAGCACAACATGATGTGTGTTGTTGTGTGATATCACCACGCCTCGGGTCCGTTCAACCAACCCTAAAAGATATCCCAGAACAACGCATACCCTGGAATGCTATATTGTGGTTATGCAATTGCTGTGAGGTAATATGAAGTTAAGAACAGCAAACACAAATGGGTTGAGAACCGTGGCGATCTCCAACGGCTGTAACAACACATAGCCCGTTGAAATGAATAGGAGCACGATCCTTGCCATTGTATTTTTTTTTTAATTTATTTATCAAAATGGTCCTTGTATTAGTATCAATTAGCTTTCCAAGGTGAGGAAGTTAAAGTTTAGATTTTTAAAAGTATAATTTGAAAACTAATGGCCTCACATCCTCAAATTTTCAACGACAAACAAAAAAATAAAAAATAAAAAAGAGGTCACAGGAACACCCTGTAAAAATGGCTTTGACCTACATAGATAATTGCATTGAAGAATGTGAAAGACTTATATTGAAGGGGGAGGGGGAGGGGGATGAAATGTAGTAGTATTGCATCACTAAGGCAGTAGCAGGTAACTGGTCCTAGAGGGCCATTCTACTCCAGGTTTAACTAGTATCTTGAGAGAATTACCTTCTTTAAGGTCTAGTTTAAATTTGTTCAGTTAAATAATTAAATAAATGAGCCAGAGTTGCCCACCACTGCACGGCATCACGCAGTTCCAGGAACAGTGCAAGTTTACTGCTGAAGATAGACAGCTCACTTTTATAGAGTACCATCTTGACCATGTGATGTGTTAATGACACACCCTATGAACATATGCGCTGCAGTATACATTTATTTGTTTAAGTTCTATATGCTTTATCTAGTTCATTGTTTCAGTAAACTTTTCTACGTGTAAAGCAAAACATATGCTGCCTTGAGCACATGCAAGGGAGGCATTTTGGATGTGCATGCTGGTACAGTGAATAAACTGAAGAGTAAGTGCTTTTAAATTAATTATCCTGACCTTAATATCATTCTGGTAACATGGATAAGTGTAACTAAGTTTAGCTCCCCTCACAACATTGCTTGTTGGTACGGTATTAGTTAAAATAATCTGAATAACAGTCTGTGATCTTATCTGGGCCTATGTTACCTTTAGCAGGAGGGTTTTGAGTTTTGTTAAAGATTGTTTTTTAAGCACATTTCCATTAATCAAATCAGGTTTGCTGCTCATGACAGCTTTTTCAGCTCTTTCAGGTAGGGTTAGAAGTTTATTCACAGTCTTCAAAGCACTGCTAAACAAAGGGAATGATTATACACACTTTAAAAACAGTCCTTAAACAGTAAGTAGCTTCAAATGTCCATTACTATTGCATGGTGTTTTCAATAAGCACATTACTTTATCTTTGCTGCGTCCCGCATTGTCCATATAACAATATTTTTTTCAATATTTTACTGATAGTTTAGATATTTTTTATTCACATATCATTAAATTTGTGTTTTTTTTCAACTTTTAGGAGAAATAGATTTTTTGTTCTAAACATTGCAGTGCATCCAGGTCATGCTCCCACCTGCAACAATGCTTGTTCTCTGATTGAAATGAGTGGCGTATTGTGGGAACAGAAATCCAGCAGGGTTGCAGGAGGGTGTGTGTTCTGGATACTCGATCCCGAGTACATTTTGATGTATTGCCCATTTAATGTAAGACCATTAAGAATCAGCCTATATTAAGTATTAATGTCCAATGCAGCCGTCATTCCAGCTAGATTATTATAATTTCTGCAAACCATCTTTACTCAGAGATTAATTTGCCAACTCCTAATCTGATTGAACGAACCGTGAGGTTTATAATTCTTAAAGATCCACCTTCGCAAGAAAAATAAATAGGAAGTGAGCTAATGGTCTTCTTCACAAAGCACCACTTCCAAATGTATATGTATATATACTCATGACAACTGCCACAGTGTGTTCATTGCGTAAGTGCAAAATAAATGCACAAATACAGCTTTTAGGTTAGCTTTGTAGTGTCTCAGTGTGACAGAAAGGAAGAGAAACATGATGCAGAAATGCATCCAAGAAAATATGGCAGTGTATGGCAGGGGTGCACAAATTTGGTCCTCGAGGCTCGGAGTCCTACAGGTTTTATATGTATCATTAAATGATTAACTGATAAAGATCTGGAATGTGGTTTATTTAGTTCAATTAAGTAAGACACACACTGATCCAAGAAGAGGGTAGCCTATGTTGATCCCCTCTGATATTCCACCTATTAATCCATAACAATATCAAATGGAGGACTCTGGGTAAGCAGGTAGTCCCAAGAGCAGGAGCGGTCTTTATCCCCCAAAAAACAGAATTTACCTGCATCAGCCAATTACGTCCAATTTCCCTGTTAAATGTGGAGGGTAAGATATTCTTCAACTTATCTATTGAAGAAACGCATGTTTGACACCACCATACAGGGTTTCAGGATGCTTGGAGCAAGTCAGCGTGATCTAGCAACAGATTCAGTCACAAAAAAGGAGAAGAAGGAGCTCCGTGTAACAATCCTGGATTTAGCTAATGCACGGTTCAGTGCCACATAAACTGCTTTGGGCTGCATTTGAGTTCTTCAGTGTACCCAGTACTACAACAGGGTCAGTGAAAGCCTACTTCTGTTTTTCAACTCCAGAGTTTACCACTACTTGGCAGTTTCTCGAAGTCGGAATCATGTCAGGTTGCACCTTTTCTCCACCGGCCTTCACCATGGCAATGGAAGTCATTATTAGAGCCTCGAAATAGGTAGTATGGGCAGCAGTGTGGAGTAGTGGTTAGGGCTCTGGACTCTGGAGAGTCATGGGTTCAATCCCTGGTGGGGACACTGCTGCTGTACCCTTGAGCAAGGTACTTTACCTAGATTGCTCCAGTAAAAACCCAACTGTATAAATGGGTAATTGTATGTAAAAATAATGTGATATCTTGTAACAATTGTAAGTCGCCCTGGATAAGGGTGTCAGCTAAGAAATAAATAATAATAGTGGGTGGAGAACAGCTGGCTTCTAACACGCTGCTGCCACCATGTAATGTATACATGGATCAGATGACCACCATGACTACAACAGTAGCCTGCATCAATCAGCTACTTGGCAAACTAGCAGATAACATCAGATGGGCACGTATGCAGACCAAGCCAGCTAAGTCGAGGAGCATCTCCATCATCAAAGGCAAAGTAGTGATTAAGGTGTTCTATATTGATGGCGAGGCCATTCCAACAGTGTCAGAAAATGCTGTTAAGAGTCTTGGGAAAGTGGTACAATGGGGATTTAAAAGACATAGTCTGAGTAGGAGAGGTGAGACATCAGGCAGTACAAGGGCTGAAGAGGATTGACAGTGCACTACCAGGCAAGCTTCAAGTCTGGTGCTTTCAGTTTGGTCTTTTTGCAAGGTTGCTGTGGCCGCTTACTGTGTACGAGGTTTCCCTGTCAACAGCTCTAAATGAGGAAGGCTCGTCTGGAGGAAGTTAACATCAATGAAAAGGAATGGATGGGTAAGGTAATTAAACTGGGCTTGCTTCGGTGGGGGATGGAGAGGATTGGTGCTGACATGCCAGAATCACTATCAAGCCTTCTCGAGGTGTTGTGGGCTAGTCAATGAAACACCGAGGGTCGTGGGTTCAATCCCAGGTGGGGAACACTGCTGCTGTACCCTTGAGCAAGGTACTTTACCTAGATTAAATCCCAACTGTATAAATGGGTAATTGTATGTAAAAATAATGTGTAAAAAATAATGTAATTGTATGTAAAAAATAATGTGATATCTTGTAACAATTGTAAGTTGCCCTGGATAAGGGCGTCTGCTAAGAAATAAATAATAATAATAATAATAATTTAGCAATTGCACCAACATGACCACAAGGTGTCACTCTTGCCCCATATCAAATGATCCCTTCGCACCAATAAGGACAATTTATTGCAGACTATTGTTCTTATATTGCAGTATAAATTTAATTAAATGTAGTTTAGAACCTAGGGGCTCCCGAGCGGCGCATCCAGTAAAAGCACTCGCTAGAGTGCAGGATGCGCTCTATAGCCTGGATCGTCGCCGGTTCGAGTCCAGGCTATTCCACAGCCGACCGTGGACGGGAGCTCCCAGGGGGGGCGGTGCTCAATTGGCCGAGCGTCGTCCGGGGGGAGGGAGGGTTAAGTAAGCCAGGGTGTTCTCGGCTCACCGCGCACCAGCGACCCCTGTAGTCTGGCCGGGCGCCTGCGGGCTTGCCTATAAGCTGCCCTGAGCTGCGTTGTCCTCCGACGCTGTAGCTCTGAGGCGGCTGCACGGTGAGTCTGCAGAGTGTAAAGAAGCGGGCGGCTGACTGCACACGCATCGGAGGACAGCGTGTGTTCATCTTCTTCCCTCCCGAGTAAGCGCAGAGGTGGTAGCGGTGAGCTGAGCCTAAAAATAATTGGGCATTTCAAATTGGGGAGAAAATAATAAAAAACTAATTGGCAACAACTAAATACATTTTTTTTTTTTTAAAAAGTACTTTAGAACCTTGTCAGAATTTAAATTGGTTCTATTAGATAATTAAGGCTTGACCAAAGGCGTGGTTGGTGGAACTCGGCTGGATTTTCAGCACACTTTTTTTTTTTTTTTATCACAGCAGAGCAGTTTAAATTCTTGAATACCCGTGTATAATAATCAATCAACAGATTTAATTAATTGTTTTCTAATTAATGGCATGTAGATATTGCAAATAACTGTATTCTCTTTCTTGGCACACACTGAAACAGAAAAGCAACACATACTGTACATTTTCAAAATATTTTTTAATGAATGTAACGTAATACACCATAACACTACCAATGTGGTTTAATGTTACTGTACACTGTTGTTTAATTTGAAATGTCTCAGTACAGCAGAGACGCTCTCTTCTCCCTGTTGGCCCCATGCTCTTTCAGAGCAAAAAAAAAAAGCATTCTAGCAGGAAAAGTTACATTGTAATGTGAGATATTACATGTACAGTCAATGCTGTTTTAAAACCCATATAAAAGGATCACCAGTCTATAGAGACCACCCCAATGTCAAATCAACTAAAGGACCACATGTCTAGAAACAACCACACTTAGTGGACAATCAGCCCCTGATTGTCCACTAAATGCAGTGGGCCTGTTCTATATCGTGCAGTACTTCAGTTTTCGCTTGAGGTTACTTTAAAGAACACATGGTGCTGTTTAAAAGGCCTCCACTAGATGTCACTGTTAAACCACAGTAATTCAGTCACAGTAAAGTTCAATAATGTTTACATTACAAACACTTTCATAGAAATGACAGACAATAGTTGACCCAATAATAAATTCGAATAATGAAATTAGAAACCTAGAAGCTCCTGAACGACCTTAACTTTTTAATAATCCTTTAACTGTTTTGTGGCTCGACATTGTGCAGACAACAGCCTCAGAGACTTACGTGGACTATGCAATAATCGTTATTGAATTTCTTCCACTTTGTTCTCCGTTGACACGTTTTCGTGCGCACCATTTCTGCACTATGATAGGCTTTGATGGTGGCTCCCCATATTCCTCAACAGGATCTATCTATCTATCTATCTATCTATCTATCTATCTATCTATCTATATATATATATATATATATATATATATATATATATATATATATATATATATATATATATATATAATTTTGCATGCTTTTGTTTCAGTATATGTTTCAACCAAAAAAAAACACGTTGTTTGATTTTTAACACCACACAGCTCCCAATGGTTAAAGTAAGAACTGTCACATGACTAGTGTTAGATTCCCCTCTGTTGATATATATCTTGAAAAGGAAAAGGAAATCTAATATTCTAATTTCATTATTCTAATTTATCGTTGGGTAAACTTTTAAATGAAACACCCTGTGTAGAAATAACCCTTTGGAAAATATCCTGTAAGAGATCATGTAAGAAGTATGTTATATTTTCCGTTTTTACTGAATTTGTATAGTCATCAGATTAGTGACTGATACATTTAAATACATACCTGTACTGTGCAAAAAGTGTTTAAACTTACTTGATTATTCGAGCAGCACGAGGAAGTTGAATGCTGGGAAACATGGACATGTTTATAGCAAAGAATGAGCGCAGAGAAGCCAAAGGGTGTGACTGCGAATGTCTATAGTCGTCATCTTGTAACACTGTAGAAAACTGTTGAAACATGTTGAAACATTTGTTAGCGTTTCATGTACTTTGTGTCCAAGTTCCAATTATCATTGTAAATGATGTACATGGTCATTTTCTTTTTTGTTTGTTTTACAAAACAAATATTTAATTTGTTTTGAAGTAAATTAAACGATGTTTTGTAGTCGTCGTCGTAGTAGTTGTTGTTGTTGTTGGTTATAGTTTGTAGTCTATAAATAAATAAACTGCTTCAATATTTGACGTAGTTGTTATATTTCGTTAATTATTACTTATTTTTTAAACAAAATTGGTAGTTTTTCCATGATAGTAATGTATTGGTTAGGGAAACGAGACAAAGGTATTGCAATTGTTTTCTGTTGTAAACGCAGCCATTAAACTTTATGCAAGTACAAGCTCGGTCTCGTGCATCAAATAGTCTATTACATGTGCTCGACCGTAGTAATCTCTTATTAAATCTTAAAATAGAAATGGAAAATGTGGGGGTCATCTGATCCTGATCAATCATTTGAGACTTATATTAGGGAAGTTACAAAAGTATATTTTTACCGTTTGAGAAATATAGCCAAACTTAGACCAATTGGTTCAGTATATGATGCTGAGAGACCGACCCATGCATGCCTTTGTTTAGAATCGATTACTGTAATGCACTTATTTCTGGTATACCAAAGGGTTTGTTGTCTCGCTTGCAGCTCCTTCAGAATACAGCCGCTAGAATTCTGACTAAAACCAGGAAAAGTGAACATATTACCCCTGATTTAGCCTCCTTACACTGACTCCCTGTGCAGTATAGAATAGATTTAAAGATTTTGCTGTTAACCTAAAGCCCTAAATGGATTAGCACCTGGTTATTTGTAGGAGTTACTGACCCTGTATCATCCAAATATCAATCTTAGATCACAGGATGCAGGGCTACTGGTTATTCCTAATCCCAGGGTCAACAAAATTAACAGGAGAGGAAGGGCTTTTTCATGCAGAGCCCCTAAATTATGGAATGCTCTCCCTTCTTTTGTCAGCAGGGAAGCTGGGACTGTTACATTTTTTAAATCAAGACTGAAAACATACTTTTATAAAATGGCTTTCTTACTTTAGTGGGTTTTAATGTAACTTTTACATTTCTGCATTTTTAACTTCGCCGCCGGACACTACAGATACAGTCAGTAAGGCCAGTGCAACTCCAAACAGGTTCAGCAGATGTCACTTTACTCAATCTTGCTGCTTCGCGTACAAAATCCTGTTGGACGTGTGGGAGTCTTTTCTGATGATATGCAAATCGTGTCTTGGTATTTCATTCCCGTGTTGGCTACTGTGGAGCGCTGAGCGCGCTAAACCTTGGAAATATATGTATATATTTTTATAGGATAGTGAGTGCAGATCTTGATTGAGCTGGTGAGTACACATGTACTGTTTATGTTAATATGTTATTTGTTTTGTTTTATGTTGTTGGCTGTGTTAAATCGTGGATAATGAATTGTGATGGCACTCTTGAACTACCAGTATGGAAATGCACGGCACTCAGTGTTAATGCTTCATGAGGTTTAAACATGCGACCCTGTCCTTGTTTTATCAGCCAGTTTATTCGTGGTTTGTTTAGCTGTAAAAGGTGTACGAATTTCGAACTCAGTTAAAAACGATATATTTAGCTTTTACACTATTATTAGTAACTTCATAATCCCGCAGCTTTGTTCAATATTATTAAGGTTTAGTAAACGTAAATATGTGCGTCTGCCTGTTAAATTTGTTTTAACTTAAATTATAATACCACACTCTGGTAATCTAAAAATATATTTGTAATATATCGTTCGTATACTTTTAATATATATATATATATATATATATATATATATATATATATATATATATATATATATATATATATATATATATATATATATATATATATAATCTCGTTGGGAGGTATTCGTGTATTTTCATCCAAAACTTGAAATGCGTACATAAATGTGTTATCTGCCCGGACAGTCATTCAGTCGAGTAAGCTTGTGATTAAATTGAACTCGAGTCAGTACAAACGCATAGTATGTGTGTGAGAGAGATAGAAAGGGCTGTTTTGTTCATCTTTGCTATGCAGTGCGTTGTACACATCATTTGCTGCAGAAGTATCCTAGGCTGTTGAAAATGCCAGTACTGCTGGTTATCTGATGAGCAGCACGAGTTGGAACACACGTTTACTGGTTTCCTAATGGATATATAACCACCTGCACACGTTTACAGCCATTACATTTATTTACGGTAAACTAGTGTAGATATAGCCTAACTTTTACATTTCACAGTAAGGGAATTAAAATTGACTAGAAGTGGTACTTCTGAATCAGCATACAGAGTTCATCCAACATAGAGTCTCTTGAACCAGCAATACCAGTTGCTGGTCATTTAAGGAATTTCCATTTATTTATATAAATACAGGTGTCACTCATCTGTGATTACATTGTCATGGCATTTCGAAGCTTGAAGCTTCACTGTGCATTGTAAGTATTAGGTGTTAATCACTGTGTTATTCCTGATATCTTTAGGGGCAAGTTCAGATGGAACTTAATAATTAAAAGGGTGGTTCATAATGCTGAGTATTCAGTCTTGATCCAATCATTTTTTATTAATCCTTTTACATGCAAATCTATCAGCTGTTCATGGGTTATATGTTTCTTATGCACTTTTAGCAGCTACCCCAAAAGTCTCCTCCAATTCTTATGAGATTCCTCCTGTTCCGGATCATCATACTTTTTTTTAAAATTGTTCTTTGATATATTTATCCCTAACATTGCAAATCCCTCCTGGGTTGCACTTACAAGTCATCCTGGTATGTGAGTAGAATGCATGAAAATAACCCAGTAACCTTTTTGTTACTGTTATGATATTACATTTCTGACGAAGAAAGATTTGTGAAAAATGCTCCAGGGGGACCTCTCTCTGTGTGCGCACGTGTGTGTGTGCGCATTTTTATTTTTAAAGCGATAACTCCAGTCTTTAATTAACTAAACAACTCCTGTTACTGTTACAAAACTAAGTGAACAACCAAGTAAGGTCTCAAGTTGTTAGTTGTGTAACATTAACATTTTCTAAAAAAACAAAAACAAAAACAAAAAAAACAGGAGTTAAAACAGGTAGTACATGCTTTGAAAATATGCCCCTGTGACAGGGTGGGCTGAGCGGTGATGTCAGGTCAGATGCAGGAAGGGAAAAATACTAACACCAGGTACTGCAGTATCAAAATAAAAGACAGGGCGGCGCTGTTTTATTTAAATAATACAAAAATAAAATAAAAGGTTGTAACAAAAAGACTTGCTCACAGAGCAAAATAAAAAGGTTAAACAGAACAAAATCACGAACACAAACAACACAATCAGGCTGGGCAATAAATAGCCTTCACTGATCCTTTACGTTTTTTCCTTTTAGTTTCGTTTTCTCTCGCTCTCTCCGCTCTAACACCCACCACACTGAGTGCAGCGAGCTGCAGGCTTTTATGCAGGTGACCA
Source organism: Acipenser ruthenus (assembly GCF_902713425.1). Lineage (NCBI taxonomy): Eukaryota > Metazoa > Chordata > Actinopteri > Acipenseriformes > Acipenseridae > Acipenser > Acipenser ruthenus. The sequence continues at coordinate 31,311,073 of NC_081190.1, read as the reverse complement.
TCTCCCGATTTAGCAACAAATTAATCAATTAATTCGGGAAGGCCACCTTCTGCACGAGGTTTTTAAACTGCTGTGGATGGGGCGACCCATCCACGCTACTAAAGAAAACAATCGGCTATGCCGTCAATACATAAATACAAAACAATAACAAAACCTGCGGTCATGTTGCCGTCATATATAAATAAATCATAACAAATACAACAAAACAAATACAAAATACTGAAGGACGGTACCTCGCTCGTCCTCTATAATAAATCATAAAACAAATACAAAGTAACACGGGGCGGAGGGGGAGACTCTGTTCTAAAAATAAATAAATAAATACATTTTACAGGGCTTCTCACCCTGTTACAGCCCCTCTTTCTTTCCATAAGACATACTGAAATTGAAATTCCTTATCAGTCCATTGACACATGGCTGGTTATCACAAAATGTGCATATCATTTAGGAGCACAAGACCTCCCACCATAACCTACAGCTTATATAAGGGCAGTTAGCGTTTTATCAGAATCCAAAAGGCAGTAAGTTACAGTATATACCTTAGATATGGTATATGCTCAGTGTAACATTACATGAAATACATGCAAATCTCCTGTGTATGGAGAACAGTGAGAGACGACTGGTGCAGTCTGTTATTCAGGGCTTGTTAGAGCTATAGATGCATACACTTGATTAAAGGAACACTATGGGAACTGAGCTACACTGTTTAGCTGCATTTCTCCTGATTTTTATATTACACAAGGGCTGTCCTCTTTGTTTCATCCTTGTGCTGGACATGCTTCATTTGAAACAGAATAAAATAGAAGAACAGTACCCCAGTTCCGTGACATTGACACTACAGTGTGTTTGCGAGTTGATTTTTAACCCGAGCTGTACAAGGGCTTTTCACACACATCTTTCCGATCCACTGTTATCTTACATCTGCCTCTGCTCTCTGTTCACATGATTTACAGATCTGCTGCACGTTCACAGAGTTATCTCCCTTCAGTAACAAGGGTGGCATTTTCACCTCCCCACGAAATCCTAGAGAAAGGCCTTTCCACAAACTGCAAGCATGTACCCGTTTTAGTTTTTAAATATCATTAAAAAATATATATTTCTATGAATAGGCTTCCTTAATAAGCTTCTGAATCAGTTATCTCATTAAATATGATTGATCTTGATCAATTGGAGGCCCCTATATAGCGCCGGCCAGTGTATCATGTGAGTAATTGTTGCTGTAATCTAAATTCAAAAAGGAACATGTTTGGTTAATTTTCGCATCACTTTAAACAGTTTATTTACAGCCAATACTTTTTATTGCAAATTGTGCTTAGCTTACATTTGTTTGCCTCTGTAAAGCATCATTTAACAATGCAGAATACAGAGCAGTGCAGAAACAGTTAAGCAGTTTGTGATGGTGGTCCACTATGAAAGGCGCTATATAAAATAAATATTGATCGATATACATCCCCAGTTGTTTTTTTTATATATAAATTTAGTTGTCGCCAATGTTTTTTTTACCCCAGTTTTCTCCCCAATTTGGAATACCCAATTGTTATTTGTATCCCAGTTCACCGCTGCAACCCCCTGGCGACTCGGGAAACGGAGTCTGGAACACGTGTCCTCCGAAATGTGTTTCTGCCAATCTGTCATTTTTCGCACTGCGGATCCACAGCGAGGCCACCAGACCTATAGTGCCGGAGGACAACACAGATCTGATGGCTCCACTGCAGAAGCCCTATCAGCCACAGGGGTCGCTGGTGCGCGGTGAACCGTGAATTCCCCTGCTGACCTAGCCCTCCCTACCCGGGCGGTGCTCGGCCAATTGTTCGCCACCCCGTAGGAACCCCCGGTCACGGTCGGCAGTGACATAGCCTGGATTTGAACCTGCGATCTCCAGGCTATAGGGTGCATCCTGCACTCCACGCAGAGCGCCTTTACTGGATGTGCCACTTGGGAGCCCCCTCCCCAGCTGTTTTTTAGATCAACATTTTTTAAATGTGGTTTTTAAGAAGTGAGCAGGCATTGTTTCGTTTTAGTTCTGGAGGTCAGCGTGTGGATTCTTTGCTTTTTGTCCACACCAGAAGGCACTGTAGTGCAGCAGTCTGTAAGGAGAACTTACTTCTACTGACCTGACAGGACAGGATAGACCAGGAGCTGCTTCTTATAGATGTTATGCAAATGCACACAGCTCCCTAATTCCCTAATTGTGGTGGTGAGAAGAGGAATAAGACATACATTCTGACTGGCAAGCCAAAACAAGCATGTCAGAAGGTCAGGATGGGGTTCTTTTCTCATTCCTGTTGTGGTTTTACACAAGCACTTTCCTCAGGATGCTCCTGGAATGTCTTCTGTTTAAATATTTCCTTAACCTAGTCTTACACATTTTTATTATACATTTCTCTAAATGTAGGGCCAATAAAATATAAAGATACAAAATAATTATAATCTCCTTTTTAGCCGACAAGGATTTAAAATTAAAAAGTAAAATAAACTTCTTACTGGTTTTACCATAAATAAATAAAATATAACATATTCCAAAGTGAGACGAGAATCTCAATAACGAAACAGCAACTTAAAGGTAAAGACCTTTAAGCAGATGCTGCCGGAACCTTTTTCAGTGGGTGAATTCATAACCTGTAGGGAAAAAACAATATTCAGAAAAACACAATTCATTTTAGGAGCAGACCACCTCTCCTGTTAGGGTTTACATAAGGACAATAAACTTTTATGTTTGAGCCAGGGTTCATCCAGAGGTAGACCTGTGCTCCAGGCAGATGATGAAATTAAAGAGAATTTCCAGCTGTGGGATCATGACTCGGGGGAGCAGAAGTTAATTCAGTGGAAAATGCCAAACTCGTCTGAAGAATGACATTTGCAGACAATGTTTGGCATTGACTCACAAACACAGTAGTTATGCTAAATACACATGGAATGCAAGTGAATTGGCTGATAAGTCAGAGTTGTTTAGCAGTGAAAGTGGCTAGACAACAATTGGTATACTTTATTGTTTTACTTGAACAGTTGAACAATTTGCTGTACTGACCACGGTTCTAGTATACATTTACCATAGTTTACCATGTTTTATATGCTTCACCATAACACTCTTAGCTTTACAGAGCTTACACCTTTTACCACAGTAGAGTTTTATAAGAGAATGTTTCAGTATATATTGCTTCGGTATATACTGACTGGCAGTCAAGGCTGGCCAGTGGCAGAAATAGCAACCCAGACACAGAAAGTGTAGTTCAGCGCTTTCTGCACACATTTAATAAACACATAACAAACAAAACACAGGAACAAAGCAACAGTTTGAACAAACACTCCTAAACACACACAGCACAAGTACAACCCCCAAGCACAGCTATCCTGGTGTTCTACACTTACTCACATTTTACTCAAAGCACACTCCTTCTCCGCTCCGAACTATCCTACACAACCCACACCAAATATTAATTCCTTTCTTTTATAGGGTGTGACCAGGGGTAATTGACAATCAATCAATTACCACCTGGCCACATTCCACAGTTTTCCAATCACACCTCAGTCACTCAATTAAAAAATTAAACACAACTTCCATCACCACATATCCAAACACACGTGCACCCATGTGGATATTGTGATAACTGCAACTCACTTAGGTTCGTTGCCCCTTTACAGATTGACCCAGACACAGAAAATTGGGGGTTCAGCGCTTCCGCGCACTTTTAATAATACACACAATAAACAAAATACAAAACAAAACAAACACCTAGCTCCTTTGGAGCGCTAACTAAGACTCAGGAACACCCTGTCTATAAGTAGGACGGCTAAGCCGTTTCCCCACCAAACAAAAACCCAACAAATTAAAACCACACAGGTTTGACACAGAACTTAACTTTTGTATGACTGCTCGGAGACAGAGCACACCATCTGCCTCCTTCTACTCAGCAGCAATGAGCAGACTAGCTGCCTCTCTTAAATACCCTGCACCTGGTCCTAATTTAACAATAACTACCAGGTGCAGGGGATAATTAACAATAAACCAATTAACAATTAATACAATGTGCATTCCGCACATGTTTTTCTTCATGCAGGGAGGATTAACCCCCTCCCTGCTGTGTTACAATATATATCTCTGCCCTGCCGTATTAAAATGAGCATCCTCAAAACTAGTGGTATCATCCAAAATACCCACAATACCTGTATACAATATGCCTCGGAGAGTAGGTGCGCACCATATCAGGTGGAGCAGTGTGGAGTAGTGGTTAGGGCTCTGGACTCTTGACTGGAGGGTCGTGGGTTCATCCCAGGCCTGGCTTTCAATCGACAGTCATAAACCGTGCACAACAAGCACTTGCTTGTCAGGTCCATTCCAACCCACGACATCCTTCAGATGGTGTTATACCAGGTTGTATTCAAGAATGTGTTGTGAAATAAAGAGTAAATCACTGTAAAATGTGAGTGTCAGTCAAGGCTGCCGTTAATCGAAGCTTTCTGAGCTATAAAATCTTGTTTCTGAATAAAATATTCTGCTCTCCCATTGTTTTCTATGGAGGTCAGCAGTTTTATTTCTCAATAACAGAACAGCAAATAAAACACGACTGAGAGATGATACTAATTAATGACATCTGATCTAAAACCACTACCTACTGATAAAGTAAACTATCAGTGGACCACAATGATTATTTCAGACTAACAACAGTAAATACATAACTTTAAAAAGTGGAATAGAAAAAAATACCTATCTATTATTTCTCTTTTTTTAAATCTCATTTTGTACTAATAAATAAAAACTGATCACAAAAAAAGTTATAGTATAATAATGATAATAGCATTGCTGTGGCCTGTTCCTTGGTAATAACAGACAAAAATGTTTTAATTGCTTATTAAATGAGACTGTGCTTGGGTATAGTAAACTGGAATCACTGAGCATTACAGATGCACTGGATTTGATTATTATCTAATTGTATGTTACCAAACAATTTCCATGTAACGATTATTTTACAATCTGGAATGCTGAAGAACTAGTCTTAGCAAAACGTTTTCTGGAAACAGTGCAGCAATTGTTCTGAGAATTGATGGTGTCTCTGATTAGAAAACGAGATCCAGACCTGTGTGGGTGCACTGAAACCATTTCATGTTTTACAATCCTCTTCAGCAAATCAGAACTGGACTTAGAGGGGGGTTAAAATGTTGGGATTAAAATACTAGTTCACTGAAAGCATCCCTATGTGGTCTTCCATGTCAGAAAAGCAGATACACATGAACTTGTTTTTATTTTTTTATTATACTCCTTCCACATGCTTGAATTGCTAGAAATCAAAATCTTTAAAAAACAATAACAAGAAAACATGTTTTATGGAATAATACACTGGTATATTAATGATATGTTTTTACTTTTTTACTACAGCATAAAAAAGAAATCATCTAGTGTTGATGTTGTACATTTTTTTTCCATGCGGCTCAGGTTTCTGCCTGATGCAGCACTGCGGCAGCACTACACTGTTTCAGCTTTCTGTCATTGTGCTTTCACTACTGGTGAAAGTGATTTGTAACTTTGAAATAATGTCACTAGCGACTTACATTTTATTTAATATATACATGTGTAACTGTGCTTAAATGTGTTTATATTTCTCAATTAAATAAAAACAATATGCAAAATGTTTTTTAGCCGGGAATTCTTGGTGAGGTCGTTGACGAGCCGCCTCTGTACTCCATTGCCACTTGTTTCCTTTTTGAAGAGCCTGTTTTTATCCAGTGATCCGTTGCTGATACTTCCCACTAGTGGGGCGAACCACATGGGGTTAACGTGTGGCGAGTTGTAGCGTGTGACGTGATTTAGTCACCAGGCTAAAACACGTCACATGCTGCAACTGGCCGCACTTAATAGAATGTGTGCGAAGTGTAACGGCAGGTGCTACGTACTGCTGAAGATGATTTGCATTGTGAAATTGGGGACTTGTCGGTGAGAGGGGGCTATTTTTAGGGGACTAGTTTTCCCACGGACCCCCTCTGATGGCCTCGCGGATCCTAGGGGGTGCGCAGACCTCAGGGTTGGATCCACTGAGCTAGACTACATCCAGTTTATTTGTAAACTGAGCAAATTGCATTTATGTGATTCATTAGAACAGGCTATCCAATAGGGCTGTAATTACACTTCCATTTGCAGTAGTTTTGTGTTGTTAAAACATTTGTTAGAGTCAGATTTTTTCAAAACTCCCAGTATAGTAAAAAAAAAAAAAAAAAAGTTGTGATGCAAGCATAATGCATAATTACAGTATAATCTCTATGTGCTTATAGGAAGACAAAATACTTATGAAGGTCAATTAAGAGAACAATAGTGACGTAGTGGAGAAAAATGAGCCAGGAGTTTCAAATCGTATCCAGTGACCCAGTATGTGACTCTGTAGGCAAGCCACTTCACCTCTACAATACTTTCCAGTCCCGTACTGTGTAAAGCTGCAATAGAGACTCAGAGGAAATGAAATGGGTGTGGGAACATTTCATTATGAAATGTCAAATGTCCAATATATATATAAAAAGTAAACATATGTTTTGATGTCTCAGGTGATGATTCTTGTGATATTTTAAGAAAAAGCTGGTTTACTATAGATATTGTGGTTATTGTTTTAAATACATGAGAACAGTACACTAGGTATAAAGCAGGACATGTGCAAGGGGAGGCATGACTTTTTATCAAGGTTATTATAGAAAGAGGGTCATTCATTTTTTAACGTACTGCTGCTTCAGATAGCTATTATACTGTATGAACTTGTAGAACAGACTTAAGTTGCATGGCAGTTGTCTCACTGACTATAGATGATTGCTTTTCTCTTCGAGTTTAATAATGCCATGTAAAGACAGCAGCTCAGGTTTCTTACCTGAACAAAGACATCCTTTCACTAAGACAACCTTCCTCATTAAAGCCTTTAGGGATAAACCAATGGCTCACTGGTCCATTTGGCTTTATGCACCAGGGTCCACATAATTTAGTGCTGTTTCCCTGGCAACCAGGTTTTGCTACTGCATTAACACTTTCACACACAATTGCCGCTACTGAGCCGTCTCAGAGACGTTAAAAAAATTATTGAAAATACCCATTCAACAGCACGGAATTGCGCAATCTACGCTGGTATAATACCATTATAACCCTTTCACACAGCCAAAGGGATCATGTGAGTACAACTTTCAAACCTGTCAGTCAACAGATCATTTTCATGGCAACAGTGATTCGTCCATAAATTACAGCATCACACACCGTCCCTTCTATTTGTGAATTCACCTCCTTGTCAGCCCGTAAAGTTAACAATTCCTTAACTTATTCCAGACTCGTATTACTACCACGTTCTTGATCAGCTATTATATCTGAAAAACATGAAAGCGTGTTGCAAAAAATTCCCAACACATCCGATATACAGTCATGTGGGATGTTGACTTTCAATCCACGGCCACTATAGCGCTTCATAGCATTTCACACAGGAATTAAGACGGTTCAGTGCCGTCTCTGAACCACCTCAAGAGGGGTGGGTCAGAGATGGCATAAAATATGACGACTCTGTGACATTATAGGCAATTCACACAGACCATAATGCCACATCAGTGCCGGTTCTGAGCTGTCATAACCCGTCTGTGTGAAAGGGGTATATGATGCATTTGAAAGAGTGATGCCTAAATTAATTACTTTGTCTTAAATATTTATTCCTTATAAATGACTTTGCATAGCTTTTCCTTCCTTGAGAAATGTCTCATGTTTTTCTAAATGGGTAAAATGTGAAATAAATACTGTGGTGGATCTCACTAGTTTGCCTTTTCACTGGTATTTTATAGCTCCTATACTGCCAATCAAGATTGTTTGAGGGGTAGAGTGCAATGCAATGGAGTGAAAAAGATTGTACAAGAGCTGTGAAAGGCTGTTTCACAAGCTTTAGAAAACTATGAGAAATTTAACATAATTATTTTTAAAACCACAGGAGAGTAAGGACACTTCCAATTGCCAGCGGAATGTCATTTTCATACTTCTTTACACTTATAATTTGAGCACTTAAGGTGCTTTGCCTAGAATGATTTGGCCCAGTGAACTGTATCATCTGGCAGATTGTGTCTGTAATTTGTAAAGCCCAAGGAAAGTCACCAGAGACCTTCCATTATTTGAAGAGCATGCCTTATGTAATGTTAGCAATGGGAGATGACATTGACATAACTGCATTTTCTGTGGGTTTTTGTTAATGCTCTGTATGACAAATTAGCTGTCACTTCAAGGATCTATACTATGAGAAGAAAGAATGGTGTGCAGTAATTCTTCTTCCAGTCCAGTCTGCAGGAGGGTATAGTACTAAGTCAACACTATAGTTTACAGGTGCAAGGGTCTCACTCTTCAAACATCTCAACTTGCTGTAGATACTGGAGAAACAAAAGACACAAAATAAAATAACACAGCACAAAGTATACATGTTTATCTGAGAGTTTTAATATACAGTAGTCCCGTATGAGAATTTCACTTGTCATCAATATCGTGCATAGTGTGCTGTTGTAGTAAAATAGTGCTGTATTGTCTTTCCAATATTAAATACAGAGCAATTTAGCTTTGACTGCCCAGTCTAGTACACACATTCACATGCTGGCCCTGAATGCAGCTGCAAGCACTAATACCGGAAGCTATTACTAGCTGTTCATAGCTAATTATTCAGCTACAGTAAGTCAAGTAAAATGAGTCTGTCAGAAGTAACTGCGCAGCATTTTATGATACAGCAAAGCAGTGTGTTCAAAAGTTCAAACCTATAGAGCTGTGCTTTTTATTTGGTTAAGCATTGAACACAGTGAAATGAATCAGTTACATGGTAATGGGGGGATGAACCAGACTGCCATAGTGAAATGTATATGAGCAGTTTACTGTTCTGAACCAGTTTGAGTTTCATTATTCGTCAATGGTTATTTTTAATTGCTCTGTGAATGGTTATCAGTCAGGGCAAATTGACTACTGGATACAAGTTAGTTAAATAATTACAGGTTGTTATAACTTCTTTGTAAGGGTAGATAATTAAAAATGAGCAGCATGTAACACATGTCCTATTCTTTTTGAGAATAGAGTGAAACTATTGTATGTGCAGCTCAGCACCATGTGTCAGTTATGACTTTAAATGCACATAAACATTTCAATTCAAGTAATTGTATAAAGGATCAGAGGGTAGTTTACACCCAACACCAATCTGAACACAGCTGCTGCTCGATGCAGTAGGCACTAATAGCTGTGTGTCGAATACATCTTCTTTCTAAAGTAACAGACTCCCTGCAGTGGCTGTTCTGTAGTCCCACTGGGAAAATTATAACCTCTTTTTAGGAGAGCTGTCCTGATGGTTATGACGGATGAAGACATCTGAAAGCAGGCAATTATACAGATGGCTGTGGCTTGCTGGTAGGGATTCGGTTAAACAAGCCATGTGTTTTGAATGCCGTAATTCTTTTAGCATTTTAATATTTTCAGTAAGAAAACTGCAGTTGGGTGCAGATGGTCACTGCATTTGTCTAGAATTATCTATTTGACATACCTACAATCTTCAGTTGAGTGGCATAATTAATGGATGACATCACAGAAAGGTTTTAATTTGCCATAACCTTTAACTGCCATTCCATGTCACATGCTGACCAGTCTTTTGTTAGCAGGTGACAACTAGCATAATTGAGAAAAAACAGTAATATAAGCCCTGTTAAAGAGGTTAAACCAAGCCACCCCTGAAAGTGGGAGTTTTCAAGGATGGAATGAAAAACCACTCATCTTAATGGAATTAGTTTTATGGCCTGCTTCAGCACAAAGATTAGGAAGAAAGTTAATCATTTACTTGACCATTGATTGTGTACTGTTAGGAAGTGCTTCATGAAATTTTAATGTAAAATAGTAGAACTTACAGAAATGTAAAAGCTTTCAAGTGAGATTTCTCTTGTGTAATCTTGGGTCAGATAATGATGAGCATTATTAGGTAAGACTATCAGGGCCATGAGTTATTTAAAACAATGTTTTCTTAGTTTAAATTTTGATATTTGTGAAACTGTTCTAGATTGTTGTTGGCTTCTTTTAATCTAACACCTGTCTATTGCAACCAAAACGCAATATTGTAGAGGGTTTATTAGATTCTTCACACAAGTTAGATAAAAAGGATAAATGTATGTACTTTAGACATAAAAGTGACACACTGTGATGACTAGTCTGTCGTACACTGACCAGATTGAAGATGATATGGCCTTTTCTGTTTTTGTTTTACAGTAGCTCTATACTATTATATTTAAGTTATTATTTTTTTCTGAGGTTCTGTATACTATTTTACTACATATCCAGTCTGCCAAGACCATTACGATTGTGTCATTATTAATAAAGCAAGAATTTTGTCATTATTACTGTAAAAAAACAACAACAACAAAAATATTTTTTGAGCACATCAAAGTTAATTTGTAGCAAGAGGCCACAGACCAACCACCAAAATACAAAGCATCTGCTTCATCTCCATGTTGCGTTACCTGCATTATATCCTGTTATGTGTGATCTCTATCATCCTCTTAGTGTTTTGCTTAGACATTAATTACCAGGTTTGAATTTTTCTTTTTCAGCCACTTCTAAAAGCTCACCTCAGTTCAGAAATCAGCTTTTGGAAGTGGTTGAAAGGGGAAATGTGTGCTATGCTGGAATAATAGTTAGTAAAAAAAAATAGTAAAAAGTATCCCTTTAAGAACTGACTAAAAATGATGAAGAAGAGTTTAACCTACAGCTTGAGTCATAGATATTAAATATCAGCAAACTGACTGTGCTTGGTGTTCCTAAGTAAGTCAAACTTCAGGCTTCAGACAGTGGCATGCTAAGAAACAGCGCATTTAAGACATGCCCAGGCTGAGAAATACAATTAGTAAGAAGCCGGAAGTGGTTTGAAGTCTGACATTCCTTGTGGTTTACAGCATGCCCTGTGGTAAATGAAGTTTTGATAGAAAAGCTGTGTGACATTGGCATTAGCCAGCCTGTTCTCTCAGTGGCTAGGTGTGTCTGTTAGCATTCTAAAGCACATAGGCTATGAAGTGTATTTATTAACCTGCCCTTGTAAATATAGTGACTCCACATTTTTCTGTTTCAACTACATTACAGATATGGCCTTCTGCGTGTGTAAAGTGTGTGTGGGGGAATGTAAGGTTGGCAGGGATGGGGTTAATTCTGTCCCTGCCAACAATCACAGGTGTGGCCATTCTCCAGTTAGGCTAATGTTCTGTTGTTAGGCACACTTGGAGTCCTATGAAATTCGTTTTATTTTTTATAAGTTTCTGTTTTATTTTTTCACAACTTTCGTTTTGTTATAGATACACATTAATAAAAACAACTCTAATACATGTATATCAATAATAATACACATCATGTTTTAACTACATACATATGTTTGATTATTATCTGCTTTTTTTTTTTACATTTTGACATACAGACCTCACACAGAAAAATAATTGAGTTACCATAATTTCTCATTAACGGTAACATACAGTCCCCCACTATTTTTTAATTAACTGCCTATTTACAGTAAATACTGCCCATGTCCTCTATAAAAATACATAAGATCAAATAAAAAATATATATTTGCACTGCCCTACTATTGTGGTGCTGTCATAATAATTGCACATACAGCAATCTACCCATTAGAAAACCCGATAGAAATTGTATTTCAGTCCCACTGCACTGAAGCAGGGCTCCAGTATACAAAACAAGGCTGGGGTTTCTCTATTTAAACACTAAGCAAAGCAGATTAATTCATTCAAATTCATTCAAAACCAAAACAGCATTTGCTCCAGTGCAAAGTTTGCACCACTTGAATTAAAACAAATAATTAACATACTAATACATAATATAAGCAAAAAAAGCCATATTTTCCCCAAAAGGAATAAACAGCTAATGCTTAACGATGGTATCTTTCGATTCTCATTTTAGCCGACAGTTGCACAATCTGCACATCATTATTTTGTCACCGTTGTTATGCACAGTTTCGGCATTTTAGAAATAAATGTCTCTCCTCTTCCATCACAATTTTAACCAACTCCAGTTTTAATTCCCAAACACATCGCTCCAAATTATACATCTGCGTAAGTGCTAGTTAGAGCTTCCATTTCCCTTCAGACCGTGTCTATGGTAACGGCTGAGCCTTGACAACTACGATTGCAAGTATTTATTTAAAGTATTTTTTGTATAACGCTCCCAATTTCAAAATGTCATTCTATGTTTGCTTTATAATGATTTTTCGTTTTATTTAGTTTTATATGTTGCATTTCGTGCTATTTCGTATTTGCGAAAAACACCACTTTTCTTTTAGTAATCTGGGAGCTGTTTATTGCAGTTTATCTGGGAGCTGTTTAATGCATTTACCGTAGTAGGTTACTACAGTAGTTTAATAAGAAAAAGAAAATTTGTGGCACAGAGCGATACCGCAGCAGAGAAACCTCACTTCACTTCGGATATTATTAGTCTCCAAAACATATTTAACCTCCACCCAAACAGGTGGATATTATTTTGCCTATTTTTGAATCAAGCCAATTGAGTGAAATGTCTGCATAAAAAAATCTTCAATTCAGGAAACACTACCTTTCAGTAAGAAGGGCATACTGTGCCATTCCTGTGTCCCAATACTGTCCCCAACTTATTTATAAATTAAGGTTACAAGAAGGCTAAAGTTAACAAATGTGGAATATAGCAATGCATATTAAAAAAAATATCCCCAAAAAATGGCTTTCAATTCTACTGCTCTATTTTAACTGAAGGAGGGACCGAGAAAGACGGGGCTCTTGTTTATTCCTGTGGTTTGAGAATCTCATTCGTTTGCTATAAAGTAGACAGTTCACATCAAAGGTAGCTTATCTACCAGACTGTGAAATGTAGAACACTGAGGACAATGAGAACATTAGATCTATTGTACTGGTTGAGTTAAATTAGTAATTTTGAGGTTATAATATGTACTGTTGGACTGGGGTCAAGGAGAAACTCCATCTACTGTAGGAGCAGGAGGCGGAGGAACTGATTAATAAAATACATTTGTCAAATATGGTATCTTTCAGCACTTTCAGCGTACAATAAATAGAGTAAGCAAATTTACATACTCCTTTTTTACATTTTTCATTTTTGTATTTTTATTAACTAATTCTTGCATTATCTCTAGCTTTAAACATGAATTTATGTCTGAAGTCTTTTGTGTTTTTATCAGGATGGGAACAAATACAAAACATGTTTATTATGCAAACTTGCTCTTTGTGAATTCGACTTTGAAGCCCCCGCTGTTAGAATTAATTTTACTTATCTTTTAATCAAAACGCAATCGGCGCGGAAGCTGTATAATTAAAAAAAAAAAAAAAAAACTGCCGTGGGCCGGTAGCCACACAGGACAGTTCATACAATTAAATATGTAGGCCGCTTTACCAAAAAACAGTGTTTACTGAGCAAATAAAAAGTTATTATTAAGTTAAACTGTGTTGTTTCTTTCTGTGGCCAATAATTAGCTTTATACATGAATCCTAAGCAAAATTGCACAACCTCCTACACTTTGGCCTTGACTTTGAGTTTAGTGGCCTTGGTGCCCTCTACAAATGTATTGAGCTGAAGGCCATTTTGGCCTTGCCCTTTCTTTTGCCAGTTTAGAGCCCTGCTATACGTAATGTTTTTATATAGTTAAAGAGTCAAAGATTCATGTTTTATTTCCGTGCAATGATTAGACAGATGTGACATTCTGCTGCTGTTTTTAAAAATATATTTGAATTGAAAGCGTAAGCTTTTGCAATTCTATAGTTTATTATAGTTGTTGCAAATATTGCAATGCTTGCCATTTTTGAATAATTACTGCAATAATATTGTGCAATGGAATTTATACAGCTGTTTAGTTTGTAAATAGGGCTAAGTTTGTATGTCCCGGCCAACAATCACAGGTGTGGCCATTCCCTAATGAGATAATTGAGTGCTAATTGGGGAATGGTTACACATATATAAGGGAGACAAAATCCATTATTTCGGAGAGGGGAGTTTAGGTGAGTGGATGTAAGGGTTGGGGTTTGTTTAAGCTGTTTATTTTGGCCCTTGGCCCTTGTGCCTTCTTTCATTTGTGTAAATAAACATGCAGAGACAACGCTTAAACTGCAGCTTATGTCTCTGAGTCTCTCCTTCCTTCCAGTAACAGCTTGGGCCGTGACGCTCTTCTTACCACAAGCTATTCATGAAACCTGTCCAATAAAACGATAGAATAAAATCATCTTTTTAGTGCAGAAGGTATTAAATAAATCAATTGAATGTGTAGGGAGAGCAAGGAAGCACACTTTGACAGTCTACATTGACAGACAATATTTAAAGGTTGTGTACTAGAACTGAGATGTCCTTTCATCAACAGAAAAGGTAAAATGCATAAATGTATTTATGTGTTTTCCAGCAGATTAATTTGGAACACAGATTAAATATAGTTTGAATGATAACATTTAAGGTCCATTACCAGATATTAGGCACCTCATATTAACCAATCAGGTTATAGGAAATCTCCGATCCATTTTCTAATGCAGTATAATACAGTGTCAGCTAAACCTCTTGAATAAGGTTACAGCGCACCAGACCATTCCATAATAAAATATAGACCTGATCAATTTTTAACTCTATTTTATCTTTGTATTCTGTTATTATTCCTTCTTTTTTTTTTTACCCCCGGTAGACTACAATAAAAAGGACTTCCCAAATCTACAGGGTAAACTACCACTTTAAACATCTCAATAGATACAGTATACAAAACAGATATATGCAATGTATAGGCCAGCTAAATAAACACTTTTTAAGGTTATTGTCTTTTGAAGGGTGTCTGCTTTCATGATTGCCAAATCATTTTTTACAAACCAAAAATATGGTTCTGCGGACTGATGACTGCTTATCTTTTTTCACTTGGTGTGACAATATAAAACAATTATACAAAAAAATAGGATGTGGGATTCACTTGCCTAAGAAATGTAACCCATTATTATCCTCAGAGGCAAAGACAAAACAAATAAAATAATGCTTTAACAAATCATTGAGATTGTAATATTTAATCATTGGTAGAGGTGCTTATATTTAAGATGTGTTGCTAATGTCTCATCAACCTTTTAAGCAACTTCATATTTTAATTGTTGTGAAAGCTCTAACAACTTTAACCTGTGACCCATGGTAGCAGGGATGCTTTTTTTCCACAAAAACTTTTTCTCTGTTGATGTAACTACAGTACAGTGCTAATTGGCAGGAAAAGGGAACAAGGAGTACTCACTGGATTACTGTGTTTTCAGACATGGATTTACTGTGCTCTCACATGGTGGTCAGATGACAGCTCTTTGGATAAATATCACTTTTGGGTTCCAAAAAAGTGTATTTTATGACATCAGAAATAATCGAAGATAACTCCTTGGGAAATCAGATACAAAAAAGCCCTTTGAGCAGGAAATGTGTTTCGTGGTACTGTAACTGTATTTTAACTGGTAAACACAAACCAACAAAATGAACAAACAAAAATATGACTGCTGTTCCAAAAATGTCTATCTAGGGTACTGGACAAAAGAACAAGGAGAGTATGCCAGAGATCAAAGTTCAACCATTGTTGAAGACAGTGAAGGAATTTAACATTTGCATGCAACTCTGCAGTGAAGTCTAGAAAAGGCCATACTTTCTGAGACTGTTCCTCATTAACTTTGACTGAATCAAAAAGATGCCATGCAGAGGAATCCAATCCAATCAATCTGAAATCAGTAACACACATTCCACTGTAGTGTGCAGAAGATTGTTTCACTGCTTTTTGTAATATACTGTATCAGGTTTATTTTAGTCCCAAGATTATTGTACACTGGTATCAATTCAACTTGAGTTTTCCAGCTAATTCAAAATTAAAGTATTCATTCAATTTTATAAGAATATTGAAACATGAAAAACCCATGTTCGTCCCAGCACTACTGTTCACACTTCATAACGCATGTTGATCAACACATGTTATTTGGGTACTGTAGTGTGACTAGAGGATCAGAAGCCTCATATTCTTACATAACAGCTGCAAATGAGTACTATGGGAATGGAGACAGCTGTTTACGTTGGTTCTAAGATGTAGCTAATAAGCTAAGGGCAGATTTCCTCCAATGAAGCAATGCAGTTCAGTTCAGTGAATTGTTGTATTTATTTATAGTGAGTGAGCTGTGCACCGTCAGACCGGCTACTATTTTTTTAGCTGGATTTATTGACACAAGCCACAGCTGTCCACACCTGCTCCTCATAAAGTTGGAGGTTTTGTATGAGTACAGGGCTTTACAGAATCAAAGGGATTTACAGCAGGGGGTTGTGGAGGGATACCCAGCAGGTTGAATGGTAACACCTGGCTCTATTGTTTGTCTTTATGAGGGATGCAGTCATTTGGGAGCTTTCAGGAAGTAATGGGCTTAGTAATGGAAATCAGTCAGTGCAGTAACACGCACATAATACAGTAGTCCTGCTGGTTTTTGGAAAACTTTAGCTCATGTGCATGCATGACTGACAAAACTTTCAACACAATCATAACAAACCTAATTTTATGTTGTACTTTCAATTTTCCTTCTAATGCACCAGGGAGGTCAAATAGACTACCAATCTGTGGAGCAAGCATTATTGGATGCGAGCAGCGTTAGGGAGCCAATGGAGGGAGCGGAGCAGCGGTGTTGCGTGGGAGAAACGAGGAAGGGAAAAGACAAGGCGAGCAGCAGAGTTTTGGATAGAATCTTTTTTTTATTGTGAATGACACAGTGGTCAGCACCAAGACTGTACTGTGAAGCAGCAAATACTTTTTTTGTTTTGTTTTTATGCACTAAAAAAATCCATTCATGTCTACTGTAAGCATATTATATTATGTAAGGCTACGATTTTAAATGTTACTTTAGAGTACAAAACTTACAGTACATACTACAGACTGACATCATTTCTGGTCGGTGACGAGGGTCTCATAATAGCAACAAGTCGTTATTATGTAATCTACAATCTTAAGACGTGCTTCTTTTGGAAAGGAGTACAGCATTAACAGATTGTCAAACCTTTCACCTGTCATTCTAAAATACCTAAAACATCTCTCACTGTCACATACCCGCATCTCTCTAATGTTTGAAATTCTCCCTTTCGGGTTCTCTGTTGGTTGAGAGGACAGATGTACCAATGACATCGCTTTTGATTTTTTTTAAACCTCTTGTATAAGAGGTACAAACTCAGCACATCTACTTAAATGTAAATGTATCAAATTTCACGAATACGGTCTGTATTTAAAGTATGAACAACAGCTGCGACCACTTTGCACAGTCAAAAGGGCGGCGACACGATGCGTGCTCAGCAAATGGTGAAGCTGCACAGCTTTTGCTGTCTGCACCTGACTTATCACATTCATCAGCGACAGAAGTATGAACCAGGCTTTAGAGTTTTCCACGATTCTGAAACAGCATGTTGTAAACAAAGCCTCTGTATGTTGGTAAACTTCTGTTCTCCGATGCATTTGTTCTTCTGTCTTTACAGAAAACAGCTGACTCACATTTCTTTTACATGCTTGCTCGCTCAGCTATGTCATTCGCTGACCTACATAGCGACACGTAAATGCTGTGTGCATACGCAACCAAACAATGTACAGATACTCGCAGATTTGTATTTTCAGTGCATGACAGACTGCATTAAACGAAATAAAGGATCAAATGTGTTTTTACACCCATTTCCAATTTGGGAATGTAAATAAATCCTGTTCTGTTCTCCAAATTCAGCCACAATATACATGTAAACTTCTACAGATCTGCCATGTACTGTTAATGTTAATGGATTAACTTGATTTTTACAGGAAAGAAGAGGATGTCTTGAAAAGTTGCCAGTAAAGACCTTCCCACCCACTGGTAAACCCCTTTCTGTATATTATTTTAAGGAGTCATTTTGTGAGGAAAAGGGGAAATTGGGAAATCTCAGACAGAGGCCTATAAGCAGGCTCCTCCCCCCCACCCCTTCGTCATGTCGATTACCCTGAAGCAAGTCTTCAACAAGGACAAGACTTTCCGGCCCAAACGCAAGTTTGAGCCAGGCACGCAGCGTTTTGAGCTGCACAAGAAGGCCCAGGCCTCACTGAACTCGGGGGTGGACATCAAGGCCGCTGTTCAGCTGCCCCATGGGGAGGACCTCAACGACTGGGTGGCTGTGCACGTGGTGGACTTCTTTAACCGCATCAACCTGATCTATGGGACCATCTGCGAGTTCTGCACAGAGAAGAGTTGCCCCGTCATGTCAGGGGGGCCCAGGTACGAGTACCGGTGGCAGGACGACCTGAAGTACAAAAAGCCCACTGCTCTGCCGGCCCCACAGTACATGAATCTCCTCATGGACTGGATTGAGGTGCAGATCAACAATGAGGAGATCTTCCCCACTAGCATAGGTAAGTAGAAGAGATGATAGCCATGCTTTGTACGTAAAGGCTTAGTGTTAAAAGACTATAAGCTACAGCACTGTAATACACTCAATTAGTCAAGCTAACATGTTACAAATTGTTAAATAAATTCTGTAGCTCAGGAGGTGCCCACTGGTCAGTGATGGAGCCACCGTACACCAATCTTCATCTGCCATTCCCTGTAAACACACACAGCTGGCAGCACATCACACACAGAGCGTCTGGCTTCCTCCTGCAGACTCACCGGCTTCTCCTGCAGAGTAGATGGTGACAGGACGTTGTCTTTGTTACACTCAATCATTCAGTCTCATTGGAATTCAAAATTATGTTATCCCAAAATCGTGTTAACAGTGTAGTTTTTATAAACAAATTGCACAATTGGCTCCACAACGATAACAGCGCGTTGCCTAGGCAATGAATCGGTTGAAGTCAGACTGAGAGTAGATAACTGTTGTACCTGTTATCTTCTCATACACTCTGTGCACAATGTAGTTTTTGCTTGAATATGTTTAAATGTATGGGGGTTTGAAACGGGAGCCACAGGTAGCCTGGAAGGGATTCAGGTGAAGCAGATTCATCATCTGTAGAAACAAAGAATGCTTTCATCACAGGAGAGAGAGGGCAGGTGCTACCGGTGTAATCTACAATCAGCACCCTTTTGATGTCTCAGCACCCTTTTGATGCACCTGGCCAGTTGTTCTCACCTCTGAACACAGTCCTGGTATTTTACTTTTGGGGGCCTTAAATAATGTGCCGTATTTAACATTGTTCGCTTTTTTGCTTTCAATTTTTGCATGAAAAGAATGTGTTGAAATACTCCTTCTGTTTCCCAAAACTAGACACTTTTTCTTGCCAAATACTGTTGACCCTTTGTGTCCATTGATGCTGTTTGCATTATTTGCATTGATTACAATGCTGGAACTTCTTTTAAAAAAAAGTTATTGTCAAGACATGAATACAAACTAAAGTAACATACCTGGTACCATTTATACTCACCCCTTTCAAGAACTGAATTTGCAACCCATCAGAACACCTTATCCATGATTCTTTAGGTTCTTTAGTATCATAGTAAATTGTTATGTTTTCATAAGTACTGTAGAGGGCTACAGGTGGTTAGTACATGTTCTCTTTCACAATGGGACTGAAGAGCATTGTACACAACATGACAACCTTGGATTAGTTCCGATAATCAAGGTATTTATGTATATACATTTCTCAAAAACGAACATATTAGAATACTGTTTGATTTAAATGTATTATTCCAGTACTAAATCCAAAATGTCAGGCAATAACTAACAATGAACGTAGAACTTAAAAATAAAGTATTATGCACTAGGGTTGATGGAAAGAAGCTTTGTTGAAAAGAAACTCACACAATACCTCAGATGTTAGATCCATTACCCTTCACAATACATCAGTTCTGGAGAGGTCTGGCCCTCTCCTGTGAGTGAGTACAACTTGCAGGTATCACTGTTACCTACAGCCATGTATAATTAAAGAGTATTTGATCTCAAAGGTCCCTGGAGGAAACCTGATAGAGCTGGGCTTTGTTGCCTTTGTGTCTGAAATAACACTCTGACTAAATATATATTTGAAGCCTTTTCAACCATTTTTATAGGTTTCACTGCACTGTTAACTTGGCATAAATGATTTACCTGGGGTCAGAAGTCTTATATTGTATTTGTTGTCAAGGTTCACTTCTCCCCTCATTTTATCATATGGAGAAGTATTGTATGCAGTTTGGCAAAATAATGCTATGGCATAGTAACAGATGATGTTCAGGTCAAGTGCCTGAAAAAAAAGACAAACTTTTAAAAATAGTGTTTTGTTTTCTTGGAGCCTCTGTCTGTGCCTGCCAAATTACATTTCCTGATTTCCCTGGTAACAAAAACAACAGAGACACCATTCATTTATAACTGTGTATCATACTAAACCTGTTTAACTCTGGAGGACACTAAATATTGTTTATCTAATGCAGCTTTTCATATCATTTGACGTCATTCAAACCCCCTTCATGTGACCTGCAGCAAGAGCCTAAGTATTTGCATATCCTGAATTAACATACAAAAAACAAGCAAAGAACTGAAAGCACAATAATAGAGGTACACTTAATAATGTTACTAGGAGGAAAGGAATCATTGCCATTCCTTAACATCTGTGTAAATCAGTAACCCATGAACTCCTGTTCTGTGAGTCTGATCTTCCTTCCCAAAAGCTAATCAATGACGTCCCTTGGCCAGGTGCATTACATTTTGTGAGGTAAAGTAACATCATTTAGCTGTATTCTGTGTAGTTACATGACCACAACTATTCCAAAACACAGAAAAGTGCAGTTTTAAGATTTAATTTTCTGATAAATAAATGCCAAATATCAAATTAGCAAACCAGGGAAAAAACGTGTAATGTAGGTCCTGGAGCTTGCTGACCTCAATTAAACTTTATTGTTTTACAACACCTTTAAAGATTTAAACAATACCTGTATTCTTTAAATCTTTTCTTCAATTTAGATTGGTTCCCACAATTCTACACAAATGGTAATTGAAATCCATAATATAGTGCGTGCACAGGTTGTTACCTCTTGTACAGTAAAAATACATTACTAAAATAAAAATAACAAAAACTACCTAATTTGTTTTAAAAATGCAACAACCTACTCAAATGATTTAGAACATCTCACAAATCAATCTTTAGCCTAACATGAAATATTATTTAAACAGCTTAAAATATAATTGAAATGTAAGCCTTTTTCCAGTTATTGATTAGTTTTGATCCAGCAACCCATAATGGACACTTTTAAAAACTACAGGAACAACTTTGAAATGTTACAGTATTTCTGCTAGCCTTATAAATGATGTACAGGCATTTGCCCAGAAACACATTACAGACTGAGCCTCACTTTCTGCAGAAGGGTAATCTCTTCTTAGTCAGAACGAGATTGAAAGTAGTCACTGGGCAGTCTTTACTGAGGTTTACCAGATTACTGCACATAGAAGCGCATGTGCACGTATTTCAGAATGTACATTAACAGCATGAACTTACTGTATATATAAGCTGCATAACTGTCATGGCTATCACCTGTTTTCACCTGCCAAGGTACTGGAGGTGATGCCCAGCCTGGCTAGTCTTCATCTGGCCTCATTGGGAGTCTACATGTTTAGTTCATTAAGGGACCTGTAATCTTATCTGTACTCAATTAGACACAGCACTCACACAAACTGGGATGGTTTAAAGAAAATGTAAGGGAATTGCAGTTCCTGTTTCAGGAAAGGCTGGTGCTGTTTCCTAATGCACCAACTGTGCCATTTTTGGACTGTGTTTTTGGGATGGAACTTCCTGTTGTCAGGTTGGGTCTTCCTGCGGGAAGGAGAGAAGAGCAACACCTGGGTGACACTGGGCCTCTTTCAGAGCTTGTTTTTAAATGTTATTTTAGATCAAAAACAAGCTAAAAATAATTAAAAAACAAAACGAACAGCACTGTATTTAAAAAAAAAAAAAAAAAACAGCAACAATGAATATGAAATGTTTATGTTGAATGTGCCCTTCTCACAGTTTTATGGCACAAAACACCATTGCTGTTTGGTGACAGAATATACATGGTAAATGATTATCTATTAACAGTCACGATTTAACTCTGTGGAATGTGTGCACCTGTATTCCATAGGGAAGTATGGAGCGCTACACTGATGAAGAGTTCAAAGAAATCCTTGGAAGTCTGTGCAGATCCAATGAGGTTTCCTTTACCAGTACTCTTGGGACAAGACATACAGATGCAGACAGTTTTATGTAGCTAAAAAGGAAACCTTTGCAATCACTTGTGTATACACAGAAATACCAAATCATTTGTAGAGTAGCAATTGCTTTTAGAAACATACCATAATAACCCCTTGTGCCAAGTCTTTGAAGTTTTAAAAAGGTCTGAATATGACTTGGTTTGTCTCAAGTCTATAATTGTCACAAAATCCACAATGGAATAGCTTCATAGATAGTTTTTATATATATATCTATAACATGTATTTAGATGGATTTTGGATACTGGTGGCGAGCATGCATCCCATATATTTCCATAACATTTAGTGGTGGTTTACCTCTGTAGAAAACACATTTCCACATACTGTATGTCAGCAGTGGTCTTTTTGCTGTTTCTGTGAAGTTACATTCAAATCTATATTCCACAGTAACAAATCTGTTACTGTG
This sequence comes from Acipenser ruthenus, assembly GCF_902713425.1. Taxonomy (NCBI): domain Eukaryota; kingdom Metazoa; phylum Chordata; class Actinopteri; order Acipenseriformes; family Acipenseridae; genus Acipenser; species Acipenser ruthenus. Next base: position 31,288,484 of record NC_081190.1, on the reverse strand, counting down.
GAAACACCTAGTTTGCAAATACTGTACAGTAGACTCACTCCTTGTCCCCAAAAAGATCCTCTTACTATTAAGACCACTCTCTGTCAATTAATTTCACTTTGGAGAACAATATCTCTGAATTTCTCCCTTTATTAAGACCAAATCTGGTGGCATAGAATAGACAGACCATTTTTGTTGTTAAACAATTAATTACATATTTACAATAGCATCATAACATATTTTACAAACATGTCCACAGCACCGTCAACTGCTCAATTCAAGGACGTATTGCTACAAATGCCATTTTATTGCATTTTTAAACCACGCATCATTTTATGATTTTTTCTAGCATTGTGAATGGTTCTGTTGCTCGAACATTGAGATTTATCATTGTCTCTATTGGTCTTTCAAAATGGCTTGATTTCTCAAGAACCAGGACCCAAAGACACATGAATAAATATAATATAGCTCTCTGCACTTTCAGCATAGTTATAAGGAGGAGCCAGTGTACATTTAAATGTGTTTTTTCTTTCATGGGTCATTCCATGGTATTGGGGTGCGAAAAGTGAGACAGGACCAAAAAAGAAATGTATATATAATACATAGGTAGCAGAACTGATGTTGGCTGGGGATTTTCCAAATAACCCAATTTCATGCTGAGTGACCTCAGCCGTAAGGACTCTCAGCGCCTCCTCAGAAAACTTGTATTTTCTTTTCTGTGCGCCAAGAGGACTTTGCTGCCCTTCCTCAGAAATATTTTTTTGTTTGGTTTGATTTTCGTGCTCCACAAATCTCATACAGTGCCTACTGCTCTCTCTACTCCTGACTTATCTCACGTCTGGGCTGTAAATGCGGCCGCTAAATACCCCGATGCACAGACGACGCTCATTGTGACCCTCATTACCATGACTGTGGCTCATTATTTGTGCGTGTTGAGTAATTTGCATTGCTCTTAAGCTTACATAGGCCGCAATGCAAAATAATTGCCTGGCCGCTAGGCAATTTAGATTTTGCAGCCGCAATTGTTTGCACTCCGCCTATCCTTACATCAGTTACCCTTACCCTATAGTGTCTGATACCTTCCAGCTTCTTAGTGCCATGTGAAAGACTAAGTCCTTGTTTTATGATGTCACACATCCTACTATATAAGTAAGTAATACATGTGGCTTTTTGAATCTTCCAACTCTGTGTTCAATAAATGCACAGGATCTAAATGCTGTTATGTATATAATTATGTATATTTCAAACAGCTTTCTCTTAAATTTGAACAGCTGCTTTCCTTTCTCTTTCAGTCCACCCTGTGATCCCCCCCCCCCCCCCCCGGTCAGATAATTTTTTTATTGTTATATCAGCTCTTTCATATTTGGGTATTATTAAATGGCCAGCATTGTTCCTGGATAAACTAATTATGAAGACAATAGTTTAAAATAAACTGCGATAGGAAAGTAGTGTTTTTGGAGAATAGAGTACTATAGTACTTTTGTATATGTGTTGTGCACCCAATGTGACAAGTGAATAAAAGGAATCCTTTGTATTTTGGTAGAACAAATAGCTGGCCAAATATTGTAAAAAAAAAAAAAAATAGGATTTTATCATTTTCTCATACAAATCCTCAACCAATTACCACTTAAGAGGTATTAGGAGGCCTGTGTAGGGACAGATACTCCATAGGGAGCCTATGAACTATCTGGTAAGAGCCCTTAAACCAGCTGGTTCATCAAAGTGTATTCCCTACCATCGACCATAAAACCAGATGTCTAAAAAACCACATTATGTTTTTTTCATGCCCCAGGTAACTATCAACTGAACTGAAATAGGCAGATGATTCAACTTTCATTAACTGTGCGTCATTGTCTGAAGGCCATGAGGTTTGCCCCAATTTCCATCTTATCAGTGTGTACTCAATAGGATGGGTAACCATGGACAGTAGGAGACTGTTTCCTTGGCTTTTAATTATCTGTCAGTATACTCTTAAGTGATTGCCAGATTCTTGCTACTTTAGCGCAAGCATTATGCCCTACTTATACAACACATTTCTCATTAACCAAAATTAAAAAAGGATAGAGACTGCCTTTCATTCTTGGCTCCTCACTAGTCAGATGGGTAGCTTGGGGCTCTCAGCAACAGCTTGTGTGCTTTTGAATTCTCAACTGTTTGAACAATTTACCTTGCCATGTAACTCTGTGTAAAATGGTGTCTTTCTTTTGTGTGAATATGTGGAATCGTTTTATAAATGTGTAGGGCTACAGACAAGCCAGAGCAGGTATAATTGGCTCAAAAGGAAAAATAAACAGTGGCAATCTGTGGTTTAATTTACTGTGCTGCTTTGTCAGTCGTTTGAATCACAGCCTTACAGAGTACAGTACTTCTTCCGGTCCTCTGCTTGGGCATGCTTTTTTTCTTTATTTCTGGAGGTTCACATTGTTTTCAAGCAGCATTCAAGTTAATCTCCTAAATGTTTTATTTGAGTCAAATCTGTTGATAACTGGCTAACCAAGTCTAGACACCTTTTTTTTGTCCAGAGCAACCACTCACTGCAGCATAAGTGCAGTTCAGAGACATTATTTATAACTGAGGATTATTTAATCAAATCTGTAGTATAACAGTTTTGTGTAGGTGATTACTACAGCTCTAAACCCTTACCCTTTTTTTCTTTTATAAGGGGGGGGGGGGGGGTGTTATGTAGGAAGCAGTTCCACTCAATGTAAGTGTTCCTTCCTAAGAATCCACACTTTATTTGTAGCACATACACTATGTGCTTGTACTTGTTGGAGAAGTAGATATCAACCCAGTTTTATTTTTGAGAATTAGTTACAGTAGCTGCAAGTGTAGGAATAGAGATGGTTAATTGAAGGGTGGTTAATTGTGACATGTCTGGGGGCTCTCCCTCCTCCAAAACTAGTTTCCAAATTCCAATTAGCACACAGGCTACTAATATATCATTTAAATAACATTCTAAACTGGAGCTTATGTTGTTCACAGAAAATTGTTTGCAAATATGGACTTCAGATGTTTTTGCTTTTCTACAACTTCCTGACAGTTGACATGAGTTTTGTTTTCTTACACATTTCTCTAAATATTTAGTAGTTTGGTGTAATCCTGAGGAATTGCTAGAGGTCTGACGCAGTGTGAACATAATTTCTAGAAATGCGGCCCCTCGAAAGCTGGGAGGCTGTAAAGGATTTGGGAACATCTGGGGTGTCGATACAGCAGGCGGCCGTGGGGGGTGGGGGCTGGAGAGCCCAGCTGGGTTATGGCTCACGATTTGCCAGGGCTTTGATCCCAGGCACTGACTTTCCTGGTAGGAAGGAAGTCAGAGTGCTGCCTGCTACAATAAACTCTCCCCCAACTGCATTCCTTCCAGCCCCTCTGGATGACAGCTTTCCTTGCCTTGATGCATGGAGTGCTGCAGTGCTCTAATGAGGCCTGCCACGACTCTTTCTTCAGTGAAAAACGTAAAGCACGTCTTCCGTTTGAAGACTGTAAGGGATCCTCACTTTCTTTACCTTGTTTATAGTGAATTGTATGATGGCTGAATGGTATTATATGGGTTAATAAGGATGGCACACCTGTAAGGACAAAGTCAGGTAAATGTTGTCGTGATAGAGCTCCTATGAAAATGTTGTTAATGAATTATACCCCCATGTTCCTTTCAAATTTGAAATACTCGATTCGAATGTCACTGCACAGCAGTTTTGATGATCAATGGGTGTCAACCCTGGAGACAGGGGTCCAGCATGTGAAGTATTTGACTGGTCTTGTCAGGTGCCAGACAGGTAGAGATCGCTGAAGCACATTGAAGCGAATTATCCACAGATGTTTTTTCCTCCCTTATTCCGGTCGATCACAAAGGTCAATGCAGTGCTCTCTGTGATTCTCTAATCAAGTTGGCGCAAACACGATTCAAGCCATACTCACGTTATTTACCTTGCACTTTCAAGCAGCAGTGCTTTCTCTAGTTGAGCCTCTGGAGGCCCCTCTGAAATTGTATTTATAATAACTTTCAGAATGGTAATGACTAAAACAAAATGTGTTTGCAAGCTTTGCATACACCTTTGTAAGCCTAGGCTTGAATCTGGCTTAAGTCACAACAAGTCAGGGGAGGGTTGCAAATGACAGCCCTCTTCACATCACACAACAAAAACCTAGACTGTGAAGAAATCCAAAGGCTTTTGATTATAAAGCACTAAAGGCCTTCCAAATATATGTAGTAATATACATTTTTGCATTGTTATCATTCAAAACCAAGGTATTAGCTGTTAATTCAATTTAGGCTTGAAATGTTGCTAAATTGCAGTGTTTTGGGCAACACAGAAGTTTAAGGTCAGGGCGGCAAATGAAGACTTTTAGAAAGCAGGCTTGTGTTCTTGAGAATATCACCTTCTGATAGTTTCAAAACAACTCATGAAATAAATGCACAGGTGCAAGAGGAGACATTTTTAATAAGGAGTATCTTATTAATTGTAGGTTTCTAACTATCGGTATCTAAGTTACACCATCCTAAACATTTTAGACAGTCTCTGTGTTTTTTTCTATTTTAGGGGTAATAGTATATTTTTTAGCAGCAGCTTTTCCATGTGAACCACATTCCTATAACCTCGTTCGGATAGTCCTGTTATGGACTGAAACAACATGTGCCTCCTGCACCTGTGAAATTATTTCAGGAGGCCTTTTGAAGTCATTGTAAATCTATATAACCCCTCACTTTTAAAGAGGGGTTTAATTACTACGTTTCCCATGAGGCTGTAATCTCTGGCGTACTGCAGGCCTAGAAATGTAAAGAAGTTGTTCTGCAGTATTCCTGGTATGACTACAGCTCTCTGTGTGAAAAGCTGTTGTTTGATCTTATTTTTCACTGGCCGATTAACAGTTCTTCTTTTGCATTAGTGGTTGCTTAGGCATTCTTTTTAAAGTTCAACAACAATTTCTTGCCAGACTTTCAACAAATACCTGATACAAAGGGGAAAAAATCCTTTACATTTAGGAATTACTACATTTTGAACAATAAATCTCTCAGTAAGAAGAGCGCAAAGAATTGTTTACAAGTACACCACTTGATTTTGCAATTTTAGATTGAATTCCACTCCATAGTTTTGAATAGAGCAAAAATCAAGGTTGCTACATACAGTATACTGTGTTTGGAATGTTTGAAGTGTTTCACAATTGTTAACTTTTGGATTTCTTTACAGACTAGGCAGTTAATAACGTTTTGATGGAGGGCTCAGACTTATACACATCTCCGATCAGTACTGTATATAAGTATGTACATACATACATTTATTATATTAAAACACGTTTCCCTTCGCAAACAAGTGTCTTACAAATATCTAGCATAGCAGTCAACTATTTGGTGGATGATTCTTTACAGGTGAAATATTTTTTTTACAGGGGATTGTGCTTTTGGGTTATGATTTTATGAAGACTGAGAGTGCCACCTCCATGTAAAAACAACCCTTTCCACTGCTATAAAAAATACATAAATAGTTAATGGACCTTAGAGTAGGTCCACTCATTAATCTCTGACAGCATATATCCTTTCCTGTCTTTAATGCCCCAAAACTACAAGAAAAGACATTTCCCAAGGTCATAAGCAGCCACGTGTGTAAGATTGCCTACTATAATTCCTGCTGATGTCAAAGACTTCACTACATCAGACAAAATCCATTAAACTTCATAGGCACCCATGTGATCATTTAATGATATGTTGTTGTTTTTGGCACTGTGGACAGGCAGCGTTGTGGTGCAGCCTTTAACGGCTGTAAAAATAGCAGGCAGGGGCAAAAGGAGGCAGTTTAAGCACTCTTGTGCGTATTTATTTACACACAAAAATAAAGGTTAATATGGTGCACCTATCTACATGATAGCCCAGGCAGAGCAAGGTTATAAACAAGTGACTGCCTGTAAACAGGCACAGCTGTATATGCTGGGCTGGCAGGTAATCATCTGTGGTTGTTCTCGTGGTAGTTGCCCACTTTCAGTCCAGGAAATAAAAAGGTGAACTGTAGTCCTTTGGCTTGGCTCGGCTTCTTTCCCTGGGTTCATCCTCCCACACGTGGAGAGACTGCTTCTTATATACAACTGTGGCTGGGCTTAATTGCTTGTTAATTAATCATTTAAGTCCCAGCCACAGTCTGCACGTGTATTTGGCAGGGATAGTATTAACCCTGTCCCTGCCAAACTGGAAGAACAACAATATAATGGCTTGCACCCTGTCACAGGCACATTATTGAAATGATGTGTGCATGTGCTTACAGTGTATAAGTTATGGTGATCTACCTTTACATTTCACTGATAGCTCTATTTTTTAAAATTTACAGCCGTGTCAGGGGATCAATGTTACTGACATGCTTGTTTTTTTGTGTTGTTTATGGAAAGATAGTCTGCATGATCTCCTTTTTGGGTAGTTATAAACATATTGGAATTTAAAAATGTGTCCACAAACTATTTATAGTTCCTTGAGGTCAACCAAGCCATTTTACAAGGAAACAGGGTTACATTTCAGTGCATGACAAATTACTGACAAGATCCATGCATGCAGTGTTGTCATGTTGGGTTCATGTTTTCTTAAGGGACATCCTTTAACCATCTGCCTTCAGAAGGGATATTTTAGATGCAAGTATATATTTAGTGCCTAAGTTACACCCACATTTTTTTCCCTCTAAGCGGATTCTAAATCAAATTACTGAAAATGACTGAAAAAACATGGTAGGCACTCTTCAAATAGCTTATGTAGTCATGCCAAATTTATTAATCATACCCAATACTTTTTGGAGGATTGTTCATATTTATTTTGGTGCTAATGTAAAATTCTCACTGTGTTCCCATACCCTTGTGTCTGATATGATGCTAGATAACTATCTGTCAACAGACCTACACAAGATTTGAAGACCTTCCTGATCCATAGCAATAGTTCCCAGCCAGTTACACAGGGTGTATACTAAATCATAGGACAATAAGCAAGTGCTAAACCACATGTTTCCGGATTAGATTTGTGTTAGAACATTATTTCACAGGAGAGGGTCACCATTATATTGTAGAATCCCTATACGTTTAATGATATAACCTGTTTACTTATTGTGCTGCCTCACAATTTATAAATATGGTTGAAAAATCTATGGGCTTTCATGGGTGTTTGTGGCAGGGTTGAGGCCTGCCCTGTAAATACATGTGTTTTGGTGGTGGACTAAAGAAATGTGTTTTTTTATGTATTCAAATTTGGCAGGGATGGGGTTAAAACTGATCTCATCCAACTCAATGTGAGCGTGTGGCGGGGGGGGGGGGGGGGGGGGGGTTTGATAGAATAATTAATGATTAATCAACCGCTCAGCCGCATGCTATATAAAGCCCAGCTTCTCCTCGTTAGGGGAGAGGAGTATGGAGAGAAGCCATGAGAACTGAGTTTGTGCTATTTTATTTTTGTCTGTGTATAGTTTAATCAAGTCTTTGCCTCGCCTGGACAGTTTTCTTTTAAACTGTTTATTTTGGCCACTGTGCCTTTTTCTTTGTGTTTTGTTTATTAAAAGTGTGCAATAGCGCTAAAACCTAAGCAGTTCTCTGAGTCTCTCTCCCTGCCGGTAACACCTGCGCCGTGGTGCTGACCTGTTCACATATGGTGTTTAGAAGTGGGATAGCACCCCTGGCAGCTAAAAAAAAATAATAAAAAATGGACCTTAAAGAAACTGTGTACGAGCAGCTGGAGGCAGAACGGGCTTCGTCGTGTGAAGAATGTGGGGACTATGGGCACAGCTTCGAGGAGAGTCCATGGATGGACCCCCTCTTCAAGGAGATAGCGGAGGAATGCCTCCGCTGGAAGGCCTCGCAACCGCCAAAGACGGATCTGGACACCTTCCTCACTTGCCTCGAGGACCAAGGTTGGTGCCTCATCTGTGTGACCTGGGCACTAATACAAGGTGCTGCCCCTTTGAGGGTGAAGGGGATTTGCCACCTGCCCGACAGAGAAAAAAAGGAGCCAGTACCATCCCAAAGGCCAGAGAATTAAAAGCTGCCAGAGAAGGAGGAGTTGCCTGCCCAAAGGTCAGAGAAGGAGGAGCTGCCTGCCCAAGAGCCAGAGGGGCAGGAGCTGATATCCTGCGTGCCATTAGGGGTGGAACTGCAGTCCTGCGTGCCGAAGAGGGAGGAGCCGCTGCCGTCTCTGGAGCCTCAGAGTGAGGAGCCTCAGAGTGAGGAGCCACAGAGGGAGAAGCCCTGTGGCAGGGCTGAAGTGGGGTACATTTTTTTTATAATTTTTTTTTTTTATGTTTGGCAGGGATGAGGTCAAACCCATCCCTGCCAACTCAGTTGTGAGCGTGTGGCTGGGTTTTGTTGAATGAATGATTAATGACCAATAAACCCCTCTGCCACATGTTACATAAAGCCCATCTTCTCCTCGTTAAGGTAGAGGAGTATGGAGAGAAGCCATGAGAAGTTTGTTTTTGTTTGTGCTATTTTATTTTTGGCTCTGTATAGTTTAATGAAGTCTCTGCCCAGCCTGGACAGTTTTGTTAGGTTTTGTTTAAACTGTTTATTTTGGCCACTGTGCCTCTTTTTTCTTTGTGTTTTGTTTATTAAAGGTGCGCAATAGTGCTAAAACCTAAGCAATTCTGTGTCTGAGTCTCTCTCCCTGCCGGTAACACCTGGGCCATGGCGCTGACCTGTTCACAGTGTTACAGGAAACAAGCCTGGGGTGAGCTGTCGGTCACATGTATGGGCTTGATCATAATCCCAGGTCCGAAGTGTGATCAAGATTATATTCACACAGTAAGACAGTATTCTCTATAGTAATACATCAGACAATTACCATTATTGAGAGAGGCAGTTTATTTTCTACAAATTGTAATATAAAGTTGTATTACAGTACCTAGAGAAACTGTAGCAGCATCATTCCCGGTAATAACAGTGTACTATAACTCAGGTGAGTCTTGCTGACAAGAAGAGGTAAAAGCTATAAGAAACTAAAATATTCTGCTAATGCTTTCATCAGTGTTAATACCATGACAAACTTGTATGTGTGAATAAAATTAATTGTAATGATATAAAATGAAAAAAAAATAGTACCTATCTGGAATTCAGTTGTTTCTTTTTAGTATTATACTATATAACAATTCTGAATGACTGGCATTTGAATAGTCTTTCATCAAATTAACTTTACAGGATTGGTGGAACAATATAAAATGCTGTAATACAAGGAGCTCTAGTTTCAGCCTGTCTTGCTATCTGTGGATTTGTAGGTCCAAATAGGCTTATTCATGACACCAATGTTGTTTTCCTAGGCTTCCACAGTGAACATCCTCAAACACAGCATAATTCAACTGTGAAAACTGTGATACTGTAGGAGACAACTGGAGTAGTTTTCAAATAACTTACCAAAACCACATTATCTAGCACTAAATGCTGTGTAACTGTGGATGTAAACGAGAAGGCAGTAAATACATCAAATCTGTAAATCCTTGTCCAAATGACCCTGGCTGTTTTGTACAATGGTGAAGATCTGGGCTGAAGAGTGCGAGGTACAGAGGCCGCTGCCCAGTCTGTCTGTGTATTGTGTTATTCCCGTCGATCCTACTCTGACACCACAGGGCACAGATGGATCTTTATGCAGATGTAGGGAGTGACAGGGAGAGGGAATCCAGTGCACAAGACTGGAAGCAAACTTGGTACCTTGCTCTCTTCAGCCCAAATCTGTACCACTGTACACTGTTTGTATGAGCAGTTGTGGACTCGATGCCTCTTGCACAGTACTGTTGAGTTGCTCCTCCAATTAAAACCAGGAATCAGACAACATCATCTGCTATTGCTGGTACTGTACTGTATGTGGTTATAGGAGATAAGAGTTTGTAGCGGAGGTTTGTCTCCTCTGATGAAAAGAAATCTCTGGACCCTTCCAATTAAAACCCGTGCTCAGATCATGTGACCTGCTACTGCTGGTATTGTGGTTAACAGCAGATAGGAGTTTATATACAATGGAGCCTTGCCTCTTCTGAGGAGCCAAAACTACGGTTACTATAGGAATGTTGAATCTAGGGTTAAGGTTAAAATGCAATTTTTTCTTGCATTTTAGACAATATTTTTGTGTTATTGAACATTATTTTATTACAATGCTGCAAAACAATATATATATATATATATATATATATATATATATATATATATATATATATATATATATATATATATATATATGCAAATCATGGCAGATTTTTAGAAGATATTTTGTAGTGGAATTAACACCTATGCATTTTTTTAGTGTAAGGGTACACAAAAAAAATACTTATTTTATTTACAATTAAAATGTTACAATGTGGATAAATCCTATTATAGCTATTTTGATAATTGTGTTAACAATGCAATATGGTGGCCGGATATTTTATTTGTGACAAGGATCTCAAATGTAGCTTTGTGTCCTTAACAGACACATGGTTTGGTTTATCATATCAAAAAACAGTACAATGTCCTCCTTACAGCAATATAATGCTGCGTTATAGTGCAGCAAGGGGAGATCTTAGTTCCTTGAAAGTTTCCCATCCAAGAATTGACCATGGCCAAACCTGGCCAAAATCTTAAATAAAAAAATTAGAAAACTATATGCTGTGAGGAATACATCAGTGGACTGCTTGGTACAGTTCAAGATTTACAGTAACCAAACATTTGCCTACTTGATTTTAATATAATTTGCTATTGTGTGTTTTAAAGTTATGGATGTGTTAAAAAGATGTACATAAGTATTTTAAGAGGTAATAACAAATATAAAATAAGTCTTTCCCTGATGGAAATAGGCTAATTCATAGTAGTAGGCAAGGGTATGGTTAAAAAGGAGCCTTCTGTACCTGTCAGATGTTGGTTAGCTGTAACACAAGCCTACAGCTGTTTATGCTAAACATTAGTTGTAGAAAGACTGGGCTGGACTGGGGTATTTTATGGGATTTGTTTTGGTTTTGGATTTTGTTCAAAGGTGTACTCTGGCTTGTACAAATGAATAGCTAAGGGGCAGCACTTGTGTTTGTCATGCTGTTGAAGCTGAGGTCAGCAGCTTTGATAGCAAGGCAGGCTTGTTGGCAAGCAGACACAGGCAGGTTTGTGGTTTCAGTGTAATATGTCAGACTGTGATCATTTACAGACAAAGTAGAGATTAACATTTTGCCTTGTAATTTAGACCAGAATAGACAAAATAACATAAAACATGTAGGTGTTAAAATGTAATCTTTATTATTACAGTATATCTATTCTGTCAAGGGGCAGACATACTGTACTGTTTATTTTAGTCCTCATTTCTTTTTTTAAACGCGAAAGAGATCGATAGAATGTAATGTTCTTCTGAATGTACTCTTGCCACTTATTGATAAGGGGGAAGGGAGTGTGAGAACCCCAGTGGGAAAGGTCAGGGTGGGGTCATACGGTTATTCATCATTATCAGTGCAGCAGTAGTGCTGGAGGCAGTTGTTGGATGAATGAGGTTGGTGTTTACAGGTACATGTATCTATATAATAATATATATTATATTATTATATTTAGTTTGGTTGCTGCAGAGTTTTACGTCTCATCTGAAGGACAGAGCACAAGTAGGTTAAGTAAGGAGGTTAAGTGACTTGCTCAGGGTCACACACAATGTCAGGGGCTAAGCTGGGATTGAACAGGGAACCTCCTGGTAACAAGCCCCTTTCTCTAACCACTGGACCACCAAGCCTCCTGTATACAGCAAATTATGGTGGTCTCACACCAATTACCTGTGTAAAAATAGTCAAGGAAATGGTAACTGAAGCATTGTTCAGATAAGTTTACTGTAACCTGAAACAAACTTGTGGCTACCGGTGTTGAACCTTGTGACAGTAGATATGGACACTAGTCTGTTTTGCAGTAACTCCCACACACACTGATTACACAAAAGCATAATCTGAGAATTGTTTTTTTTTTCTTCCCAGGCATTCCTTTTCCAAAGAATTTCATTCAGATCTGCAAGAAGATCGTGTGCCGACTTTTCCGTGTCTTCGTTCACGTCTACATTCACCATTTTGACCGCATCATTCTCATGGGTGCAGAGGCACACGTCAACACCTGTTACAAGCACTTTTATTACTTTGGGACCGAACTCAACCTTATAGACCGCAAGGAGTTAGAACCCTTGGTAAGTTAAAAAATATTACACTGATGATGGCATGTTTTAAATGTTCCTCAAGTGAAGTTTTTAAAGTCTTATTCCTTGGTAAGTTTTCTGGGGAGGAGGAGAGGGGATGAATATCCCCAACAATTGTCATATAGGGCTCAATTATCAAGCCCCTTACGATAGTAAATTGTAGGTTTTCAAATGATTTATGGACATTTCACGACAACCAAAAAATGGTATACGTTTGTGTAATAGAGGTGTGGGAATCCACTGCGAGGGATTGAGAGAGTCAAAGGGATTGATGTGGAAAACGCCGCTGAGGCATCTGGGATTGATTTAGAGGAAGCAAAAGACAAACCATGTTACGCTACAAACAACAGTAATGCATGGGCGCACATACACAACTAGTGTAACGAAACAAAAAGGCAAAATAAAACAAGCAAAACACAACTAAAAACAAAAGGTGCCATGAATACGGGTTGTGCTTCTCTCGCTATAAAGAGAGGTCCTGCTGACACATTCTATTTAGGGGATTAAAAATCCTAAAACTAGTCCCTGTCCTGTGCAGGAGGATTAATAAATGCTGACCCCGGTTCCCTTTAATCACGAGATGCTCTGCCAAGACCCGCCTACCGGCCAGTCAGGGATCCACAGCCGTCCAATCCCTGGCTGCCAATCCCTGTCAACACACACAGCCGGCGAAGCAACTCTCACACAGTGTCTGGCTTGTTTTTGATTTACACAGAAAACAAAGTACAGCGCAAAGACCCAAAACAAAATACAAAAAACATACAATCCCATGTGCAGGGCCTCAGCCCTGCCACAGTTTGTATCATAATGAAAGAGGACAACCATATTAATTAATTTATTCAGGCCATAGTACTGTACATATGTACACATGTCAAATATTTTTATGAAACTTGATATGGACTGGCACAAATTCTTGATTAACCTATGCATGGGATTTGTTATGAGATGGGTATATTTTAAATCTAAACCCTTTAAGGTTAAATACAATAAAAATCCAGAGAAAAGCAGTACTTAAGGGTTGCACAGTTTAGATTTACCACTGTTTGCAGCTGTAGGGCATGGCACCGTTTGGGAGTGCTTTAGGCAACTGACTGAAAATTATTTGCTCTAAGGTGTCAGTAAAGATGTAAACACATAAAGGAGGTAGAGTATTAAATGGTTTGGGAACACTGACCTCAGTATAGCGCTGAATAACAGTGCACCATATTCCTCTTTCAACATTAGACATCTCCTTGTATTCTTTCCATATGCATTTCCACAGAGAGCAAACTTGATTTAGTGTGCATCAGTGAAAAAAGTGCACGTGGACTCTCAAACAAGTGAAAGTCTGAAAGTAGCTCAAGCTTATTGTGTTTTGCTCTACAGTAGCAGTTAGGTAATGTGGTCATGCTCTCTGGACCATGAATGAGCCTTATGAAGACACAAAGCTGGAACACAAAAAAAGAGGAGGACGTAGTTAGCAATGATGCTTGGTTTATACAAATAAAATTAGGTTAAAAATCTAACTGTGGTATATCTGCACCCCGTTTGGTTATGCAACGTTTAAACAAAGCAGACCCTGTTTTGAAGAAAGTGCAAAGACAAAAGCTCATTTGAGAGGAATAAAATTATTTGAACTCAAAACAATACGTTTACTGTTCCTTTATGCTATAGTAAGTAGTTTTCACACAAGGTTGGGGTAGCAGCACTCAAATAGAAAATGCAAGAAAAACAACAGCCTAAATCACTGACACTAAAATTCACAAGATGATGAGAAAACAATGACGGCATTCCCTTCATTATCATGTGGTGCTCCTGTGACCGTGTTTTCAAAGCACCACCAAATACATTTGAGGGTATTGGGAAAACAAAAATTCCACTTCAAAATGATGGTGCATTCAATTAAACAGTGGGCTGGACACAGGCTGCAGATAAACTATCCTGCAACTGAACTGCAGTTTAACAGCAGCTATCCCTCAATTATACACTGAAAAAAACTATTGGATTCCATCTGTTCCCTATTGGACATTTAGCAAAAATGTTTCAAAGTTATACCAAAAGACAATGTCAGTATTGTGCCATTTTACAGAACGATGTTAACATTCTATACACAGATCCACAATCACCTTTTCATCAAGTCTTAAATTTAATTATTAAATATGCTATAAAATATTAATATGTTGGTGTGGCAATGTGCCCCGCCCCTGTGTGCATCTGTGTGTATTTTGCTTGTTCTGTGTTGTATGTATGCGTGCGTATGTAAATGTTGGTGTATAGATTGGTACACGGGATATAAACGGGTCTGTGTTTTCACGTGTATTTAAAAAGTGTAGATTTGTATTTAGGCACGGGATTGCACATCACGCACGTGCATTTAAAATATAATATGCGAGCACGGGGTTGCACAGAATTAATTCACGTGCTGGGATTCAAGTGAATAATTAATTAGTAATTGAATCCCAGCACAACAGTATATATAGAGACACATTTTCACTCACTGGTGGTTGGGTGTTCGAGAGTGGAGAACGGGTGAGGAGAAGTAGGAAAGTAAAGTGAAAGAGATCGTAAATATAAGTGTTTGTACTCACCGTGTTTGTTTGTCTCCGTGCATCGTTTGTTAAGTGTTTAGTCCGTTTTGTCTGTCTGTTTTATTTTGGCTACCAGTGCCGTGTCCTGTTTTGTGCTGTTTACAACCCTTTTATTTGTTAAATAAACGCTGAGTGCAGCCATTGCACTCAGCTCATCATCACCACCGTCTCTGTCTGTGTATTCCTTTTCTGGTCTGACGCCACCCACTCTGGCCGTCTTTGTGACAGTTGGTCTAACATTTATGTTTGTATTGCAAGTTGACATGAAGATACTTCAAATTCAAACTTATTTTAGCAATGACATTGTGTTGACCCCATGTCAAAATGAATATTAGGTTGTATCCATATAGCTCCAGTAAATGCATCAACAGCTGTTCCATCTGCTGTCATGCTAATGACTAACATAGACAGAAAAGTTAACAAATTACCGTTTGTATACCATTATAATAACAGTACGATACCATTGTTTTGTCAATATATAAACATTTTAGTACGGCAGCATCATTCTTCCAATGGCTTAAACAGTGCAGCTGTCTCTTAATGCAGAACAACTGAATTGCCACTTTAGTGCCTGTAACAGGGGAGATCTGTGCTGACTCTTCTGGCGTGTTCATAGTGCTGCAGGGAGAGGGCAGCAGCTCGTCAATATCTGCCTGTCAGTCATGGCAGTGACACGGAGAGGGGAAAGAGTGGGTGTGCGGACTTTCCTTCTCTCTGAGTGGCTGGGAGGCGGGTCTTGGGGGAATTGCTGACCCTATAAGTTTCATTCTGCTGTTCCCTCAGGTCTGCCCACGGAGACGTAAACCGGCGTGCGGAAGCGCTGGAGAAAAATCAGCCCGGACGAAAAATCCCGGCGAGACAAACAAATAAGAAACCAAAAGAAAGAAAGATTTAGCAGTAGCGGGGGGAAAGAAAACTCTTGGGCAGCCCCCGACAAAGTGGATAGCAGGCTGAGGGAGCCGCTAGAGTAGGACGGAGACCCGGGCCGTACGGATAGCGACGGTTGGGGAGAAGCTGCCGAGTGCAGCACTTTTTATTTTGTAGTTTTGTTTACTGTGTTTTGTTTTCTCTGTTTCTTTTGCCTTTTGATTAGTGTTCTTTTTGTTCTAACTTCTGTACCCTGTACCGCTCCGGTATAGTTGTGGCTCTGTCGCTACCATAGTTGGTACGGCAGGCCACCGACAACAGCGCCCTCTGCGGGCTGAACCCAAAATAAGTTTCTAATAAAACTGGGCACCTGTGCGGTGTTTTCAGCCTCATTTCTGTCTCCTGTGTCAGTGAATTACCCACCACCCTTCCACACGTGGTGTCAGAAGTGGGATTCACTGGCACTGCCCCCTTCAAGCAGTGCACACCAGCATGGATGCTTCCCAGTTTGCGGAGATGATGAATCTCCTGCGCCAGACCCTGACGGCAGCGGTGCAAGGGCCGGCTAGACCGGCGGGACCTGACCCCCGGTTGATGAGACCAACCAAGATGACGGCAGAGGATCGACCCGAAGCCTACCTGGAGGTGTTCGAGGCGCTGGCGACCTCTGCCGGGTGGGATCAGGCCCAATGGGCCAGTTACCTCTTGCCCCAGTTAACGGGGGAGGCGCAAGCGGCAGCGAGGACGCTGTCTCCCGACCGGATGATGGACTACCCCACGCTAAAAGCTACCATCCTGAATCGCGTGGGGGCCACACCGGAGGGCTATCGGAGGAGGTTTCGGGAGGAGCGCTTCCCGCCCAAGGAGCACCCTAGAACCATAGCGCATCGTTTAAATGAGTATGCCATGGGGTGGTTGCGGCCAGATGCGACCACGAAAGCGAGGCTGGTGGAGGTGATTGTGGTGGAGCGCTTTCTGGAGTGTCTAGCTCCGGAACCACGGCTGTGGGTACAGCGGCAGGCACCCGCCACCATGGATCAGGCGGTCGCACTGGCAGAGCAGTACCGGGCAGCCGAACCAACGCCAGCCAGGCTGCCGGGGAGAAGCACTGCGGCATCATTGGCTCCACCGGCCCCGGATAGGGCGAAGGGACTGGGGGGAAGGGGTGTACAAGGTTTTGGGCGGGGGGGGGGCTGTGCGAGCTCCCGGCCCGGGGACCGGGGCAGCGTGGGGTTCCCCGCGGGCTGCTGCGGGGTCGGACCGGGGTCTCGCCCGGTTTCCTTACCGTCGAGCCCCTTTGATGGCTCCGGTGTTTCCACCTCTTGCCGAGGCTCCAGGGCGAGAAACTAGCCCACTGCGGTGTTGGACGTGCCGGGAGGTGGGACACCTCGCGCGGGATTGCCCCGTGATGGAGTGTGACCTCAGCCGACCAGGTAAGCCTGTTCAACTACCTCAGTCACTTCAGCAGACGGGTTTTGTTATTCCTGTGACAGTGGATGGTACAAAAACCCAGGCGCTCCTGGATTCAGGGTGTGGTCAGTCCCTAATACAGGATAGCCTAATCTCACTGGGGCATAAACGGTTATTGGGACAGGTGCATATCAAATGTATTCATGGGGATGTACGCTCCTACCCTAAGATAAGTGTGAATATAACGATTGGCCAGCAGGGGACGCAGGTGCATGTAGGGTTATGTCCTCGATTGCCAGTACCAGTAGTTCTGGGGCGGGACTGTGGGCAGTTTAAGGATTGGTTAGCTGCTCTGACAGCCCCGCCCACCCTATTGGCCAAGAAGGAGGAAGTAATTGGAGAGATCTTCCCCTTCTGTGACCCGAATTGGTTTTGCCAGAGATTTAGACCCCGAAAAACTAAACGGGAACGTCGGGCCGCTAAGAATGAGGGCTGGCGATGGAAGGAGTCCGAGAGGTTTCAGGTGGGGGCGGTTGGTGAAGAGTCGGGGGGGGAGGCTGCAGAGCCGGCACAAGCGTCCGGCTCGGCTGCCTCCGCTCCGGACCGACCCGACCCCGAGCTGGAAGCCATGGGAGCTGATTTTTTAGCTCGTTCCCGTGACTTCCGACTCGAGCAAGGGCGTGACGACGTGCTGGGCAGGCTCTTTGACCAGGCAGCGGTGGTTAATGGTCGGGTGGTCGAGCCCAGACGCGCCGCCACGTACCCTCACTTTGAGATTAATCGAGACCTGCTGTATCGTGTTGACAAATTACCCCAGACGGGGGAGGTGCGTCATCAGTTGCTCATCCCTCAGCCCTTTAAGGAGGATTTGCTGCAGCTTGCTCACGCTATTCCCCTGTCTGGTCACTTAGGAAGGGACAAAACCAAAGCGAGGCTTGTGACACGGTTCTATTGGCTGGGGCTGGATGGTGACGTCAGACGGTTTTGTGAACGGTGTGGGGAGTGTCAGAAAGCTAGCCCTAGAGCCGTCCCACGAGCACCACTGGTGCCGTTGCCCCTAGTGGAAGCTCCGTTTGAGCGTATTGGGATGGACATAATCGGGCCATTGGAAAGGAGTGCGGCGGGATACACACACCTATTAGTCATTTTGGATTACGCGACGCGTTATCCAGAGGCTATACCCCTCCGATCTATGTCCGCTAAGTCTGTTGCCGACGAGCTCGTGAAGGTTTTCTCCCGGGTGGGGATCCCCAAGGAGATACTGACCGACCAAGGCACTAACTTTATGTCCCGGCTAATCCGCGGAACATGTAAACTTTTGGGGATTAAGACCATTAGGACATCGGTGTTTCATCCTCAGACCGATGGGCTTGTGGAGCGCTTTAATAAGACCCTTAAGAACATGTTGCGCAGATTTATTAGTAGTGATGTGCGTTACTGGGACCAGCTGATTCCTCCCCTTCTCTTTGCGATCAGAGAGGTACCCCAGGCTTCCACGGGGTTTTCTCCATTCGAGCTGCTGTATGGGCGAAGACCCCGGGGTGTGCTCGATCTGGTCAGAGAGATGTGGGAGGAACAGCAGGATAATTCGACGAATGCAGTCCGGTATGTGTTGGACCTGCGCAAACGTCTGGAGTCTGTTGGAAAATGGGCGCAGGATAATTTGCAGCAGGCACAACACAGACAGGAGACCCAATACAATAGAGGAGCCCGGTTGCGCACATTTCAGCCGGGGGATAAAGTGCTTCTATTATTACCCAGTTCTGAGTCAAAACTCCTGGCTAAGTGGCAAGGACCCTTCGAGGTTACACGCCGGGTTGGGGCGGTGGATTATGAGATCTGCCAGCCGGAGCGGCGGAGAGAGAAACACATTTATCATGTTAACCTCCTGAAGCCCTGGCTGCAACCGGAGGCATTGATAGTGGCGCAGGCAGATGACGTCACCGACCTGGGACCTGATCTTTCTGTGTTGGCGAAAACAGGGTCGGTACAGATTGCAGAGAATCTGACACCAACACAGAAATGTCAGGCTCGGGCGCTGGTGACGAAATTTCCTGATGTGTTTTCTCCCGTCCCGGGGCGGACTCGAGTAGCCCATCATCACATTGAAGTTGAGCCGGGGACGCTAGTTCGCCAGAGGCCATACCGTGTACCTGAACGTAAAAGACAGGTAATAAAAACGGAAATTGATGAAATGCTGAGACTGGGGGTAATAGAAGAGTCCCAAAGTGACTGGAATAGTCCAATTGTTTTAGTGGATAAGCCGGACGGGTCAACTCGATTTTGCATTGACTTCAGGCGAGTTAATGAAAAATCGAAGTTTGACGCTTATCCCATGCCCCGGGTAGATGAATTGCTGGAGCGTCTTGGCACGGCTCATTTTATGACGACACTGGATTTAACGAAGGGGTACTGGCAGATACCCCTGACCCCGAAATCCAGAGAGAGGACGGCGTTTTCGACTCCCTTCGGATTATACCAATTTAGGACCATGCCCTTTGGGTTGCACGGAGCACCAGCCACTTTCCAGCGGATGATGGATCGCATTTTGCGGCCCCATCAGCAGTACGCCGCTGCTTACATAGATGACGTGGTTATCCACAGTGAGGATTGGCCGAGTCATCTGTGTAAGGTAGCGGCGGTATTGCAATCCTTGCGGGAGGCTGGGCTCACTGCTAACCCAAAGAAATGTGCCATTGGGAAGAGTGAGTCGGAGTATTTGGGGTATCGAGTAGGGGGTGGCCAGATCAGACCGCTGATTGCTAAGGTGAAAGCCTTGGCTGACTGGCCGGTCCCTACGACCAAAACCCAGGTGCGCTCTTTCTTGGGACTAGCGGGCTATTACAGGAAGTTCATTCCGGATTTCGCTACGCTCGCTGCTCCCTTGACAGACCTCACCCGGAAGGCTGCCCCAAATACGGTTCAGTGGACGGAGCCGTGCCAGAGGGCCTTTCTCGCTTTGAAGCGGAGATTGTGTAGTAAGCCAGTGCTATGCAGTCCGGATTTCGGTAAGAGGTTCACCCTGCAGACGGATGCGTCAGAGACAGGTCTCGGGGCAGTGTTGTCTCAGGAGGTGCGGGGAAGCGAGCACCCGGTCCTGTACATCAGCAGGAAGCTCCTTCCCCGCGAGAAGAACTATAGTACCATCGAGAAGGAGTGTCTCGCAGTAAAATGGGCAGTCGAGTCACTCCGGTACTACCTCCTGGGGCGACACTTCACCCTGGTTACAGATCATGCCCCCTTGGCATGGCTTCACCGGATGAAGGATAACAACGCCAGAATCACGCGATGGTACTTGGCCCTGCAGCCCTATGCCTTCAGGGTTGTCCACCGAGCAGGGAAACTGCATCAAAACGCAGATTTTTTCTCTCGGGAAGGCATGGGGTTGTAGGATTTTCGAATGGACCGGTGGTGCCATTCTAAGGGGGAGGATATGTAACAGGGGAGATCTGTGCTGACTCTTCTGGCGTGTTCATAGTGCTGCAGGGAGAGGGCAGCAGCTCGTCAATATCTGCCTGTCAGTCATGGCAGTGACACGGAGAGGGGAAAGAGTGGGTGTGCGGACTTTCCTTCTCTCTGAGTGGCTGGGAGGCGGGTCTTGGGGGAATTGCTGACCCTATAAGTTTCATTCTGCTGTTCCCTCAGGTCTGCCCACGGAGACGTAAACCGGCGTGCGGAAGCGCTGGAGAAAAATCAGCCCGGACGAAAAATCCCGGCGAGACAAACAAATAAGAAACCAAAAGAAAGAAAGATTTAGCAGTAGCGGGGGGAAAGAAAACTCTTGGGCAGCCCCCGACAAAGTGGATAGCAGGCTGAGGGAGCCGCTAGAGTAGGACGGAGACCCGGGCCGTACGGATAGCGACGGTTGGGGAGAAGCTGCCGAGTGCAGCACTTTTTATTTTGTAGTTTTGTTTACTGTGTTTTGTTTTCTCTGTTTCTTTTGCCTTTTGATTAGTGTTCTTTTTGTTCTAACTTCTGTACCCTGTACCGCTCCGGTATAGTTGTGGCTCTGTCGCTACCATAGTTGGTACGGCAGGCCACCGACAACAGCGCCCTCTGCGGGCTGAACCCAAAATAAGTTTCTAATAAAACTGGGCACCTGTGCGGTGTTTTCAGCCTCATTTCTGTCTCCTGTGTCAGTGAATTACCCACCACCCTTCCACAGTGCCCTACATTGCCATTGAAGATCATTTGGTAAGGGAATACAGAATCATTGGGCCATATTTATTTATTTATTTATTTATTTATTTATTTATTTATTTATTTATTTATGCATGTATTTATTAATAGCTTAGTTCAACTATATTACTTGTACAAACCCCCTGGAGTTAACTGGAAAAAAAAGATTTGCTTTGCATCAAAGCTCCTTACTTTAATCACTTATTTAGAATGTTGTTTCCTTACCTTAAACACCACTGTTGTTGCCCTTGTTTCATGTTGCCTTGGCAACCATTTGATAGTCAACCAATTCAATGCATATGTTGTATAGAAAAGCACACATCAGTTATAAAATGAATGTTCAAGACAGCCTCCTTAGATTTACAGTTCAGATTTTATTCTACTGTAGTTATATATATCTAAAAAAAAACATTCCTAACATACTTGCATTCAGTTGTTTTCAGTTGAATCCTTCCTTGAGACTAATGTTGCCCGTATTAGGCAGATAATACAATAAAAAACATAGGTGTCATCTACAGGGCACCTGTTGGTAATCCTAGAATCTTGCAGCCCATCATTTAGTCAGTGTCTCTGCCTATCATGTTATATAGCCCTGGGCTGAATGTGTGTTCCACAGCAACATTGCACCTTTTGACCTTTTGACACTCGTACTTCCCTGCTATATTTCAATCGGTATGCACTATGTAGAGATTTTTATGTGGCTATCCTGCAGGTTCACACGCTCCTGTGTAAAGAATCTGATAACGCTTTAGCCTTGTGTGAGCAAACACTCTGAACATTGTCATATAGCAGTATGTTATATTAAGTAAAGAAAATGGTGTGGAGCTGAACTCTTGGACTTGTGTCGTGTATTAACAGAATATTAACTTGAAGATCAATAGTTTGAAACCACATTTTACACAGGGCTGAGGATTTTTGGCTCTGGCCATAAAAGTCAGGTTTAAAGCACATTTTGTATATGTGTCTGTAGGTTGTTACAAATCACAGGGCCAGCAGATGATAGGGAGCTGTTTTTACACCTGTGGGTATTGTTGTCATGGTGATGCTACCTTACTGTACTGTATATAATGTCCTCAAAAGACATACACAATTGTATAAGGGATTTGCCTTCCTAACCAGTCACAACTAAATTGCTTGGTAGACCAAAGGGTACAGGAACTATTACAGTAAATGACACTTTTAAAGAAGAATCACTTTTACTAATTATTTTAAACCAAATTTACTCACAGTGATGGCTTGTACAGCATTAAGCTTTAAACTGAAAATGGGGGAACATGTGTCCGTATTCTTACACTTTGAAGCAATCATTTGAGTGTAGACTGTAATATAGTACAGTCAATTCTATTGTTTCTGAATGAAAAATGGCTCACTTACATTATGTCCAAAAAGTGGGATAGTCATCATGGGAAATGTTTGTTTTTTTTTGCTGGTAATTAGAAAGTGTACTGAACCCTGATTAAACAAACAACACTGTGCTGTTTGTGGATTTAAATTGCAGAGGTGATGTGAAGGCCTAACAGAGTCTCCACAGCCCTTTCATAAAACTGATCAAGTCAGTGGGTTACAAAAGCACCAAACATGCTTTGCAAATACTGCTTGTACAATTAGATGCTTCCAGCTGACCATTACCATAAATACTGCCCCATTAGGAATTATCCCCTATTTTGACTGACTGTCCCTTTAATCTATAACTACACTGTATTAAGCATTGCTTTTTCATATCTGTATTTTATCTTCCTTATAATTTAAATTGTTTTAAAGTGTTAGCTGTTTACATTTTCATGTTGGCACTTTGTGGTGGTCCCCTCGCCTCCTCCTTCAGTAATGGCAACACTGGCAGTGGAAATGCTGCCAGTGGGGCGGGGCACTCTGGCAGCGGAAATGCTGGCAACGGCAATGCTGGCAGTGACGGTAATGCTGGCAGCAGAAATACTGGCAGAGGCGGGGCACTCTAGCTGTGGCCACGCTGGCAGCGGTGCGGGGCACTCTAGCTGTGGCCACACTGGAAGTGGCAATGCTGGCAGTGGTGCTGGCCCCTCCGGACGTGCAGCTGGCAGGGGTGTGGGGCACTCCGGCAGTGACCATACTGGCCTCTCCTCATCATCCTGAAGGTGGCAGCACACTGTATAGTGCCTGAGCATATAGGGCTCAATTCTCAAGCCCCTTACGAGTGTGGAAAGCTTACAGGTGTGGAAAGCTTCCATTACATTTTTCTCATTCTTGCCGATTTGTTCTTGCTTCGATGCAGATGGTGTGAACACAACATTGTTAGTGTTTGTTTACCTTAGTGCAGATTGTCTTAACAATTCTGGGTGTGTGTTTCTGTAGATTTAGGAAAGTTAAGATTTTCACTCGAAGGTAGTGTCCCATACAGGTTTAATCTTACCTGATAAACTTCGGTGGAAAGTATTAGCTACTGTACCTGTATATTGGAGTTTCCTATAAATGGTATCAGTATAACAAAAACAGTTAGAAAAAGGCAATCCTATTTTTTTTGTAATTGATCTTAATGTATACAAAATGTTAAAATAGAAAGGGTTTCCAGTAAATGAATACTTTTCTCACCCACTTGTCATGTTATTTGGTTTCCAATTGTTTTGGTTTTTCATCACATCTTTGAAAAGTACTATTTTAAAAATGATTATTAGGATTGATATATTCCTCGCTACAGAAGACCTTTTCAAAAGTGCAGAACCCCAGAAGGGCTCTTTGCGCCTTCGATAATCAAATAAAGCTCACCTTTAACACCTGTGTGGGCTTCAGTGCTGACAATTGCACTGCGAGCCCTAGTTGAGTTGATTGCTGCTGTTAAGCTAAGAAACAAAGTCAATATAGAAGGTAAAAAACAAAGTCAAGTAGACAAATGTTTTGGATAGTGCTTTCTTCGGTGCTGTTTGAGCAAAGGCCCTTCTTTGATACTGCACAATAGGCATCTAGCAAGGCATGTTGCTATGAACCTTGCTGAGCTTAAACTTACAAATGTATACAAAAATACATTTCAATAGTGTGATTAAAAAGTATTGGAAGCCAAATAACTTTAGAAATATGGGTAATATTGTGTAAAACCTTTCCATTTAGCATTTAACATCAACAATTGTATAGAGCACTTTACCTTAATCTGCAGGGTCCCACAGTCATAAATTTTGTTACAGGTAATAGGAATTGACCTGGGCCCACATACTGAAGTTTCCTATGAGAAGCATACAATGCAAATCTTTACCTGTAAAGCAGGAAGTGAACCTCATATAAACTGAATATGCTAATGTTTCTGCTAGTTATATTATAGTTACATTGAGCCTACATTAATGAAAAAGCAGTTTAAAAACCCACGAACATAATGTCACTTTGCTGCACAGTGAGAGTACAGAGAGCCCTGCAAATAACCTGCTGAGCGCCCTCTGCAGGGACTCGCTGCAAATAACTGTGAAGCCTCTTTCTGGGTCTGATTTTTTAGGGCAGTGCTTGACACCCCTGGATGAATCCACTCCTTGTTATCTTGTGAGAATGATATGTGAACAAAAGTTGGGCAGCTATTTGAGCAACAAAAAAAAAATGTACTGCATTTTCTAGCTTACTGTTGTTTATGCTATTTGTTTTAAGTATGTACTACTAGATGATGATAAACTGGTGTTGAAATGGTGGAGATCTCTATCATTATCTATGCAGTTTGTTTGCTGAACAATGACCCTGTGCCGCTCCAGATGGGTGATTAAGTCAATCTAATTCTGTTCAACAATACACAGCAGGGACAGAAGGTGCCCTGTGGTACAGATGGTTATCAGAATAGCTAGATTTGTTTACCAGTCAGCCCTACATTCCTTAACCCTTCACTTTCTGTTATACAGGTCAGTGATGATGGGCTTCTGATAAAACATTCACCTTTCTGCAGCAAAAGCTTAACCCGAATAAACCCAGCTAGCCTCTTACTGTAATTCAAACTCTGTAGTTTGATAGGTCCTAGTGTAGTTCTGAGAGGTCCATGCGGGTACATGTGACGCCATCTTCAGGCAGGGAATGCAATTTAAAAGTTTAAAAAAGTGGTCAAAATGTGAAAAAAAAAATTAAAACAATACACACACCTTACGTAAACAGTTGTAGCAACACATGGGAACATGTAACACAATAAAATAAAAAGGTCCTTATGTACCCTTTAAATAACAGCTTGTTTTTAAGAGTATCACAGAATATTTGACTATATATATATATATATATATATATATATATATATATATATATATATATATATATACACACTACATATGAATCTAACACACACACACACACACACACACACACACAAAACGTATTGGTCTACTTTGTGTTATTTGGTAACACAACCTTATTTAGAGACTGTAAATGAAATAGTAGAAGCTTGACTGGAGGGCATTCATGTCTAGAGGTTGACAATGTTGGGAAGGTAATACAGTTGCTTAATGTATTGAAAGGACTGCAATTTTAGTTTATTAAATATGTTTATATTACAAAATGATCAAAAAGATATAGATGTTGATGTAAGAACTTTATAGTTACAGTAGCATCGAAAGGAAAACCTGTAGTATTTTTAGGGAGAAAAAGAGAAACTTATTTTAATAATTGAGTTTGAATTTTTTGGACAGTATTATTATGATCTACAAGGGAAAATGTTACTCATGTAGCTACAAATACTACTGGAAATGGAAAAGTGTGTCTGAGAACAAGTTAATTTCAAGTTATGCTGCCAGCATGTCATTTTTCTTTTGGCTCCTCCTTGGAAAGCAGTGGTATGATCTTGGTATGATATGATTAGGAGGACTTATTTATTAGGGAGGGTAACTTTATTACACTTTTGAAACACAAATGTACTTTCTGTTCACGCAATATTTTCCTAGTGTTATAACACTAAAATTATTTATCTCCTTGCAGAATGAGGGCACAAACAATGAAAGCTCAGTCCAATATGGCAAATAACAATCCATCACACTGTGAACAAATGCCTTGTTTGTTATAATGAAAACCTTTCACCAGCTTCTCCATTTATTCCCTGTGGTAAAAGATCTGTAAGCCCGTCCACATATTAGAAAAGCTGTGGAAACAGTGAGCCCCATTCTGAATTCTGACTGTCCTTTGCTGTTTTTGCAAACTGTAAATTATTATGGTAAATGTAATAATGGAAGGTTATGATCTGCCTTCGATCTTTTACTTGATAGGACACACAAAGTTTGTCTGACAGCAAAAACCAAATAAGCCAGAATGGAATCGTACATTTTCAGATCTGAGGCTAAGAAGGAGTTGAGCACTGTTTGGATAGGAGATCACCAAACAACTCTGTAGGAAATTGAGATGCTGGCTCAGTAAATAAATTCAGTATCAGTATTAGGCTGTGGTTTATCCATCGTCTTCCAAAGGATCAAGACAAGTGAGATAAACTTTGAGATAGATAGTTGATATAGCTGACATGTTTGAGCTTAGGTATGTATTAATCAAATATACACATGGCTTGTTGGATCCAGAGAGTTTTGCATTACAGGCATGCAAACAAGTCTCCTCAGGTACAGGACAGCAGAATCGTCAGTCTGCTGTTCTACATCAAAGCAAAACTGTGCCTAAACACACCCATTTCCAAGTTCCTGGTATAGTTATGGAGTGTACTGTAGTTTTCCACTTATTGAAATGAAACTAAACCTGTTGTAAGTTATTTCTAATATAAATGCACTGTAATGTTGCCTGTTAAGAATATACTTTTATATGTTTAAGGCCTATTGTTGGGCCCTGAAACCATTGTATGTTATGTCACCGTGCTTGCTTATGTGCACCACCCTCCAAAAAGTATAGGAACAGTGTTAGGACCCGGATTGCAGGGTAGTGTACCGTGTATGCAAATACATAATACTATGTAGAGAGAGAGATGGAGTAAGCAAGAGGGAGAAATGTTAAATGAATGGTTATACAGAGCAAAAGAGCAGTGTATTCCCAGTACATCTGTCAGGTTGTGTTGGACCTCAGTCAATATGTACAGTTTCGGTGCAGATGCTCCTGTTGGTTGTTGGGCAGGAAATGGCTTGGATAGTAGTATTTTGAACATCTAGATTCATAATAGATTATAGCAATGACAGGGCAGGCCTTTCCAGTCCAGGACTTTCCTCCAACCATACTCTGAATGCTTGAATTAAACCAATTACACCTTTATGCAGACTCTAATATAGTAAACTATTTAATTTGACTAAGATAAACTAGTCATGTATTGAGGACACAGGGTGAAGGGTAGAGCATATCTGTGCTGGAATCAACCCAGCACAGATATGATGTACCTGTTATGGTAGTCTACTGACAAAAGCATTACATTGATGTATTTGTTGAGCCGATTATGTTTTTGAAAATATATTGTGTGGTCAGACCTTAGGAGGTTGTCAATGTGTTTTTTTTTTTTTTTACAGCTTAGAATGCTAATTAAATATATATCCCCTTGTTCTTAGGCCTTCAGACAGCTGCACTGGTTAATCTACTCACTACACACGATTAAAGTTTTTAATTCTGTTCTGTGATGATGATGATGAATGATCACCATCTACTGGTGAAAAATAAATAATTCTACTGGGCCAAACATATGTTTACTGTACCACCTACACTGTTTTAGATACAATGAGTATTAGGGTATAGTGATAATTTCCCAGTAGTAAGAGCAGATGACTAGAAAGCAGGAGATGCTCAACCAACGACATCACATATATATATATATATATATATATATATATATATATATATATATATATATATATATATATGAAGCTAAAAACATTAGGAACCACTATGTGAAATATCATGGGTCTAAATACCAGTCAAAACTGTGTTAAAGACTATTTGTCAATAATGAACACTTTTTAAACTGTCCCTTATAAAAAAAATACTGCTAATAAAAAGGTTAAACTGCAACAATTTGTAAATAAATGTTTTTAGGAGTATCTATAGAACAGACTTTGCACATTTGGGGCACATTTGAAAATACATTGTCCTAATAGCTACTGAATACTCTGTGTACATAAGGAAAGTCATTTAATAATTTAAATTATTTTTTTCTGTTTCACAGAAAGAGATGACATTGCAGATGTGTCACTGAAGACCAGCTTGTGAATAAAAGACAATGAATTTGAAACATTCCACCTTTCTACAGAGGTGAACCAGAGAGAGAGAGAGATATCCCACTACACTGTTCAATCTAACTTTCCATCTACGACAACACCAGCGGAAGCATTTAAAAACAGCAGCAGAATTTATTCACAGTGCATTATGGCTACACCTCAGAAATAGAGAAATGGTTTCTGTTCTGTTTTATTTAGTAGAGCATGAGCTATGCAGGTACCACAAAGAGACCAAGTCTGTGTCTTAACTGTATATCAGACATATTTCATAGTCTCTTACCTCTAATCCAATCAATGCCTTGTCGACTTTGGGACACATGTGCCTTGCAAATAGCAGGAACAGCAGGTTTAGCAGAGATACTGTTTTTCTCCCATTCATATTTGAAGGTGTAATACTGAAGGGGCCCACTGCATTCATCTGGTTACATGTAAGATATTATGAAATACAGTATGTTACCTAGGAATGAAAATCTACCTTCCTAGAAAGACCTAGGGGTAATTTTGACCCTTACTGTGTTTTCTATGTTATAGTTAAAACACCAGTACCATTGTTGATAATATAGTTTTCTACTACTGCCTCTTATTTTAGTTCAAAACAGACTGTAGAAAAATAAGAATATATATATATATATATATATATATATATATATATATATATATATATATATATATATATATATATATATATATATATTTAAAACAAAACATGTAGTGTAGTGTCCTGGTCAGGGCTGGTCTGCACCCTTGGATTAGTAGACCAAGACACGGAAACTGCAGTTCAAGCGCTTTTTGCACACTTTTATAATGAACAAAACAAACACAGGAACAAAATGAAGGTTTAAACAAAAGACTACAAACAAAACTCATTCAAAGGCAAGAATGCTATGAGGGGTCAAAATTACCCCTTGGTCCTTCCAGGTAGGTGTGTGTGTTTCTTTCCAAAATAAATAAAGTGCTTTGAGTGTAACCTCATGTAAGACTATAAGCTAAAGATAAATGTAACAGAGTAGGAGGATTTAATATCCGGTTTTGTGGATTTCATGATCAAAAAGGTTTTAAAATGTGTCAAAATGACCCCTCGGTTGTTCTAGCGTTAAGGAACAATGGCTCTGGAATACTGCATTTTGCTTTGAGTTAGGATGCAAATACATACAGTACATTTCCTTTAAAGTAGCACCACCTACTGGGAGAAATTCATTAAGTATATTTTTTCTCTTAGAATAAATATGAACTGTAATAGAAGTGTTACTTGAGTTTATATACACAACAGGTGTCAACCAGATATTAAATATCAATTAGCTTTAAAACTCAGTAATAAGACACAAATGTTTAAACATCAAGCTTTATGCTGTATAAGTATAATATTCAATGTGTCCCAAGAAGAGACTTGCATCTAAGGCTGGTAACTAACCGATAGCACTAGATATATCTTTTACCTAGATACTTTATCTGTATTAACATAGGTTCTATATATTCTTAAATGTAAATTATTGATGAAAATGGGGTAACCGAATATTGACCTTCAGATTAAGACCGTGGGAAGCTATAGGAAATAGTTATTGTACCTTGGTTATTTCAAAATGTATTAAAACAAAACAAAACAAAAAGAAAAGTCACAAAATTAACTAAAAAAATATAAAGTTTTGATGAAATGCAGGTCACCCAGATGCAACAACAGAAAAATATATTTTTCCTTTTACATTTTCACACAGTATCTATTTTATTGTAAACTAAGTTTAGTGCCACCCACACTGTTTTTCTTTCAATAAATGTCTCACTCACAAAATTCATATTTAGAAAGCCTTTCTACATTCTGGTCATAATCAGAATATTTGTGGCATATTTAACAACTTGTTCTTCAATATTTCAGTGCATCTTCTATATGTTTATTAAGTATGAACATCATCTGAGGCCTACTGAAGTTAATAGAGGGGTGGAGGAAAGAAGGAAATGTTACTCAGCCTATACACTGCTGCAATAAGCCACATGAACCACATTTTTAGGGCCCATTTGAAAACTCTGTCTCCCCACCTTTATTTAGATAATTCAAGACTTAATAGTTGGAATGTTTGAGATTTTGACAGAAGTTGATGTTTGTATACATATGGGCATTTTCTCTCTATCCTGTTTATTTCCCTGAAATCCTAGTCGAACTATTAGGAGACCACAGCGTTACCATACCAACAATGATTTTTGAACAAATAGTACACAGTGATCCTGATGTTGAAGCATGTTTGTATTGCTGTACCATGGGACTAGAATGTATTACCAGTTTGCATTGGTTCATTAAATTGTGATACCATTTGGTATGTCAAAATATAAAACTTACCACAGGTAGAACTATTCTTCCAATGGCTTACCGTATACCATTGCAGCTGCCATTGTACTGTTGCCTCTTGGAAAGAGAAGTTCTTAATGAAATATCCACAGTCACAGTCTCCCAGAGCAGTATATTCTTACAATGTGCCCTCAGCAGTTTAACAATAAAAGGTGAATGCTATTTTGAAATTTATTATGAATGTACACTAATGTAACTGATGGTCAGCATTTTGTATCTTCAAAGTGAATTAATTAGTCTTGAATACAATTCTCATGACAAGGTATTGAACCGTTGACTAAACATCTAACACAATTTACCTGTACAGCTAAGCTGGCTGTACTAAGATTTACTCACAATTCGGTCATATTGTTGAGATACATCTCCTCAGGAGACATCTAACAATAAACTGACTGTACTTTGCTGTCAGCTGTTACAATATGCAACAAGAATGTGAACAATGAATGGAAATTCATTTCAAAGATTAATGGATATAGATTTCAGAGATGTAAGATTTACAGTAAGCCATTGTACAAACTTGCCTTTATTACTTAGAGAGTTAACAGATTTTGGATTGTGTTTATCAATAGCTGGGTTTTACCATATGCAACTGAACTTTTGTAGTGTTTTGAAACTGATGTTTTTTTTTAAATGTCTACTGCTTTTATAGGATAATCTCGTTAGTATTTTGTTGTTTAATGTCGCTTTTAGTTGATTAAAATTCTGTATTTGATTTTTTGATATTCAGCCCCATTCAGAGCTGCAGATACAATCCTGCAGTTTGTGTTTTAGCAGTCGTTACTATATCATGAAACTACTTCAGAGAACACTTCAGATAATTACATGATTTTTTTTAGTTTTAATTTTGGAATATAATCAACTAAACTCTCATGACTTTTTAACTGATCTACAGCAAATATAGACTAAAGTGTTCTTAAGATTAATGGATATGAATATTTTGGTTCAAAATGTTTTCTTTCAGACAAAAAAAAGTAATACAATCAGAATTAATTGTAGAAAAGACACAATTAAACAATAAAAGTCAACTTGCTTTATTTAAAATAATTTGTTTTATTTTGGTCTTGTCTTGAGTTTGAGTTTTAATCCCTGTATTGCATCTGTGAGACCAAAACAGCAGGAATGCAGAGAATATTGTATTTGTGTAAGATACTAACACTATAATGGTAAAGAAAATTAAAATAATGAATCTCATATTCATACACATGAAGAGCTCTGTGAATTAATATATATGAATTATCCTCTATCTAAATCATCAGTTACTGATGTGCTGTGCTAATAAGTACATCAGATACTGCACTCACATTTAGGACTCATCTGGATCAATGCAGTAGTATTAGGGGCATAAATCCCCTTTAGATAAAAGCAACATTGTGATTCAGTGTTTTAGCTAATCAACTAATTTACCAAGTGTAATCTCAAGCCGTAGATTAGCACCAACCTGAATACTGTTGAAAATGGCTTTGCCTTTGTAACACATTTGAATTTCTAACTAGTAATTTATAGCAATTCAACACTGATAAATAAGAATTCATATTGTAAAATGGTTCTGACACAAATGCAATTTTTTTCAGAGGAATAAAACAATTGTATAATGCTAGCAAGAAACAACTTGTGCATTTCAGATATGTTTATGATTAGTGTCTTGCTACTTTTATACCATTAAAGTAATTTAATACCGTTCTGAAAAAAATGATCTTTGTCTTGGCACTTTATTTTATTTAATTTTGATTGTTGTTGATAAGAACAAAGAGACTTATACAGTTGTTAACCATGCCTGATATTTTGTGGATTTAACCCAATAAATCCACTCACAACAATTTATACAGAACATGACCATATTTACCTATTCTGGATAGACAGGGAAGCAGTCTTTATTTCATTCTGTTTTATACTGCACTTGATGTTTACATCTTTCTTACTCGCTTATTTGTTTCACGCAATAGTCCACATTTTTCTGCACGACTCATTAAGTTTCATAACACTTCCTTGGTCTTGACATCTGCTTATCTTCAACTGTGGCAGGGCACGAGCCCTGTGCATGAAAAGTGTGAGTATATATATATTGTAAATGTTTGTAAATAGTCATTATTTATTATTATTTATTTCTCAACAGACGTCCTTATCCAGGGCGACTTACAATTGTTACAAGATATCACATTATTTTTACATACAATTACATTATTTTTTACCTACAATTACCCATTTATACAATTGGGTTTTTACTGGAGCAATCTAGGTAAAGTACCTTGCTCAAGGGTACAGCAGCAATGTCCTCCACCTGGGATTGAACCCTCGACCCTCCAGTCAAGAGTCCAAACCACTACTCCACACTGCTGCCCTATGTTAATGACTAACCTCACTCTCCTGTGAGATCCTACCTGCTGTGTGTGATTGTTGGCTGTGGTATCCTAATCAGCAGGTAGGTGTGTTTCAGTGGGGTGTAAAAAGGTCCCAGTTATACAACTCAGGGCTGCTGCAAGGGCATAACAAGCAGCAGGGTGAAGACCGTCCACGCTACCTGGACCGAGAAATCAAAAAGCTGAAACCGACGATGACCGTGTGCGTAACCAGGATTGAGGTTTAATTGTTAAAGAAGGAAACGAAACCACAACCACTGCATGTGTAACCAGGGTTGGGGTTTGTTTAGCTCAGGGGTTTTAGATCCCACTAAAGTATAGTGAGGTGTATAAGCGGGACCTCCATTTATTAGCAGAGTAGTGCTAGCTGTGTTCACGGCAACTTTTATTTGTAGTTTTTGGTACAGTGTTTTATATTTGCCTTTG
The DNA here is from genome assembly GCF_902713425.1 of Acipenser ruthenus. NCBI lineage: Eukaryota > Metazoa > Chordata > Actinopteri > Acipenseriformes > Acipenseridae > Acipenser > Acipenser ruthenus. The sequence goes on along the minus strand of NC_081190.1, from coordinate 31,255,119 downwards.
GTACACTTTGTTGTAGGTCCTCTGTGCGCTACCATTGTTGGTAGCGTCACGTAAGCTATCTGTTCATAAATAAAACCTGCGTGCATCTGGGGCGTGTCAACTCCAACCTCAGTCTCGATCTGTCAATCAAGCAGCAAACACACACACATGTCTCCCCTGTTACATCAACATTCTGTTTGCTTTGAATCTTTATCGCTTAAGCTAGCAAAAATTTCTGGTTCACACCAGAATTAGACATTGTGACCTTACAGGTACAATAATTATTTATATGGACTCCCTAAAACTCAGTACTTTCTCTAATCAACCTGTTATTCAATTGATAGCCCTGCATTCTACTATATCTAATCATACACCTTTCCCATGGATACACACATGCCAATCAAAAATACAAGACAGTTATGTTAGTTCAAATGTAATGTAAAAAATGTTGTCAACTCCCCAGTAATATTGTTGAAGCTAACACCCTGGGATCCTTCAAGCAGCTGCTTGATGAGATTCTGAGATCAATAAGCTACTGACAACCAAATGAGCAAGATGGGCTGAATGGCCTCCTCTTGTTTGTAAACTTTCTTATGTTCTTATGTTCTTAAATCTTACACAAGGTCATTCCTTAAATGGCCACTCAGTTCTGTGTCTGCAGCCGCTATGCTAATAAGTACATCTTTACACACAGTGTACATACAGTATTTATAGAGACATGTGACAGTATGACAGCAATGAAATGCCAAGCCAGCTGAGAGGATTCTATCGTATTTTGGAATTGAAGACTTTGTACTCGTAAGAACAGATTAAAGATACAGGGTTTAGGCTCACACAATCCTCATGAGGGCTAATGAATTTGAGTAAAGTGAAGTCTTATCCTATCTCAGTGGATTTTCTGCACAGTCAGACAACAGTATATATAACGCTCCTATTGAAACTCCAAGTGCTGCTCCAAGGCAGCTTATTCCTTTCTGCTCCACAATATTATGCTTTATTATTGTGCAAATACATAAGGACGTTTTACCTGGACTACGAGTTGTCTTTAGTTCATAGTACATGATTTTGTTTTCCAGCAGCGAATGAGATCTCTTTGTGCTTTTCATCATGACTGAGAAAGCTACTGGGCCCCCAGTGTGCGTTCAGATCTTCTCTCTGATCGTCTTGGTAATCTTCGGACTGTACTCCATCGTCAAAGGGGTTTCGTTTGGACTGTTCAATTGGTGGTATATTCTGGGAGCCTCTTGCATCATGGCGGCTGCTTTTGCCTCTTTCCGCATCTATGAGATCTGCATCCATGAGGCACGAAAGGAGACTTCTTCAGAACTGTAGTCCACCAGTCCTTAGGGGAATGGGGCAACAGGACTCATGGGATGCTACGAAATGACATGCAAGCTTCAAGGGACAAAGAAGTTTGTGTCCAAGCAGCTAAACTACCTTTGGAGAAGTAAGCTTGAAACAAGCTCTGTCTTATGAAGAAGTCAATAAGGAACTGTAGAAAATATTGAAGAATATTTTTGTATAGAATCGGGATTGTGAAACTAGCTCAATGTATTCTATTATTTTTCTTTAGGTTAATCACATTATTCCTACAGTGAAAATGTAGTCTTACGTTTTTTAAATGTGCATCTTAAATTTGTATAGTAAAGAAGTTCTTATGAACCAAAATCTATACAGTGCAAATCATTAGATACATGTTGTGATTAAGACAACATTCCTAGTCCTGTATGTCATAATCTCAGCCTTCTGTATAAACAATCACTTGTGCTTCTTACAGTATGGATCAGCTATGACAGAATCCTGGGATTTGGGTTTTACCCCTTTTGTGTTATATTAACTTACTTCATAAACCAATTGAGTAAGTGCTAGTGTGCAGCATTCTTATTCAAGCTTGCGCATGTCAGAATGTGAACATGTGACTTTATGGGCAACTGTTGTAACCGTCTTTCTGTTTGTATTTGTGAAACATATAATTACTTTATACACAACATTGAATAATAAAATACATTTGATCCAACTGAACAGAATGTAAGGTTCAGAAAATCTGCTCTTATTCCAAATCTATTTTTTCAAAAACATCAGTTACGTGTTGGGTTTTTGTCCCCCGTCCCACAAGACAAATGCTCAAATGCTATTGAACTAGGAAATTATTATTATTATTTATTTCTTAGCAGACGCCCTTGTCCAGGGCGACTTACAGTCGTAAACAAAAATACATTTCAAAATGTCATCATGCCAATCCTTGCCAATTAAATATCCAATTAAATAATTAAAGATCAAAATTCTGGGATTAAAAAAGGCCTCCAGGAAAAACTAATTGCATAAAGAAGGATTTCCAAACTTTAACACTTTCAATTATTATTATTTTATTATTATTTATTTCTTAGCAGACATCCTTATCCAGGGCGACTTACAATCACAAGCAAATACAAATACATTCAAGTGTTACAATACAAGTAATACAATAAGAGCAAGAAATACAATAATTTTTGTTCAATACACTGACAAGACAAAAATATGGACAATGGGAATCAAATTTGAAAATCAAGGTATGCAAATTAATAAGGTCCACTAGGCCTAATTGATTTCCATTACATGAGAGTAGATGTTAAAACTTCATGCTGATTTGAACTCGGCTCTCGCCAAGAGAAACACCAACTAAGACATAGCTTTACAGTAAACTAATATGATCCATCTGTGTCTCCATCCATTTGCGTTTCCTTCCATATGATGATGTAGATATCCTTCTGCCTGGTGTTGATGGCTGAAGTGTAATGCTGGCTCCAGGGATCAGCTTATTTTGCCTCCCTAGCGCATCAGCACACACAACGGCTGCGATGCTGGCTCTGGGGATCAACCACAGTGCGGTCTCCCCAGTGCATCAGCATGACAACCGTCTGGACTGAGCTGAGTAGGGTACATCTCTGGGGTCTTCAAGTGGGCACCTTCCGTCCTCTGTGTTTTGTCGTCTAGCCCATAACACCTCAAGAGGGCTCGACGGTGATTCTGGCGTCCCAGCATCACCCCCCTCTGTCCCCCACTTAACTCAGCCCAGCTTACTTACCCGTACATCAGCGTGTCTTTCTTTCTATTGTGCTTGAGATCCCCAAGCAGAATCTTTTCATCTCAACCACAGCCAGTTGCTGCTCCTCTCTGCTGCTTCAGATAAGTTCTTCACTGTGCGATGCAACTCTTGGCCACTGAATCCAACGTCTCTGAGAAACCGGGTTGTAGAGTGTGCCACAAATCCTCAACAACCCACCTCCACTGGGTAAACCCGGTCTCTCCATCCTCGTTGTTCCACTTCAGCGGCTAATCTGTGAGGAGTTGTGTGCAACTATTTTGGTACAACCATGGTTTATCCTGGTGTGGACCCAGATGGGGTATTGGTTGATCAAATCAACCCCTTAGTTCATTAAATAACAAAAAAGGAGAAATATACAGAATATTAACCCTATGATTAAAAAACAAACAAACAAATAAGAAAATATGTCTGGACATATATATACTGTATATACGCAATAAGGCCTGACAGGCTGTCCATATACATCGGCCTTATTGCATTTATAATCCAGGTTAAACAGTGGATTTGAAGGGAAAAAAGCATAAATCATGTTTATATAAGTATTTTGATTAAATAATAATATTTTTATATAGCACCTTTCACAGTGGACCACCATCACAAAGTACTTTACAGAGGTAGGCTGTGAACTGTGCATTATATGCAGAGTCACTTACAATAGGGCATTGATTTAACATCTCATCTGCAGGATGGAGCACAAGGAGGATAAGTGACTTGCTCTACCAATCATATTGCTTGTTTCACGTTCCATTGCCAGCCCTGGATTATATCACATGATTATATATACACTGGGCAAAAAATGGGATTCATGGCAGAGTAGCAAGGCGGAAACCATTGCTCACTAAGAAGAACATGAATGCTCGTCTCAAGTTTGCCAAAAAGCACCTGGATGATCTTCAAGAGTTCTGGAACAATGTTCTATGGACAGTCAAAAGTGGAACTTTTTGGCTGACATGGGCCCCGTTATGTCTGGCGAAAACCAAACATTTCATTCCACAGTAAGAACCTCATACCAGCGGTCAAGCATGGTGGTGGTAGTGTCATGGTTTGGGGATGCTTTGCTGCATCAGGACCTGGACGCCTTGCCATCATTGAAGGAAACATGAATTCTGCTCTGTATCAAAGAATTCTACAGGAGAATGTCAGGCCATCCATCCGTGAGCTGAAGCTGAAGCGCAGCTGGATCATGCAGCAAGACAATGGTCCGAAACACACAAGCAAGTCTACATCAGAACGGTTGAAGAACAAGAAATTTAAAGTTTTGGAATGGCCTAGTCAAGGTCCAGACCTAAACCCTATTGAGATGTTGTGGCAGGACCTGAAACGAGCAGTTCATGCTCGAAAACCCACAAATGTCACTGAGTTGAAGCAGTTCTGCATGGAGGAGTGGGCCAAAATTCCTCCACGGCGCTGTGTGAGGCTAATCAATAACTACAGGAAGCGTTTGATTGCAGTTATTGCTGCTAAAGGTGGCGTAACCAGTTAGTGGGCAGCAGTGTAGAGTAGTGGTTAGGGCTCTGGACTCTTGACCGGAGGGTCATGGGTTCAAATCCCGGTGGGGACACTGCTGCTGTACCCTTGAGCAAGGTACTTTACCTAGATTGCTCCAGTAAAAACCCAACTGTATAATGGGTAATTGTATGTAAAAATAATGTGATATTTTGTAACAATTGTAAGTCGCCCTGGATAAGGGCGTCAGCTAAGAAATAAATAATAATAATAATAATATTGAATCTAAGGGGGCGATTACTTTTTCACACTGGGGCATTGGATGTTGGATAACTTTCTTTAATAAATACATTAAATACGTATCCAATTTTTGTGTTATTTGTTCACTCAGGGTCCCTTTTATCTAATATTAGGTTTTGGTTGAAAATCTGATAGCATTCAGTGTCAGAAAATCAGACAGGGGCAAATACTTTTTCACGGCACTGTATATATATATATATATATATATATATATATATATATATATATATATATATATATATATATTGTAGCGAACTCCGTTAACGCAGGCAGGCGCATCATACAGGGTGAAGCAATCCACACATAGCCGACACCGCTGTACAAAAGAGCCGGCTTCTTTGCAAGGAGCGTATATTGGGTTTATGTCTTGGTGTGATTACGTCACCTAGCTCTGCTGCTGCCTTCCCCTGTGCACGCTACAATGTGTGTGTGTGTGTGTGTGTGTGTGTGTGTGTGTTTGTGTGTGTGTGTGTGTGTTTGTGCGTGCTCGTTTAGTAAAAGCACTGCCCAGTAACAAAAACATATCACGAACACTATAACGTGTTTTATAATAGATGTGTACTAAGGCAGCTCTGATCTACAGTAGTTCATAGTCTTCTGATACTTTGTTTACGTGTGGTAACGTGATAAAAAAAAAAAACACGTGATTGTGATAATTCAAGACATTGGTTGTTGCTTCGACTATAGGCGGAGTTTGGGGTTTTAAATAGTTGGCGCACAATGTGAATTTGAACTGCTGAATTGTAGCGTTCGTTATAGAAAACGTGGTTCTGAAAGTATTAAAATCAGTATGTGTGTAATGGTTTTGGGGTGAGGTTGTCGATGCTTCCTTCAACGGGGTTATTTAGCAGGATAGACTGCCCCTTTTCAAAAAGGAGAATCTGTGAGCGGCCGTACTGTCATTACAAACATGGCAGGGGGACAGACGAAACCTTGTTTAGCGTGGCTGCTTCTAAACCGCGGGGTAAGGAGTGGACACTTGATCATATACAAACAATAACAGTGCAAGATACCACAAAGCAAAACTTACAATAAATGCAAGATTAAAACAAGTAACGTTTTTTTTAACTGGTTTCTTTTTAAACGAGATAAAATCAACAAATAAGTAAACGTGATATTGTATGTTCCCTGCTTGCTGACAAGCTTTCAGCCAACAGATAAACAGGTCACCCTGACAAACTGGTTGTTTTTTTGTGTAAATTCTACTAATCCGCTGCAGGGTTGTGTGTGTGTGTGTGTTTTTTTTAATTGATTTTCAAGCTCAGACATAACGCACATAACCGTTCGTGTCCACTTTCATTTTAAATAGTTGTTTTTACTGCGTTGTCACAGTTATGTGGTTTTAGTTCCCACTAGGGTAAGTTTTATAATGATGCAAGATTTTCAGTACTACCGCTAGACTAGGGTTGAAATTTGAATGCCTAATACTGTACTTAACCCACTAAAGGCTAGCTGTATTCGGACCTGCCTTTTTTAATGAGGTGCCATTAAGGACATTAATTTATATTTAAGATAGTTAATTAGCACACTAGTTAATTAAGAAACAAGATGGTTAATTCCTTACTTCTGAGGTGATTGAAACTTTAAATGGCACCACAAAGGACAGCCTTGAGGTTAGATCTCCTGGGGAGTCGGTTTTACATGAACCAAATGTGTTCTAGAATGGTTTGCCCGTTTTAAAAATACTTATTATTATTATTATGGAAGTGACAAACCCTTTGATTGAATAAAAGTGTATGAACAGGATAAATTTAAGACTGGTCATGTAATAACTGTTCTCTGGTTGTAGTATGAGCACTGCTCAGGTGTCTGTAGTAGATTTAAGTATTCATTGAGATCTTGAACCATGCCAGCATACATTGGAAACTGCATCCATATATTTAAAAGAATAACTGCTACAAACATTTTTTTTACAAAAAAACAAATCAGAAACTGCAAACAAACAGTACTTGAATGTATCTAATCTGAGGTGCAGCAAAGGGACCTCAAAGCTTTTAACGTCTCAACCATCATAAAAATAAGAAATGAACCCTCTGAATAAAATATGAATAAACTGGTTATTTCTTGAATGGCACCTTCATAGTACACTGCCTTTAATTTACCAACCAAGGGAATTACATTTTAGCTGTGCAATTATGTGCAACAGTATCTTGGGAGTTTATATTTAAGGGGTAATGGCATTGCTGTGGCTTGTTACAAGGTGCATTATTTTGAATGGGACTTTAATTATTACAAAGTAACACAGCAATGATATTATACTAAAATTGTGTTATGTACTGTTTTATCAATTTGTAGAAGGCAAATTTCAAGGGTTAGGCCTACCTATATTAAATACTGTGCTGGAGCAAGAGGTTGTAACTCTTAATTCAGAAGGCTACAGTTTTGTTTGCAATTGATTCTAAAATATAATGTGTAAAGTTACATTAAACTGTTCCCACTTATTTATGTTCTGGCATTATTTTTTTATTTTTCAGAAATTGGAAATGACAACGTAACCCCTCCAAAGAAATATAACGATCACATAAATAAGCCACATACACTCTCTGAACAGGATCTCAGCCTTTTGGAGCTTTATAGGATCAACAAAGCAATTGAGACGGTCAAGTGTGAGGTTGAGCAAGAGCAAAAGAAACTGTTCCACTGCAAGACCCTACAAGAAAATTGGGATGCAGATCCATGCTCTGCCACAGCAACATCAGTAGAACCGAAGAAGAAAGCACTTGAAGATGGCAACAAAAATAATGCAACATTCCCCAGCCGCACACACAAATTGGAGGCAGCTTCAGCCTATTTGGTCACCAGTAGTAAATACGTGGTGGATAAATCTAGACCAGCAACTGATTTGGAATATGATCCATTGTCCAACTATTCTGCAGATCTGGGGAACAACAATTCAAAGCAGTGTGAAGATCCAAAGAGAGGGATAAAGAGAACCATGGAGGATATGTATGGAGGAAAGTCAGAACCACCTTATAAAGTAACAAGGGATTGCATGGCATGGCAGGATGAACTTGGGATCCAGGAATCTGATGAGGAATGCGATCTTGTCATTGATATCCCACCTTTGGTAACTCCTTTCAAAAAACCCAGAGCCTCTAGGAGATGGATGAATAATGAAAGCCAGCTTGAGGGATCAGATGTAGGTGCCAAAAATCTTCTGCAAAAAAAACCTGATACGACATCAGCACTTGTGGAAATGGAGACAACCGATAGAGTTGATCCTGTCAAGTGCCTCCCAGTTACATTGGTGATCTCAGGGAAAGAAGGTGAAAGAGTACTTGGAAGTCATGGTGTAAGTTCTGCTGTCAGCCTTAACCAGGGGAGTGAATGTAAAGAATTGATTGAAGTAAAGAAGGAAGGAAGTGTTTCATCTTTAACTGGAAGCAAAAAGGTTATATTTTTAGAGAGATCCAAGAGTGAAATGGAACAAGTCCCTGTTGCCTCAAAACCTTTTGAACCTCTGCGAGTTCCTGTAAGATGCCCTACATCTGACCATGCCAAGGTTAGCACTAAATTGCCACAGGAACAAACTGATCTATCCATGCTATCAAAGGAAAAGCTTAAAAACAAAGCTGATCCAGGAATGGGAGCGCAATTGATCAAAAAGAAAGACCAGCAGAGACTCGGCACCAAAGATATGAACCAGTGTCTGCCTTCTCAACAAAAGTCCACTGTACTTGTTCCACAGGCAGCACCTTTTCTGGGGATAACTATGTCACCAGTGCAACCTAAAAACCAAGACCAGCATATAACTGAGCAAAAATCCACTTCAAAAAACATGACCCACTGTCTACCTTCTCAACAAAAAACATCCGCCCTGGGTGTACCAAAACCAGATCCCCTTCAAGGAGAATTTGACTTTGCTGGGAAGACTGCATCTCCTGTGCCACCTAAAAATCAAGACCAGCATACAGCTGAGCAAAAATCCAGTAAAAAATATGTGGCTCACAGTTTACCATCTCCACAAGAGTCATCCACTCCAGATGTGCCAAAGATGGCAACAACTTGTGACGTTGCGGTAAATCCATCTTCGTTGCAACCCCAGAATCAAGATCAGATCATTAAGGTTGAATCTTCTTCTGAATCGGATAGTTCAGATATGGAAATGTATCTATCTGACAATGACCAAATGGAAGAATGTTACCGGATTTTTATGGAAGCCAATGAGAACAAACCAGAAGAAAAGGAAAGGAGCAGCAGACCAGTAAGTTCTGTTTAGTACCTCCTTCCTGGCAACCCATATTAGAAGCTGGGGCTATAAGGAGATCCCTGTCTTTATGGTATAGAGTTTTTTTTATTATATATATATATATATATATATATATATATATATATATATATATATATATATTACACATACAGTGAATTTACACAATGGAATTTGTTTAGTTTTTACTGATGACCAGGGATCCTAGGAATCAGTTTGCTGCAGAATTAAATAACATGGAAAAACTTGGATTTTCTATGTTTTTGGAGGTTTTAGTTTTACACTTGGAGGGTCAAAAAACATGCAAGGCTTTTTTTGTTTGTTTGGTAATCAAATCAAATCAATACATGTATAATAATATAAACATTAACCCAGGCAACTTTTGCTTTAAATTTACGTAAACATACCTATCTAATATAAAACTGCTTCCGGTATTCAAGTTCAGTTTACTTCAGTATTCAGAGCTGTTCAATGATGCCGAAAACAATAAAAATTGACCATTGTAGAACACGTGGGAAGCACTAAACATACATTTTAATGCAAGGAAACGTAAACAAGATGAGGCTGAAACAGCAGGGCCATCAAACACTGAAACAGACCACTGTGTTTGGATCATTTCAGCATCTTAAAACTGCCAAAGAACAGTGTGAAACTGTTTTAAGATTGTCAAAATGTGGTAAAAGCAGACATTCCTCTGTACAAAGTGGATCAACCGGTAGTTTGAGATTTTTTTCAGCAAACACATTAGGGAGGTGGTGCCATTCCAAAGTCAGACCAGTTGTAGCTGGAATGCGGCAGCTCTGTTTTAACAATAGCCGTCCGGATGACGAAGACTAACTCTGAGTTTAACTAACATTAATATTGTACAGGGAACTATTTGTAATTTGAAGTGAGAGGGGGGGAAAAAAGTTTTATTGATTAATGGCGCTGGTAAGCTTCTAACTTGCTTAGGATTTGAAAGTGTGACCATTTTTGTATTATTTATTTAGCAGACACATTTATCCAAAGCGACTAACACATGTTACAGTTCAAGAATAATTAATGTTATAAACTAAGACACACGTGTAACAAGAACAATAAATACTTCATGTGTTAACTGTTACCCAATAAATAGTACTGTTTATTTTTTTTTAATCGGAAGATTATTATTATTATTATTATTATTATTATTGCAGAAAACTAGGATCCCTGCTGATGACAAAGTCCTGTTTTTTATGAGATCTTGGGACTCTTCATATTCCCATCCCCTGTGTAAAACTATGCTCTTGATGAGAAGATGCAGTTGAGTTTGCATTTTGAGTTTTTGACTAAGCAATAATGTTCCTCTTTTCAGGTGGTGGAATGTATTGAACTGGACAGACCAGACATGGAGAAAAAACAAAGTCTCCTCCCAGGACAGAAGAAGAGAGTTGCACATGTGTCTAAGCATAATGTAATTTCCTTCATTTGAGTTTTATTAATGAGCTGCTTTTATTACAATGTTACAGGCTCTATCCCGTCCTTTCAACACAAAGCAATTCCTGCTGTCCAAATGTACTTCTATTCTAGAGTTACTGCCCTGCTCACCAATGAAATGCATTGCCGTCTTGCTGAAGTTGGTGGCAGGGTAAATTTTAGTTGGTCAGCCAACCCTAAAACAATGTGGTGTATTCTAGACTTTGCTTGGAACAAAAACAAGGGCTTGTATCTGCTGCATTTTTGGGATATAATGCAAAGACAGTACTGGATTAGTCAAAGATTGGTAGATCTCTGAAAGGAAAGCTTGAATGTAAATCAGAACTTTTGACATTGAACTCCCTTCAAATGTATTGGTTGCACAGGATAGTACTGCTGTAACTGGTAACTCCTAATGACGCAAATAACCTATTCAACATTTTGCTATTGGGACATCGAGTGACTAAATGCAAAGCATTGCTTAAAGATGGGAACTAACAGTATGCTGCAGGGATGGCAAATTCCTGTGCAAGAGGTGAATTATTTTCTAGGTGTAATTGCATAATTACATTGGGACCTGGATGTGGCCTTAATTCAGTTAAACAATTTAGAAAATAGTTGGAACAAGGAACTGGAAAGACCAATTTAGAGCACCACTACTGTACAGCCTATTTAAGTGATGGCTGTTTGTAGTTGATATCTAGTGTGACACAATTTAAGAAAGAAGTTGTCCTTCTGGGGGAAGTGAGGGGAGGAGTACAATGTTTTAAGTACAAAAACTTTTTTGTTTAGGTGAGGTCAAGCAGACAACAGGTCATAGTGCCATTCAGGGAGCCCACTTCACAGCTTGCAAATCCCACTCGAATCCAGCAGTTGCAGCAGCAGGCTTCTATATTAACTGCTGCTGTCAAAGGTGGCCAGGCATTTGTTGCTGCCACTACTGGGCAGAAGAAAACTGTGGTTGCCCCTGCGGCTCCAACGTTTCCCAGCACTGCGCAAACTGGTAAGACCTAGTCAGAGAGTACAGTATATCTGCAGGTTTTATTTAACACAGTTCAGTGTTACTACTGTAAGGATTCTGGAAACTTTAAATTCTGCAGCAGATCATTTTTGCAGTATACATATGCTCTTTTTTTAAAGTTAAGCAGTCAAAAAATTGGAAAACTCTGAAAGAGTAGACATGTGCAAGGTCCCCATACAGTACATCTAAAGAACCACTTCTCCAATTGTGAAACTTTGTTTCTGTACTTGGCAGTGGGGAGGTAGTTATGCTCCCTTGTCTTCCCTTCTACCTAATTTGTTTCCTCAGTCTGCTTAAATCTAGTACCAATTGGTGGAATGGCAGTTTCTTCATGGAGCTCAAATGTACAGTTGATTTTACCAGACGGGACTATAACTGGGGCTGCGGCAATAGCTCCAGCCACATCTGCACAACAGCGGACAACCTATACTCCTGCCAAGGTATTTTATAAGTTAACCTTGTTCATTTCTTGAGTTGGAAGTGTGAATTATTAGAATGAATCCATTAATTTATAAAGTATGGTATATGTGCCCTACAACAATGAGAATCTGTTTTAACAATGCAGGGAGTAACTTGTGTCAACTTTGAACTATTTTAGGCAACTCATAACCTTGTCAATTATGTTGGCTTTTAGGCAATAGCCAGTCGCAGGAAAACAAATTTGGCTGTAGAACCCAGCTCAAAAGTTCCACATGATGTGAGGCAGCGTTACGTCAACATGTTTGTTGAGGAATTTTTGAAAACTTCCTTCACTGTGCAGGAGGCGTTTGAAAAGGTTTGTATGCAACTACTTTTTATTATACTGTAAGCGATAGTCTTGATAAAGTTGACATTTAGTTTTTTTTTTTGTTTTTTTTTTGTGTGCTGCAGTACATTGGTTTGTGTTTGGAACAGGCTTATTTTGTAAGTGTTTCTATTGAGAACCCAGAGGTATTGAGCAAAGGGTTGTGGTTAATTTGACAAAGTAATGACAATAAAACCTTGAAGAATAACAGTGATGGAACCCATCAAAATGCTTTACAAAAAAAGAAAAATGACCAAACCCATGGCTTTGTCATTTCTCTCATTAGGCATTGGCTGAAGAAAAGGCTGTATTTGAGCGCAGTACCAACAAGATAAAGTACCTGAGCATAGCTGTAAACTCTCTTAAGAGGCTAAAGAACCAGTGCAACCCTTCTAACAGTAAGTTGGTATTTTAAACTGCCAGTTCTGGAGGTTAAGATTAAGAGTAGTTCACTGTTGCAGCTAGCAAACCATGTGCATATCCAAAGCTACATTACTTGGTGCTTTGTGGAAATTGAAACCACTTGACCTTGCTTCTGAGTTTGTTCTAGGCTGAAATTAAGTTATTTCTTCAGAGGTTCCCCCATGCTACATTTTTATCTTCTGTTGCAGGCACGGACTCCAGTTTGCAGGGTTCAAGAGGCCACACCTCTGCTAGTGGTGGAACATTGCAGGTTGAGAAGGCGAACGGTGAGCTTTTAAAGATTTCTCTATTTAATATGCCATATTTAGGATAACGACTAGCATACGTGCGATTCAAGTATTGCTGAAATTGGTGTTTGACAATTCTTTCATAAATTTATTGCTATGATATACCAAATATGCTATTAATATTTAGGCAGTAGTATGATATACATGTGGTTGAATTATTACTTGATAAGCAGAAGGTAATGGCTTTTTGTGACTCCCTTGTAATTACAGAAGACATTGATATGATACTGTAAGTTGTAGCAGGAGTGTAGGCTACAACAGTTTGCCACAAGACGCTAATGATGACCTTGCTTGTGGTAATGCTATTCTGCAGTTAAGGTTATATTCCAGTGGATCCTCGCTGATCCTGAAGTTGTGTACCTCTTTGGTCTTTCAGACTCAGCTGGGGCTGCATTGTATGAGCAGCTGAAGGAATACGTTATGACTGATGAGATGTTAAAAGTGAATGGCTTCCCTCTTCAGCATCCAGATAAACCAGCAGCTGCTTTCTTTGGTGATGTGTCCAAGAAAAGCACTACAGGCTGTGAGTAAATTGTTGCGATTTTAGCCTAGGTGTCTTTTCCCAACCCTGTGCTGCAGAAATGTACAACTTCATCAATCTGTATAGGAGCTTATACACAGTTTTATACAAAACTTAAAACTCAATTTTCTGGACAGTACCAATAATTCTATAACGTAGTGAGAGAACCACAACGTGTTTACCATTTTTAAAAGGTTGAAGGTAATATCCTCCCATGGAGGAAACGATCAACCTAAGGGGATTCAAAAGCATTTTTTCATTCAGCGGCATGGCATGAGCTTGTGCGGCCTGAGTTGTTATGATTGAATATATGTTTAAAAATTAATTTAGTATGGTGTAGAACAAAATAATTATACAGCTTTCTTGATGGAATAAAGTAAGCTTGGGAATTTAAATCATAGGAGGGCCAGTAGGACCATAAAATGTAGACTTAAAAAAAAAAAAAAAAAAAAATGAATACACTCCCTTTCACAAGACCAAAAGACAAGCATATCCTTTCCCTGCTATTCTAAACATGCTATTTGAAATTGTTAATGTGAGGAAATGGATTTGCATGTTTAAGCATTGAAGAGGATTTGCTGTCGATGTGGAGCAACCTATTCTGTGACCTCGTCGGGGAAACATGTTCGGAAGGAAGAGTGCAACTACCACTCAGGGAAAGTGCTGAAGAAAAAAGGCAAGTTTCTTTTGGGGGGGGCACGGGGGGCACGACACACACAGCAACCACCTTTTAACCTTTTACTGAAGCTTTTTTTTTTTGTGTGTGTTGAGAATCTGAATGCGCAACAATACAAAATCGTTGTTTTCTGTGTTGGTAAAATTTCTATTCTAGTTCCTGGTGGCTTAGATACTCGCTATAGTTGTTGCGAAGGCGCGGTAGGAACACCTGGATGTCAAGTTTTCCAGGTAATGTTGCTCTATTTATTCCAGTGTTGCATAGTTTAAATGTGGCTGCCGCACTTTATTTATTTTATTTATTTTAATATTGGCTATAAGACGTAGGCTATAAGACCTTTGCACACTGGATCCGACAATGCATCCGAATTTAATGTGCGTCTAAACGGAATACATGGCAAGGCATTGCCGCGGACTTTGGAATGAATGATATGTGTCATATGGTTACTGATGCTATGACAACAGTGTTGTGTAATATCAGATTTTTTTTGTTTTTGTGTTGCGTAACAACATTATTGTAGTCTGGTAGAAACATTAATAATTGGCAAACATTTTCCATCAGCGTTTGCTGATCATTAAGTTTATACTACATTTAAGATTTGTGTTCAAAGTTATGCAAGTAACAGAATTGTATTTATATTTTATTAAAATACTGAAACTAGGTATATTTTCTAGAAAGCCTCTACTGCACAGCAGCGCTCTGAAGTACGATATTAATGCATCTAGTGTGCAATGGATTGACGGATGACTGAACAGATCCAGTGTGCAAAGGCCTATAATTAGGATTAAGGCGTAGACGCATGGATCAGCAGTAACCCAAGTTCAGTGGCTTAAGAATATGGCACCAGTGTGTTTTAACAAATTATTTTTCTATTTTGTACATTTTTTAAATAGCTCCATGTACATGATGGTTGTAAAGAGAACCTTGAAGGTTTTGTAAAGACATTTTCAAAGTCCTCCCTCAGTAATGGAAACTCTGGTGTGTTTGCTTTGGCCTGTCAGATGGTGAGTACTGCTCCATTTTAATATTAATGCACTGTAATATGACACATACAGTACTGGATCCAGTTATTTTAATTTTTTCCCTGTTTTTGTAGTGCTATACTACTCAAGGTCTGGAACTCGCAAGGGTTACTGTGGTAAACCCCAGTCTACAGGTTGTCTACGACACTTTTGTTAAACCAGACAGTGAAGTTATTGATTATAACACCAGGTATGAGCAGTTCTTTTCAAGTTCCCTGTTTGTGTGAATATTTATACAGGATGTATTGGCTAGTTTGTGTTATTTCAACATTTCAAGAAAAGGCAGGTTAATTTAGATCTGTTCAGCTTTTTTTTTTTTTTTTTTTTTTAAAGTGCCCCTAAAACTTTTTTGCAGTGAGGGGATTGTATGCATATTCCTGGCAACCAGGTTCATTATACAAGTAAGGCGTTCATAACTAGGTCTGTTAATGAAAGTTGTGCATGTTTATAGATGCATCTAAGGAACTGATCATTCAATTGGGAATTGTCAAAAGTTGAGACCCCACAAACCGTATTCAGTCACAGATTTTTCTCAAGAGGAAGCAGGTGATGGCATCCAGGGGAGGGTCAATTGTATTGATTTAGTTCATTTGCAATTCCAATTGAAACAGTTTATAAAACAGATGCTTGGATTTGTGGGCGGGACGGGACGGGGGGTTCTCTGTGGAGAACCCCCCTGCAGCACGTAGCTTTATGGGAAGTATGAATCCATCTTCGGTTTCAATTGGAATGATGAAATAGCTAAAGGAATATCACCTGCTTTTGGTTTGTGCATCTCCTCTATGATTAGACCTTGCAGGTGTATTTAAATTACTGAACATACTATAATAGTAGAAACAGAAAGGTATGGAGGGTTTTGTGTAGACCCTCAAGTACTTTTTTTGACTTCTAACTTTTTTATTGCTTTTTAAAGGTTCTCGGGAGTCACCGAAGATGACCTGAAACGGGCAAACCCCTCAATCCGTGATGTTCAGGCAGTGCTGCTTAACCTGTTCAGTGCTGAAACTATTTTAATCGGTCACTGCTTTGAAAATGACCTGTTTGCACTTAAGGTAAATAACGGTTATGAGAATTGATCAATAACAAGTAAAATGGAAAACTTATGTCGCAAGACAAGATTTTTGGGTAGGTGTAACATTCAATAAACTTTATTACAGCTTTTTTTTTTTTATTTGTTTCCCCCAGCTCTTTCACAACACTGTCATTGACACGTCTATTGTTTTTCCACACCGTTTGGGTTTGCCAAACAAGCGAACACTTAGGAAATTAATGGCGGACTATTTGAGGCGGATTATTCAAGAGAATGGTAGGTTCTGGTATGAGGAGGGTGGGTGGGGGGTCGGCATATGCTTGTGTGTGAATCAGTCCTTGATTCTGGAATGTGTTGGTGGGGGGGTGGGTGGATTTAAAAACATATGTGTATATATTAAACTCCCTCAAATGTGTCAATGCTGAACGTGCTTCTCAAACAACTGCCTGATAGACCTGCTGAACAGCGACAGATTCATAAAACCAATATGGACTGCAGACCTCGGCTCATAGTGGAAAATCATAGCTCTCTTCGAGTTCTTCCATGGGTGGACTATAGTTTCCCCACAGAGCCTCTTCTCCAGTCTATATTGTATTTGTGTGTCTGTACCGCATTTTGAAATTTTTAAAGGGAGAAACAGGTGAGAGTAATCAAGAATGGAAATGAGAAGTGGTGCATAACTGTAATGCTCTTTGTTTTCTTCTACCAATACAGGACTATAGTACCATTTTAATAACAAAACTATATTTATCTTGTACCTAGTCCCATTAAATCTGCATTATGCCAATTTCAGGCGGTGCTTTGTGGTCGGCAAGGCAATGCAGCTGAGAATTTTTCCTCTGTCATCCCTGCCTGGTGCTATCAGTGTCAGTTTCTCAGCACACAGTACAGTAATGAGGTGCAAACAGGTGCTTGATCGATCTGTAGGAGCGTTTACTAGGTGCCTTTTGTTATTTATTTACAAAAAAAAAAAATCTACATTTTATAGCAGTGTTTATTCTTTAGGAAAATACAATTTAAGCCTAATATTTTTAGGGACCCCCAACTTCTTGTTGTTGATTCCAACTTGGGCAATTCACATAAGGACAAGTAAGATTACGTCAGGACTAGTAAGTTTCAGAAGGTGAAGTACCATAATTGTGTTAGTTTCTAACACTAATATTCTCCGTTTCCTGGCAGTGGGCGGTCATGACTCCAGTGAAGATGCTGCTGCTTGTATGGAGCTGATGCTGTGGAAAGTAAAGGAGGATGCCAAAGTGAAAAGATGGTGATTCCTACACCCCTTGATGGGTAGCAAAGAACTCGACCAAGCTGTATTAAGCAGTAATTTCTGCTTCTGAATATTTGTACTTGTAACAAAGTATTTCTTCTCTCATCATCATGTTGTGTTTTTGGTCCATATTGTTAAACTAAGCATTTTATGTTAAAGTCCTGTTTTTTGTTGTATAATGTATATTTCTTTAATGTTGTACATGGATACAAGTGTCAGTATTTGCTCTTTTGTGCTTATTTTCCCTAAATGTCTGTCTGTTTTTTCATATTTCATTGTGTGGGTATGTCAAGACACTGCAATCTACCACATATTCAACGATTCCGATCTCTTACACTCTAGTGGAATATTTTTGAAGAAGTGTCAATTATTTGTGTGGTAATGAGTTTATGGTACAAGTTTAGGAGGGGGTGGGGTTAATGTACCACTTTATACAATTGGTGGTTGGGGTTGCAAAAATAAAAAAATATATAATGTTCATTATTATTGAAATGCCAGAAATCTCTATAACAACATGCTTTCAGTGTTGAGGTATTGAACCTCAATTTATTGGACTGTATAATTAATAGTTAAAAAAAAAAAAAAAAACAGGCCTGCTGAAGTGTGGAAAAAATTATGTAAAGTAAAATAAGCTGCTTTTGCATGCAGCTGTGGTATGGGCATTAAAAAAACACATTACTTGTGAGATGTGCCTGTGGAGCAATGTTAATTAAAATACTTTTCTGGCTGTGACTGTTTGAGTTTTTTGAGCTTCCTCACACCAAATCATAATGACACACAATTCGATGTTCCCATGAATAGTTCAGACACATTAGAAGTCTATAATGTGTGGAATTTGTTATTCTAACAGGTATGATCACAATAGCAGGTAGAGAACTACTTCCTGGGTCAAGTCAGAATAACATTAAGGGGTGGGGTTTAGAAGTCAGGAACTTGAAATCAATTGCAAACTATTGGTTTACTGAAATAATTATTTAATTACACAGTAAACAAGAGCCTATCAGTGCTGTGGTGCAGCACTCAACAGCATTCCTTCCTTTCATTTTAACTTCTTGCATGAGGAAGTTGCATAAGAAACAAACATTTAAATGATTAATGTCTTCCGATGTATGTGCTTTATTGATCATATATATTATATATTTTTTTTAAGAAAAGGGTTGATGACTTTATATCCTGGTTCTATTAAACTTCCCTTGTGAAACTTTTTAACATGTTTAACACAGGTATTGCTAAAAACATACTTTAAAATTAAGTTATAAATTGCAGGCTCCTCTTGGTATGTACAACAAAGGAATCCATTTAAAATCAGTACATTATTAGAGTTTTACATTTATGCTTGTTTCCAGTTTCCAGTTGCAAAACCACACAACCAATCACTGCATAATTTCTCCACATTGAGCAATATAGTTACTATCACCACTCAATTGCACCTGCAACACATCAATCCTCTGTGAATCATGAGAGATCAATGACCCAACAATTAAGGGCAATTACCCCTAACTAGAATGGACAATATTATAATGAAACTGCAGTGTCACTATACATTTGTAATTTCAGACACAAATATTGAGGGTCACCGCATTTGTTTTTGAATTACATAACCGTATATTACATCAACATAAACATGCTTGTATGAAAGGTGCCAACTTAAAATGTTTCATGGAAAACTAAGTATTAAATAATTAGAAAACGTAGGTAATCTGACAGTAGGTTATTTATTTCTGTTCAAACTTCAGTTAGTTTTCTGCATGCACTTGAATCAAAAACTGGTGGGTGTAGGCAACTAATTTTCTGGATAACTGTCTTACACCCTGAAAGAAAGAAAGATGCATTGCTAGGCTGAAAACTATGGAAAGTTCCTAACTTTGCCTGCTTTAACTGCACTTTTGAATATTTGACGCTACTGTAAATATGTAAAATGCCTTAATCTTGAAAGATAGATACATTTAATTGTCCCATCTTGTTTTTGCATTTATGGTAACAATGAAATAATTTGATTTATGACCAAGGACATATGAATAAAAATATCAAAACAACAAGGAAATGTGTGAAGATATTGCAGGAATGTGTACAACACAGCAGACAGCAACACTGAGTAATATAGTTTGTTATAGTCACATAATAGGCAATTGATAATGTCTCTCTTGGCTGCAGTTTAGGGAACAAAATGACACAACCGTTATATATGAATGCATTTACTTTGTTGTGAGGCATCACCAGTCAGTTTATTAAATCACACGGCACTGATTTATAGAATCATCTTTAAAACAACCTTTTTATGAACAGTTTTTACAGTATATCACAAAAGACTTTAGCAGTGCCTGTTCTAATGGCAACATGAACTTACAATTACAAAGAAATTCCTAAGCAGGAGATGTAAAATGAATTTCAGGTGATAAAATGGCAATACATTATGATCCATGGAAATTAAAATGATGCAACACATGCAGGTGCCGTATAAAGATGAAAAAAACACACAAAAAGTAACACGTTTGTATTTATGTACATTTGTTTTAGAAAAGGAATACCACATGTATGAAACTCCCCTTATGTATGAATTTAGTATTATTGTCTTTGTTTTGACGAATGTACCCCAGAGTTGTTTATTTAACATTTAGGAAAAACTGGGGCAAACCTTGCACTAAAGCAAATGTTTAGTTAATCCATCTCTATACATCAGATATGATCTTTTCCTCCTTTTAGCTATATAGGTTATTTTTTCATTTTACATTTAGACACAGTTGATTTGATCAACCTATGCCAGGAGGGATAAGCTACAGCTAGATTGTTAGACCATTTTCCAGCACTGGGAAATCACCCTGGATTGCACAAATCACCTATTCCTTGCTATACTGTGATTACCCCTAAAATAAATGGCTTATGGGAGAACTTGTGGGAGAAAGGGGGTCCTTCATTGGGACATATTGTGCAAAGTATGGAAAGGAAATAGGATAATCTCTATACTGTCCAAAGCAATAATGAATACCGGTAGCATATTTCTGCAAACGATTCATTCATGCTCTTCTAAAGTAAATTGCTTGTACAATATGATGCAGTTAAGGACAAGTGGTAGCATTGGCTTCATCCTCTTTCTTTTTATTTAACCTGCTTCTTCTGCCAAACAGTCAATGCCTGCATAAGTGAACTTCTCATACAGAGTTGTGTTGACGTATGTCTGCAAAAAACAATGTGAGGTAGAAAACGAAGCTGTAATTCATGAAAATGCTTCCAGTGCAAATCTTAGAATAGCAACTCCTATTGTACACCTACCATACACCTGTAGTGGAAATGGTTGTACACTGGTACTATGGTTCTGCAATGGGTTCATACTAAAACATTCGCAGGCACCAGTGTTCCTAACAGGCGTGGAGACAAACCGAGCAAAGCAACCCAATGCACAGGTGCAAACTTGGTACCTTGAACTGCAAGGCCAGATCTTAACCACATTACAACCATAATGTCTCAAAAGATGAACATTTAACCAGTGTGTTTGATTATATAAATAGCACATTACATTGCATCCCCCTGTACTTTGTGACACATTTATTATCTATCTCCCAAATCATTGCAAAAAATAATCAATCTTACCTTTCTTTCTTCGAGCATTTTGTTTAGTGATACCAGGATATGTGCAAATGATGGTCTTTCGTAAGGTTTCTCACGCCAGCACTGTCTCATCAGGTCATACCTTTAAATAATGAGAAACAATCCATCACAGCAGGAATGATTGGTTTCAAAAGCTACAGAATGTGAATAAACCTGAAGCTATGGTTTGCACAGACTGTAACTTGACCATAACAACTTGAGAGGGTGAATTTTGGATAAAGTGAATTTAGATTCATTTGTATAGAGCACTAACTTTGATATAAACAATTATGTTAGAGTCCTTGTAGGGTAAAACAGTGCGTGAGCATGAGAAATAGGAAAAAAATAGTGGTACCCGAATTTTATTTCCTCAGATAGATTATGGGGACAATTAGTTGAGTAGATATATAAAGTATGTAGATTTGCTTTAGATAGAGAAGCAACAAATCATAATTTTAATCTTTATTCAGAAACAGCATTAATAGCAATTGAAACAAGAAGGTCTCTCTACTGGTTTATAACATTCTTCCTTTTTTAAATGACATCTCTCACATTATTTAATGAGTAATTATAGAACATATTCACCAGTATTCTTGAGCCGGCAGACCAGTTTAAAATTGCATTAATAATGCATCTAAATACATCATGTGATTGTTTTCAATATTGTACGGTATGTGACTGGTTGTTTCGCCTTTGTGGTGTTTGTTTGACGTTTTATTATTATTATTATTATTATTATTATTATTATTATTATTATTATTATTATTATGACCTGACTCACTGAATCTTTGAGTAATAAATAAATACTTCAATAAAATGTAATTCAATTTAAAAACTATGTATCCATGTTAGCGTGCTTGGTAGAACGTACACCTCATCTTCACAGTTGAGCGGCTTCTCCAGCCTGTATCTCTGTGGAAGCTTCTCATAGAGTTCAGCACAGGTCATTCCACAGTAGGGCGTGCCACCTTTAATAAGACACAAGCAGCACTGGAGGTAAATAGCAACATCTAGGACAGGCAGGTCATGCAAATCAGTATCCTAAAGACAAGGCTGATCACCTTACAGAAATGGGACGCACTTATAATACCAGTGTATTATCCTACCCTAACTACTGGTGCTAACTACTGTACAGAAAAATTGATCAATGATTCTGATATTATAGCATGTAGGTGCCAATATGGTATAATTCTACTGCAGCAGATTACCATAGATTGGTTCATACCATTTATTGTTATGTAAAAATCTAAGAATAATACTGTGGCCCCATTCTACACATGTCTCATACCATTGAAGCTGCTCCTGTGTTATCACTGACCCTTAGTACAGAATAATTGCATTATCATTGTAGTGCCACTGCATTGCATGTATAGATGTCTGATGAAATCAAGAGAGAACACAAAGATAAAAACAATGCATTCAAATGTGAGTGCAGCAAGTGTATGATTGTTAGACTCACAATACCTACCTAAGCTTACAATCTCCCACAGCAGTACACCGTATGACCATCTGTAAAATTAGAACCACATTAAGCCAGTGAAAAATATTTTTTTTCTTTGAAATGTAAAGTAGCACACTTCTAAATAGCAAACAAGGGGCCTTATTCAAAAAGCCTGTACTAAATTAATCTAAATTATCAGCAAAAAATAAAACAATGTTGATGTTAAAGCTTCAAATAAATAAAGCAGGTGGTTAATTTAATAGTTTTGTACAGTATGCAATTTAATTGTTTCTTGATAGTTCTGTAATATTAGCAGTTTGAGTTTTGCTTTAAAAGATGGTACAGGCTTTCTGAATATGGCCCATAGGACTCTTCTGAACTAAACCTGGTACCTTTGTTTCCAGTTGACATTTCTAGGAGTAAAACAGGTTGGTTGGCACTGTTGGCATTGCAACCTCAAAAGGTATATTATAATGTATACAAATGCACATTCCTGTTTATATATAATCCTTTGTATTCATTATACTGTGCCAATAATTGTAGATCATTTTGTGTAGTAGCTTTTAACTAGGCCATGTAATCAATGTAATCTATACTGTTTATACTTCGATTGCCTAATTTCTAATTTCTTGAAAATCAGTAAAACAAAAACTGCAGATACTCACACATCACTGTTACTTGTATAGACACTGTAATTAAGGGACTCAATTGCCATCCAACGAACTGGAAGCCTCCCCTGTAAAAATAATGAAAACTGAATTGAAATTACTCACAATAATAGACTCTAGTAATATTTCATGGGATTCCAAAAAATATGATTATTATTATTATTATTATTATTATTATTATTATTATTATTATTATTATTATTATTATTATTAAAGCGAGAGGTTCATTTTTTAAATATGTTTTGTGTAGTATGTCATTCGTTGGTTGCTAAGGGTCTGGGCCTGTACGGAAACGCATCAGCATTAAATATACAAGATTAAAGTCATTCTCACCATTGTCTTCTTCACATACACTTCTTGGCCTCTTGATAATCCAAAGTCTGCTATCTTTGCAACAAAGTTTTCTCCCACCAAGATATTTCTGGCAGCTAAATCTCTGTGGATAAACTAAACCAAAGCTGTAATTATAAGCATGCAAAGCAATTACGATACAATGCAGGCCCACTTATATAGATGTATAGATTATTCCTATTTTGTGTTAATAATGCAGATAAAGAAACAAAGTGAAAAGCGTTCGGTAAAATCAGGATTATTTTTCTAAGATTCTTATGCACAAAATAAGTATTCTGATGAGCTTTTGTGCCAAATACCCCAAAACTGCCCATTAAGTGCTCTCTGCCTTGCCTAGGAAATACTTAAGTAACCCAAAGCAGTAATCACCTTATAATGATGCTCACAGCTGTTGATTTTTATTGCATTACTATTGTACAGAATGCCTGCTCTCTAAGCCTGACAATAAGCCTCCCTAAAGGTCCACTTCAGATATTTCAGCTTTCAATTCAGGTCTAATTCACGTAAGCACATTCCCTAGAGTGCTTTATTTAAGAAGAAAACACCAAGAGCAACAGCCATAACCCACTTCTACTATACTAAAACACAGTAAACTATCTGTCTGGCAGTTACTGTCAGTTAGAGAGGGTGTGATTGCTATATTACAAATTAGCATGAGCAGGCAGAACCTCAGGTGCTCAGCCTAGTTCTTCTATGAACCTTGTTTGGCGCTGCTTAAAAATAAGCCGCTGTTAAAGTGAGATTTCATATATTACAAGCCTGGGCCAGAGGCTTACAATCTGGAAAGTTTATTATGCCTAATAAGACACTGACAATGTGGCTATAATGACCACGGAGTGATACTTTTTCTATAATGATAAACAAAAGAAGGGTTTATTACTGACCTGTTTCTGGCTGAGATAGTCCATGCCCCGAGCCACGTCCACTGCAAACTGCAAGAGCTGCTGAGAGGTCAGGGTGGAGGCAGTGCTGTTTGCGATGGCAAACGCAGGGTCTGTCTCCAACACTCTGCTCTTCCGCAGGAAATCCAGTAAGTTTCCATGCAGTGCGTATTCAATCGCAACATACAAATACCCTGCACCCAACAGACGTGCATTACAAACATTAGCAATGTCATAATGCAATTATTCGGTTGTTTCATAGTATACACAATGATTGTATTTTGTTATTCAAACATACACTTAGCTTCCTTGCTGAGTCCTTTTCAACCTGGGAATAAGGCCTCTTTTTTATCCAGGAACTAGACCTAAGTGTTTTTGTGAACACCTTTGTGAATATGTATATTTTTGGATTACTTTTACACATTATAATATCTACAATTCTTGTCACAAAATAGAAGTCAGATGTTACAGAAATCCTACCTCTGTGTTCACATGCTCCCAGTAAATTAATGATGTTGGGGTGATTTCCAAGTTTACAAAGAACTTCCAGCTCACCAGCAAAGTCTTTGTGGTCATCTTTAGAGGCATATTCTAGGAGGGGAAATAAATACTGAAAAATCCCATTCCTTCTATGGTAATAATAAAGCTGTACGATGGGAATGCAATGGTGTTCGAGAAAGGGAAATGCATTGATGGACCAAATCAACATTTCTGAATTCATATTTAACACTAAATACTTAAAAGGCAATACCTTTCATTCTTTTGATAGCTGCATCCATTCTGAGCCCGTCCTTTTTAATGCGGGCCTTTAAGACCTGCCCGAAATTCCCCTCACCAATCACATCCTGGAATTTAATGTCATTCCACTGGAGGGCGGGGTAGACAACAGGCTCCGGCTGGGACTTGGATTTCTTGGCGACCGTGAGCATCCCTGAATTGAACTGAACCACCGGTTCTTCCCTCTACAAAAGGAAAACAGGTTTCAAATAATTAGATATACCTATATATAGTCAATAGGAACAAAATACAACAGGAATGATGTCATTTCCATTGTGAGTATCTGAGATGATTTCTTATGAAGTTAATGTAGTGATGTCAAAAAGTGATAATTCCTCTACAGGAAAATATACTTGAACTTTGACCCATTCGACTCCTCGAGACCATCACTTTCAATTCAAACACAAAATGTCTCGTTTTCAATCATGCGACAACGCCCACAGTACAGAAATGTTCATCAATCATCAACAAAATGAGAATATGTTAAAAAAAAAAAGATGTAAAGCTGGTACATTCATATCTCAGTGAAACTAAACGGATAACGACACAGAACGTCTGTACAGCACTGAAAAACACTATTTAAAAAAAACAAAAAAAACGAACTGCACTGCACTGCTGAACCTCGTCTTCTTAATATTAGCATCACAAGGGTATCCATGTATTATAAAAAAATAATAGACGGGCCTCTTCAGTGAGTTACAGGAAAATTGAAATATTATATATTACATATATATTAAAACCAAACATTAAAACGGTGCCAAAAAATCTGTCAAACACACATATAAATTGTAATTCACAGAAAAATGTTATATTTACACTCAGTCTTGATCTGTAAGCAGTACATACCACTCCATTTTGGAAAGCCTGTACCATCCTGCGCTGGAAGGTGGCTCTCTTGAGCTGCAGCACTATGAAGAAGGCTATCAGAATGGTGAAGCAGGTCATTCCTGCAGACCCCAGGATAGCAATGAGCAGCATGTTGCCTTCACTTTGGAAATTATACGACGACACTGGAAAAGATTCACACCACATAAAACAATGTCAGACATGTCAAAAACCATTTCAAATTTTCAATGTAGAATGCAACTCACTTTTAGATAACTTTAAATCAGAAAACTAATATGCCAATTGGATATATTTTGTTTGCATTAAAGGGTAGGTTTATGATTATTTTTGTCTATTATTATTAACAATATGTTTGGGCTGGATTAAGTAATTGTCCAGTATATAAAAGCTTCTACTTTTATATTTAATCCAGGTTGTTTTGTTAATTTATCAGTTGTAAAATATGTTTGCAAAAACACACAGCGAGGCGTGCCATTGTACTGAAATGCCTCAGGTTTGTTGCCTTGTACCATCAACCACTGATAAGTGGGCTGTCTAAGTAAAACTACATGCCTTTGGGTGTTATAGTGCTTCTAAAATGGCCTATAAAATCTAATGTATTTATACCACAATGCTCTCCCATTGTTTTTTATGCTGGTCAGCTGTTCTGTTTTTACTCAGTAACGGAATGGCAAATAAAGCACAGCTGAGAAGTTGACACTAATTAGGAGCACCTGTTCTAAAACCACTTCTTACAGATGAAATCCTTCACACAGATTATTGAACCCTGCTAAAAAAAAACCCTTCCAGTGAACAACAATTTATTTCAGACAAACAAAGGTAAATAATACAATTTAAAAAAAAAAAATTATAATGTAATAGAGATAATGGCATTGCTGTTGTTTGTTCCTTGGTAATGGAACTGCCTCTGTCCTTAAATATATTAGTGAGAACAGTCTATTGAGACCAGAGTTGGTTCTGTTTTACCTCACAAAATGTTAAACTTACTGTGGTTATCCTGCTGTTTTCTCATCTTTATTTCCAGTCTGGGGTTTCCCTGGCTTACTCCAATGTTGTTCTTTGCCCAGATCTCGACCATGTAGTGAGTGTCAGACTTCAGACCTCTCAACTGAAACTGCGTGACGGCATGCTCCCGGACATTAATCTCAGTCTGCTGGCTATAGTCCTCGGCATCACTGTTCTTATAGCGGATAATGACAGAGGAGATAGAGTTTCCCTCCTCAAGGGACCAGGAAATGATGGCTGAGGAATCTGTGATGTTAATTTTCTGGATGTTGAAAGGAGGGGGTGGGAGCTCTGTCAATTCAAAACAAGTTTGTAGAAATTAGTACTGGGAAATTCAGAACCTGTAGAGGTGTCTATGTAACTTGTTACTTATCCAAATAACCATGGTGGTACAATGTACTGTAACATTCTTGAGAATTACATAAAGAGAATTACAATATTTCCCTGACATGCAATATAAAATCAGATTTTTCAATCACTGCTATTGTTAAAAAAGTGAGGAAACAGCAACATGATTTAAAGCGGGTATTAATTGAACAGTATGAACAGCAAAATGTTTTTCAGAATATAAAGAATATAAAGGGGTTCTCCCAGGACATTTACAGTGGTGGACAGTGAATTGTTTCAAGAGCAAATTACCAGCTGATTAATAATCTTAAACAAAATGTTCAATACAGCCAAGCAGACACGGATAAATATCATTCAGAAAAATGTTTAACATCAATGATGAGGTATTTCACAATAAATGCAAAGTATAAGCTTGGGGAAAGCATGGTTAAATACAAACTAACTGTGCAACAACAAAATGACAGCGGAATGAAATAATTGTATATTTAAACTAGCTATACACTTTTATTCCTCTCAGAAAATCTGCCTTTGTCACTGCACTTCAAAACAGAGCCCATAGAACGGTACGCCCCGGCTTTACTGTGCAGCTTGGGGGTCAACTTCAAGATATACAAGCCTTACCATCGCTGAAAGTCCAAGCAGACACAGGATTGCTCCACTGGCCTACAGACTTGCATGTCACACGGACCTTACACTGGTACATCTGCTTGGGTTCCAGATCCTTGATATCTACGCTGGAGAAGTTCCTTAGCACCTCTAGGAATATATTCTTCTCAGATCTGTCGTTTACCGGACTGCATTCCACCTGGTAAATGCGCTCCTCCTCTGGAGATCCGGCCACAGGCTCCCACATAAGGCTCAGGGACGTCTGGCTGACTGGAATCAGTTTCACCCCCGATGGCGGAGGAAGATCTGGGAAACAGCAAACGAACATAAGAAAAGATAGGAAATGAGAAGAGGCCATTCTGCCCATCAAGACTCCCTTCTTACCGAACCATTTTCCCTTACTTGAGGGATCTAATTTAATAGGACAGAATCTAGTCGTTTAGTAAATGTTCCCAGTTTTCCCTACTACTTCACCCGGGAGGCTATTCCATGTATTCCATGTATAACTCTGTAAATAAGTGCTTCCTACCTTACATTCTAAACTGACTTTTACTCAGTTTCCTTCTTGTTCTACTCTCTGTGCTAAATTTGAACATTGTATCAGTTTTTTATTGCCTCACCATATTGGAAAGATACTGTACTTTTAATAATGAGTCCACAATAACCCCAACATTCAAATTAATTACAAGCCTGCCCAGTTATAGAGAAGGTCCACATGCAAGGAGATTTTTGTCAATATCAGATGAAGACCGTTTTATATAACTGAATTGGGTCACTAATTTGGTGGCCTGAGCTCAAAATAGTCTTATACTTTTAACCTTTCAGAGCCCATTTTAAACTTTCTCCCAAGATACAATATTATGAGAGATCTCTGCATGTCTTTTAGTGCTAAATATAAAGACAAGCAAAGTGTAAAAATAGGTTATATGGGGTATTGTTTTGATCTAGCTGGATAATTGTTGACAGCAAGGATGCAGTATTACAAAATGTTGCTTGTGTGATTGTAAGAATGCCCTGTATGAATTACATTTGGGAAATTATCTTCATTACAATGAAATGTGTTCTAAAATGATTTGTACGTGATTAGGATTTTACTGTGTGATCTGAAAAGCAGACAAAACTCTTCACTCACTCCCATTCGATTTTACAGCTTGATTAGAAGGTATCTTAGTACACAGGCAATCCTTACCTAGCATGGCAGTAGAACAGCTGGCCTCAGGACCTGGATGCCCTTGACCTCCGTCTCCTTGGCGACTCAGCTGGACACATATATTATACACTGTCATTGGGTTCAGTTTCTCGAGCTTCACTAGTGGCCCATTCACTGAGAAAATAAAAATGGTTACAGTACTTTCAGTAAAGAACTGTGGCTGGTATATTACATACTGGTCATTGAAGAAACATTACAGAGTTTTGTCGCAAGTGGGAGACCAAAAATTACAAATGTAGAAATGAAGCAAAACATTAGCAATCTTGTTTTCAGAAATGATTGTGAGAATATTACAACAATTGCAGTTATTAATTCATATATATATTTTAATATTATAAGAAAGATTTATATTTTTATGAATTAACTTTTTTTTTTTTTAAGAATGTTAAAGATAACTTAGAAAAGAAAGTAATTTAGAAAAGAAACAAAACAAAAAAACAACATGTTCCGAAACATTTTTTTTCTAAATACATAGAACATATAAAATACAACTTATGGTTGGTCAACTGTGGCCTACTCCTTTTGGCCTTTCCACATACAGTATTGCAATACCCACCCATAATCAGAAAACTCAAAAGTTCAATACAGTTTGTTGAAAAGTAAAAACAATTTAGTAATGGAAATCTTTCATTCTTTAAATTTCTCATGGGTTAAGCTTTGTGACTTGGACACTGTGTCATGCAGTTGCACAGAATTAACTGGATTAATAGGGATCATTACCCCTTTCTAAACAACAAATATTACCTTCAATGGATGACCATGACTGCGGTGCCCTGGCTGATTTGTACAGAAGCTTTACAGATGTTATAGGTCCATCACCATTATAGGGCTCCTTGTTGATGGAAATTACCAGGTGATAAGGCCCACTGCTGTTCAAAGTTGGGGCATACAGTGGCGTTGGAGAAACTAGAAAAAAAGAAAACTGTATTTACACTTCTTTGTCTCTAGGATATTATAGGGTATAATTTCAAACCATTTTTTAGTATTATTTTAGTATTTTAGTATTATTTGTACTATATGAGAAAAAAACAACAACAACTAAATAATATTATTCTCTTAAGCACCCTCACACTTGTCTGTTTCTCAATTTGTAGCATTTTCCTTGGAATTCTTTTTATTTTATTTTCCAGTAAAATAGCGTAGCAGGAGTGCAGTGAAAATACCTTGCTAAAAATCAATTGTATTAATATAGACACAGATGTCAAAACAATTGTGATTTAAAAATAAAATTGCAACAATACATAGTACACAGGAGGCAGAAAAGCTGTGCTATGAAAGTTAAGGTGGGTATTGTGAGGAGAGCGAAACACTGTTCTCATTCAGTAAACCAGTCCATTGTTTCTCTGGGTCCCCTACCTTTCACATCCACATTAAAAGATTTTTCTGTATATCCAGAAGCAGTGTTCACCTGGCAGGACCAGGTTCCTGAGTCGCGGAGTTGGATCTTCTCCACTTTGAATAAGGCAGTAGACTGGCTGCTCAAGGTTTGAGTATCTGTTGGCTAGAAACAAAATCAAAACAACATTGAAGTTAGAACTTCATCATTATGCATGCAACAGATTTATTTGGATCCCAAGAATATCAATCAAATATACACAGTGGGCTAAAATGTACATTAAAGATATACGTTGATAGCATATTTATTGATTTATTCCTCACTTAGGTAACAATTCTGATTCGGGTCACATCAACTTTTCTCCCTAACTTAAGGAAAGGGTCAGCCAGAAAATATGGAAATGTTTCTTGACAACCTAAAAATATATTGCATTAAATATTATTTTCTTGTCCTCCATGTTTCCTTTCCACCCACCTAGTCACAGTACTGAATACACAGCAAGCCCAATGCATTCCATGTAGTTACCACAATATATCAGCATTTCCAGAAGCTGGAAAACATTGTTCAGACATAATGGGAAAAATATTCTAATAACATAACCAGCTTTATAAGATTGATGAGAATGATGTGTATGGCATTTTGAGTCTAGCTACACAAAAACAATGGATTTTTTTTTTTTTTTTTACCAGTTTTACTAATGCAGCAGATAACTTCAATCACAATAGTATCACCAGTGACCTACTTCAACAGTTGTTTTGTCAGGTTTCAGCAGCATAATCTCTCCATGGAGCAAAGGAGGATAGCCTGTTGCAGAACAGTTGAGACTGTAAGTTATCCCATAATTCAGTTCAACATCCCTTAGGTTACTTGTCACCTGAGGAGGCACATCTTGAGAACCTGTAACAGAGGAAATAAATTATGAATATGAATTACTCAATGTAATTTGATAAACATAACTAGTTCACAGTAATGCTGCCCAACTATTTTGCCCTTTGTGGGACTAGATGTTGTTCAAAATCTGACTGAAAATAAAATATTACCAATATATAAATGTGAAGAAGTCTGAGCTTTGGGGCTATCGTCCATAACTTTAAACTCTAAATCATAGGATATGAAGTCAAACTACAAGGAATCATAAAATACATAAGACATAAAATAAAATAAGACAAGCATCTGACCAGTTTTTGTCAACATCTTTTGTGTTACAATGACCATTGGAGCCAGATAGCTGGTGGCCTCCTTCCCGCTGAAAATAGGCAGTTAGTACAGAGTTACCTTGCTTTACCTTCTTTCTCACAGCGTTGGCCATGCCAGCCCTTGCAGAGGCACCCTCGGAAGCGGTCGCAAACACCACGGTCTCGACACTCACACTTGAGTTTACAGCCAGCTCCGTAATACCCGGGCGGGCAAGCTGAAAGAACAGATTGTTAATGACAGGGTAAAAGACTGTATTATTTCCACAAAGCAAAAATGCAATTGCTGTCCAATGTGACAGGTATCTCTTGACGTGGTCATTCAGGCAGATTAGAAAAACTGGACATCTTATTTAGAAATTGTGATCTTCCTGGGCTCGTCTCACTGGTCCAAAACATGAATTGTGGTCAAATGGGGTGAACTATGGTCCAGTGGTTAAAGAAAAGGGCTTGTAACCAGGAAGTCCCCGGTTCAAATCCCACCTCAGCCACTGACTCATTGTGTGACCCTGAGCAAGTCACTTAACCTCCTTGTGCTCCGCCTTTTGGGTGAGACGTAGTTGTAAGTGACTGCAGCTGATGCATAGTTCACACACCCTAGTCTCTATAAGTCGCCTTGGATAAAGGCGTCTGCTAAATAAACAAATAATAATAAATAATATATTTTAAGATGACACAGGTGGACATACTGTAATTTGTGACTAAGGCCCCTTGCAGGAAGGATTAGTAACGTATATTGACAATTGGGCCAGGATTTCAGCAGGACTTGGACTTTAACTAGAATCTCTGCTTTGTAGAAAGTGCAGTTGGTAAACACCCAGAATCTACCCATTCCTCACCTTCATTGCATCTTATTCCCTTCCAGCCTGTAGCACAAGAGCACCCGTAGGGATCTCGTAGACAGAACACGCGAGACTGACAGCTCCCACCATTGCACTTTTCTTTACAGCTTCTTCCAAATCTGTTCTTACCACAAGCTGGACATAAATATATTTTAGTCAGATTATTTAACCTCGAAAGCAAACAATAATACTATTTCCACACTGCCCATGTGATGTAAAATACCCACCTCCTTAGTATAATATTATTATATTATATGGTACTAGAGTCAGTCAGGTTAAAATTGGATGGCTGCCACATCCAAGTCAAACAGAAAGATGCATACAGGTAGAATGAGATATGTTTCCCTTGATCGGCTCATGAGCTATCCAATCAGTGGATACCCAAATTGGTAGGAAATACAATTGTGCAGTTTCCCATGCTTGTACTACACATTTACTGTTGCTGACTGTAGCATGCATATGTGATTAACCAGATGTGATTTACTATTGGTGACATTTTTTCTATAGTACTGTTTTTCATCTCTGACTCCTCTGCTGCTGATCTGCTGATTTGATCAGACTTGCTTGTGTATTTTGTGTCACAACCCCCTTCTAAATGAGGCTGGTTAAACCAATCATAATGAATGAAAGTTCCACCAATGTCAAACTTTATTTATTTGTGAAAACAGACTTGGAAAAAACATTATTAAAATACCTGCTAACACCACCTCACATGATTAAGCCCTTTACCTATTTCACATGTTTGTCCCATGAAGCCGGGTGGACAGATGCAATCTCCTGTCTCATCGTGGCAGACTCCACTGTTTAGGCATATAGGGCAGTTCTGTTTACAGTCAGGGCCCCACTTTCCAGCAGCACATTCTTGTAAAGGAAAAACAAAAGAGAAATTAGAACAAATCAGAAGCCAGGTGCAAATGTACGACACAAAGTATGAAAATACATAAACGTCTGAAGACATTTTGTACAATTATTTTCTTAATAATGACTGATACGAGTGATCAATAATTATTTATAATGTTTTCTTTAAACAAAAAAAAGACAACAGTTATTCTTGAATTCAAATGACATTTGCTAATAAAATGGCAGTGTTGTGTAAGTGAGAGAGAAATGTAAAGGCAATAAGTAATGATAAGGTCATCTTTTGGCTTCCAGGTAATAGGAGATACCAAATAAGGTAATTCCAGTGTTCCTGAATGATAACATGTAGCATATTATTTTAAGTTTGGAACATTTTAAAGAAACTGTATGGGCCAGTACCTGGAGTGAGTATAATTTGTGGTTCAGTGGGGTTGCCTTCCTTTTACTGTGATTGTAAACTTCTTTAGTTTAGTTCTAGTTAGTTCTAACATTAAGTAGATAAGTGCTAATCAAGGACTGTGAAACCTTCTATTTGTATTGCAGACAGCTTTAGTATAAATGAGATTGCACTGACTTCTTACTATCAGCCTAGTGAGAGCCGAGGTGAAGATGGTTCCGCCGATGTATCTGGCAGCGTAGAGACCCGCGTCTTGCAGCTGAACAGAAGAGAATGAATACACCAGTGTCGGGTGCACCTCATCTCTTAGCACAGAGTGAATAAAGGAGCCTGAAAAACACCAATGAAAACTGTCAATTTGAATTTAAAAAAGAGGGTTTTCGGCAGTTAACGCTAAATATACCTACGAAAAATAGGACCAATATTTAATATGTTTAATTACATTATGAAACTTGGTGTTGAATGGGTTCACATTAGAAAGTATTGCATTGTTTGTCACAATATAAAAAAGAGGATGTGGCTCAGGTCCTTACAAAGTTGAATCTGTATCTAAGTTTCAGGTGGTGACATGGTGCGCTGGCTCTTCTCCTAGGCTTTTGGCAGCAATGCTATATTGTCCCTCTGATAACCTTTTCATCACATCTAGTTGACATGGCTCTTTATTTTAAAAGATGGTAACAATAAGAAATCCATGATCGACATTTCAATTGTTTTACTCGTGTCTTTAATGGTGATGTGCACCACTAATGGAGGACGCACTCGAGGGATTCTGTCTATCGTATGCTTCTGGAATCTCTATGTATTGTTTGTGTATTTGTGAAATATTTTATAAGTTTAATTAATCTCAAAGAGTACTAACTTCATGACACTCCACAAGTTCATAACTAGACTGACTTTTATACAATTGTATTGCAGGATAAGCTCACAAGTCACAAACATTTTTTCATGAGTCAAAATAATTCACTTTAAATTCCAAAACGGATTATGCTCATTTAAAAAAAATGACTGAAAACCCCTTTACCATTTTTATAGATGACAGCGTCCTCTGAGACTTGCTTCACACGTGTAAAAGAAATGTTGACAAGTTCACCCTTGTTGACTGTAATAGTTAATGATTCAGGACAGAAGGTAGCTAGAAAACAAAAATTAAAAAGGCAGGTCTGGAATGAGCAGAACAAACTCAAGTATTGTTGCTGTTATCATTGGTGTAGACATTCTGGCAATATTAAATGAATCAATTTGAACGATTCAAACATCTTAATACAGTCATCCTAAAATGTATACTGCAAACCTGATCATTCAAGAACCTCATTTTGCTCTATTTGTACTATATGTACTGTATTTATTTATTTTTTTAACTGCATCATCTCAAATGTGATTTGTTTTTTTTTTTTACTCAGAATTGCGACCATCAGAATCGCTTCACTGTAATATGAACTTCCTAAAAATGTGTCTGGTAAAAGATGTATGATTCTTAACTTCTAAGCAGGGTTGCCAGATTTCTGACAGAAAAATAGTGAGAGTATGGGCGTTTATGCAAATTCCAACCCGCGACTCTCAAATTCCAACCATGACTCCAAAAAAAACAAGCCCAATCCCGTTTATTATAAGCGGACTTGGCAACTCTGCTTCTAAGAGAGATTCTATTCCTATCAGGGGCGTCATTTGCTGTAGGGCGGGGGGGGGGGGGGGGGCAGTTGCCTGGCCCTTCCCCCCCAGTCCCAGACCTTGTATTCGCTTTTGCAGTTTCAGAATATAATTTAAACACCAAAAAAAGTGGAGCGCCACATTGCACTAGTTTTAAAATGGTACCGGAATGCACAGCTGCACTGTAAACTCATCGTTGTCTTTTTCACAGTGGATTGGCAGAAAATGAAATGTAAGGCAGTACACTCCAGTATTTGATACATTCTGGTTGACAGTTACTGTTATAATTACTGTTTCAAAATGTTACACTGCTTAAATATGCATTTATATGGAAATAAATGATTAGGCCATGTTATGTCTTGCCTAATCAATGGATTTCTTTTTCTAACACATTTTTGCCGTATGCAAATGTTGGTATTAGTTTGGCAAATGAAAGATTCTTTTTGTGCATCATGAAAAGTGTCAAAACATACCAACTGGGGATGAGACATTGAGCGATCTTTTTTGGTTATTGTGAGCTAACCCGACAAAGCAAAAACATTAGACTTACAAGCTGGTGTTGCCAAATTTGTCTTGATGAAAGAGAGATGCTCCCCCTTATTCGTGACCATCTGTGTAAACATGTTATTTAAAACTTGCTACATATTTCTACTTTAGACATTCACAAGAATGTGATGCTTATTTAGCAGTTTATGTTCATTGGTTTATAGTTGATGCAAAGGGCCTGATGTTCAGAAGGTGCATTTTTAGAGAGAAAATAGAGGTCACAGTGCATTCAAGTTGTTTTTCCACCTAATTGTACGTCTTTATTTTCAGCAGGGGCAGGTTCATTTCTCCTACTCGAAAAGCCTTTTGCGACTTCTGCTTATGACTGATTCAATTGAAAAGGCAATTGATTTTCTGGTTCCTTAACAAGCTAATTAGTCACATTTCAATAATTTCATTTAACTGGAAAACAACGAGGAAGAACACATGTCGTTGCAACAATGGGGAAAAAAAGAAAGGAAAACTAAATTCTTAGCCACCCAAGTTGAGGTTTTGCTCGATTAAATTTTAGCACATCAAACTGTTCTTTTGGGCAAT
Source organism: Acipenser ruthenus (assembly GCF_902713425.1). NCBI lineage: Eukaryota > Metazoa > Chordata > Actinopteri > Acipenseriformes > Acipenseridae > Acipenser > Acipenser ruthenus. Next base: position 31,218,561 of record NC_081190.1, on the reverse strand, counting down.
ACATACGTTTTCAGACCAATCAGTGGGATATCTGAAACTGGCAGCAGAGCAATTCGGTTAGCGTTAAAGCCTTTACCCACTTTTAAAGCACAAAAGTGTCGGTGAAAACTACATCCGTAACCTTACACGCTTTAGTACTATAAAATGAGACATAGTAGAATGACAGTTCAGATGTTGTTATAAACCAGCGCCGCGCTTTAAGAATAGTTGCATTGCACATTTTGTATAATTTATTTTAAGAATAAAAACTACAGTATGTCGACAGAGCGCAGCACTCTATCTTCTTGTAAACAGACCTTTTTTCTCATTCATGGGGACAGAAAATGTTCAATGTTGACACAACTTTGCCCCCCCACCCCAGAATTTTTCAGAAATGACGCCCCTGGTTCCCATATAAACCTTTTGTGCCTCCCAAAGGTAAAATTGAAAAGAAGAAGAGAAAGCATATTTACTTGTAATGCCCCCAGATGTGTATTAGAATTTGTATTCCACCACTGTATAGTTCATTAAAATAGACCCCAAGGATTGCATAGATAATTATACAGTCGGGATGCCTTGGGAGAATTTAAAATATCCCAAATAAGCAGCTGTTCCAATTAATGAGAGGCGTTTGAGATGACCTTAGTCACGCTTTCTTGTTTCTAAATGAAAAGAAAAATAATGAAATCACATCTTATCACAAGGTGATGCACTTGTGATGTTGACACGACAACTTTCTTTGCAACAGCAGCCTGAGAAACCACAGGAGACTCCAGCTCCTTCAGGAGTTCAATATGGCTTACACAATTTACGCAAGTCACAGCATAATCAGGTACCCACTGCACTGTGCTACACAAACCTGCAATCTCCGTTCATCATTTGAAAATACTGTATCCCAATTAAATGAAGTGCCATCGAAATTAAACAACATAAATAGCATTGGGAAGAACTGTCTCCCCAAATTGTATCCCATTTAAGCAGAATTCCTGATTAGGCGGCAGCGACTGTATAGAGAAATCATCTCAATACATTTCATACTAAAGGTAATTTACCTCTTGTGGCATTGAAGTAAAATCATGCTGAGTATTTTCAACTGGTTTGGTTTATAGGGCTTTCAAAATATTACAACTTGTTTATAAAGAAAGGAGAAATAATACACTACAGTATATACATTACCACTTTCTGATACAATTCCGAGTGTTGTATGAAAGAAAAATGGAAAAGGATGTTTTACCTTCATCTAGCATCTTAACTGTATATACTTTATTTGAGGAGTCTTTACTTCTTTCACCACAATAAAAGGCTCCAAAGATATCGCTGCTCCTTTCTTGCCAGGTAACCTTTAATGCAAAGCGGTGACTGTCATCGTGACTGGCATGCTGTGACATCTGCTGGTTAGGTAGAGCCAAATCTCTTCCAATGTTTGGCACATCAGGAATGCTCCACTCGCTGTTGACACATAGCAGAGACGCTTCTGAGTTGGTAACAATTGGGTCTGGGTTTATCAATGTGAGGTCCATTACTGCATGCGCGTTACCTGAAATCACAAAAATAAAAGTTAATATAGTAAATATGAATGAGAGACAAAATAACTTGTAAAGTATTGTACCATTGATGGTACATATTATTGTGTCATGATGGTTGATAGAGGCCTGGGTTTTGTGGGACTTTTGGTGGTCTGAACTTAGGAAAACCACATCACAAAGCCACTAAACAATTAACCATGATTGACACCTTTGCATAAGGTTCTAAGGCCAAGGATCGGATTGCCATGGTGACCAAGCTGATCCTTGTGTCATCTCATCAAGGATGCTCAAAGTTGTGTTCTTGGCATTAACATAAACTTCATTGATAAAAAGTGAGGAAACACATTTGGTAAATTGTAAGCAGGTTTTTATGATGTATCCAATCATTCTAAATAGTTCTTATTACAATTGCAGTGATCATGACCTATTATTCACCAGAACATTAAAATGTGTGTTTAACACGCGTTCCACCCAATGCCCTGTTAAAAGATCATGATGCATTACATCACTGATACAAATCGTCCTTCCGATCCATGCTCTAAAAATGATGCAGTATTCCTATTGCTATTCCTGAATTCACTTTTATATCTTTTATTAACAATTTTCTATTTACTATTTGGCATTAAAGGTACCTTTTTAAATGTAGTTTTAAATTAGGTAAGGTGCCAGTATTTTTGACATTTTATAAATTGTGTCTTCAAATGCCATTTTTATATTTATTTGTCCACCTTTCCCTATCATTTTATGATGTTCTGAGAGGCTCTTATATTTTGAAAGTTACCAAACCAAGAAAATTAAGCCCAAAGTTTCATAACTGGAACTGTATTTGTCTTAAATGACATGACAGCCTACATTTAACCACTACTTAAAGAGTAAGCAGAGGGGTTCTGAAAAATATAGCATTATACATCCCCATGTGTTGCTACAACTGTTTAAATAGCATATCTGTCCTCTAAATCACTGCAGGTGAAAAATGATTAAAGTTATAAGTGTAAAAAGTTGTCAGGATGTTAACAATAAAAATAAAAATGACAGGCACGTTATTTAAACAGTTGTAACAACACGTGGGGACGTGTAACGCTGTATTGTTAGGAACCCCACTACTTACTCTTTGAATACTTTTGGTAGAAACAACATACAAAAACAACCATTAAATAAAATTAAATTAAAGACAGTGAAACAAACCTTTTCATTTTTGTAAAAAACAACTGACTTGATCCTAGTGTGGGTAATTCGTGGTTTTTCATTTCATAGAAGGTTAATAAAAAGGCCACGTTAATAATGCTTCAGAGGTCATAGGTAAAGCTAACACAATATGGAGGATGTTGATTGTTTCCTTGTGATTTGCTACCACTTTCAGTCATTAATTTGTTTATATTAACTTTCATTGTTTTAGCTGTCTGATTAAAACATAAACTTCTCCTTTTTACTGCAATAGTTTCATTTTTAGGCTATCCTCCAGCTGACCAAATGGTAATTCAAATCTAGCTTTCATCTTCATTCGAATAAACATTTTGTATGCAGTTTGTTTACTAATCTTTTGTACATGCGTTTTATACTGTAAAGCTTGTTTGTGTCAGCTTTGCGTGAGAAAGCACTTGTGAGTGTTGACAGAATTGGGCTGCTTTCACTGGCAGGACGAGTCACGTCCTGTTCATATGGAAACCAACCCAAGCCGATCAGGCTGTGTTCCTGCTCCAAGTGGAAAACCACTAATACAGTAGGCCCAACTTTGATGATAGTGCAATGCACTTTTTTTACAGGTGAATATTCTATATTAAAAGAGGTGAATATTCTCTATATCTTATATTCAGAGCACTTGATCGAGTCCTGTACTTTAAATGACTCTTGAAATTAGTTGTAAAAATGTAATATTGCTGAATGTTTTGTTTTGTAATTGACATAATTTACCAGTGTAAAAAAATAAACAGAACAAGATGCAGAAATAAGTTGAACTGAGCCCTTAAATAGTTTACCAGTATACTGTTTACAGTCCAAATTAATTTGGTACACAATAAAATGAATCCTATTCTACTACCTTTATAAGCAAAATAAACACATTAATTTAAATATGTGGATTTATATCAATAACAAAGCAAATACAACAGAAATCAATCGAGAGGTGTTTTTTTTTTTTATAAACTCTTTACCAAAATAATGGCAATTCAAAGATATCTTCCAAAACGGGATGTAGGGGTGGATAGGTTTGTGTATCTCCACCCATAGAATGTTGGTTGATGGGCTCTCCATGCATTTAGGTGCAGTAAGTCTACACTATAGACCTTAAAAATGACAACATTACAGGAGGGTGCAATACAACTTAAACGAATAGGACTGTGTTTGCGTCCAGCATGATTTCATCACAATTGTGCCTAGTATGTGTATGTTTTCCAGTGACAAGTCAATGATTTTCTGCCAGTGGAAAATAGTGTGTGACTAAAGGTTAGTATGTAAAAACTTAAAGGTCAACAGGGTAAAAACGGACAATCTAGAGGTCACTGTAGTGTAGGTAGGGGTACTGTCATGACCTTTAACTTTCAACCAGTGTAACCATACATTATTAGGGTTACAAAAACTTGACATTAGGAAATCAATGTTTTAAATGTGGCCACCAGATGCTGAATGAGAATTATTTTCTGCAATAGAAAGTGTATACTGTAAATCTGTATGTCAGAGGCTGTCCTTGCAGACAGCTTTGTATAATGTCAACACTTCTGCTTCCCTTAAGATGATGAAACAATCAGGCAACTTTTATCTTTTTCTAGCAACTTTTGACTTTTCAAGCATGTTGCTCAAATCTACATTTTTGATTTTGTTGCTTGAGCTTGTCACATGAGGAAAATTAAACCTAAAATAAGTTGCTACAGCAGTTGCTTGGAAAAGTTGCTTTAATAAATAAATGGAGCTTCAATTTATTCTAGCAGGTGGTCTGTTCCATGCTGTTCCACTAGACATCCAGTGAGTGGTTTTGAAACCCTTACTCCCTGGTTTTGAAACCCTTACCTCCCTACTCTCCAGGGTGTTGAACCAGCCAAGTGATCCCAAGGCGTGAGCTGAAATCTGTTCTATTTGTGCCTGCTTGGTGAATAAATGTAGTTGAGAGTGGTTTGAATCTCACCTGCTATTGTGGACAATAGATGTCATTCTGGTGCACGCACTGTTCTGTTAAAGGGGACGTCACTTTCAAATTGATTAACTATGCACTTTGTTTCTATCTTGGCACGCCCATCGCATTTCCGGTTTGTGTGAACGCACGCAATGTTTTGCCCTTAATGAGTCCTTGCTTGCTCCTCCTTCCCAGAATCCTACTGGAAAGTGACGTTGCCGTGTGGTCAAGAGTTAACCTATAAATAACTGCCTAATACAATCTGTATCCAAAATCAGGTGTGATATTATACAACAAGATGGTTTGACCTCTTTTTCAAAGTCCATGCAGTTGTGAGATGTGAAAACAGTATCTCACCCCAAAGCACTGGATCTCCACATAGTTGCTGCAAAAACTTCTGAAAATCTGATTGTGGGCTGATTTCATGAAAAGGGACCTCGGTTTGATTTTTGCATTTGCAAACACATATTTATACACTTCATCTTACAACGCCCCAATTCACATTTAGCTCTGCTGTTAACAATGGATTACATAAATTTTGATATTCATGACCTGTTCTTGGTTTCTAGAAAAGCCCCCCCGCCCCCAAAAAAAGGTGGTATTGTTTATGGTTGGGTAATAGACTGTTAGTAATAGGAACTGTTCCAATAAAACAGCAACTGTTTGGATTTTTTTATAACTGCACAGCTGCTTTTAGAAGTGTCAAAGGACTTATTTGTGTTGTAGAGCTGTCAGGAATTGTAATTATGGATTGATTCATACAACGTCCAAAATGTTGTTATGGGCCCCTTAGCAGTATGGGTTGTGTCTCTTAACACGATAGGTTTGCGGTTACCTCACGTCAATACAGCCCCTGTCATGACTCAATGCTTCATTCACTCACAAGTACCAGCTACACAGTGTTCTGTAATTCACAACCAAACTTATAACATATTTACTTCCTGCATATTCAAATATTTACAGCAACATTTGTCAAAAATGTTGGGAACCCATACAGATTTTTTTTTAAAAAAAAGCAAATTATTATTGGGTGGGGGTGCTAGATTCACCATGGCTTGGGTCGATATCACAAACCACCACACAATTTGGCACAAGTCAGTCTTTGCTTGAGAGAGGCACAGAATTAAATGGATTAAGGTGTGCTAAGTTTATAAATGTAATTCTTATTTTTGTTGTATTGGTTACTGTAACAAATTAAAGTATTGCATGTCATAAATAACCTATTGTTGCAATGAGGCCTACGGCTGAACGTTTTGGATGTTTTATAAATATTTTCACATGAATGCAGATCATGTTCTTTCAGTGTGGCTATTCATTTTGTTAATCTCCTCCATATATTGGTGGAGGGCTCTGAGCTGCTTAAGATGATATATGGCATGCTTGAGATCAAGCAGAGTTGTGTGGCTATGGTATTTCAGTGTTGAGGTCAACAGCTCCCATGCTGCTGTCGTCAGATAATTCTTTCATGATTTCTTCCATATGCTCCATAAGCACCACTATAGTGTTGGACAAGTGTTACATCTTCTTAAGTTGCAGCTTGGCAACACATTCCTTAAAAAAAAAAAAAAAACGGCTGAGCGTATCAGTGCCCCAGAACCAGCTTGTTACTTACGCTTCCATCCAAGCTTTTCTGGATTGAACCGTCGGTCCAAACGTTTATTAGAGCAAATGTTTCTCATCCCTGCTGTAATCCGTCTCATGATGTGTCTCAATAAACAGAAATGTTCCTTGCAGAAGTGAAACCTTCATGCAGGCGTGGCTGTTTGTTATTTCGCCGGTTTACGAACGGCTGTCATGCATTCAATCTGGGTCAAAGCGTGTCGACCCACATCCTGAGGTGGGTCGCTGGGACCCAGGTCAACCCAGGTACGTGGTTTCACACTATGCGGGATTGTGACCCAGGTAGCCGGGTAGCCACAGTGCCAGTGTGAAAGGGGCTTTAGTACAACTACTTGCTATCTTTTGCGGTTTTGCTTACATTTCAAACCACACACACACACACACACATATATATATATATATATATATAGTTATAGTTATAGTTAGATATACTGTAGTTAGATCAAGGTTTCCTTATCCGAATAGTAGGGTATGACAGATTGCAATTTTTTATTTTAAAACAAACCTAGCCAGTTTCATATAATAAGTCTAATCCAGCCAACAGGAAGTCTGTGTGGCAAACAGCTGATTCGTGACAGTCTAGTCTGCGTGCTAAAAAAGGATTTGTGTTTGTACAGTGTGACAGAAAGACAAGGATTCTTGGTGGTAAATCTCCCTCCTGACCAGTGAGGGTGCTAAGTAACAGGAACAGAGTACCCTGGACTGTTTGGCCCAACACTTCGTTCCTAGGGTTAAAAGGAAGTCGGTCATTTAGAAAAGGGGCAGAGCTTCATTACACTAACTCATCAACCCGTAAGGGAAATGATGTGGCAGCCATGGATTGGAGGAGCGGCTGCAATCGTTTACCAAGGGGTATAAGTAGGGGTCGAAGCGACTTAATCTGTTCCTTCGTTTGGTTATTGAAAAAGAACATTGTGTTTTGAATATACACATCGTGAGTGTTCATTTGTCTTGTCTAATTGTTGGTTGTTATTATTAGACAGCTAACACGTTCCGGAGCTGTCGCCAGCACAAACCCGGAACAGCACTGCACTCGTATCACCATAAACTGTATTTGTACCACAAGCACTAATTCACGCACTGACGGACTTGTGTACTGTATGTGTTTTGTGTTTAATGTGGGGGTACAATAAACTGGGCTATTATTTCGGGACCAACCCGGGGATTATAAAGTAAGTAATCCACACCGCTGTGTTACTTAACATCTTTATTGTTTATTGTTTGTTTTGCCATCAGGCACTGGACGTAAAACTAATAAAACAAACCTTTGCACCTGGATTATAATTGTCTGTCTGTTCATTGATCACCTGCACCTGCACGCTATTAACCACTTTGCCACAAGGAGCCACTGCTTTTTTTTCCAACAGTGTATACACATACTTTTACACGTGGAACGTCCATATTCACTGCTGCATGCCCATACAATGACAGTACTGTTCCCATTCATGTTCATTTTTTCACATGCATGCTAGTTTGCTGGGCAAGACTCAAACTATGAGCACAAGAAAATTATACTTTGAATCAGAATTACAATATACTGTAAACATTCATAACTATTTATAGCATTTAAAAACAACTTTTTGGTCTGTATGTTGTCCATGTTTCCTTTCCATCTAGTAACCCCAATGCATTTAATGTATAGAACTTGAGTATTGTACAGTCGCAGACAAAAGTATTGGCACCTTCCGCTTATTATACCATAATTCCAAGTAACAGATTAAGAACAAGCATTTACTAAACTTTAACTACTTTTTAATAAAACAAAACCAAAATACACAATTTCTAGTAATTTAACCAATCAAACTTAATTAATTTTTATTTGTTCATGAAATGTATTGGCACCCCTGTTTTAGTATTTCGTGTGTCCTCCTTTTGCTTTCAGGTGTTTATGATAATTCATAACCACTATGTTACATCTTGTTGCTGAAATCTGGGTCCATTCTGTCCTGCATATTTCCTTCAGCTCAGATAGATTTGATACACAATGCTTGGCTACAGCTTTTTTTCAGAGCAGTGTAAAGCATTTCTATTGGTTTGAGATCAGGTGATTGCAAAGGCCATTCCAGAACTTTTATCTTCGTTTTCTTCAGTAATTCCAGAGTTGACTTAGCCGTATGCTATTGGGGTCACTGTCGTGTTGGAAAACTGTCTGCCAATCAGCCTACGAGTAGAAGGTATCATTGTACTTTGTAGAATGTTTTGATACATGGCTGCATTCATTCAATCTTCAATCACATGAATGTCTCCAGTCCCTGCATTGCTAAAACACCTCCATATCATGATCAAGCCACCTCCATGTTTAACTCTAGGTACAAGGTTTACTTCATTGACGTCTTTACATTTTTTACTCCAAACATACTGTGGTCCATTTTTGGGGAAAAGTTATATTTTAGTCGCATTCATTTAAAATTAAGTGGTTTACAGTGAGGCCTATGTGCATACAACTCTTCTGTGTTCAGGTGCCTTTGTACAGTTATTTCATGCACTATTATCCCTGATTCTCCTGCCTGCTTTGGACGTCCACTTCCGTTTCAGTTGAATTTGTTCTGTGGTACTTCTTGATTATTGCTCTGATTATTGATTTTTGTATTTGATATATCTTTGATACTGCTCTGTAGACATTTCCTTTGCTGTAGTTTGCTATGAGTGCTTTTCTGAATTGTGAATCCAACTCCTTTGTCTTGACCATCATCTACTGTGTTGCCAAAACATTCTCCTTCAACAGATGTTGGGAATAATGATCTCTTTTCTGGCTATTGACTTTATAATGCAGCTTAATTACTGTGTTTTCATTCAATGAATATATATTTTTAATTAGTTCAATTAAATATTTGCAAACTTTTAACATAAAGATGCCAATACTTTTTTTGTTAACAAATATTTGAAATTACTTAAGTGCTTTTGATTTTTATTATAATGGTTGTTTGCTAAACTACCAGAAATGGTGTGCTTTGTCATATTCATTTGTGGCTAATGTTCAGTAAATGCTTGTATTTAACATGTTTTCTTGAATGATATATTAGGTATAGGGTGCCAAAACCTTTGTCTGCGACTGTAAGTAGCTGTAGTATTTATTATATTTGGTTCTTCTTCCTCCACAATTACAATAATCCTAGGAGTTTTCAGAGTGTTGGGTGGGTTTTGCCAGTGCTGAAGTAAACAAAAAAAAATGTTCCATGCAGTACATTGGTGGTGCCATATTTATTTAGGAAGCAATTTTTTTGAGGAAAACACAGCCCTCCCTTATCACTCATGTCTATGGACCTCATTAAATGTAAGCTTTGAAACTTCAAAAATCTTAATTGCAAACCTACAAAAGAAGAAAACAACTTTGCATTTAAAGTTACACCCAACATTGCGTTATCAGCAGTCATGGATATTTACATAACAATACTGAAAAACCTATAAGCCAGGTGGTATCATAGGCTACTCTGTCATTCAAGGACAAGGAGAAAACTAGATGAGGCAAGGACAGATCAAATATAGCTCTTGTATAAAAAAAGAGTTATACTTGGAACTTGGTAACTTGCTTTAGAAAGGGCTTGACATAATCTCAATTTAAGATTTTTGATCAAGCTTTTCATCTAACTGCAACAATGGATCCACATATACAGTACATACGATGCACATGTAGATTCAGATAATAAAATTAGGTAATTGTTGATGAAAATCTCTGTCTTTCAGCTCTACATTCATTATCCATTGCGGATATTATTCCTCAGTTGAAAGCACACTCACAAGACCAGCCACACAATACTGAGTAAAGAGTCACCATCTGCACTTCAAAAATGAATGGCAATGACAACTTTATATTTCTAGTTCGCCCTACAATGGAAATTGTTTAAACTACTGTAATATCATCACTATAAAAGTATTATATAGACATATACAACAGTACAAACTGCAGAAAGTTTGACAGGTCAGCAGAGCCTAACACAAACGTACAGTGTGACCCTACGTACAGTGTGAACCTATGTACAGTGTGACCCTACATACTGTGTTTATATTTTTCTTTTACCATACTTACTGTACTTCAACCTTTGATCTACCTTGCTTGCGTGCGCTTTATCATGCTTTTACTAATGTTGTACTGTGCCTTACTACTCACCATGGTAAGATATACCACAGTAATCTTCTATAAAAGTACAATAGTTTGGAAAATGGATAAGTTGGCAGAATGATGACATGAATGAGATTCAATAAACTAGGAGGTCGATGTCAGATGATCATTTCAAGGTTACATACAAACTCCAGCATCTAGCAGTTCATTTGGAAGACTAAATAAAATATGCAAAGGGCAGTTCTATTTCAGATGTAGAGCATTTGTTTGTTTTTTCTAAAGAAGGAACACCCTTAGAAGGTTTAAATAACTCCGACAGCTACTCCTGAGACGGGGGGGGGGGGGGGGGGGGGATTTCCTTTAAACAAACCTGATAAATGTTACTAAAAAGTCTCAATGTTAAAGACTGAATGTTTGAACAACTCAAGTTCTTTTCTAAATTGACTATGCAGCAGTAAATCACAAACAAACTTTGACAAGTTACTCCCAGAAAACAATGAAAGCTATAAAATAAAGAATTATGAAAATGTCCCTTAACAGATGGACTTTTAAACTGCAAGACACGCAACATGGCTTTCGTTGTGTTTTTACAAAGGAGGGAGGAGGTTACTTTCTTTCCAAGTAGATACAGTGCTTCCCCACTTTGCAGGGAATGAACGCATGGCCCTCACTACAGTGGATCCCTGGTTTATGGTAGGCTTGCAACAACTTTATTATACCATAGTGTTGCAGATTTGATCCTTGTTACTTCCTGTGTTGCTGCCAACGCCTTGTGCTCCTACTGTTCATAATTATTGTCTTTCATTGTGACCCTAAATAATTATTTGTGGCTGCTCTCAACGTTTTATGCAACAATAAAAAATAATTGTATTTCATATATGTATCTGTGTTTTCTTGGCTATTCTAGTTTCGCTATTTGAATCTGCTTTCTGAATATACAAACCTGTGTGTCTGAGTAAAGGTAAAAGGTACAGTATATATTTTAAAACTATTACTAGGGAAATCCCCTATGTGGTGTAGTCAGCAGTTTAATTTAATTATAGTAACTTTAAAGTATGATTTCATACCCACCCATGTTACAAACAGTATACAGTGCGCATCTAGTGTCCTTGGAGCCAACTGTCTCCCTCACTAGACTGTACATTGTTCTTGTAGTTTTTCATTTATACTGGTACCTGAAAGGTAACCTAAACATGTTTACAGTGATCTTCTTACAGTTTTAGTCTTTCTTAATCTGTCAAAACCCTTTACCCAATGGCGGTTGATGACAAAATTGACCTTAGACAAAAGAGATTGCAGTCACATGGTTGTTTTTTTTGCATTGCGGTCTATAATGCCATGATACAGAGTCACACATCAATCTTTATGCTTGTAGTAGTCTGCTTTGAGCTAATTCTAGCTGCTATGATGGGACTATTATTGGATTCTGTAACAACAGCGTAGAAAAACAAAATACAAAACGTTTTACATTTTATATATAAACATTAATCCATACACTTTATATATCTCATGAGTTAAATTGATTTAAAAAAAGTATTATGACATGCACACATAGTAGTGTGCAGCATCCTAATTAACACTGGCGACAAGGATGGCGCAATTCATGGTATCACCCTCGCCTATGTTTCTTGTTCTACCCAGTGATCCCCCGGTTCCCTGGACAAGATGGCTAGATTCTTTCTCCACATAGCTTTTAGCTTCAGGACTGGAAGACATATTGGATGCTTGTAAGTGGGGCATTCTGCTACACTGCTTAGGCGTAGAAAGGCAGCAAGTTTTTGCCACCCTGGGATCTGCAGACACATACGAGGCAGCTGTAAATGTACTCACAGCACATTTCAGCGCTAGACACGGCGCTTTAGTGAATAGGTTTCAATTTCTGCAATGCACACAGCAAGAGGTGAGTGCCTGAAACAGTTTAGCAGCTAATTGTAAATTTGAGACTTTATGCAACTAAATGATTTGTGATCAATTCATTGAAAAGACATGCACTCCTCAAATATGTAAGCGTTTGCTGCTCTAACCAGATTCTCTTACACTAGAGAGGGCAGTTGACTTGTCTGTCAGATTGAAGCAGCAATGGAAGAGGCTAAACATTTGCTCAGGCAAACCTGATTCAGCCCAAAGTACATCGCTTTCAGGTTACTACAGCCTCTCTAATTATACATTCGGGGAGATGCAGGAATTGTGGTTCTACACAGCACAGAGGGGGCTTCTGATTGCCCATACAAAGGCAAGCAAAGTCGCAATTGTGGCTTATATTATCATTTTGCACGGTGGTGCAGATCGGTGCCTCTTGATACTACTAAAGCATCACACACCAATAATGCAATGTTCATCAACATAGTTAATGGCCTGTTTAAGAACGTCAAGGTTTTAAGGACCTTAGAGCAGTAAATAAGGGCATCATTCATGACAGTTACCCCCTACCCACAAAGGAAGAATTGGCAGCAGAGTTCCATGGGTCTGTAGTCTTCAGGAAACTTGACCTCAAGCAGGGTAACCTACAGATTCCCCTCAATGAAGAAAACCAAAATCTAACAGCTTTTGTGACACCCAAGGGAGTATTTTGTTTTAAGTGAATGCTGTTTGGGCTCACCTCTGCGTCTAGATGTTTTCAGAAGATAATGTGCACTGTATAAGTCGGCATCCCAGGCCTAGCTATATATCTTGATGATATGGAAGTACATGGCACCTCTCTGTGTGATCAGGATGCTAATCTTGTACAAGTACTACAGCGTCTTCAAGAATACAACCTTACCCTGAATGATGATAAGTGCCACTTCCAGGCACAGGACATTTATTTCATAGGGTATCAGCTATCCAGCCAGGGTGTCAAACCCTTACATTCTGGCAGTGAAGCCACCCTAGGTCACAGTTGTCCTCCTGCCTGGGATTGACAAATTATTATCTTTGGTTCATACCCGCCTATGTCACAATTACCGCTCCATTGCAAGCTTTGCTTAAGAAAGACACGCCATGGGATTGGACATCTGGCCCTGAAAATTCAGCTTGACATAGAGTAGCTGGTGAAATATACAGTGTTCCTCACCACCTAAGGTTCTTCCCACAGCGCTCGTCACAACTTCAGTGGTGCCAGAGACACTGAGTTCCCTTTTTGCGCAATGGAGGCTGCCAGAAACTATAGTTACCAATAATGGGCCTCAATTTGTATCCCATGCTTTCAAGAACTACTTTGCAAACAAAGGCATTAACCACACTACTACAGTCTGCTACTATCCAGAGGCCAATGGAGGGGTAAATAGGTTCAATCAGACTTTATAAAACGGCTTTCAAGCTCGCTTCCTGTCGGGGCTTTCTTTCATTAGTGCGCTAAGACTCTTTTGTTTTGTTTTTGACTCTTCAGCATTATTGAGCAACACCACATGCTTCCACCCCGGTCCCAGTGGGTCAAAATAAATTGTCCACAAGCAGGAGACAAGCTGCAGCCTCAGTTCTCTAGTCCCATACACATTTTTAAGCAAGTTAAGCAAGCACACGGGCAGCAGTGTGGAGTAGTGGTTAGGGCTCTGGACTCTTGACCAGAGGGTTGTGGGTTCAATCCCCAGTGGGGGACACTGCTGTTGTACCCTTGAGCAAGGTACTTTACCTAGATTGCTCCAGTAAAAAACCCAACTGTATAAATGGGTAATTGTATGTAAAAATAATGTGATATCTGTATAATGTGAAATAATGTATAATGTGATATCTTGTAACAATTGTAAGTCGCCCTGGATAAGGGCGTCTGCTAAGAAATAAATAATAAAAGTTGGACCGGCTACCTACGTACTTCAAGCTTGTTCTAAATGGCACAGAAGTAGGTTCGTTACAGCTTCAGCCCCACCACATGCTCCAGACATGTTTGCCGGGGATGATGCAATTGCCAGCGAGTCCATTACTGAGGCAGAGTCGTCCACTCAGCTTCCAGGCATGGGTGCGCCACAGAGGCCTCTGAGGATCTGTATACAACCTTGTCATTTCAGTGACTTTACTACAAACTTTCACACTTCAACCTTTGTGGTTGTATTGTTTAGCTTTAGCTAGCTGTACCAGCATTATGTGACTTTACGACAGTTTTATGTGGGTTAGACAAATGAGTTTGCTGTAGTGTTCTATCGAACAGTGATTTCAATTAAAAAAAAAAAACATTTGCTCTAGCAAAGTGTAGAGCGTCCTACTTTACAGCTATATTTCAGTATATTGTGTAATGAAGCAGGTAAACATTTTTCTCTTTTTATGTCCATTTATTTTTCACATGTACAGCTCAAAAGCGTATTTTCTCTGATGAAGTCTCTTGTTTGAAATTCAGATGAGAAGGAAATAATTAAAAACAAGCATTTTTGAAAACATGTTCATCTAGGTCCACAGTATCTTATAGCGGCTGTCCTGCATAGTAATACTATGAATCTAAAAATGGTCTTTTTAAAAGCATTTTTATTATTATTTATATTTTAGTAAATGTAACAAGTTTTCACAGAACAACTGTTCTTTCAGGGCCACTGTTGGGTCGCATACCTGAAAACACATTTCCAATATCAGTTGTTTCATCTACCATTACAGCTACGTACTTGACTTCCTATACTTCTGCTTTTATTAAATCTAACAGAACCGGAGACACCAAAGAGATTAAGTTGTTCTGAATCTTGTTAGAGGTACCCGAGAATACTTTGGCTATTGACAAGTGATTGCTTAACATGCTGTCATAGTCAGAAATCCACATAATTACCTCTGTTTGAGGAATTGATGCCTTGCTTGCCAAGGTAAACAACAGATTCAATCAAGCGTTTAAGAACCTCACGATTTTTTCTTACTTGCTTATTGTGATGTATTGTATCCCTACGCTTCTGCTCATCCAGTTGAATATCAATCCGGGTTTGTCCAAAGGTTTTGAGTGTTACAGTGGCTTGCAAGTGACTTTGGGAATGGACATTTTTTTGTGCTGACTTCGATAGACATCCTAGATTGCTGTAGCCAGTGCTGTTCCATATTGTCTTTTCTATACTGAACAAAAGCAGTTTTTTTTTTTAATTGAAGTGGTGAGTATATCCCTTCCCTTCCTGTGTCAGTTTGGGTATTAATGGTGTATACCTCCCTTTTTTAACAATCTCCATTATTTTCTGAGAAAGTTGTTCTTGAAAATTGATTCGTAGCCAAATCGACACCTATGTCTCCGTTCTCTGATTACGTTTAAAAAAAAAAAAAGTTTCGTAAAAAGTAATTTCGAAATATTACTTTGAAATTATCAATATAATTAATTATAATGTATGGCAGCAGCTGTCACAAAACTCTGGCTCCCCTTTTAAGAATGAGATCCAGAGACAGAGATTGAGTTTAAAACACTTTTGTGTACGTGTATTGTTCAGTCCATAAACAAGACAAAATAAAAACAAACCTAACCTAACCCTTTCTTGGGTGCTATCTGTACTTGACCAAACCAGGCTTGGACCCACACATGATTAACTAACAAGGACCGGCTAATCCCGTTTTCCCTGATTAACCCAAACGTTTTCAGTTAAATTTCACTGTTTCAAAACATTTCCCTACCACACTCCATAGGCAACCTCTCACCTCTAACCCTCTTCCACTTCTCCTCACAAGCTGCAGCATTTTAAACCTAACATGATCAGGCACAGTTAATCCAAATTAACAATACGGGCCAGTAATTGAGACCCTTTACCGAGAAGGAGTGTGCATCCCTTACGTCCATTTTCCTAAAGCCTCCACATATCTGGCTGGAATGCACACTCCATCTCAATATGTATCTAGGCAGTGCGATGATAGCAGGGACATATAAAAACTGTAGCATCTCCTCAGAGGATTGAGCACTCCTGCCCAAAAGCAGACTTCTAATAACTATAGTTAATTATTGCCCAAGGACATTTATTTGGGGGTTTAAGTGCCAGTTTATGCTAGTATGTTTTATAGCACATGAGAAATTAGAATGTAGACAAATATTATCAATCATTGTGTGAATGTTTCAATTTATTTATTTATTTCAGTAATAGCAGAGAATATATATATATATATATATATATATATATATATATATATATATATATATGTGTATATATATATATATATATATATATATATATATATATATATATATATATATATATATATAAAAAAGTAGTACTGTATATTTCATTAAATCGATTTGAATGGTAAATATGTTAACATGCACTGGTATATTTTGCAAGTTGTTTTAAATGAAGCAGTAAGTAAAGCAGTAACAGACTTCCTGGAAGTCAAGGCAAGCAAACTGGTAACTTTCTTTAACCTAGTGTAGTACCTGGTGTTTGCTATAACATGTGTTTCTTTAAAAACTGCACATATGAGACTTGTGTAGCTAATGTAAGTAAAAATATACTCATGACCCCCACTGTTTACTGCATGCAACTTTACAGAATGATATGGTAACATTAATACGGTAAAGTGATGACACTGATAAAAAAGTAACTATTTGTATAGTGAAAACAGCCCTATGGTATATTACAACACAACATTGAAATTCTATTTTAACATAGGCGGTAAGGAGACTTTGGACAACATGGTCAGGTAAGCTTAAACACATTGGGGATATTTATTTACTGTTATCCTTAACCCAACTGTATAATGTGATATCTGTATAATAATGTATAATGTGATATCTTGTAACAATCATAAGTCGCCCTGGATAAGGGCGTCTGCTAAGAAATAAATAATAATAATAGTCAAACAAAGAGGATTGGAACCTTGTGACATTTCTGCATTATCACACTGCAGCTGTCTCGCGTCAGTAAATAGCTGGTTTTGTCTAACAGTATATATCTGGAGAATCGATTACCAAATTGTTAATACAAATTCCATTGATAATTCTTGTTCTACACCATTCTTTTTCCAACAAATATGACCACTGAACAAGTCTGGGAAAAAGACTTTCTGTAATGAGTCCAGTATAAAACTTAAATATTGTAGACCTATATCAAATATATATTAAAAAATAAATGCAGATGGGACAGATGAAAATTGTACCCAAATAAATAAATTGGACCATTGCAGAAACCCATTAATTTTTAGAGTTTAAAGGAAAAAAAAGTTGGGTTATAACAGCACTTTTAGGGCAGCTTGCTCAATAAAATCCTATATTTGAAGAGGAGACCATTGTCTGTTCAGGGATACCAAGATATTTACTAAGCCAGGAGTCTTAGTAGGGTAAAACATGCAACTTGTAGCTTGTCCAGTCCAATCCAATACCTTGATAGTTATTAAATTACCACAGGGTTTAACAGTCCTGTACATTCCTGTTAAAACATGCTTTACCTATATTTATTAAATAATGCAATTGCTAAGATGTGAAACAGTAGAGAAAATAAATATTTTTGAAAACAATTTATTTAGTATAACAAATATGTCCCCCGACGTATTATTTTTCTTGATGGTCCAAAAACTACCTGATTGTATGTTTGACCACCCTACTCAAAACCCCAAATGTAAATAAAAAGGAGCCACTTACCTGAAACTAACATGCAACAGTAGACAAATAACAACGCCAAATAATGAATTTTCCTAGGACTCGTCCATCTAGCTTGCTGATCATTACAATCCATTGCGCATTATTTTGTTTCCAAAAGTTTTTTCAGTGGTTTATCAAGACTTGGAGAGCCTGTCTGAAAAGCCTGAAGCAGCAGCAGCATATCCTCCCAAGTCTGAAGTGGATTAGAGCAAAGCCTCTGCTGCTGTTCAGGCACAGGGAGTCAAGAGTTCCTTTTTCCTGTTTCCTCTGTACATTAGGATGGGAAAGGCAGGGTCTGAACAATTGCTTTAATTTAAATACATTCATAGGGCCTGAATGCCAGCTAAAGCCATCACATACAATACATGCCTCATTGTAAAGCCTTGTCTATTCCAGACAACCTCTGGGACCAGGTACCTACTTAATTACTATTTTTTCCTGTAAATGTCTGTAATGTGCAAATATATGCATGTTGTTGAGTAGTAGTGCAAAGGTTGTGTCCTCAGCATGTCAGGCATGAAATATACTGTACCGGTCATGAGGCCATCGAAAAAGTTATTTAACTGCCTCAATATCATTCAAAACTAAGTATTAGCAAATAATTCAATTTAGGCCTGAAATCGCAAAATGAAGTGGTGTACTCGCAAACGATTTTTGAATCCCAATTAAGTACATGAGTAGAGCGCCGCCTGAAACAATTAAGTTCGTCTCGACGCTCATCTGAAGCTAGCACTCCTTCCTCTGCCGCTCCGAGTGGCTCTGGTGCACCTTGGCTCCAGCGGTGAACTGAACTAAGCTGCACTTAATGCTAATATACACAAATGATATACAAATGAGATGCTAAAGAGTATTGTGTACCCCACAATGCTACGCTAATTACCAGCCAGAATTAATCCTGGCAGAGCCCATGGAGGAGCAGCAATCCAGATCTCCAATAGAAGTAGAAAGAAAGTAGAGGAAACTGGGTATGTATGAAAATATATTTTAACTGTTTTTTTAGATATCATGTTCCTAATTTAAATTAATGTAAAAATGGGGTTCTGTGTGCCTGTTGTGATTTACTGTTTTCAGAGTTTGGGTGCTTAATGTGTTTTTATGTAGTCATCCATTTCTCCAATACAGAGATATTATTATTATTATTATTATTATTATTACTACAATAAAGGAGACATTAAAGGTTAAATGTGATTCAGACTTGTTTCGCTGTAATGGTTTGACACGAGCGAACTGCGCTGTGTAGGCCTACTGTTCTCAAATAAGTTTTTCTTTATAATAACCATATGTCATCATTTGTCTATGATGCGATTTTACGACGCACTGTGGGAGATTTCTTTGGAATAAGTGCGATAGACTTTCGGTTCGCCAGTATGAAACCAATTGGTTCATCGAATTTAATGAAGCGCGGCTCTAACGCATACTTTATTTCAGTTGAGTTCGGCACGCCTCTGGAGGATCTGTCTGAAACTGGCCTGAATGAATTGTTGTGCATACATGTCATGGAATGTATTATTTTTTCCAGTTTGTATCAGGTATTTGTTGGAAATCTGGTAAAAAAAAAAATTGGGATTACAACCATCTGCCTTTGAATTACCATTGAACTGAAAATAAAAATTGGGATTACAACCATCTGCCTTTGAATTACCATTGAACTGAAAATAATGCCTAAGCCACCACTTAAAAAGAACTGTGAATTGACAAGAGCTTAAATAATAGTTCTTCACAAAGAAAGCTGCAGTGAAAGGAATATTGCAGAAAAACTCTAGGGATGCATTTGCAACAGACATTGTAGTGTTATGGGGAACTTAACATTTTCCCATATGGAAAAAATCTATGTTTCATATAAGATTATAAAATATGTGTATCATATAAGGCTTATATTGGCCTTATATGTGTATTGCCAAGGACACATATGTAAGGACACATATGGTCAGGCCCACAGAGAGGGCAGGGAGGACGGGGAAATTTCCCCAGGGCCCAACGCCCCAAAGGGGGGCCCTGATGAAGGGGGAACTTTTATTTTTTTTTATTTTTATATATATATATATATATATATATATATATATATATATATATAAAAAATATTTTAAAACAACTAGCCCTGCACAAGACCCTTTGCATTCCCACCACCACATTAAAAAGAAAAACTCCCGTACTGCACACCGAGCCGATGTGCTTCTGCTGTGTAATGATTGTGTATCCAGGCGCTGTCAAACACTTCCTTTCACACAAGGATTTGAACTTTCACATTTCATATTTTACTACACCAAAAAGCTGAAAAAAAGGCATAGCAATTTTATGTATTTTTTTAAAGACTTTTAAAAACTTTAAGAGAACCCTAAAGTTGCACAATATATACCACAGTATGAATTATTCTATTAAGATCTATAAAGATAAATAAAGTACTTTCTTCAGCTGGTGGTAAACACAATTAGAGAATGATCCGTTATATTGCTTAAAATACAAATATATTTACCAATACAGGCTATTAGTTAAGAGCAGAGATGAGTGGTTTATTTTTGGCACGCGATAAATGAAATAGTGTATAGCACTAGATTAAAGCATGTATGAAATCAAAATAATAAGAGGAATTAGCTAAAAAAATAAAATTGGGTTTTTTTTTAACATTTTGACCACTTTTTTAAACTTTTAAATTGCATTCCCTGCCTCAAGATGGCTTCACATGTACCCGCATGGACCTCTCAGAACTACATTTCCCATCATCCTCCTGCTCACTAGTAAAGCCATCTCAATTAAACATTTTTAAAGTGGTCAAAATGTAAAAAAAAAAAAATAATAATTAAAACAATACACACACACACATTATGTAAACAGTTGTAGCAGCACATGGGAACGTGTAACACAATAAAGTAAAAAGGTCCTTATGTACCCTTTAAATATTCATATTGATCTTTAAAACAAGATTTTATATCACTATATATATATATATATATATATATATATATATATATATATATATATATATATATATATATACACTATGGACCTGCATTAGATGCAACACAGATTGATGCCATCTACAGTAAGATTTTGTTAATTAATCTTGATAAATTCAATTTTAGTCTGCTAGTTAGCATACATTTTACATTATTTATTGACAATATATTTTGTACAATGTTACCTATTTCGTAATTGTCTTTTCAAAGTCATGGACAAAAAAAAATAAAACATTGATTTCTACAAATGTTTATGTAACATTTGGTGTATTTTTGTTATGGTTTTAATTGTTATATGTTTCCGTTTTAAGGAGAAATTTTGCAGAAGTGGTCTAATACCCTACAGGCTGCTATTGGCTCAGCAAGCAATGGCAAGTTGACTGAACTGCAATAAAAGTAAAGAAACTACAGCATACCTGGACTCAACAAAGTGAGGGAGATGTGAGCACAGAATGAGTATGTGATAGTGTAGCCTTGATCTACTGGAATACAAATACTCAGATGTTTTAAGATCTTACAGTTCTAATTACACTTTATAGTACCAATTTGTGTTTTGCAATGTAAGTAGGTAGTCAGGAGTTTGTGTATTCATAATGAAGTGTTTAATAAATAATTTCAATCTCTTTTTACAACAACAACTAAAAAGTGTGTTTACAAATACAGTATATGGTAAAATGTACACCATTGTTTAACTTGGCTATTTTGTATAAGCTTTTCCATCATGATTCTGCAGCATGTTTTTGTCAAGTTAGGCTGCTTGTTTTTCTTCTTGGAGATTTTTTTTCCTTTTTTTTTTAAACCAGTATAGGAAGAGAGGCCCTTTAGGGTTTTATAACATGCAGCATCATCTCTGAGCTCATACAGTTATGGCCAAAAGTGTGCACACCCTTGGCAATTATGAGAATATTTTAATAATTGCTGCAAATCTGATAAAATTACTTAAAAACACTTAACTACTATGAAATAAAAACAATGTCCAGTACAATACCAATAAATACCAGTTGCACTGCCATATCTGAAAATAGGCAGTCCTAAAGGCTGACAGCACCTAAATGTATATAAGAAGGAGGCAGAAATTGACTCACTGAACTCCTGACTCTCGTGTTCTGTACTAGACTATTAACTATAGACTGATAAAGTTTATATGTTGTTGCAATTTTGTATACCGTGCCCACTATGTTTATACTGATTGTTGTTAATAAAGTGGCCATGAACTAATACCATGCATGATTGTATAATTTGGGGGTCTATGTTTGGTTTATTGCTGCATTTACTATATGTTACCGTATTTTTAATTGTACCTGCTTTTGTTACATATCATCTTGAGACAGAAATCTAATGAAATGGAACTGGGTTCTGGTCTGGTGACTGATATGGTCATTTAAGCATATGCTACTTTTTCTGTTCAAAGTCTTGAATCGTGTCCTGCTGGAATGTAAACCTTCTACCAATGTGTTTCCTGACAATTCTGTCAGTATATTTAGCTAAGATTATCTGATAAAGATTGTACTCTATTGTTTATTTTTACAGCCATACTCATGAGCGAAATACATAGAGTATTCTATTATAACAAATATACTGTATGGCTAGGAAAGTAAGTTCAAACCTAAATAAACACCTGCACTTGGCAATTACTTTCCTTATATCAAGCTCTGCATCTGCTTAGCAAGGCGGTGTAATTTGGAACAGTGCTTCCAGTCATTCTGCTTTTGAATTTATATTCCAAAACGAGAACTAGTAAATACAATACCTCAAGTCCGTAGAATTGAATACAAAAATGTTTGAAAATGTTAGAACACTTGTTGGAATGTAAGCTACTTGCTTCAGTGTCACATAGGTCTTTGCGTGTCTGTCACGTTTGTAAACAGCATTCCCATTATGTAGGATGAAAAGTATTTTCACTGATGTTGCAGATAAAACCAAGCTGAAGTCACAAATAAACCAACAGAAAATGCTAAATGTAATCATTGGCTAATGAAAAATATTTCTAGTATATATACACACTCAATACAAGGGGTATGCACCATGTCGAGTGGTGACAGACATTAAATAAAACTTCTTAGCTATAGACAAACCAAACGGAAGTTCTATACAATTCGGTGTGTGTGTGTGTCAGACATATTCCCTGCCACGGACATGTGTGTCTGTGTATGGGCAAGCTGCCGACCCCTGCGTCACACTACGTCATACACTATATTTCTTTTGGTGCTTCAGTGAACATCCAAAAGTTCTATACTACACTCTTTAAGTTTGAAAAATACAATGATATATCAATTCAAGAGACAGAAGCAAAACGCTTGCCATACCACAACATAACCACAATGAAAACAATGGCTTTGGAACAAATACTGCACACTGACATAGCAAATGATACTCGTTTCTGATACTATTGTACACAACCATTGCATTCTATAATGTACTACATGGCCATTCAATTTGATTAGGGCAACTCTGACTTGCCTAAAACATTCTAAGAGTCCCAATTGTGTTCTACCAAGAAGCAGTACTACTGGTAAAACCAGAGTAGAAAGTTTAAAGCCACTCTAGAGATGTATAACCACTCCATCTTTCAATGCAGCATTTCCTCTGGGACAGCATATGGCAGTGGTGTGGGGGTCTGCCCAGTGATGTAATTGCTCTTGATAGAGAAGTAGAGACAGGAAATGTCATAGTACCATGCTCCAGTGGTGGGAGTGAGTGCTTTTTTACTCCTCCAGTGAAAGTAAAGGTTAGTCTTATATTGTGGATCCTAAGGATCTGTCATAGCACAGAGGTGCTGCTGGCACACTGCCAATATGTACAGTATGCAGTGGAGAAGTGGAAATGTGCCATGTAATAGCTACCTTGGTAAGTGACGCAATCCAGGGCAAAAAAACAATATAATTAATGAATTTCCATATGAGAAAACCCTAAAACCTCAATTATCTAGCTTATAATATTTACCATGGAAATTATTTCACCTTGAATTGTATTGCCACGTTCTTATTTTTTCTTTGTGTATCAAACTGTGTCGAAATAGACCCGTTCATATTATTAAGACCCAGATAGATCCATTTGAAAGTAACCTAAATTGCCAAATGTCTTCCATATTATTTATCATGTTCTTCTTTAAAGTCACTTTACTTCACAAATGATGTAGTAAGTTTCACAAACTTCATTGTGTCCCCAGATGAGATCCTTTATATGCATGCAGACTTTCTATACCGAACCACCTTAACAGACTTTCCTATCAGAACAGTAACCAAACATGTTAAAACCCTCTGAAAATATGCCTTTACCTTGCACTGCCTTTATAGTACCTTGCTTTAAAATAGGCCACACTTGGTAAAATGTGCAAAGGCCATTATTTTTTTTTATAGATGACTACATTATTTAACGGTTTAAAACTACCAAGAATAATTAAAACTGTTGCTTCCTGCTACTACAATAATTAGTTTCTGATCAAGTTTAGATTTTTATTCCAAAGTCTGTGCACTTTCTTAAAAATGGGACTCATATTGGGATATTAAATAGCTAAGTAAAGTGTCATCATAATGTAATCTTCTGCATAAAGTTATACTATATTTGGGTACCACAGACTAAAATCCATTTTACTTGCACACTTCACACTCATCATCATCATTATCATCAGAAGAAGAATCTTTTTGGGGAATTTAGCCAAGGCATCGAGGTCGTTCGCAATTATTTCCTCTTCAAGTGCTGTAGGATACTTAATTCAATCAGTGCTCAGTGGCTGGTGGTTTTGTGTTTCATTCACAGGATGTCAAACCCAATAGCACAGAACCCCCTACAGCTTGCTCATCTGCTAGTTTATGGTGTACGAACAGGTTAACCCCAGACAGGATTCAAACCTGTGACCTGGTGACCCAACAGCATGTGTTCCACTGACTGATCCACCAGCTCACTTTTAGAATTACAACCAGAGGTTCACCAAGATAAATTTTAACCTCTTCAGCTCCGCTATTGAGATGTCATACTCATGGCTGTAACTAGCTATGAGGACACAGGGTCGTGTCCTTGTTGTTTTTTTGCATCATCAATGCTGATGCTCATTTAAAAATTCTACAAAAGACTCCTTAATTTTCTCTGTTGGTTTGCTGTGTAACATAGATGTGGAGGTTAAATAGTAAATACCAAGCAGTCATATAAATACTGGCAGCTGTAGTTTGAAACCTAAGTTTGACCTTGGTAGAATGTCAGCTCTGGTTATGACGCTGGTCATACAACCTCAGCATTTTCCAATTAAAGGTTCTTACATTTTACAGTAATGATAAACTCAACTCGTTATAACCCTGTTTTAGAAGAACTTGAACTGCAAGCTGAAGTAAGTTCTAAAGCAATACAGACTGTGTGTGTGTGTGTGTGTGTGTGTGTGTGTGTATATGTATATATATAGATTGTTTGAATACATAGTGTAGTATTCATGAAGCATTGGCATGCTGGTAAATGCTTAGGACTACAATGGACAACAACTTCTTTGGTTGCTGGAAGCCAAAGTATAAAACAGTATATTTATTGTTTAAATGTAGTGAAACTTATTTAAAAGGAAACGGTATTGTGCACAGGTTGGTCAGTGGAAAGTATTTATATCACAGTTGCCAGGAAAAAAAATATTTTTAGTAAGAGCCTGACTCCTAAATGAGCAAGCGGAAGCTAATATTATTTTTATATACAGTA
This sequence comes from Acipenser ruthenus, assembly GCF_902713425.1. Lineage (NCBI taxonomy): Eukaryota > Metazoa > Chordata > Actinopteri > Acipenseriformes > Acipenseridae > Acipenser > Acipenser ruthenus. The sequence goes on along the minus strand of NC_081190.1, from coordinate 31,193,144 downwards.
CTAGGAAAGTTCTAACAAAGTTCAAATGATGCTGTTTCTAATGTCATGTAAAGTAACACTTGTCTTAAACACTTAAAGGGTTGTTTGGGGGTCATAGAGGCTGACATCATATGAAATATCTTCATTGGACAACTGAAGTCACCCATAGTGAGTAGGTAATAATGGATTTTCTGTAGGGTGTATGGTGACCGATGGTATCATTTCTCTTTATCGTTATGGTGAAATAAATCTTGTATTTGAGAAATGCTTGTATTGTTTTTTTCTCTATTTGTGTCCCACAACATTGTTATACTCAGTCCAGTAACATTGGTCAGTATTGTCTCAACTAGTAAAAAAAATAAATAAATCAAAAACTGGAGTGTTAAAAAAGTTTGTGAAGAGAACAGAAAAAATCAGTTGGACAAAAAAAATCAGGCCTAACAGTTAAGGCCTAACGTTATTTTGGACTGCTGTTTTGCTTTTCTATCGCTTCATCTGATTACATTATTTTTTTATTGTTCACTACCAGTTCAAAACATGAAATGGCACAGCAGCAACTTCTAAGTGCCTGGATTCACAAACATGCAGTGCCATGAAGTGTAAGTTCAGCATATGATATCTTCTTAAAGATGTGTTTCTGAGCTACATTTTGTGTTTTGCGGTAATCTCAGGGGAATGAAAGGAATGCAGCTGTCATGTCTCTAGTTGGTCAAAAGCCCAATAAGCATTTTATTGGAAAGCTCCATATGTTGCCTTTGGACAGCTTGTGGTGAGATTCTGGGGTTCTTTCCAGCAGGGACCCAGCTCTTATCCTGTACACTTGGGCATGAGGGAGGGGCTCTTCCCCTTGGCTGACGGAACTGAGAAATACTGTTCTCGGCTACTCACTGTTCTGATAATGCTCGGCGGAAATCAATAGCATTAAAACAATAGTGTTATCAGACGGCAAAGTTCCTGTCTCCATTTAACCCTTTCTGCTCTCTACTGTTTGGATGGTGCATGGATGTTTTGATTAGTCACCCATTCATCCTGCTAGTGTCCTTTTGTTTTTAGTCTTACCCAAGAGGACTCTTTCACATTTTTGAATAGATGATTTTGAAATCTACCAATGTGCATAGGTTTAAGATGATATTCTAGTAAGTATTGTCCTGCCATTAAGTAATTTTGTCTATTAGGCCAAATTCTTATGAAATATGAATTGCAGCCACCTTAGATGCCCGCCACATTCTGTTACTAAATTTGTGTTTCAGGATTGAAAATTCTAAGTTCTGGTTGAAATAAAAAATTATAATCCCCCTGAATCGGGGCCCCCTTGAACTGCTTGGGGCCCTAAGCTTTTGCTTATTCTGTGTATGCCTAGCGCTACCACTGTTTGTCAGCCTCTGAATACTGTTTTTGTGCTTCTGCTTTAGTCGCTCTTGTTCCACTATTATTTATGGTTGCTTTTTGCCCTTTTCTATCTTCAATTTTTTTCAATGTTTTCCTGTGTTCCACTTTTTATGCTCTCTCTTTCTTTCCTAGAGTTTCCTTGCATGTTTTATCCATGTCTTCTTTACTTGTTGCCAAGTTTGTTCGAGGGTTGATTCCTCTGTCTCTTGTAGATTTTTCAGGATTTCGTATTTCTTTAAAAGTGTCATCTGAAAGCTGGCTTTCACTTTGGTATCAGCACCATTATATCTGACAGTAGGTATGAAGCTTTTTTAAGCTTAAATCTGAATTTACCCATAAGTAGGTGGTGGTCTGAGGCTGCCTCGGCTTCTCTTTTCACATTTAATAGTGATCTTCTAAACCTCTGGCTGATAGTAATGTGATCTAATTGATTTTGTGTGCTACGGTCACACAATGTCCATGTAGCCTTGTGTACCATTTTGTGGGGGAAGACACTTCTGCCGATGACAAGATTATTAAAATCATACAGGCAGAGATGCCAACTTCTGAAAGAAGAAAATAGTAGTGCTGTGCGTAGCCAGGTGGAATTCTTTTTTTAAGGCCAGTGGCTGATAGCTCCTAGAAATTAAAATGTTCTTCAGCTCTGGCAAGCCAATGACCTAATTTTTGCTGTTCAATCTATAACATTGGTAATTGTAAACACCAGGCATTTAGAAATTAAAAACCTCCAATTAAAATACTTGAACAAATTTGGAATTCCATTCATTCTGGATTTAAATATTAGTAATGAAGAATGTTTTAGGATCTCTTAAGTGCTTTCAAAGCTGGACTTAAATATTCAACCTCACAACTTTATAAAAAATAACTATCAAAATAACATCACCTTTTTATTTACATTTTACTACTCTGCAACTATCAAAACACAAAATGCTGTGTAGTATTCAATAATTAATTAATTAATTAATGTGAGTTAAACCTCAAAACCCATTTGCACAAACATACAATAATGGGGAGTGTCAGATTTTGCTTATGGTGTTTCTTAGTACCTATGTGAGTGATACAGTCATGACGCCCATGTTTCAGAGAAGTCTATCTGGCAGTAATCACAGTAGACGTGAGATTGAGACACTCGACTTCTGTTAATGAATGACCATTTTGTGGTAAATTCCTCTCGGTATTTCTCACAAGCCAACCTCGATCTTTTAGATGGAGGAGAGCGACATGTTTTGTTTGATTTGTGATTCCTATTTTAATAACTAAAAGTAAGGCTGGGATTTTGTCACGGAAATTTCTGATAAAAATGATGGAGCAGTCATGATAAATTTGTTCAAAATCACGGAAGAGGAGGGAAATGGTGTGTGAAGTCACGGGGATGAACTATGTTTTTTTAATATATATATATATATACAATATACAGTACCTACTTAAGCGATAGAGACCGTCGATGCGGGCTCTACTATGTGGTAGATGACCGCGACTGGAGTTATGCATCCCGAGCTGCAGGTGAGGGCGCTAACGAAAGTCAAGGTCATCTACCACACAGTACAGCCTCAAGAGGGCTCTATCACTATTAGAAAATGTTTCCATGTATTGGTTATGCAGGATATTTTGCTGGCATGGATTGTCCATACATTCAATATACTATAAATATACCGAAATTTTGTTACACTTTTAGTGAAATGCACCTTTAAATATAAAGTTACCAAGCACATGAGGAATTTTAGGCCTGTGTAAATTGTAAAGCATTATTAGATTGCATGTATGTACAGTACTACATAATTCATTCTTCCTGAATAAAAGTCTAATATCACATTATTTAACAAATGATCCAGGCAAAAGGGTGAGGTATCAGACTAGGAATTCAACAATCAAATCTGCACACAATAATTTATCATTTAAATTAGACTTTTACACACATGCATAATTTTTCTAAACATCTGCTGAACATGATTTTTCTGTCCAGACTTTTTTAAATCTTTTTTTTCATGTTTTCGGCAGGACTAAATCTATTTGATTTTCATAATGTACTACATGGAATATTTTATTACTGGGCTTTAAACCAGAAACTGTATTTTTGTAACTCCCAATAGGAAAATATAGTCCGTAAAAAGCAAAGCAAAACAAAACCATATCATCCACTGCTGGCCATAGAAATAGTGAGGAGAAATGTGTAGAAACATGCTGGCAGACTCAAACAAAGGTTTTACCAACGTATCAAAGATATCCTTACCCAAGGAGGATAAAAACCACTACTGTCATTATATGGTACTGTTGCTGCACACATTTTATTAGCAAAATATTTTCAGTCCAAACAAATCCACATAGAGCAGGGTCTGGGGCTGGGGCCCTGCCAAGTTCTATATATTCTTGTAAACGTGAGAAGTTTAATGGGTGTCGTCATAACCTTCATGGGCAGCTGAAAATAATATATATATTAAAAAAAAAATCACAAAAACAAATATTGGGACAAAACAAAAACTACTAAAGGAACCATCCCATAATGTTAAGGGCACCATTAAAAATAAATCAATACATAAAATACTTGCTTATTACAGAATTAGTAGGCTATTTTCTATGATTAATGTTGATTGTTGGCTTACTAGTCATCCAAAGAGAAGGTAGATTTAAACACTCAATCATATATTTTGAGGCAAAACAACACAATAAATGTCACAGTGTTAGTGTTGCTGAAAGATATTAGCCTGTGTTCTTGACTTTCAGAATAAAATATATTATTGCATAAAAAGAAAAAAACAAAGCACACAACTAAAAACATTTTACATTTAATTTTATTTAGATTAGATATTGCATATAGACATATGTATATGATTGAAAGAAGTATTTACATAAAATGGAGAATGTACATTCAGTTTGTTCCCTGTACACACACTTTAATGAGGAAACTGAAAAGTAAGTGGTTTGTGCAATGTCGTTATATTCCACAGAGGAAGGAAGCAGCCTCTCAGTTCCTGGTGTTCTGTAGGCTCTCTATGAGGATCTTCTTGTAGTCTGTCACTTGTTTAGTCACATTTTTGACCACTGGGCGGTAGTCACTTTCCATTTCCTTGGTAGCTATGACTAATGAGAGGAGTTAAGGAAATCATTTGTCAATAAATACCATAATAATACTGTATGAGCCACAACTCTGCAGCATGATGAAGCCAGTGAAATGTAGTTAACTATTTTCTTTTCTTCAATACTCATTGACCAACCACCTAAAGACAGTAATTATTTTGGTAAAAATTATGGAAACAACAAATGATTTACAGCAAGACCAGGGGTTGCTAATTTTTCTCCACTCAGACCCTTTATTTACTAAATACCCAGGTATCTCTGGATAATCGTCTTCTCTATAAAAATATGCTAAATATTTTAATGAGCAAGACATCTCACAAGTAGAATGTTATCCCAAAATGTTCTCCTTTTTCTAGGAAAGCAGTACAGCTGGGGGTGGGGTTTGTTGCTTTATAACATCACTCAGACTACTTGCTCACTAAATATCAAAGAAAACACATTAGTGTAAAGTTTAAACAAGAGCTATGCACAGCATTCACAAGGAGCAGACACACACGCCTGTTAGTTTAAAAAATGTTAGATACTTTTTTCTGCTCCTGTCTCCAGAACAATGGTGTGCAATGACTCACCTTGTTGAAAAACTGGAAAACCAATAGTCCTTTGGATCCCCAATTTTATGCGCCTATGTCGTAAGGACAAGCAGTACCCAAGATTTGGCCCTCAATAATGCATCAGTACAGTAAAAATGTTAATCATGGTTTACATTGACCATTACCTAGTAGACCAAGTAAAACAAATATGCAAGCTAAATCACCGACACAGGCAAGCCAGTAAAAAAAGGATACACTCCTTCATAACAAAATTGTTTTGTTCATGGTGCTGCCACTTCCTCTCCAGGTTTGTTAGCTGAAAAGACAAGACAATATTAACATGTAGCCTGTTCCGAGGAAAAAGTATTGAAAGCAGTAAATGACAAGGCTAACATGGTTCGTTATCTGAAATATCAGTTCAAGTTGTGATGTTAACAGTCCAACATGCTGTGGAAAGTATTTTCACAGTCAGCTAAGTTATGTCAGTTTATTGAAGGAAGCAAAATAGTTTGTTTGTTTTTTTTTTCTTCAAAAGATAGCAGATGGAAGTGATATAATATAACTCTTGTGGTATATACAGTTGTAGTCAAAAGTTTACATACCCCAGTGGAAATTTATAAATTCTAGAAATTTTTCGAAAACAAAGAATTTTAGGAAAAAACTTACAAGAAATAGATGTCTACAATTATTTATTTCAATTTTTTTTTTTTTTTTTGCAAAACTCCAAAAATGCCAGTTCAAAAGTATTCATACCCTTTGATGCTATGATAGTATTGTCTACAAGGTGCTAGAAATTTCAATATGATAATGCAAAACCTAATTCTAGAAAAGTCTAGAAGATGCTGGATTGTAGGTGAACATTCTTAGACTATAAAAGGGTTAGGCATAGGGTGATTGCTGTCAATATATAATAATAATAATAATAATAATAATAATAATAATAATAATAATAATATGGGAAAAAGTAAAGAGCTATATGAAGACCTTAGTCAGAAAACTATTTATTGTCATAAAGCTGGAGAAGGATACAAGAAGATTTCCAAGCATTTGAGTATTCCAATTTCAACTATTGTTTCTATTATCAAGAAGTACAAGACTCATGGTATTATCACAACACTCCCTCGGTCTGGAAGAAAAAAGGTTCTTTCACCAAGAACAAGTAGAAGAATTGTGAGGAAGGTTAATAACAATCCGAGATTGACTGCCAAAGATATTCAAAGTGAATTGGCTGCAAGTGGGACTAGGGTTTCCATTTCAACCATAGGTCAAGTATTGCATGGTGAAGGTCTCAATGATCACAGACCAAGGAAAAAGCCACTCTTAGGAAAAAGTCACAAGGACAATCGCTTAAAGTTTGCAAAACGGCATCTGAATGATGGTTCTAGTCAAAGGTTTTGTGGAGTGATGAAACAACAAAATCGAGCTATTTGGTCACACTGATAGTTGTTACGTTTGGAGAAAGTCTGGTGAGGTGTACAAAGAAAAGAACACCATACCTACTGTCAAGCACAGCTGTGTGGTCCAGTGGTTAAGAAAAGGGTTTGTAACCAGGAGGTCCCCGGTTCAAATCCCACCTCAGCCACTGACTCATTGTGTGACCCTGAGCAAGTCACTTAACCTCCTTGTGCTCCGTCTTTCGGGCGAGACGTAGTTGTAAGTGACTCTGCAGCTGATGCATAGTTCACACACCCTAGTCTCTGTAAGTCGCCTTGGATAAAGGCATCTGCTAAATAAACAAATAATAATCTCCTTGCTTTAACCCTTTGCAGTCCATTTATTAAGTGCAACAATGGACCGCAAAGGGTTAACTTATGAAAGGTAATTTGCTTTATTAAGAAATAATAAGTTATCACATAATTTACTGCTGGGTGATGGGTAAACAAAACCATATTTTTTGGCTTCCCAAATAACAAATGGGAGCTTTAAAAATGGTTGATCATTAACTAAGTAAAGAATGGAAATTTGACTTCAGAGCTGATTGAAAATATTCTTGTTATGAAGAATCCAACCTTGTCTTTCTATGAGGGAAGAGGTTATGACTTCTGACCTTTCTGTGTTCCTAAGTCAAATATCTTTCAAATGACTAAAATTAAAAGTTTTCCGTATAAGTAGAACAAGCTCAAGCTGAAACATTTCTCCAAGATATCCCTACCTTAATCCAGTGCTCTTGTGATCATAAAATAGGGTCAGTTACCTATGAACTAACTGACTACTAAATGACTGTTACCAGAAAATTAATCAACACGCATCCTACTCCAATAGAGCACTATGGTTGTGTGAGGCTGCTGAGTGCATAGAAACAATAAGAGATGATGTACAATCAGGTAAGATGAACCTTACCTGTGCATGAGTCTCATTCTCCTGGAGCTGCGTCTTCAAAGCTTCATATTCAGCATTCAGTCTCTGCATTACCTTCTTAAAGGTGTCACGTCTTTTTGTTAGCGCCACTCTGTCTTCCTGCAGTTTCTGAGACACGAGGGTTAGGAACATTTGTATTATGCTGGAACAAGCAAGTATGATGTGTTTTGAGGCAACCCTGAATATAAAGAGCAAACAGTCTTTCCAACATTCCACAGAAAGCACATATTACTGTTGTTTCTGTTTAACATACACTCTTGGCAAGAAAAAGTTTCTAGTGCATTTAGCGGACTTTGATCAGCATAGGGTTGAACAATAATGAAATACTCAAGTTATTGATTGTCGGCTAAAATCTTCACGATAAACAATATTAACTTAAATAACATTTTAAACTCCCAATAACTGTGACTCTCTCCCTAGTTAGTAGTTCCTTCTCTGTCACAGCCTTTTTTATTTATTTATTTTTTAATCAGTCTGCTTTTCTATTACCAGTATGAACTATAGAGACAGTTAAAGTAATTATTTATTGTTGCCCTATAACATTACATGGTACTTATTTAACAAACCCCATAATCTATTTTTGGACAAACCTGTGTTGTATATTGGAAAATAAAAGATTTAAACTTTTCAGCAGGAATGGTGAAAACATGACTATAACCTGTTATATTTTAAAATCGATACTTTTTTTATGAAATAAATAATTGGGACGCAAAAAAATCATAGTTCTAGCTATATATATATATATATATATATATATATATATATATATATATATATATATATATATATATACATATACATACATGTATATATATTATTATTAATAATAATAATAAATGGCACAGTATATTCCAAATACAAAGATGTCAATATTTACTCATGCTATGTATTTTACTGAGGGCTGCATACAGTGTTGAGGTGTGCTTCCACAGTTTTGCCACTAGAATAGGATAATCTTAACTCAGTATCATAGATCAACCCTTTAGAAAAATTCAAAACAAATAAATAAATAAATAAAAAACTTTATACAAACCAGTTTTGAGAATATTCTGTAATACGTTAAACTTGGCTGAATAGGTAAAAAGTTACAAATGCAGATTTCCAAGTTTCGTTTGTCAAAATTGATGCACTAAATATAAACAACAAAGGTTTAGCTATAATATCAGCAGCAACTTTTATTAAGTAAGGATCAAGACCTTCTGGACCTGCAGGTTTATTTATCTCTAAACCTTTAAGTGCCTGTAGAACTTCATTGATTGAATTGCTGCATAATTAAAGGACAAGTTAAGAACTAAATTTAGACTTGTTTTGAAAGGCAAATTATATATTTAGACTGTCAGTAGTTATGTTTTCTTCCAACTGAATTTGTTGTGGTAAAGCTAATAACTTGCTATTTTCCATTTAGCATTTTTATAGTTTCCCCAAACTAGCAGAATTCTTCACATTTTCTGTAGTTAACTTAAGAAAATAGGCAGATTCGGATTTTCTAATGAAAGAAACACATTTATTTCTTAAAATTCTGAACGCTATCCACCATTGTGGACATTTTGTTGCATGGGTCTGAGCCCATAATTTATGTCTTTGTAAAATCAAAATCAGACAATTCATACATTAACCATGAGTTATCTCTAACTTTAGTTCTATGCTTTTTCATGGGAGCATGTTTATCAACAACTGTGAATAAGAGAGAAGGAGTCTGAGCTGCAAATCTACCTCCCAACCAGGAAGGGCGCTAAATAAGGTTAGTGGTAAACCTTCTCAGGGATGGGCCGACTCGATGGTAGGACGGAACCTGAGGTTGGCCATCTTGGGGAAAGGGCGTAACTGTAAGATGGCTAAACGACTCTATTGTGATCAACTCGGTTGCGGGCGGCGATTGGATAGACCGTGGCACCGGGCTGATCACAGGGAGGAGTTTAGCGGTACAAAGGGGACGCAGCTGCGCAAGTACAGCCCCTTACGCTGAAATGTTAATGCTGTCAGAACGCTGCTGTGTTTTGTTTTTATTTTGTGTTGCAGACGAGTACTGAAGCTACAGAGCCAGCACTAACCCCTGGAGCACCTACCCCTGCACACGACCTCAACCCATCCCTGCCTCAGCACTGGAGCCATGTTTGCGCTACGGGGACTTGGACGTATTATTTATATTAATAAAGAGACGGTCCGTTTTGTACATACACAATTAATAGATACTATATTATCTGGTGTTGATGCTTTTAGCCATGTTTCAGATATTACACCAGGGTCAGCTGTTAATACCCAAGCATTTAGTAAGTCAATTTTAGAAATAATGCTCCTTACATTTATGTGCAAAATCCTAGTCCAGGTCTACTTGCAAAGCCTGCTAAGGTTTGTTATGTCTGTAAAACTTAAGGCCCAGGATTAGGCTCAACATTACCAGAAACTATCAGTAGTAAAATGATACATAAATGCTTATGTACAGTATTTCACAAAACATTAGCAGCTGTACTTTTAAAGCATATTAAGGTACTATACTAAAAATAAACAATAGTTACTAGTAACACCAATACTTTTTTTTGTGGCCAAAATACATCAATCTCAATTCTCTTCATAGTCAACAAGCATGCTAACACATAAGCATAATGCTTCAAAACATGTCAGAAACAACTAGCATACTGTAACTTGAATTAGGTAGAATGGCCCTTAGTTAAGTTAAATTCTGTTTAAATTTTGCAGACTTTTAAAATCAGGTGTCTGGGTTTGTTGCTACATGCACAATACTAAGGGCTACAATAATATTTAATAGTGCATACATCTCATTTTCCTGGTGTCAAACATTTCAGCAAAACATACATCCTGTTTAAGGATAAGTGAATACTACCCATGCTCTGGAAATGATACTTTAGGTCAACAAACATTCCAACAGCCCCATCAACTGTCTATTTTCTCTGGTAATATAATTTGTGACTTGGGATGGGGATAATAAACTCTATTCTATGCTAGTTGTTTCTGCAAAGGACAGATCGATTTCCCTGTGTGGTTGCAGCAGGATTACTTTCCAAATCCTCTTGCTTGCCTACAAGGCCCTTCATCACACAGATCCAGAGTATCTCTCCAACCTGCTTTAGTATGTGTAGCTCCCACAGTCGCTCGCTTCAAATCAACTCTCAAGACCCACTTTTTTCTTGCTTTCAATACTCCTTATGCATGATATCTTATTAGCAGTTGTCTAAATTGCTATTTCAGGGTTTTCATACCATCCTATTCATATGATTCTCTATGTTTTTTTTTTTTTTACTGTATGTATTTAATGTACTATGCCCTGTATTTCACTGTATTTAATGTATTATGCATTGTTCCTCACTATCTTGTAAAGCGTTTTGTGATAGTGGTCCACTATGAAAGGCGCTATATAAAATAAAGATTGATTGATTGATTGATTATGTTAATACAGCATGTGCTGTTATCTCTAAAGTTACCTTCTTCTTATCTTCCCCTGCTGACTTCAGTGCCTCTAGGTTACTGTAGGTGACCAATCCATCAGTCATCTGTTGAATCTTCTCTTTCAGAGTGCCGAGTTCTGCATTTATCTTGCTCTCCAACTGTTCAACTTTTTGTAGGTCCTGCTGTAGCCGCTGGCTCTCTGGAACAGTCACCAATATATGAGTTTACATAGAATGATTTACAGACATTCTACTAATACTATTATGTAGCAACAACAAGAGAACACACTGATTTTATGGTAAAACTTACAGTACAAGAAAGTCAATTAGACAAAGGTGTATTCTATCAATACAGCTAGTAGACAAACGCTACACAATCATAAGGGTCATAAGAACATAAGAACATAAGAAAGTTTACAAACGAGAGGAGGCCATTCAGCCCATCTTGCTCGTTTGGTTGTTTGTAGTTTATTGATCCCAGAATCTCATCAAGCAGCTTCTTGAAGGATCCCGGGGTGTCGGCTTCAACAACATTACTGGGGAGTTGGTTCCAGACCCTAACAATTCTCTGTTTTCTGTTCTGAATGCCCCTTTATCTAATCTCCATTTGTGACCCCTGGTCCTTGTTTCTTTTTTCAGGTCAAAGAAGTCCCCTGGGTCGACATTGTCTATACCTTTTAGGATTTTGAATGTTTGAATCAGATCGCCACGTAGTCTTCTTTGTTCAAGACTGAATAGATTCAATTCTTTTAGCCTGTCTGCATACGACATGCCTTTTAAACCCGGGATAATTCTGGTTGCTCTTCTTTGCACCCTTTCTAGAGCAGCAATATCCTTTTTGTAACAAGGTGACCAAAACTGAACACAATATTCTAGGTGAGGTCTTACTAATGCATTGTAGAGTTTTAACATTACTTCCCTTGATTTAAATTCAACACTTCTCACAATATATCCGAGCATCTTGTTAGCCTTTTTTATAGCTTCCCCACATTGTCTAGATGAAGACATTTCTGAGTCAACATAAACTCCTAGGTCTTTTTCATAGTGGCCTTCTTCAATTTCAGTATCTCCCATATGATATTTATAATGCACATTTTTATTGCCCGCATGCAATACTTTACACTTTTCTCTATTAAATTTCATTTGCCATGTGTCTGCCCAATTCTGAATGCTGTCTAGATCATTTTGAATGACCTTTGCTGCTTCAACAGTGTTTGCCACTCCTCCTATTTTTGTGTCGTCTGCAAATTTAACAAGTTTGCTTACTATACCAGAATCTAAATCATTAATGTAGATTAGGAATAGCAGAGGACCTAATACTGATCCCTGTGGTACACCACTGGTTACCTCACTCCATTTTGAGGTTTCTCTTCTAAACAGTACTTTCTGTTTTCTACATGTTAACCACTCCCTAATCCATGTGCATGCATTTCCTTGAATCCCTACTGCGTTTAGTTTGAGAATTAATCTTTTATGCAGGACTTTGTCAAAAGCTTTCTGGAAATCTAAATAAACCATGTTGTATGCTTTGCAGTTATCCATCTTCAATGTTGCATCCTCAAAAAAGTCAAGTAGGTTAGTTAGACACGATCTCCCTTTCCTAAAACCATGCTGGCTGTCTCCTAGGATATTGTTACCATATAGGTAATTTTCCATTTTGGATCTTACTATAGTTTCCATAAGTTTACATATAATAGAAGTCAGGCTTATTGGTCTGTAGTTACCTGGTTCGGTTTTGTCTCCCTTTTTGTGGAGCGGTATTACGTTTGCTATTTTCCAGTCTGTCGGTACAACCTCTGTACAACCCCCTCCATTAACCCTTTGCGGTTCATTGTCGGACTGGGTCCGACATTGCAATTATTCCTCACAGGTCCTTTGTCGGACTGGGTCCGACATCATTACAGCAACGAAAAAAACGGGTTTCTAGTTATTTTTTCTCTGGAAAAAGCTGAGAAAACCATTCAATTGCCGAGTGGGAGCGACAGGAGCCGAGACAAGTTGGAAAAAAAACAAAAAAAAAAAAACAAAGGCGTATCTCATGATTAGTCATACATGGTATCTGGTATCAGATAACGGGGCGGGACTGAATCAGCGCACAGAAAACACGGACATTTGCAGAGCTTTTTTGATATGTGTTATAGTAATAAAATAATGACTTGGATCGCATTATTGAGGAGTTTGGTGATAAAACGAGTGATCAGGAGATGATCGATCGGTATGTACGACTATTATTATTATTATTATTTATTTCTTACATAGGTGAAAGCGATAGCGAACGAAAGGGTGGGGCGGGGCTGGAGATGCCTAGTGAGTGCTTTGTTGATATGCAGGGCCATTTAAACCCGTTTGACTATGGAAAAAAATACTTTTAAACAGCGCGTCTAAAATTAACTGCGCGTGTGAAAATTAATTAGACCTGACGCGCGATTAATAAATGGACCGCAAAGGGTTAAAAGGTATTTTTATTTTCATTTCTTATTGTTTTATTTTTCCATTTTAATTTAGTCATTACAATTAACGTATTTATTATTATTATTATTATTATTATTATTATTATTATTATTATTATTATTATTATTATTATTATTATTATTATTATTATTAATAATAATAATAATAATAATAATAATAATAATAATAATAATAATAAAAAGCTGGAAACCATTATGTTTTGTAGTAATTCCAGTGCTATGGACCACCTTGATATAATGGCATACTATACAGGGCTTCAGCGATCACTATTCTAGCTTTTCAAAACACTATCCAGTTCACTTTATAGTTCCCACAATACTTGTTCCCATTACCACCCCCCACAATTATTTTACACTACAGACATTTTTGTTTGACATGAAAAATACTTTGCTCCTGCAGGCGAGCGGCAGGAAGAGGATGTAGCCCAGTTCCTCTTGATATGATATGAAGTCTCTGTTAGGAGCAGACAGTGTGTACACAGCAGTAAAAGTGTGAGACTTCTCAGCTGACCTCTTTATCTTGTATAAAGAGCCCCGTCAGCATGTTTTGTTTATTCTCTCTAGCGTCCTTCTGGTTTTTCATTTAGTAAACTGAGGATTCCTTCACCTTCTATGAATGTCAGTCGCGTGACACTCTTAAGCAAAGCTATTCTACCTGATGTACAGAGAGTGCCTCTTCAGGATTTTATAATGCCAGTATCTGATAGCCGGTATTGGATGAGGAAAATCATGTGTATTGCAAAGATTAGATATTAGTTTGACTGGGATGAGGCTAAGGCAAAATTCAATATTAATAGAAGTGATAACCAACACATTAAAATCCACATTATTAACTCTTTATTGCCATTATTACTGCCCCCACCCCCAATTTTGAGCTAAAATACATAACACATTATTAAAAGTATGTTATTAGGTAGCAGGAAGCATAAGTACCTTTATTTTAATAATATTTAAGAAAAGAGTTAGCTGCCTTGAGTTATATGACATTGATGTTTCTTATAATCCCCTTTTTGTTGGAAACAGAAAAATAGTTACACAGACATACAACACCCAATTCTAATCTGATTTCAAAAATCAATTTGGAACATAACACTTGTATTGTCTGGGACAACCAGTTCTCTAAATATATTGCTAATTGTGTTGGGTCTCCATGTAGCGAATTTCCTTTGCACCTAGTTTCTTTATTGTCGGAATTTGTATGTAGCACATTCAACTGCTCAATAATTAAGGACGTTTTTTTTTTTTTATAAGAAATCAAATACAAAAGGTAATGAATGATTATTTTTGGTTGCATACACTTGAGTGATGTTAACCTATAGGAGAGATTTAATCTGAATGCAAACCCTTGGGATTTTTTTTACCATGGAAATGCAGGGTAGTAAGGTTAGGGGGTCTGAATTAAGAACTACTCTAATAATCTGTAGTTCCCACTGTTGTAATGTTCTTCTCAGTAATGATAGGAAGCAAAGCTTGGGCCAATAATGATCTGAGTGGAAAAGTCATTTACTGCTAACATATGACTACATCATTAAAAACATCTTCTCTAAATTTGTATTAAAAAAAACAAAAAAACAAAACAAGAAATGTGTTTTTGTGTGGTTCACAAATACTTTTCCTAAATATACTGAAGAATGTATAAAAATGTGACATGTGAAAAGGTGATCTTGTGGCCCCTAAAGGGATTTTAGGTCATTAGGTTAACTCAGGTTCCCCACCACTTCAAAAGTTAGACACATGCACTCTTTACAAGTTTCATTTTGTAATTAACAGATCTACACAGGCCAACACCAGCTCTCCTACATTTGATCATGGTCAAAACTGACGTAGGGTCTATAACAAGAATGAGAGGAAGAAACTGCGGTATGCTCAACTAGCCACTGAAGCGGAACAGCGAGGATGGAGAGTCCGGGTTTACCCAGTGGAAGTGGGTTGTCGAGGATTTGTGGCACACTCTACAACCCGGTTTCTCAGAGACGTCGGATTCAGTGGCCAAGAGCTGCGTCGCACAGTGAAGAACTTATCTGAAGCAGCAGAGAGGAGCAGCAACTGGCTGTGGTTGAGACAGAAAGATTCTGGCTGGGGATGTCAAGCACAATAGAAAGAAAGAAACGCTGATGTACAGGTAAGTAAGCTGGGCTGAGTTGAGTGGGGGACGGAGGGGGGTGATGCTGGGACGCCAGAATCACCGTCGAGCCCTCTTGAGGTGTCGTGGGCTAGTCGACAAAACACTGAGGATGGAAGGTGCCCACTTGAAGACCCCAGAGATGTACCCTACTTAGCTCAATCCAGACGGTTGTCATGCTGATGCGCTGGGGAGGCCGCACTGTGGTTGATCCCTGGAGCCAGCATCGCAGCCGTTGTGTGTGCTGATGCGCCAGGGAGGCAAAATAAGCTGATCCCTGGAGCCAGCATTACACTTCAGTTCTTATATCCCAGGCTGCTGGTGGCTGCTGGCTCTCTGACGTCACACGCAGCTTTTCGAGAAATGCTTTCTCCAAACCTTGCAGTGCAACACACATTTTAAAATGTCCTATATTTACATTTGTCTGGATTATCTATCTATACAGTCAGTTTGATGCAATTCATTAACATTAATTTTATTGTAACATTATACCTTACTTATCACGGATTTAGCGCATTATGTTAGTTTATTAATGAATATTAATGAATGAATTAATTTTATATAGCGATGACAAGGCTGTTCACGGCTTCATTGTACATGGCGATTAGAAAGTAAGTTTACCACGTCAATGATACGGTGACTTGAAGTGGTAAACTTTCTAATCACCCTGTATAATGTTAAGATGTCGGTTGCCTGTACTAACAAGGGGGCAGCTGTAGATTTAGTGGATATTTGCATTACGATTAGCAGGTCACTCGTGATCTCGGCATCGTCTGTTTGGTACACAGTGGCAGCCAGTCTCCTGAAACAACTTTTTAAAGCTGCACTGGTCTGTGCAGAAGCTGCACAGATTTCTGCTGGTGGAGTTTAGTGACGTCACGCAGCAGCCCTCGAAGAGAGCGCATCTCCGCGATTCTGTGCAGAACTGCAGAAATCTGTGCTACAAGAACTCGACCACCGCATGCACGTCTCTGATTACAGATTATAGAAAGACGCAACTAAAACACTGTGGAATAACGTTTCCACAATTTTCAAGGCTTTTCCAGGCCAATCCGAAAAATAAACAATCAAATTTAAGACTTTTCAAGGCCTTGAATGTTACCAAGTGAAGATCAAGGCTTTTCAAGGTCTTCCAAACCCATTACGAACCCTGTACATAACAGGAAATGATTTTAGCATAAATAGTTGTATATCTGAACACCTCTGCAGCCAAAGGGTCGATTGGCACTTCTGTTTTTTGAGATCTCATCATTACTTCAAGCATATTGTGCTCTAAAAGACCACAGTTCTGTTTATATCACTTGTTTCTGCTTAGATCACCTAGATACTTCTTTGTAGAAATACATGACTTCTAGAACGTTTGTATCAAACGTTTTATTTAGCATTCCTCTAATATGCTATATTTTTACTAGGATTGTTACAATTGTCCACATTCTAATTAAGCTACAAAAACGATTTCCATTAAAACCTGCAAATGTATACTTGCTCAGAATAGCACATAATCAAGGAAATGCTACTGGGTGCTATTTAGCATGTTGATAAGACACATTTTGGGTGAATATGCATTGAGAGGCTGAACACAAAGAAAGGAAATCCTTGACAATGATACAACAGCAAGCTAAGATTATTTGCTAACTACACCCAGTAAAAAGGAAATCGGTGAGGGAGGCAATTAGCAGGCCAGCCTCAGTCATATCACAGTTTATATTAATTTACTCCTATAAGCCAAATATATCTCAGATGTATGACAAAAGTTGTTAAAGGTTGCCCAGCACCACCCAGGGTTTTTTTTCCCTCCAAAAAAGGATTTTGAAATCAAAACATCAAATATATTTTGTTTTATAGTCAACGAGGTATAATTAAACAGTTCTTGTTATTTAATGAAAGCAGTGAAACAAAATCAGTGTAAGACTTATTGTTGTCAACATTAATATTTGTCATGTTATAACTAGGGGATTTCCTTTAACCCTTTGTCAGCTGCAAAGGGTGCAAATGCACCCCAGCGTATTTAAAATGAAAAATTATCATAATTCTTTGAAGATCCTAGAATAACCTTATATATGATTAAACATTAAATTGATTATTTTTATTTTGATGCCAAGCCTTGTCATTTTTCCATCTTCAGCTAGTTACAAAAAATGGAGTCATTCATTATACTGTATAGGCTACCACGAGCAAGGAAAGATGTAGAAAAAATGTATCATGTCTAAAATGATTGATTTAGCCCAACAGATACATTTTTTTAGCTCTACATTTCCAACGTTTGACCTGTTCTCTTAGAATGAGCATCTAAGTGTGTATAATACATTCATTTCCAGCACTGTATTTGATTGCAGCATTCTATACAGTATCCTGCTTATTACCTCCTGCAGTACATTATTGAAAAAATATATACTTTATTCCGTGAGTTGCAAAAAAGATGTCTTTCATATACTGTAGGCTACCACTTTTGACTTGTAGAATAGATGCCTAAGATGACCATTGACAGGGCTTTGATAATGGCACTACTTAGATTGGATTTCTTTTAGTTTTATTATTCGAGGGTTGGAGCCTTTCTATCTTTTTTTTTTGTTATTTTTGCTGCGCACTATGGTTTTATATTGCCAAAAAAACTGAAGCTGCTTTTTTATGCATAATGCGACTTCATACTGAAGCACAGATATTTGTTGCCAAATTGTTTGTTTAGGTATTTACTAGATTTTGTACATGCTGAGTTTCCATGTACAATATCATATTTATTTGTGTAGTTAATATTTGTGTTTGACATTTTAAAGGCATTTACTGTTGACAGCACTGTTTTGTTTTTAAAAAACAAATACAATGTTTTAAAAATGCTTAGCGCTTAAAAACAACTTGGTATACTATGGAAACACAGAAGATACCATTCCAACCGCATTTATGATTTCCCTGATGGTTTCCTACAAATGCCAACACTTTCTGAACACACAAGCTTTCTAGCTCTCACCTGAAGAGAGGCCTTTGGCTGTGTTCTGGGATTTATGCATTTCTGTCTCCTTGAAATTGAGGTCCTCTTGCATGGATTTCAGTTCATGTGCTGTGACATTCGACATCTGCCTCAAACGGTTCATATTCTGTGGGCAAAATAAATAAATATGTTGCCTCAAGAAATGAGCAAAATATACACTTAAGTTATTTCTTGATTTTTAATATGATACACTTCCTCTATACTCACTAGGAGGCCCTATCTATCTTGTAATTAATTGTATAACTATCACACTGCACAAAGACTATTAAACAGCAACAACCATGACCACCAGCTCAATTTATGGTACTGTATAACATATCTAGCACCCAAATCACCTGAAAGAGCTAGGGCTTACTTTTCCCCATTCATTATTGGGCTTTGAATACCCCTTGAAAGTCTTAAATAGCGAATTAGCTTGCTGTGTTACCTAGCACCCTCAGTGTAAGTACTTAGATAATTACAAGCTGGTATTCATTTTACAATTACTATATTTTGACATTTTTAAACATAGCATTCTTCAGTGTTTTATCTGTGAATATATGAGATGTCTGTTTGAGGAAACACATCAACAGCAACTGCCTAAAGATGTTAATAACAGCTATTTACCTATACAATACTGTATTTAGCTGATCTTAATAAATGACAGCATGTGAGAAGAACCCATAATGTCCGCCATATTGGTGTTATCTGGTTGCTATGAAAAAATAAATAGTCAAATAATGTCTGAAAATACTCTTAAAAAGCAATGGGGTTTAGAATAAAAGGTTGTGAAATAGCACTTACCCTGCTTGTATGTTCCAGAAGTGCAACAATGCTGGCCTCAACCTGTGCTTTGCGCTCCAGCTCTTGTGCTTTATTATCTTCATATTTTTCCAGAAAATCTTGAATTGGAAATTATTCAATAAGGATTATTAAAATGTGCTGCAGTCAACAGTATACTCATTTGTGTTTTATTAGCGGTCTGCCTTTCAGGAAAACTTAGAAAAACATTTCATATATACAAAAACAGACAAGTTAGTCGTATAAATTATGTGTTATCTACAAAAAGTGTCACGTTAAAAGAAAAAAAGAAAATCAGCTATGAAGACGGGAAGATGGGAAATAATTTAAATGGTACACAACTGGGCCTAACTTTGTTCCCTGGTTTTACTGTCTGTGAAGAAGTGCTTACAAGGTTTCAAAAAGGGGGACCTCGTTATTAAGTTACAGTAGTCAACTGATTAGTTGTAATAGTTGTGGCAATACCATATATTTGCTATAAAATGTGCCACCACCAACCAACCAACCAACCAACCAACCAACCAACCATGCTAGAAATAGGATTGGAGATATTTTTAGATACACTTTTTACTTTTTAAAATTTCAATACTTATTTGCAAAACTAGCAGTATAAACTGAAAGTTTCACTTACTCTCCATCCCCTCGTCTTTTCGCTGGAGCTCTTTGTACTTCTGATTTATTCCCCCTGCAAATACAGAAACAATTCACATAGAAATATAAACTACATTATTATACAATTATACTCTTATTGTCAAATGGAAATGTATTATACGTACAGTTCAATAAATATAACTAGCATATTTTTTTATTGTTTTGTATGAGACAAACAAAAGAGAAAACTCTAGGTTATTATCATAACCCTGGTTCCCTGAAATAGAAATGTAATCATTATCTCGTGGGTACTAATCCTTTGATACCATCTAAGCTGAATAGATATTCCAAAGCTGCACATAGTGCCAGTGACACAGTCGTGCCTCAATTTTTCCCTCAAGACTGCTGCAATAAGACGCAGCGACCTTGAAGGTTAATGGTTACATTTCTATTTCAGGGAACCAGGGTTATGATAAACGTTCCTTTTCAAGTACGAAATATAACCATTACCTCATGGGTAGACAAACCAAAGCTGTTGCAAGGAATCTGCAGACCAATTAAAAGCTACAAGGCACGGGAAAGGCCACCTTGCGCCTTACCATGAGGAACCCAGTACAAGTAACAAGAGTAAAAACATTGAGGGGGAGCTTGCCCTCCAATTTTATGCTGTAAGGGTCAAGCTCGAGGCCGCCTTTACCACTCTTGTTCCAAACCCAGGGTTTTGTGGATCGACAACATTCAGCAGATAGAAACGCGTAAAAGTGTGGGGCGTAGCCCACATCGCTGCATAGCAAATCTTGACTGTTGCGCCCTGGAATAAAGCCCACAAAGTTGCCATGCCCCTGGTTGAATGGGCAGTGAGCGTCTCTGGAGAGGGCAAGTTGGCTCGTTCATATGCAGTCTGAACCATATCTGTGATCCATCTTGATAGCCTCTGTTTAGACACTGTGTCACTGGCACTACGTGCAGCTTTGGAATATCTATTCAGGTTAGACGGTATCAAAGGATTAATACACATGAGGTAATGGTTACATTTCATACTTGAAAGGGAACCACTAAACATTAGAGGTAGCCATGGAACACTTATATATGTATTTTACAGGAACAGCAAGTATTTGCACAGATAGCTTCAACTATATCTAAATACACTGGTAAGTTTATTTCATTACTGTATGTAACTTGTTCTTACCTTCTAAAGTTGTATGAAAATTAATGAATGGAAGTTGAAGTGGAAAGCAAGTAAGGAGAAATAAAACAGGACAGGGAAACAGTATGGCAGAAAATGCTGAGCCTGACATTAAGTACCAAATAGTTTGTTTTGCATATCACAAATTTGTATTGGTTTGTCAGCATTGTACAAGGCCAAAGCTAAGTATAACAATATCTAAGCGACACTGAACAACAGTAAAATGGATAACTATCTTAAGGCAACCAATCCTTTGAATAACTTATTATAAATTTTACATAACATTGTCAGTATTGTACACATATTTTCATCCCTCATCATATGCTCAATTACCCATATGTTCAGTTAATCTTTGGGTGATTTCCAGAAAGCAGACAGAGTTTGCAATTATATCCAATTCAAAGGCAGGGCATTCAACAACAAAGCACTCCTACACCCCACACCTGTGTTGGAGAATCAGGGTTTACAGGTTTCCCCTTAGCTGGAAATCAACCTTTAACCTTCCTTCACTAAGGAAAATGTTTGCTACCTTCCAAGCCAACATCTAAAGGTTCAAGATAAAATCTAATCAAGACAGGTAATGACAGCTTACCTTGCTGTTCCTCCATATCATTGTCTATGTGCCGCATTTCCACATTTACTTGACTAACTTTCTCTCGTATTTCTGTCAACCTGAAATAAGTAAAACGATGTGGTTATATTAGCCCATGCTGAAAATACAAGTCATTGGCTAAGATGTTTAAAAATCTGCATTGCTTGTGAATAACAGAAAAAAAGGCACTGAAGGGTGGACAGAATTTCACACTCCAGGTAAAATGAAGGAGGTGCAAGTGTAACAGACAGCATAAAATTACTGCATGTAACTATTTGTAATCTTGTACAGTACCAGAAATTGTGTTTTAAAATGAAACTACATGTTTGCTATACAATTTGTTTCCTTCAAAAATGCACCTGCATGGTGACTGGAAGTGCACAAAAGTTAGGATGAATGGAATAATAATGTCATCATCTGTATTATTTCTACTACTACTACTATTATTATTATTATTATTATTATTATTATTATTATTATTATTATTATTATTATTATTAATTTCTTAGCAGACACCCTTATCCAGGGCGACTTACAGTTGTTACAAAGTATCACATTACAGAAAATAGCAGTTCTAGAATACAATCAAATCAGTAGTAAGAGCAAATTAAAATGCAAGAAAATAAAAATTCAAGCAAATAATTATGTTGGAGAGCGATTCCAACTAAGAGCAGTTAAACTTAAAAATATTTGGTTATAACAGTATATTTCGTTAAGAGCAAGTAGTAAGCACCATAAATGGATAAGAATGATTTCAAATAAGAGCAATTACAAAAAACATGAATATGGTTACCTTTAAGAGTAAAATCAAGTACAAGATACAGAAAGTATAATTATGATTGTGAGCAGTAGTAGAATATAACAAAGTGTGGTACAGTTAAGCACAAGTACAAGATGATGCAAGTACTGGTACAATTGGGTGCCATATAGTTCAGTATAGTAAGGAGGCTGTGTGTTCCAGTGGTTAAAGAAAAGGGCTTATAACCAGGAGGTCCCCGGTTCAAATCCCAGCTCAGCCACCGACTCATTGTGTGACCCTGAGCAAGTCACTTGACCTCCTTGTGCTCCGTCTTTCGGGTGAGACGTAATTGTAAGTGACTCTGCAGCTGATGCATAGTTCACACACCCTAGTCTCTGTAAGTCGCCTTGGATAAAGGCGCCTGCTAAATAAACAAATAATAGTCGAGAGTTGTGATGTTTACAGATGCTGTCTGAACAGGTGTGTCTTGAGGAGGCGCCTGAAGGTGGTCTGGGACTGAGCAGTTCTGACATCCATGGGTAGGTTGCTCCACCGCTGAGGGGCAAGGGTGGAGGGAGCAGGCTCTGGAGGCGGGGGAGCGGAGGGGGAAATAATAGTCTGGAGCCCTTTAAAATCAATGTTACTACAGAGAACTGTAGTTTAGAAAAATGCCACTTACTGTCTCTCCATGCCAGCTATTTCCTGGTTATCTTCTTTAACCTAGAGGGAAAAAGAAAGACAACTGGGGTACTTGGCAAAACAGTCTAATCATGGAGATATTGCTTGATTTCACAGGGCTGAGATGAAACTCACATATTGATAGACCATCCAGCACTGTATTGTATTACCAACAATTATTATTGTTCATCACATTAGAACAACACTCACCTATGGAATACATGTCTCAACTTTTACATGTTTGCCAGGAAAAAGAAGATTTCACACAGTCAATCCCCTTTATAAAGTATTTTAGCTTGACACATTCAACAAATATAACTCCAACATTGTGATTTGCGGAAAACATTTTCTTTATTTTTTTTATTTCACACTTGTTGGTGGACTAGTGTATTCAGACCATGCTCCCTCCTGCAACAACGCCGATGCTCTTATTGAAATGATTGGTGTATTGTAGGATCACAAAACAAGAGGGAACATGATCTGTATACACTGCTATGTTTATAAGAGAAATGTTCCTTCTCCTGGCGAACGCTCACCCAAGATATTTACGTAAGGGTGAATAAAAATATCAATACAATTGGGATTATGCAAAAAAAAAAATATTTTGCCAAGTTATGGACAACGCAGGATACAGCTCAGTTAAAGGTAAACATTACAGGGAACATATTCTGTATAATCAAAAGCTGAGAGGAAAGAGGTTAAGTTATATATTTATATAGGCTAGTAAATGGTTACCTAGATAACTCTAAAAAGAGGTAATCAGTGTTTCTCACCTGCTTCAACAGTCTCTCTCTCTCTTCCTGGGGGGATCCCATGGCTTTATCCTCAGCAATCATCTGGTCTCGTCGCAACTCAAGCTCATGTAGCTTTTCATGCAGCAGGACTGCCTCTTGCTTCACCTGAGAGTGGGCTATCTCCTGAAGGACAAAACAGTTGTGCTTAAACAAGGGGTTTCAGGTTAGTCTGCCTTTTCACTGCATTGGATTAACTTCAAACTTTGTTTACAACATACATTTCAGAACAGTGTAGTACCAACAATTACTATTGTTAATCACATCAGAAACTCACCTATGAAATACAAGTCTCAACTTTTATTTGGGAGCATTTGCCAGGAAAAAGAGGATTTCACACAGTCAGTCCCCTTTATAAAAGTATTTTAGCTTGACACATTCAACAAATATGACCCCAACATTGTGATTTGCGGAAAACATTTATTTATTTATTTATTTATTTTAATTTCGCACTTTATGGATGGACGACCGCCACCCACTATATGGACATCAGCCGGCACACCCTTGTCTCCCATCGAGAAACAGCTTTCTGTCCTCCACTGTACCACTGACCATATCATCGGAATCTACCAGAATCACCCTCTGGCAAAAAGAATGGGAGAAATTGAGTGACAAAGCTGTTGAATAGAGCCGGCGAGGAATTATCCCCAGTGCAGAGTTGGCATCTAGCCTCAATTACAAACGGCACACATGGCAGAGCCTGAACAGACTGCAAGTGGGTTTCGGCAGATGCAACTTTCTCATGAAATCATTGGGACTCTACACAACAACCTTTGTGTATGTCAGGAGAAGCAAACCATGGATCATCTCCTGGGATGCCCTGCAGCACCACAATGCACTCCACAAGATACGGCAATACCAACACCAGCACCGGTGGCCTGTGCAGAATACTGGGAGAAGACCATATAGAAGGTTAGCCTGGAGACACGACAAAGAGGAAGAATTTCAGAACACCAAATGGTTTGTTATTCTTTAAGTTATGTTGATTCAAAATTATGGTACTATAGTATAGTGAGTTAATTAACTGAGTTCATCCAAATGACTAGGGAAATGCATTTTCAGTGCAGTTGGTACAGTACAAGATTTTCTCGGGTCACAATATTCAATATATTTCTGAATGGCTGTTACAACACTGCAATTTTTTGGAATATAAAATGTTTCCTTTTTTGGTGGTGGGTGTGGATATAAAGCTGAAGCAAACACCTGTGGTAGATATACAGATTGGGAGTCTACCTGTTTATGTCCAGCTATAGCGGGCCTCTAGTAAGCACTAGATACTTGCTGGAAAGTTGCAGCATCAACTGTGAATTGAACTTAAAATGAATATGTGCAAGTGCCAGCTTTTTCATGTTGACTTGCTGTATTCAAAGATCAGTTCACAACTACTGGACAGCAAATACTAAACAAAGACTCCAAATGGTCCAAATGTATTTAATTATCCACCACAACCAGCCAATCAATGCCTTTCACAGACAAAAGCAACCAGCCTGTCAGCTCGACTGGAGCTCAGACAGCATCTTTCAACAACAACAAACCGAGACAATTCAGAAATATTGCTCTACTCGGATCTCGCACTCTCCAGATAAACTATAAGCAGAAAGTTTCGTGTTTTCTCCTCATTTATGTATGTGAGTCTTTATGAACATGACACTATTTTCATTCCTTATCTAAT
Organism: Acipenser ruthenus; assembly: GCF_902713425.1. Classification (NCBI taxonomy): domain Eukaryota; kingdom Metazoa; phylum Chordata; class Actinopteri; order Acipenseriformes; family Acipenseridae; genus Acipenser; species Acipenser ruthenus. The sequence goes on along the minus strand of NC_081190.1, from coordinate 31,167,801 downwards.
AATGTGACAGGAAAATCATTGAATGTACATTGAATGAAAACTGGTTTAAATATTAAATATGTTTCAATCAAACATTAAAACATTACAAACATTTGTCTCAGACTATGCACACTGAAGAGCTTTATTTCTGCAATAGCGTGTTGATTTCTTTATTACCATATTATTACACCGCATTTGCAGACTTTAATACTGGGTTATCATTGGATATGCAATGCTACCTTAGACACACCCGCAAGAGCACCGCATGCAGAAATACCACACTGTCAGGGGAAAATCGCACCAAATTTAGAAAGGTGAACAGATGATGCAAATCTGTGCATTACCGCACAAACATATAGTAATAACGTTACAGGGGGCAATCTCTACATGCTGTTTTCCAACAGCCCCATACCACGTGAGGTTAATAAGTTATAAGTTATATGTTTACAATGCAACTGTGTATTAAAAAAAATAGAGAAAAGGCAATATTAGTATTGACGTATTAAAAATGTTTGTGTTTAAATAGGTCCATCCCCAGAAGGGGATAAAAAAATACTATGTCAAGGTGTAACTTTTTAATTACATTACAACTTAGTTTAATTTGTTTTACCCTCTGGTTGATAATTAACATTATGAAGTCATACTGCTGATTGGTTTGACAACTTGTGACTAGCTTATTGTCTATTGTAAACCCAGTAAACCCTACCTTAAACCCAGTAAACCCTGTGTAATGGGTAATTTAAGACAGATGCATAGCTGTTTTAAACACTGAAAAATACTATGAAATAAATATTTCTGGAAGGTTCAAGCCCTTTGCACCACAAAAATGTTCCAGTACAAAGATTCTACCCCCCTCCCCCCCAGGGTTAAGGAAGCATTTAGAGATTTAAGGAAGCATTCAATAAATACATTAAACTCACAGCCTCCAAAGTTTCCTTCCTTGCGTTGAGTGTATCAAGCTCCTGCTGAAGAGAATCCATCACCTGTAAAATAAATATTGCATGTAATTAAAGCAACATGATTAAATTAAAACAGAGAATGAATCTGGGTTAGTCAAATTATTGTTATATTGTATTTACACTATTTATTTTTTCAATTAATTTCCAAGAACATGGCATGTTATGCTACCACAAAGCCCAATTTTTTATGTGCCAGGAAGCCGCAGTATTTTTTTATAATCTATAGTGTGTCCTTGAAAAACCTGTAAATCTGAATTAATGTTAAAAAAAAAAAACACACACATGCAAAGAACCAAACATTTTCATCACAATGAAAAGGGGGGGCCTTTATAAAGTTGTTCATGTTAATAAGTCTATACATATTTTTAATAATAATAACAATAATAATATCAGACCTGCAGTAGCTGTTCGTTGTTGGTCTTCATATGAGCATATTTAGCCTGTTTCTCAGGAGACATTTTTTTTATAATGCTGTCTGCTGTTTGTTTCTCCCGTTCAATTTCCTCTTCTATGGCTCGGATCATCTCTTCCTTTCTGAAATCAAAGAACCAAAGAGAGTAAGGTAACATAATTCAAGTTTTGTGATTCCATCAAGCTTGTCTATCTCAGGGACAAGCATGGCAGTGTCCCATACTCTGGAATATGACAGGCAGTGTCACATACAGATCTAGAATGTTTTTGTAAATACATTTGTTTTTGTTGTTTTAATACAGTTTTTATTAGGATCTTTTACAACTAGCAGTGAAAATATGTAAAAAAAAAAAATTATATTATATACACATGGGGTGCGATTTGTCAAATTTCCAGTGGAGGGGATAAAATAGACAAACAACAAAACATCATTGCAAGCCTTGATCAATCTGTAGCACACAATTTAAACAGTTGAGAGAATCACTAAGTTACTTATTTATAATACCGAACTGCTAAAAAATCTTTAGGAATCACACATTTGCCAAATCTGCCATCATTCAGGATAAATGCAGTTATTTTTTATGGATACGGTCATACTTGCCAACATTTGAAAACTGTTCAGTGGGAATGATCACATATATTATCATATAATAGACGTATCCCCCAACTAAACACCATACGACCATCATGACAGTAAAAATAGACATAATGAAGTGTTCTTACCTTTGTATAAGTTAGTGATCAGCAATTTGTTAGCTGCACGAAGAGCACGAGCACAGTGTGAGGTTTTCACTAACTACTGTGCAGAATAAATGCATTTTTTTCTATGGGTAAATATCGGGAACTTTCTTCCTATGCATCAGGACGCGGGACATTTGCTAGGAAATCGGGACTGTCCTGACCACATAGGGACTGTTGACTGTTTAACAGCTTAATCTGCAGGAGTTAATTGCATTAATCGACCTTTTTTCCACTCTGCTCAGCGGGTAAAAGTTCCAGTCTTTGGCTCTGGGGCTGTTTAAAAAAAGCTACTGTGGATTTTTAGTGTCCTGTCTTCATTTCTTTTTTCTTTAGTATAATATGCTCTTCCGATGATAATAAAAAATAACAGTTTGAAATACAGCAACTGAATGACATTGACGTAGTTAATTTTCATTGGTCAGTTTGCCTTGCTACGGTGCATACAGCACTACTTTTGGATGACAATGATGGGTAAGTGGAATCCGAGCCTAATCCACTTTATACAGCCAAACTTTATGATCCGGCTCCAGTGAAACTAAATTCTATTCCTTTTTTTTTTTTTTTTTTTAAATCATGTTACAATATGCTATTACGGTCTGAAGTGCTAAGACCAAGATTTGAAGTCAGTTTGTGTAAAAATGATGCAGCATACATTTATCATTTTAAATGTTTAAAATTTCCAGAAGAAATCATTGTTGATTCAAAATCTGTGGAGGGGGGGATGACAACTGAAAGTGCAGAGCCAGGGAAATCTCCCTGTCAAATCGCACCCTATATATTACACACACACACACACACACACACACACACACTAGAGTCAATTATCCAATTTTTGATCAACCGTACTGTCTAATCAACTGAATGCACCTGTAATCACGTGATAAATTACGTGTGGTGTATTACACAAACAGCTTCTGCTGCTGAAATGGCTACGAGATTTAGCTGCGAAAAAAAAGTACCAGCAGACCAAAAATATTGCCCTCGTGACGCTGTTTACGGTTACGTTTTTTCACAAACTCCCTCAAATTATGTTATCACACTGAGCGTCCTTTCTGTCTTCACACAACAAATTACTAGATATACTATAAAACAAAAATGCTGCAAACACTAACATCATCACAAAAACTTAGCTTTCAGTGTTTTCTAACTTCCTGAAATTCAAATAAATCCACTCGACGACGTAAATAAATACGCGACTCCTCTGGGAAATTTTATATTGCAGAAAGTCAGATGGACAGTTCCATGCCAAAAAAACTTTAATAACCATACACACACACACACACACACACACACACACACACGCTTGCTTTCGAGACCACAAAAGTCCCTTTTCAGGGGAGAAGTAAATAAAGATAAATGTGGACAGACAGATCAACAGAAACCTCAAGTCTAATGTCGTTAACAAGTTTTATTAGATAAGATATATGTAAAACATGTAAATGTGACATACAGATCTACATATACCTCCAGACAACGGATATGTTTACAACGACTTGTGGCACCCAGAATGGAACATTCTTTTTTTATAATTATGATACCATCATACTGTACTTTTCTAGATTTTAGAAATGTGTGTTTTATGATTATAGCACAGATCTACTAATAAAATGTATACTTTGTCATGAGGAAGCAGTACTTAAACGTATCTGTAATGGCTGCACAGGTACAGGCTTAACAAATAGCAAAACTGTAGTCAATCTTTAGCTAAAATGAAATCGAAGACTTTTATGACTCAGAACAAAGGTCCATGTGAGGAACACGGCAAAAGTGAAGTTTTACAATCAAGGGAGAAGCAAAGCAGCAACTACATTTCTCATATCTATTTGTTCTCAGGTAGGAGTTATTTATTTTAAAAAATAATACTCACACAAGCTTTAAACTCAAAATTAAAAACTGTACATGAAACAATACAAGATACAATGTGTTTATCACTTACAATCAACGCAGAACTTTCATTTCATGTTTCTTGAAAATCTTAAAAAGGTGCAGGTTCAGGATAAAAGCCTAATATAATTATTCATCTCATAAAGCCTCTAGCCAGCCTAAACAGGAGTTATCTTGTTTTAGAATCCATATCCAAATAACTTATTACGGATTACCTACGACTGAACCAAGATTCTAAAGTGCAGTCATACATTTGTATTAAAATTAGAATAATTGCTCTGAATGCAAGTACTAACAACTGGAATAAAACAAAACAAAACAATTTTATTTAATCCACATACGGTTTTAAGGAGCGTCAAATATAATTGTATATTATTATTACTACTACTACTACTACTACTACTACTACTACTACTACTATTATTATTATTATTATTATTATTATTATTATTATTATTGTTGTTTCGTTTAAAAACCACAGGGTTTTTGGTTTCAAAAACATGTATGTTCTGCCCATTGACTTTGTTGACAAATCAATTAATCCTTTACTGTACCTGGGTTTATTTTTTTTAAGGAATTTGGTCAGTTATTAACAAGCTTGTTTTCTTTCACACTAAAACTGTTCTATGTTCTTACAAAAACAATAGCATTTGGTGTTTCATTCCTGCATTCCCAGATAATAGGTGTATGGCTATGTGGATGATTAGAAATTTCTCATGTCTGGTAGAAGCTTGTACAGGCCTGCCTGGAGATCAGCAAGAACAGGAAAATGACTCTGAAGCAACACCATTCCCTGTTAGTTATACTTGATACATGCCAACCAAAATAAACAAATCATTTCTACACCTAAATCCAATGTGTTTTTATTAGCAAATCTAATGATGATGGCTGCTTGCTACCTACTGCTAGTATGGACGGCATCCTTTTTTCTGGCTTCTGGATTTGCAAATGATGACGTAAGTCAGTGCCATCATTAAAATATACTGTAAATGCAAATAAGTCATTTTCTGGCCCATGGCTGGCATGAAATGAAATCTCTGGAAACCTATTAAGCTCTTTTCTAGCCTGGCTTTAACTTTAGTTCTATTGAAAAAAGAAAAACATTGAACTGAAATTTTACCAAATTACCTAATGTATTTATTTAACCAGGCTAGAACCCTTGAGATATACATCACATTTACATGGGGGTCCTGGCAGGACAAGGCAGCAAGAAATTACATTATAAAATCAATGACAAGAGTAGACAAATCAATTTAAACATGTCCTCCACAAATCACAGTTTTGTTATTTTGTGTAATAGTGTCTGATAGAACAGGACAATCTTTGTTCAAGTACAATGCTATTGAAAAGAGCTGTAGACAATCACCCAATAATTATTTTACAAGAAGGGCATTTTGTCAACTATCCATTAAATTGTGGTACAGAAAAGCTGTTTAGGCTCTTTGCACAAACTATATATAATGGATTTGTTACTCCACTGTTCTATTTATGTTTTTTTTTTTTTTTTCAGATATGTGACTACAGTAACAGGAATCTCACCGCTATCCCGCTTGATTTACCCCTTAATACTACAAAGCTAATTTTGAGCTACAACAAAATTGATATATATCCCAACAGCACTGGTGTTCTTAATAAATATACCAATTTGTCTGAACTCTATCTTAACCACAACATCATCTCAGATTTACCTGGGCACATGTTTCATAAACTCTCCAAACTGAAAGTACTTAATATTGCAAACAATATCATTAGCAGAATTGAGCCAAAAGCTTTCGAAGGCCTGGGCAGCTTGCAAGACCTTGACCTCTGCCACAACCAAATAAACTACTTACATCCAGAGGTTTTTGCAAACTTATCCAGCCTAAAGAATTTGACACTGCGTGGGAACAAACTCCGAACCCTTAAAGAAGGAACATTAAACCTCTTTCGTCTTACAAGCATAAACTTACAGGACAATCCCTGGAACTGTACCTGTAAACTACTGTCACTGCAAAAAAGGGTTAAGGACACAAATGTAACACTAGGTAAGAGTCTGTTTTTCACTTTGGCCTATTCTGAGCAGATCTGTTCTAGTTATTGTTATTTTTGTATTTTTTCAGTTTTTGTTTTGACCTTATTACAAAGTAAATAGTACCATTGAATGTCATTTAATTGCCTTTTTCCATTTCCCTTACTGCATTAAGTAATAATGGATTTGTTTTTGGTTCTGTTGCTTCAATATTTTGTTTTTTCTTTAAATCTGCCTTTACCTGGCCTTTTCTGAGTTAAAGTATGCCTAGTTCATAAGCTTGGCCAATGTAGTTACACAGAGGCATAAAATTATACCCAACACTGCCACCTATTGGCACTAATAATTGCCAATTGCCAAACATATTTTAAAAGGATCTGAATAATCTGATTAATAATACATATTCAGATGATCCTCACAAAAGGTATCATATGTTGCTCTAATGCCTTCTCCCGTCCTACAGCTCTATAGCTACAATATCTTGAGTATATAATATGCGTTCAGATCTAGCCATCTTTTAAAGTTTAAACTGGAAGTCATCCAGTTCCTAATCCTATTATTGTTGTCTTTATTTTTTTATTTTTTTATTTTTTTTAGCAAACTACAACAAAACTACATGTGAAAGCCCAACTGAACTTAAAGGCCAGTGTATCCTGACAGTGCTGATCAATGGCACTCAGTGCTCTGCTGGGTCTACCACAACAAAAGCACCGCAATTCTTAACTATACAATCAAAAGGTAGCATCGCTAGAGACAGCTCATCTGTTACCAATGAAACCAAGACAAAAGAACAAGGTATTGCGATAACTATCAATATTCATGTGTACAAAATCACATAAACACTTTTTTTTTTACATTTCGACTGTAGACCATGACTAATGCAATGTTGGTGGCTCAGTACGGGGCATTCTAACCTCCGAGTTACAGCTTAACAAATACCCCAGCATAATGTTAAGGGGCACTGTGCTACAGGAGGTGTAGTTCTTTAAACCAAGGTCCTGTGTGCTGTGTGGACATTGAAATATCATTTTTTATATTTTGAAGAAGAGCAGGGCTATTAACCCCACTGTTATGGATACATTCTAATACAGGTCAGTAAATCACAGTGGATCTATCCTGCCTCAAAATACTTTACTTTTTTAAAATGAGACTGCAAATTTCTTATGTATTGTAAAATATTACACCATGAGTTAATTGAACAAATACATTTCAGAAGGTGAAAGGAAGGGGCACCATTTTAATAGGGGGAGAAACCTTAATATAAAGGTTAAATGTTCAATTTTTATATAATAATAATAATAATAATAATAATAATAATAAGCAGCTCTGTGAGAAGACTCTCTTATACCAGGACAGGTTGAACTGTAACTATTTAACACAGAACAGAAAACATAATGTGTGTGAAAACATGGGATTGTGATTTTTGACAAAATATATCAGTGGCGACTGGTAAGAGGGAAAGCACATGCCGCACATGGCTGTAGAAATGAATGAGACAAAAGAGGATTTCCAGTTCCTGAATGTCCGACACTTACTTTGAAAGATTAACATAGTACTGTATCTTGCATCAATCCTAATTTTTTAACACTGTGGTGTTACTTGAGTGGTCTTCGTGTTGTTATGCAGGTAAGCAGGCTAAGGCAGGAGAATTCGGTTTCAGACACAATAATTTATTAAACCGATGAAGCAGGACTATTTACAGGAACAAAAACGTCAAACTATTTACAGGTAAAATAAGGGAAAAAAAATAATGCCTGAACACAGGTATCAATGCTTTCTTTAGGAAGACTCACAGGAAGCACCATAACTATCCCTAGCCTATTCCCCATCTCAGAAACCAAAACCAAATGAGCAAACTGAAATGCCTCAAATTATACCTATCCAGGTAACCCCACCTCGTGGCCAACTCAGGTGTATGGGTGAACTTTTAAAATCCAAATATTTAATAATCTTAATACAATTCAAATAATTAAATAAATACCTTTACATTCCTATACTTACCATGGTGTGTGTGTGTGTGTGTGTGTGTGTGTGTGTGTACATATAGTCAGTTCAAAAGTCCATAAGTGAACTATACAAGTTATTAATGTAAGGGACGCAGCTCCATCACAAACATGCACAAAAGTAAATCTAGAGGTAGAAGTAGAAATAGGTAATCAATCAACAAATTAAATTGACATTGGTAATGTCCTGAGGGAATGTTTCATAAACCAGAGCTTGTGTTGGTGGATAGAGGGATTAGTAGGCACAGGCAGGGAAAAGCAGAAGACAGAAGCAGGAAAACAAATTATACATTTTAGATATATGTATCACTCCTAAAATGAACACGTAGTATTAAGTACAAGGGGGCCAATTGCGCCCCACCTAAATGGCACCCCTGGTGAAAGGCATACAGTTCACGTTGACATTTGCTTTCACAGTCTATTTGTGGCAGTTGTTTCTATAGCTGCTTTCAGTAAAACTAACTTCCCTTTGGTCATGAATAAAGTTTGTTTTGTAATCAGTTACAAAGTTTCTTCTTCTTCCATCTAATTTTTTTTATATTTTTTATGTTTTTCCAAACCAAGATTCCCAACCTATTGGGAGCAGCTGGCATTTTCTACTGGGAGTGATAGTGGCTGCCCTGAGCACAGCCACGCTCATTGTCTGCGCTGTGAAATGTCCAACATGGTATAAGATGTTTTTCAGCTACCAGCACCAGCAGCTACAGGAAGAAGATCTAGATACCTTAGAAAACATGGGCAAATTCACAGACGATGAAGATGGGTTTATTGAGGACAGATATATTGATTCAGTGGAATGTAATGATAACAGAGAGAACTGAATGGTACTTGATAATTCCATGCAACAGGAAAGACACGTGAGGTTCTTGATAAGTAAAGACGTAAATGTTTTTATTCGTTCCTGACGCCCAGTCTAGAAATGGCCTGCAACTTGGAGAATCACATAATTGTACAACCTTAGCCTCTGTGTTTTAGAATAACATCCCTGTTTAAAGCCCTGCACAAAGATACTGTGATATCTGCACAGATACATAAAGAAATAGCAGCAGAAAGATTATAGTATGTAGTTACCTGGCTTGTTAAACACGTAGACAATGAAAGCTATGTAAGTCAACGCACCACAAAATACTTAAATTTGATTATTTATAATAAATTGTGTACATTTTAAATATCAAAATTAATAACACACTCATTTAATATTTACTCTGGCAGTTCCAAGATTTCATTTATTTGTATTTGGAATATTTAATGTATTGTAGAAACATCAATTTCGTGCAATGACAAATTAAATGTGGTGGTGTTATAATAAACTTTATATACAAGCACCGAAACTTAAGCCATGTACCTGCCTTGGATTTCTTTTTCACAAACAGATATTAAATTGTAAGTCTTTAGACAGCCATTTTCTGCCAGAATTGTCATGGTTAAATTACTGTCTTTATTACTTTCCAAGTCTAAAGAGGCTGCAAAAGCAGGAAAACTTATAACACATCTCATGGGGGATGCTATGTGTCTTTTTAATGCAATTAATCTAAAGATACCAGATGTCAATCTAGAAATCAGTGTAATTTTAACTCTACTGATATCATGTACTGCATAAATTCAGACAGTGTTGTTTTTAGTATGCAAGGTAATAGTGCTTCAGTACTTACTCACGTCTCTCTGTAAAAATGACATCCATGCTTTTGGCTTCTCTATCATTTTGTGCTCTCAGCTGAAAAAAGAAAACAGGTCTAACAAACTTAATTCATTTTTTTTTTTCTAAATTGTTATTGTTTGTATCCTGCTCAAATAAAATCAAAACATTGTTAGCTGTTTCTTCCTGGTATTATTACAATTATTTTATTTTTTGTATGCCTTTGCCTATGCACTTGCTTCAAAAAAGCATTATAAATGTGATTTAAGCTGGTACAGTGTTTGAAAAAAGGTGCATTAATTGCATGAAAGGCTTCAAAATGATATCTACAAGAAAAATAAATACATACATTCCTTTACATCTTTCCCCTTGCAAACCCCACTTTCATGTTCAATTTAACACACACACACACACACACACACTTCCCTTGGCATGAACAAAGGAAAGGGAAGGAAAATTAAGATAATTTAACAGTTTCAAGTTATTATTTTATCATTTTTAATTTACGTGATTTACTTACCATATTAACATCATTCATAACTTCCTCCATTTCTGTGTTGGTGTTCAATTTGTCTACTAGCTGAAAAAGTGCATATTAATACATTAGTGAAAAAACAAGACAAGACTGATCCTTATACTCCTATACCACTAGATTGGGTAAGAAATGAGACTTTGCAGAAGACCATGCTAGAGATAAGTAGTTGGATTTTAAATATCCTTCATATCTTAAATTTACACACAGGCGGTATAGTGTATGGCCAAAGCAAGTTTTATCCATCCCTCATTTCCAGAGTAACTTTTGTCAAACCAATGCTATGCCCCTGTTCAATTAAATCTCCCAAAAGCTACCAGGACAGCCAAGTCTCACTCTTTTAAACTTTTTCACCACTGTAAATCTCTCTCTCGCTCTCTCTCTATATATATATATAGTTTAGAAAGTTTAGCAATAAAGTAGGGTTCACTTTTTGCAATGATATTTTAGTTTGTGCTGAAACAAAACAAATAAATAATAAACATGTATTTTATTTACTATTTCAAACAGTCACATAAAACAATTTGTTAAACCACAGGTAACCAATAACATACAATTTGTATGCCTTCTTTTGAACACTGAATTGAATTGGGGGTGTGCCATGTGTTGATGACATCATACCACCAGACAGCAAATGATCTTCATAAATCAAGACATATGGCACTACAACCAGAACCATATACTTTTAGCTCTAATTATGTGCTAAAGCAAATACATACCATGTTGTAATCTGCCAGTTGTCCTTGCATTTCCTTTATTTCAATAGCCAAAGCTTCAGCTCTGAAATGAGATTAAAAGGTGATCAAATTGAAATTGTATTATTACTGGTACTGCACATTCTAATGTTTCTAATGAGTGTTTTATGGATAGTCTAATAACGTTACCAGCCATTTCCAAAAATCTACAAGAATCTGGGGCTTATCTGAATCATTATAAAAGACCACTCTTGGAACAAGGACCAACAGTTTCTGTACTTACCTCTTCTCATAGGACAGATAGACAGAATTCTCTTGATTGAATGTGTCTATTTCTTTTTGCAATTTGCTGACCTCTGTTGTAAGTTCATTTATCTTGCTCCTGTTAAGGGGTACAAAATATTATAGCCTGTTACATCTGTAAATGTTACAAGTACAGATTAAAAAATGAACATTTAAGAAACTATTCACTTTAAGCCTTGCATACCTAAGGAGTCCAAGAAAATAAGACTTGTCCATGATTTGTCTCTGTGGTCCTAAAATCAGAATAAAAAAAGCGAGTTACATTACATTTTGAAAACCAGATGGTGCAATACATCTTTAAAGTTAACTATTTATGTGATGAGAGATAATACCTTTCATGCCAGTCTTCATGCCACTCAGTCCTTGCTGGGTAACGGGACGGTCTGCAACTTTGATCTGAGCAGAGAGGACCCCGGCTGTTCCCATTGGTCCTCCACGAGTGCCTGGACGACCTGTCCCAGGAGGCATCTGGAACAGTTCACACATACAGTTCATCTTTAGATATTTGATCCATTGCAAAACACAAACTCCAAGTAAGCTGTACTGTACAAAATTCCTTGTAGTAATATTTAAATGAATCTCACAATCATTTGATTAATTAATCAATCAATCAGACAAATCAACAGCAGTCTTCTCATTTACATTTTTTCTCCCAAACTAAAATTGACTAATATTGATTTGTTTTTCATTGTTAAAATGTACATACAGGATACCTAACGTTATATAGTAAGGTTAAGTATGAAGCATTACAAGAAAATTAACAAGATAAGGCATTATTTGTGACCAATTAAATACAATGACCCTATATTAATAAACTGCATCTTACCACTGTTCCAACCCTAACAGCTGTTGCTGGGGGTCTGATAGCAGTAGGCGGTGGTCTTCCTACACCTTGTACCACACCACCTTTCGTCGTGGGGCGTCCTGATGGGGGTCTTTGACTTGCCATCTTTGACTCAAACTGTTTTGGATAGACAAAGTAATTGTGAGTGAATTAATACAGGGTCATGGTCAATAAACAAATAGACTGACAAAAACATAATGAGAAGTAAAATAGAATACAAAAAGGGACATACTCTATGCTCAACCTTTACTTTACACACATTTGTTAGCATTTATTTAACATTACAAAAATACTAGTGGGGTCCTTTAGGAGCTAGTTATGCTATTTTTTCAGTTGTTTTCCCTTTTTCTGTAAACCAAATCTATATAATAATAACGCAGACATACAATATTCATATCCCAAAGCCTTCCTTTGTGAATTGGAGCTGTTTTAAGCAGTTCTGTTTGATTTTTTATTCATATTATTTTTTATTTCGGTCTAAAGAAACAAGTGGTACCAAAGATACCCATTTCATTCAACAATAATATGATGCATGGACAGGAAAATGGTGTCTACTTTGTCACACATGTACTAACCTCTCACGAGGTTTTTCTAATGAACCGAATAAACCAATCCAATCTTTGACTACGTCTGCAAGTGTACGTTATTTTTCTGCCTTAAGAAACATGGGTTGTTTGGATTATATTTACTGAGCAATTGAATCGTCAACGATAACAGGAGTTTTTAATTTGCATGACACTACATACATACTTTTCTGCAAATATCCCAATATCTCTAGAATTTTTTTTTGCATTTACTAATTTAGTACCCAAAACGTTATCTAAACAAATACTTTTAACACGGTGTAGCTAAAGTTAAGACAACAATATTGGAAAATATGACCACAGAACATTCGAGTACGAAGTTACAGTTTGTGACTTTATCGTACAGCTAGCTGCTACCTAACACATATTTAGCAATTTTGGAGACACTCTAGACTCAAATAATTATCATAATAATAATTAATTATTCGTTTTCAGATTATTTTCCTTAACTAAATGTTAACCCACCTTAAGTTACGTCTCAGTGGATGTTGCCTTTTCTTACTGCGGACTCTTCCTTTGTAACCCAGCAACCAAAAGCTGCTATCGCGATAACTGAATTTTCTACTCACACTGATCTGCACTCTGTGGTGTTCCATTCAAATCTTGTATGGTGTAGCTTTAAGTCGAGGCTCGTTCCCATCAGCGGATAGGACCTCTGGAGTGGCGAGGGTGTGGTTTCAACTGAGGGGCTGCTGTGATTGGATGCATTTTCGTTAATGTTGTTTCAGAGAGTTGGTTATATTTATTTTACAGTTATGGCCTGATAGCAGGCTTGAACTGTAGAGAGAGATCATGTTTGGAGGCATATGAAATAACCTAAATATTTTAAACCATATAGGGCACTACACCTAGTTGAGAATCTAGTCATTCAGTTTCATCTTCCCAAGCAAATATGTAAATATCAACATTATTGACTAAATCTTTTTTTTTTAGTGTGTATGATATGTATGAATATCATCAGCCTAGCAACACATATTAAGATACATATATAATACTGGTTGACAAAGTGCTGACACTAGTACTAAAAATAAGTACCATAACAAATGCAGTTTGGAAGGGTGGAGGAAGTAAGATATGCTTTTTGATAATAAAGGCTAGAGTCATGCACTGAAGGAATGACTGAAACGTTGAACATCATTGTGAGTCACTGCAGCTTTGGTGGGCTTTGTTACCTTTCTTACCTTTGTCAACCACATGGGAACACTTCACTACTTCTTCAGCTCTCCGGGCTCTGACGTGAACTCGATCCTCACATGTGAATACAGTATATCAGGTGAGCATATGTCCAGTTTCATTGCTACTTTGTGTGCATTATATTGTAAACAACTCAATAATGGGCTTCACTGAAGGGAAATTCTTTCCAACCGACAGTATGAAGTTGTAGGAATGATGTTATACAACAGAGGTGAAACACTTAGTTATTGTGCCTTTCATCTTTCACCATGACTAGAATCTACATAAAAGCTAAGGTGTGTTTTTGTTATGCTTTTGAGGAAGGAAGCATGAGGCTAAGGGGTTGTCATAAATGTCACAATGTTTTGTAATCTCACCATCATCTTCCAACCATGCCGCTAAACATTTTAGACAGGTGGGCCTCCATACAGGTTTCAGCACTATTTTACCTGTGATAGCCCTCATCACTTTCACTGCACTGCACTTATAGTCTTGTTTTGGCAAAACAGTTTCATTTTAAACTGTTTGTAACATTTATTGTTGTGCTTTGAACCCTACCATATAACTATACAAAGGTGTCAAATGTAATGTGGGGTTATCAAATCACTTTGGTTTAGAAAAGGTTTTAGACACTAAGCAATGAGATTTTTTAGCTAGAGTAGCCACGGGATGTTCATTGTCACAGCTTCCTCTAGCCCATAGGGGGAGCTATTTCCACATATTCAGAGGTTTAAATCCACGAGTTGGTCCGTTTGCTTCAATTACATTCACTCTTGTCAGGATGCTGTAAACTTTTGATCAGAGCATCTTCACTGCAAAGGCCTCATGGAATCTTGGCATACAAGGGTTATTCCCTGTTCATGATGGAGTGTGATGGACACATTTGACCTGTTAATACACTAGGAACTGCTTTTATATACAGTGCTGATGCTAGCTAATTCAGCTTTATGTAAATTATGGAAACGCAGGGCCCCCAAGCCCCAGTGGAACTTGTGTAAATGTGACACACATTATTTGGCAAATATCAGTGCACTGTGATATAAATATGCTCTGTAACCAAGCCAAATGATCATTTACAGATATCTCAAATTACTTTTTAAGATATCTCTAAATAATAATTTGGCTTGTAATAGTGTAGTGATATTACCCGCAAGCATCACTGCTCCCCAAGGTGAATTTGCCAGGAATGTCAAGTTTCTGGCCCTCATTGTCTGTCACTATTTTTGTTTTCACTATTAGTAGAATTGAAACAAAACATCTATAAAAATGGATGAAATGATATATCGTGTGTTAGTAGACCACAGACATCTCTCAGGTGTTAAAACGTTTAAGGTTGTTCTTGAATTTTACTGGTTTCCACACAATTTCAGCATTTCAAGATTAACTTGTTGTTTTTATTTGTTGCAATATGTGAGTGGTTGAGATTAATCTTTTTGAACACAGTCTTTTAAAATAACAACAAAGAAAGTTACAGTTAACATATAACAACCCCACACATCACTGATTCAGAAAGCAGTTGTGTTATCTGTCATACAAGTCTACTACAGTACACCAGTGTGAAAGCATAGGAAAGTACTAAAGCATTGGAAAATCACAGTATAAGCATGGGAAAGTGCAAAATTGCTGTACAAATTTATCATAATAGGTTTTATAAGGGATCCTAACACTATCCTGTGCATTACACAAATACACCTTAATTATTTTCCACTTATACACTTTTTTTAATTCTAATTCTTTTAGACTAAACGTTTGATTTTCTTTTTAGAAACTTAACACTGCAGTAAATGTTTTGTGAACGCCTTCTATTTAAGATCCTCAATACACTGGTGCAACTCCACAGCTCATGACTATTAATAAAACGTAGAGGTCGTATATCCCTTTGGTCTACGTGAGGGCGGAGTGTTGATTAGTGCGCATGTCTCTGGAGCCCCGCCTTGTATCAGGCTGCTAACATCGTCCTCCTTTTCTAAAAACTTGCCTATTCTTTGAACTGTATCGAGTTCTTTTTCTTCCATATTCATCATCCTCAATATGGACCCCCAGAAAGTAAGTGGCATCTTATTTGAGCAAGCATTCTATATATCATGACGATCTGAAACTGCAATTTCTGTGTGTAACTTAAGGTTGATACATTTTGTAACTTGCACCGTTACGTGGTGCTCTGAGCTGATGATATATATATACGCAGACTATTCATGACCTAGCGGATTTAGCAACTTTTGTTCTTATGATTTGATCGATGTATTAAATAATGTGTGCATTTGTTTTTTGGCATAAATGAGTCTACCAGAAAACACGGGATTATATTGTTGTTAAATGCTGCTTTTGCAAATAAGTGTTGACTTTTGCTTTGTACCTTTTATTTCTATATATATATATATATATATATATATATATATATATATATATATATATATATATATATATACCTTGCACTTATCTGATTCATTAATAATGCTTTATGAATTTGGTTGAAAGATTCCACTACACAACGAAATACCTTGTACAATTCTTAGTAAATTACGTAATGGTAAAGTAGGCCTGTTTCATTTACTTGAGTCGATATTTATAAGTGAGTATTGTATTTAAGTATATATTGTTAAAAAATTCTTCCAGTGTTGCAAATTGCAGCGAATTTGCATTGGGAGCGGTTAAGATGTAACCGGATACTAGTGTGCAGCATACTGTGTATCCTCACAGTCAGTAAGCGGCTTCTTTTCTGTACCTTGCTTCTGCGAATACGTTCAAGTAACAATAACAGATTACATTAGTGTCTGATGAAACTGGATTAGCAACGTCTTTTAAATGGGATAAGGGCGACGATCTAAGAATAGTTTGGCTGCATGGGCACGTTTTTAGCAGGGTGGAAAATTACAGAAACAAGCTTCATTAAAAAAAATTAATACTGAACAGTCTGCAGATGTACTGTAGCTCAGTAGTTTTGTACTTTGGGCTCCATTGTTTGCGTTCTGGGAGTGCCCAGAACACTTAACTATGCTTTTACTATGGCCAACTTTTATAAGGGTGGTGTCTCTAAAGAAAATTGTTACAAAACCAACCTGAGTCTTTATGTTTGTACATGTTGTCAATAACTACATCCTCACGCTGTTTAATATTTATTATGTCCAGTATAGCAAAGGCTCTACCACATGCAGTTACAGTTACAGTATTGCCTGTGCCCCTGACTCATCCATTTGTGTCAGGGGGGTTAATGGGATCTGGGGGCTTAGATACCGACAGGCTGACACACAGCAGAGGACTTTGGCTTGGGATTGTATTGTATTGGAAAGAGCCAGAGTCAGCACACAAGGGAAGCGCTATGAGATAGGTTAAGGGATAGCAGTTTTTCAGGTTTGTTTTCTGTACCTTCACAAGTGTGTAAATAGTAAAAGGTACACTGGTTTAAACCCTAAGCGTTTTCAGACGTAACCCCTTAAATTCAGCAGTGTCTTTTACACAAAAGTGTAGATCAATTAGTTAAGACATTATTTTTGGGGTCCATGTAACCAATCACTTTTATTTTGGGGTGGTCTTTTTTAGTTTGCCAAAATTGTTTTTTAAGTTCTAAATGCTTTAATAATTAGAAATGCAAGCCTTTTGGCAGGTGTCCCAAGCCAACAGTAAAAGACAAGGAAGAAGATTTCAATCTTAAAGTATGCTATTGTATCTGCTAGCATGCGATAACAAACTGGAAGATATTTATAAAGAATTAGCTACACATCATGCTTAGTAATGAAAATAAAAATTATTTTGAAATTCACATTCTCTCCTTAATATACTGGCAAAACTACATTATTTATTAAGTACAGTAAGCAAATGTTGGTTACAGTCTGTAGTCTATAATTAACTATGTCATTTGTATGTGAAATGCTAGCCAGGGAAAATCAAAATGTTGTTAGTAAATCGATAGTGGATTCCAACCTAGTTAAATCATTGTAAGGTACCTGTTAAAGAATGGGCTATGGTAGTAGGCACTGGGGATTCAGAAATGTAATTGCAGACCTTTTGATTAATATATAGTATATATATATATATATATATATATATATATATATATATATATATATATGTATATATGTATATATGTATATATATATATATATATATATATATATATATATATATGTATATATATATATGTATATATGTATATATGTATATATATATATGTATATATGTATGTATATATATATATATATATATATATATATATGTATATATATGTGTATATATATGTATATATATGTATATATATATGTGTATATATGTATATATATATAATATATAGTTCCTATTTTCTTACACAGTTTGATTTGAATCTTGAAAAATATTAAGAATAAATGCAAGGAAGAAGTAGATTTATCCTGTGGGATGAATGTCTATAAAACAGAATGGGGGAGGTGCATGTTTTGTGGCTACTATTTTCATGGTGACACATCATGACAGGACAGAGGACAAGTATGTTGGAGTGTCAGTTAATGATTCCAGTTGACTTCTCAGAGTTAGACTGGCAGTGTATTTTAATCCTGTATATAGGACTTGGCAAACTTGTGCCTTCCAGTCCAGGTCTTTGTTTCAATTCAAACTATTACACTTCCATGGAGGTCTTACAGTAGTTAATTACCTGTTTAACTGATACTGAAATTTACCACCCATGCTGTAAAGGAAGAGCTGCTTGAATCCAAATAACCTGCTTTTGGGTGCTCAAAGAGAAATTGGGGGATGTCCCACTGTGAGCCCCACCAGTCAAATTTCATGACAGTATGCCTGTAGTGTGGGCAGTGGGCAAGGCCAACCCCCATATGGGGTCTAACATGATGTTATGATAAGGAAGGGCTCCCATAGCAGCAGTTTGTGCATCATAAATAAGCTGTTCTGTTGATGGACACGCTTTCAGTTTTTATGTACTGTATGAAATTATTGTTTTTGGTTATTTTCCAAAATGCTTGGGCATTTCTTTGTCACAATATGTATAGTAACTCGACAGTACTTGCACTCTTAAGTTTTACACAAAGAAATCCTTATGGTCATGGCCACAATCTTCTGGGGTTTTTGTGTGTAGGCATTTTTTTACATTTAGCCACAATTTGCAATTCTCTTTGTATCTTAACTGTAGTACAGCTTTAAATCCCGCAAACAAGCCTTCATTCCTGATTGTAATCTCGTTGTAAATCTCGCAAGCGGAGTCTGCCACTCAGTAGTTGGGGTGGGTTTAAAGTATTCAGAGCGAATCAATGATAGATACAAGTCAAGAAGGAGGGACATTGCCCAGCTGCACTGGGAAAGGTATTTTTATTTTTTTGTCAGTAGTAGTAGTTTTTTTTTTGGTTTGTTTCATGGGAAAGGGGTGGTCAACATGAATTGAGTAACCATTTTCAGTGTTTATTGGCTATACACCCATTTAATTTTTTTGTATCAGGGATGTGCTATCAGTTTTTATCTGTTAACCGAAAATCAGGGCTTCTGAACAAAATCCATCAGGAGAAGCCCTGAAATACTGTAGTTAACACGTGTAACAAATTAATACCAGCGTTTTTGTGCATACAGTACGACTACTGCACATGTGTGTGTGGAAAAGACTGAATGAATACTGAATAGCTGAATATTGTGGCTGGTTCTGCAGGGGTTATACTCTGTGATTAAAGGATTGGGACGTACTTCCAGCTCAGGATAACTTCACATGTCTGTCCAACACTAGGGGCCCTGCCTGTATTTTGAAGCAAGTGAAAAGGAACAGTTTCTGAGATGATTGAAACAATACTCTTAGTAGGTTACTGCAGTAACTTGCTTCAAAATAGGGCTGTTTCATTACTTTACAAAATACGTATTATTTACCTAAAAAATATAGAACTGGCAGTTGATTTCTCACGGTCTGACAATTTAAAAGGAGTTTAGGGTGAATAAAGTTATATAATTTGTTGTTTTTTTTCAGCATACTGAAGATGATTAACTTTATATAACCTTAATGATATGTTTGTTCCCTGAAGCATTTTGCATTATGAAATGAAAAGCGTAGTTAATATGTCCCCTAAAAGCTTTGACAGAGCATTGTCAGAAGATCTCCTGATGCCTGGTAATAAGACAGAGCTGTACAGTAATGCAGTGGCATAGATGTCCTCTTGTGTTTGGACTGATCATTCTCAGTAGCAGTAGCAAAACAGTAGGGATTGTTTCCTGTATGAAAAGCAGAACTATCAGAAGATACTTGTTTTCAATATGTTTAGATTTTTGTTTGAAATTAAAACAAAAGACTTTGTCAGCCCTTTCATATTGGTAAACCTGTTTTTCTTTAAAGAGCAGTTTGTTAATTCAGTAAAAGATAAAGCTTTGAGTTTACGGCCCATTGTGTTTATACGTTACTTAAATACTGTAATTATGTGGTTACGGTAGGTGACATTTTATTTTCAATTGTTGTGTCTGTTTGGCCCAGTTGCCAAAAGTAAGCTGACAAGGTTGAAACTATAAAATGTTGGTGTCCATCGGTCAGGTCTAACTTTAGCTGCTTTTTTATACCCTTGCACATTTCTTTTTTTCCTTTTTTTTTCTTTTTTGTGACTTCCTAAATATTCTGTTTCACCAACCTGTCCTTTTCACTTCAGCACTTGTCAACTTTAAAGAAAGACTACTCTTAAATAAAAGTTTCTTGTTCTGTTGTTTATTCATTGGGGCTATCTTTCTTATACAGGAGTGGTGCGGAGTTACTGTGTTTCGTAGACCTGCAGACAGGAATATAGTGTTCACAAAGAACATGAAACCTGAAGAACTTCCTCAAGGATCAATGTGCTTTTGAGTGAAATTATTTGACTCCTTGGTGCTGCAGGGTCCAGCTAAAAATCAATACAGGAAGTTTTCCAACCCCATTGTTGCCAGAAATATTTTCCAGGACATATGTGTGTGTTACATCTGAAGCTAATGGTAACCTTAATGCACACCGCAATTCCACAAATAGACCCGTCCAGCTTTGACGTGTTTGCATGTGGGAAAGAGATCAACACTTCCTGGCACACGGTAACTCATGAAGAAGCTGTTGACATGCAATGCCCTTTGCTTCTCGGTAGATTTTATGTACAGTAATGCTTGATTCTGAGTAAAACTGAAAAGTGATGTTGTTAAATGTAACTAGTCAGAAACAGTAGGTGTTGTGGAAAACAAAAACATATGAATGTTAAGTAATACAAATACGGTACAGTGTTTGTTGTAGGCTACTTTGTGGAGAACATTTACCTATACAGTGCATATCCAACAGTCCCAGTAGTCATGGGGTTCATAAATCCCCTTGTTTAAGTAGGCCGATATGTTGGAAGACTATGTGCTTGTAATTTTAGCAATCGTGCTGCTAACTCTTAAATAAGTCTTGCCTGAGTGTGTATGTGTAACAGGGCACTGACGTGGATGCTTGATCGACAGGCCGAGACTGGAAGGTTGGGATTGACACTCCCTGCAGGCACGCAGGTTTATTTACATATAGACGTACATACAGGTACCCCACATAATGCATCTCAGTCCGACAGAATGTCGCCTTGTATCACAGTATTAAAATGTCTTCTGCTCATTCAGTTGACTCTCACCCAAAGAAATAATTGCTCAATAAAATGACCGTCAGTTATAAAATGACAACTTTCATGAAATGTTGTCACATTAACATCACCTTGTCATTCAGGATTTTGCTGAGAATGTGAATTATTATTATTATTATTTTTTTTTCACAAAACACACAGTTTATCTATTCTAACTCTTATTTAAAGGTACAGTGGTCAGTCCAGTTAAAAAATGTGTTATACAAATAAGGTTATTGCCTCACATTTTAATTATTTGGTCAAATTGAAGAACTCGCAGAGAATTGTCATAATCCAGTATTTAAGTAATTTCCCCTGGTTTACAGTTTGCGCTAAAACTGAGGCCATTGAACCATGAATAGTTTTTCCATGAGACAAGATCAAAGTTTGATGGAATCTGTTATACATTGAAGGACAGGGTTAACTGAGTCGAATAATATACAGTAAAAAATGGAGTATACTGATATAGTAAGAATGGGTCCTTTTTGGGCAATAAGACACTATGCAGTTATGCAGTGACAGAAGCAAAAATACTGTAGTCCTATGAGCTCATCAGAATCAGGTGGTAACCCAGTTTGGAGGCGTTGAGGAGAAAAGAATAAAAAGGTTTCTCCCTGCTTCTTTTAAGAGTGGCAGTAAGGTTGTGTGACTTAATGTGGATCCAAACCGCTTTTAAAATAAGCGTTGAGGTGTCATGGAAAGGCGTATTTACAAGAAGTCACTCTTTATTACCCGTTCCAGTACTGTTCACTTCTAATTCTAATCTGCTGTTTTGTAGGAGGCCCTACATCGGATAATCGCAACGCTGGCCAGCAAAAATGAGGAACTCCATAGTTTCATTGATACACTGAGCCACTCACTAAGAGGCGTGCAGGTAATAAGTCCTTTGGTACCTGCTAGATTGTAACATGCTAGGTTCAATACAACACATAATTATAATTTCAAAAATTAAAATCTGGTTGTTTAAGCACTAATACTACTATTTTCCACAGGAAAATTCTTCGAAAGTTATATTGGACCTGGATGAGGAATTTGATAGTCTTTATTCTGTCCTGGACGAGATGAAAGCGGGCATGACAAACACAATAAAACTGGAGCAGGCCCGAAAAATGCAGGAACTCCAGGTAACCTTTTACTGACATAGATCAATGAACATGTGGTTATTCTGAAGTTGTTTAACTAACTTTTATACTGATTTATGCTAATATATTAAACACTTCAAACCCTTTCTGCACTTATTGTTGAGAAAAAAGTTGCTGCAAATCTCTGTTGACAAAGGTCAAGACAAAGCCCAGACACACCTGCTGTAGAGTTATTGTCAACTGAAACCTTGTATTCTCTATAATGCCATGGCAACCTGGCAGGAGTTTTGTGGGAGAAAAGTCTCTTGTGATTGAATACACACAAAGCATCATTCAGGTATTCTGCCACATTATGAGAGATTTCAAACGGATAACTTAGTAAATAAATATATTTATAGTCTGGCCTAACAGTTCTTTCGATTTTGTTAAACAGACAGGCAGCACTGGCCAACCACAAATTCAGTTAGCCAGTAACAGTATTTTAATAATTCTGCCTGACAAGTACCGGTAGCTAACCAAAGCAACACTGTTTATAAACAGATTGGACACACTCCGGGCAGATGTATTTCAGGCTTCCCCACTATGCAACCTCTGACCTGGAAGGAGAGCGTAATCCTGTCTCCACACGCACTGAGTCATCAGCGATCAGTCGCTGTCAATTATGCCTGACTGGGTGTTGGCTTAGTGATGGGGGTCTGTTTGAGTAGAGCCGCGTGCCAAACTCATCGTTTGAGCCTGATTGTATTGCTGGATGTGTAAAAAGACCAGTGCCCACCAATAACCTAGTCCAACCAACACCTTCAGTCATTGAACAGCATGTATTAGTAGTGCAGAAATAACACAACGGGGCCAACATATCAATTTCTTTACACTGAAATGTAATTTGTATTAGTAACATGACTATCTTGACTATAAATTTTTGTTGCATCTTGAGTCTTTTAACAGTGAACGTGTCTCTGTTTTTATTGGTTCGGACAAGCTGTCTAGCAGGGGTGTGCTGATACTCATAATTACCTTTAAGAGGTAATTGTCGGCAGTTATTAAATACATGAAAACACAGTAATTTCATGAATGTGTTGATTTCAAAACAAGAAAAGCAGCCCTTCCATCACATATTGGGTACCCATCAATAACAATTAACTTCCGCATTGAGTGTTTTAAAAGCCGTTTGGAAGCGAATTTTCATCCGCGGTGCTGACATTTTTACTGCTATACTGCTGTATCAAGGCCGTAAACTGACAATGAAAATGTACAGCAAAACTAGCAAATACAACTGATTCGTCACGTAAACACGACCTTTCCTCAAAACTAACATGAGCTACCACTGTGGACACTGGGATGTGTATTTCTTTGTCAAGTTTAATCACAGGTAACACCTTGCTCAGTACTACAATCCCACAATTCACTGCAGAGGTAACACATTTCTAAGGAAACTAAGGAAATAAAACTAATTAAAAAATTCATACCAACAGGATAAAATAAAGGTAAGAAAAATCGCTTAAAATATAAATATATGATCATTAAAGGTTCAATATTAAATAACACCATCAGATTGTTATTTTTTGTTACTCAAGAATTGGGTAACTGAGGGACCACATTGTTTTGTGTTGAGTAACATGTTTTCTTCCATTTTAATTAATACCTGACAGCATCTGTTATGGCTTAAATTATTCTCATGTTCCCCATAATAGGGTAAAGTACACAGATTTTTAGTTCTAGCGATGAAGCTGGTGGGACATTCTCCAAAAGTGGTTATTTAGATATTCACTGCAGCTCAATTCTCAAACTATTCATAAATGACATTACTAACTTTAACCTGTTACATTGTAACTCTGAGTCTACCCACTGAGACAGCAAAAAGAACCAATATTTGCTGACTGTTCTGATTTAAAAAAAAAAAAAAAGTGCATATCCGAGCCAGCACACCATGACTCTGCACAGAGACGTGGCAAGCTTCCAGATCTGCATCCCAGAGAATAGGCTGTTGCAGTTATGATGAAGGGTTCCTTCCTGGATGGCCAGAGATACTTGAGCCAGTAGTGCTCGCTTTGCTACTGTGCCCAGTTCTGCATGCTTGCTAGTTTGTGTAAAGTTTGTGTGAAGTGCACTTCTTACAGTCTGAATTTGATAGAAATCGGCTTCTTGTGCAGATGCAAAGCTTAAATATTAGACATATAATTATAAATATGATAGTTTTCTAGTGCGCTGTACATTTTTTAGGCCATCTTATTTTCCTACTGCTTAGTAGAGAGCATCCAATTCCCTACTACTTCCGTGACAAAGCAGTACCAAGCAGTGATCAAGCACCAGTTTGCATGCCCTGCATGCTGTGGAGTTATATTAGCATAGTCCTGCTTTCTAGCTTTTCCTTTCCTCTTTAATGCAGCGCATCAATCTTTATGGTGGTTGTATGTGATGGAATACAAGTAAAACCCCATTCACCTGTATAACCTCAAATTCACTTCAATCTATTTAAAAAGAAAAACTGCCTTTAGTGGATGTAAGAAATACTGAATAAAACACAAAGTGTTTCTTAAATTCTCTAGAGGTAGTGTTTCATGGTTACAGTCTGTTGTACCAAAGAACTACACAAGTGAAATCGGTTTCTTATAGTAGCAAAACACCCTCAAAAGCCATGGTGCTGGCATACAAGTTGTTGGAAAAGTGTGCCTTTTTTATCTGTGCCCCTGTCTCCCCCACTTTGCTTAGACTGGTGCTCCAAGCCCTACTCACACTGGACGTCTGGCGAGCAAATTCTTATCCCTCGATGAGTCACACCAAATGCGTCAACAATGACCTCGTCCATTGCCGTTTCCATATGAAAGACACACACTGTTGGTTGCTGACCAGTCGGTTCCAAATCGAGTGGGGTGAGCGAGTTTGCACCACAGCCAGCGGGACTGTTCTCCCTGATATCAATATCATTTTTTGGTTGATCGCCACACGTCTCTTGCCAAACCATAATAGAAAAGGAAAACAACCTCAAAAAGACCGGGAATCATGACTATACTCAACGATACTCTTAAGCCCCAGGGAACATAACATTCCTACAACTGAAAAGAAGTAGCAGAGCTAATTTCCTTGTATCTTTTTCTAGAACCAACACAGCCAGAGCATCAGCGCCTTGGAAAGCTCAGAAGAGTTACTGGAGTTTGCCAACAATGCATTGGACATCAAAGACCCTGAGGGATTCACAAAGGTAGAGACAGGCTGTGCAGTAATATGGGAGCAACAGAGTCTGCTGCCAGTTTCTGAGGGCAGGGATCATTTACTCTGGCAAAGCTCATCACATTTCAGTTAGTACAATACCGTTAGTATGGTTTTGCTGTTAATCTAGCATTTAAGTGGGGTCAAAAGCAGACCTGCAGTCAATTACAATTATTATTGTGTAATTTGTAATTAATTGCCATTACAATGTAAATTTACCATATTGATCAATTACACATTTATTTGTCATACTTCTTTTTTCAGAATGTGAGTAATACAGTCACCAGCGCGCAGGTTTGTTTCCTGGCTGGGCGAAGCTGCTGTTTTTCATTAGGGATTCCAATGGCATTGTCTGTGGATCTCCTGCGGGTTTGGGAGGCAAAATCTGCAGGGACTGAGTCGCTTCAGTTCTCCTGAGCTGTTGTGGGGAGCTGCTGCTGTGCGGTTTTAAACTAGACATTTTCTAATACTTGGGAGTAAAAAAAACAAAACAGGGGTAGATAAATAAAAATGAAAGTTTAAAGGTCAGCTTTATTTTTTATTTGATTGGGGTAAACTGTTTTTTATCCTTTCACAACAATATAAGTCCACTTCCTGTGCTACAGGTAATAATATACACCTTGGCCTTACACTTCTGCATTGAAGCACAGTGGAAACTAACTTTTTATTAGATGTATAATGTTTAAACTGCATAGATTTTATTACAGATTGAAATGTCATGAAAAGTACTTTATAATGTCTGTTGTTGTTTGGAGTCCTGTATCGTCGTGTAACACAGGAAGTGAAGGAGAAAGGAAAACATTTTTTTAAAGCAACCTTTTTTAATTCTATAACTAGTGGATCTGAATACTTTAACTAAATGTCCCATAGGGCCCAATTTTGAATCAAGGTCAAAGGCAAATGTTCTAAT
This sequence comes from Acipenser ruthenus, assembly GCF_902713425.1. NCBI lineage: Eukaryota > Metazoa > Chordata > Actinopteri > Acipenseriformes > Acipenseridae > Acipenser > Acipenser ruthenus. The sequence continues at coordinate 31,141,294 of NC_081190.1, read as the reverse complement.
AATAAAACCACTGTAACAGTATACCGCTAGCAAGAAACAACTTAGTTCTAGGAAGGAGCAGTTCAGTTATTATTCTGAGTAGTTACTTACTAGATTCATCCAATTAAAAAAAAAAAAATATATATATATATATATATATATATATATATGTATGTGTATATATATATATATATATATATATATATATATATATATATATATATATATATATATATATATATATATAATTGATTGTTTTTGTATTTTCTTCAAAGTGGGACCCTGATTCTGTTGAAAGTCTGTTAACAGTTGCTCAGCTAATCACTTTTTATCAGATGGTTATTTTAACCTCAAAACCTTAAAGATAATTTATTGTACTAACTGTGTTCCTTCCCTCCAAACCAAAGGGTATGAGCTCGCTCACGCTTTCTTCTAGATGGTCTTGCTATGCTGCTTGCTTCACCTTGTATGCTAACAATGCAGATATGTAGAATAAGGTTATCTGAAAAGCTACCATAATTGCTAAGGTAGATGCAGTAAATCAGTTATGCATGTGTTCTAACAAGTAAAACACTAAGCTTCACTTTTGGCTTAAATGTATTCATATTTAGTCATATATTATGTAATGTATCTGCAGTACTGTATATTTATTTTGCTTAAGACAATTATACATACATTACTTTCTAACCAATGCAGCTGTCACCTAGAATACACAGGGATTCATTGTTTTCTCATGTACAAGAACCTGTTCTATAAATAACTTTTTTAAAGTTTTTTTTTTTTTTTTTACAAAAGCAAAAAACAGAATATATAGAATATAGTAGGTGGCTGTGTGGTCCAGTGGTTATAGAAAAGGCCTTGTAACTAGGAGGTCCCCGGTTCAAATCCCACCTCAGCCACTGACTCATTGTGTGACTCTGAGCAAGTCACTTAACCTCCTTGTGCTCCGTCTTTCAGGTGAGACGTAATTGTAAGTGACTCTGCAGCTGATGTATAGTTCACACACCCTAGTCTCTGTAAGTCGACTTGGATAAAGGCGTCTGCTAAATAAACAAATAATAATAATAGTGGTCAAGTTCTACAAAATGCATGTGCTAATGTCCTTCATATACTTGTGTGTCTATTGCACAGTATTCATAATGACCTGCCCCTCTTTAAAAATACATACCGTAGGAAATCTCTGAATGTCAAGTGAAAAAGCAGGGAAAGGGCTTATCTTGTTCCCTTTTGCAGTGCGAAAATGTTAGATTTAATCTGCCTCTTAGTCACATGTGGTTTTGTCCTTGTATATATTTTAATTTAAACTCGACTCCAATCAAAGTGAAAAGTTTGACCCCATTTCTGACCCCAGTAGGGTTAAAAACTTTGCACTTTCATGTGGCTCTTCCTTCCTGTAGGAAGGAATCTAGACCAGTCCATGAAAATGTAATGTTTATTGCACTGGATAAGAGGTCAATATCGGACTACTGGCAGGCCCAAGTCTTATTGATACTCAGACTTCCGTGTGTTATGTTAGACTCCTCACCAAAAAATATTGGGCTTATCGTTTGTGTGATACTGATGAACAACATTTCCATGGGACGGCCTGGCTGGGATTTTACTCAAATCTGCTATACTGACAGTGAAGTATATGCTGACCATTTTAATAATGTGATTCCAACAGACCCAGCGATGTTGATCCAGCACTTGACCCAATCTGCACTCTTCTGCATGATTCCCTCCATTCCGACTTGCATGGCTCCACTAACCAACCTTCTCTTCTCTTTCCTTCTCCTCTTCCACAAAGGCTGCGAAACAGATCAAGGATAGGTATGGTACTCTTTTCACTTTTTTTTTCAGGGGTTGGCCTGTTATATTGCTTTGCAAGTGATTGTATTCCTTTACAAACGCACCTTATTTTCAGTTCATTCAGGATGGCAAAGAGTATGTACTTTTCAGTGGAATATTGCTTGTTCAATGTGGTTATAAAGTCACCTAGGGGCTAAACAGCAAAATGAATTAGTCACAGAGCACAGAAATGATGTAGCTATAGCTTGTTAAACATACAAGCCAGGTGTAACGGGCACTGTTGTGTCTTGTGTGATACACTGCCGGTATGGATTCTGACCCCTGTCGGTGAGATGAGATGAGGTGAACAGCTCTATAAGCTCTAAAGCAGATAGGCCTGGCCCTTTTGCATAGCGATGAAGATGCTTGCTTGTGTTGTGCGTGGTCACCGATTCACGACCAGCTGCTACCTTGTTACATTGGTGCCATGGTTCAGATCTCATTGGCTGCAGTCGGTTGCAGAGGTTAAAGGAGGACGCGTGTAACAGGCAGTGTTGTGGGATGCACTTCCTTCATGAATTCTGGACCTTGTTGGTGAGATGAGGTGAAAAGCTCTATAATATGTGCAGTAATTTACTGAACCAAAAAATGTTAGTTGCCATTCCTTAAATAGGGGGATACAGCCACCTACCCCCGCACAACTGTTTGTTTACAAAAAAAGAATTCTTAATTCCATTTCAATTTGGGTTGCACAATATGTTTTATTAAATGTATAGCATTGACACCGACAGCCATTCTAAAATGCATATTCCACCCCACATAGATGCAACTACAGATGTTATTTTTTCAGTGTCCCTAGGCTATGTGACTTGTTCACTTTATTCACTATTGCTGTTTAGTCCCCAAGTGACTTTATCACTAGCTTTTACTACTACGCAGGTCTAAATTAGTCCCAAATAGATGAAGCGACTTAGTCAAACAGAAAGTGAATGGCCCAGTCTAGCTGAAACCTGAATTCCCTGGCTTCTAGTCTACAGCCATGCCAAGCTCTGGCTTGCATGTTTTTAAGGTAATGTTCTTTGGTAACTTTGTGTACCTACAGTTCAAGCCCTTGTTTTGTTTTTTGTTTTTTTAGTTTGTGGTGTGTTTTTTGACATTCAGTTTTTTGCCAGTTTTATTTATATTTGCCTTTGTATTTTTTTTTCAAAATTGAGCCTTTTAAACTTGTTTAAAAAAACAAACACAAAATAACACATTAGATCGATGTGGGTAAATGTCTACTTTCATTTGAAGGTCATGATGTACATGGGTGACACTGTTTCTACCTGTATTTCCCATGCATTATGCACCATAAGCTACATTTACATGTACACAAATACAAGTGATACACTGGGCTAATGCTCTACCGTTTCACCTCCTGAAGGACAGAAGGGAAATGAGTTTGGTGTTTTCAATTTAAACCTCAACAGACCACATCATGAAACTACAACACAATTCAGCATAGAGGCACATCTTATAGGCAATCTCAAAGAGATGCAAGTGTTTACATCTATAGATTTGGAGATTGGACTGCAGCCTTGCCCATTAGTTAGGTCCCTCTTGTACAGACTTGAGGCACATTTGCAGGGGAATGTCTGGAAACTGTCCTCCCCACTGCTTGTGCTGCAACAGCTCTGTGTATAAATACTTCAGTTACTAATGCCTCTAACCCAGCTTATGTCATGTGCACAGCCATAAAATAAATGTATAATTATGCATACATTTTGACTGGTGACCTTTTTAAATAAGCAAAAATAAACAGCTTAAGGAAAGCCTGCCAGAAGTGTTCTGTATGCTAAAGGTACACTGTTGGTTGCAGGGTGACAATGGCTCCAGCGTTTCGCTTGACGATGAAGCCCAAGGCCACTGACTGCATGACTCATCTGATGGTCGATTTCTCTCAGGAAAGGCAAATGATTCAGTCCCTCAAGTTCTTGCCAGGTAAGAGAAACCTCTTTTATAATTGCACATGTTGATACCAGACAAGGGTAAAAGACTTCAAAGAAAATGCATGAAAAGGCTTGGAGTCTCCGGATCCCTTTGTATGAATATTTACCTGCGCTTTGCTTTTAAGCAAAGTTAACTTTTTATTTCAGGAACATTCTTGTATCAAGTATGGTAACCTAACTATTGCAGTGCTTAGAACTGCAACATGTCATGTTTATATATGTATGTATTTACAAGCCAAAAAGCAGACATTTAAAAAAATGAATCGGAACTAAAGCATTTTTTTCAGGGTGCCCTACTTTGTATTTGTTTCTGGATTCATTGTGGCAACACCCTTTTCTTTGAGCCAGACAAAGCACAAGCCTACTGTTTCTTTATATTTTCAAGATTTATGTCTGTTTTTTTTGTTCTTTTCAGCAACATACGTTCATTGCCAGTTTTTTTTTTTTCCTCCTTCCTTAGGCAGCCCATTTTGGGTTTTGTGTTGCAAAAGGAAAACATGTCAATCTATTCCGTTTTTGTTTTCTATTTTAAATTAATGTTCTTTTTAAAAATGTTTTTGTCTGGCTCCTCATGCGGGCCACAATGGATTTTATGACTTTTTTTTAAATCCCGGTTACAGGTGTAATCATGCAGAAAGCATTTTATGTTGGTTTATTTAGCATTATTACAGCAAATGTCACAGCGCATAACGTTCCAGCAATAAATTTGCTGTTTGTGAGCCAAAAGGCTCGGAGCCCTTAGGCACATTGTATTCAGGAGCTCTGCAGGAATAACCGCAGTCCACTTGACATTGTGAAGTTCTTCCGGAAATTCAAAGTGACATGTTTTTAAAGACCAATGCCAGCAAATAGGGATTTCTTCAGGACATGTTTGTTTTTGTTAACAAATCCATCAGACTTGCATCTCACGTGGACCCTCATTTTGTGGTGTTTACATACAACACGGTTCTGCTTGCCAACCTCATGTCCCCACAATTTGCCGTGAAGATCTTTTCAAGGAAAATTTTACTGTTATAATTAAATATGGGCATGAAAACAAAACAAGGGTGAAATTAAATATTAGAACAATGAAGATGATAAATAGGGCCCTACCAAGTTTACGGTCCATTTTCATAAATTTCATATTCATAAAATTTCATGGTGGTGTAACAAAGTATGACCATGTAATTGAAAACGGTAAAATATAAAAATGTAAAGCCCTGAAGTTAACAAAAGCACGTGACTAACTCGGAAAGAAAATGAAACTGAAATCCAGAGGATCGCTCTATGATTGCGTTTGTTATTGTTATTATTTAAAAAAACTGTTCTGGTTTTAAAAGTCATTTATATGCAACAGTAACTCAAAAACTATTCTGAAATACTGAGCATTAACAGGTCACACTCTTTACTTAAGCCAGGGGTTGAATGGGAGCAAGCACGGAGCATCTTGCAACTGTTTTACTTAATTCCATGTCTCTGCGGTGTAAATGCCTGTCCATATTTAGACACAGCTTTCTCTGCATCCACGGAGTTTGTTTTAATTGACAGACGGTGCTGAGCTAGCCTTGCGAGCAAGCCCAGGCAAAGAGGGTATGTAGCTGGGCAATATATTCAGAGGCTAACAAATATAAACGTGAAGCCTCTTCCACTGCAGTAATGATTGTAGCACTTTTTGATTGATTTTGGACACTCTTTATAAAATCTAGGTCTAATTTGACTTGCCTAACGGTACTACCAGTTGAGATTCGTAGGTCATACTAAACCCGCCCCGGATGCTCATATCTACCAGTAAGTGTGTAGAGCCCAGTTATTGGGTGCTGTCAAGTGTCAATCAATAAATCCTGTCTAGTTCATGATGAGCCTTTTTTTTTTTTTTTTTGTTTAATTAAAACAAGCTAATAATCGCATCAAGAACGTGTAACGGTACATACAACTTCATTGGATTTTAGTACAGTGTAAAAGTACACAAAACACACCAGATTGCATGGTGCAGCATGAATTTTAAGGTCCGTGTCTGTTTTAAGGTATTCTCTGACTGGAGTGTCTTACTGTTCCAGATTCTGCAAGCCATGTTTGGTTACCTAGCAACTGTGCAAACAAAACAGGGATAGAAATTCGATCTCCTGGCATAAAGCGGGAAATGTAAAGATGCACTTACGCTTACTAAAGTATTGACATCCTACGCTTATTCAAGGTAACGGGTTAAAGTCATGCATAAAATAAGCTTCAACCACACAAAGCAAAATACATCATTTCTAGTAATTTAACAAATAAGTGTTATTAAAAAACAAACTTATTTCTTTTAAAGTTTTCATTCATGACAAAAGTATTGGCACCCCTGCTTTAGTATTTCGTGTGTCCTCCTTTTATTTTGATTACAGCTTTCAGGTGTTTATGATAATTCTTAACCAGTATGTTACATCTTGTTGGTGAAATCTGGGCCCATTCTGTCTTGCATATTTCCTTCAGCACAGACAGATTGGATACAAAGTGCTTGGCTACAGCTTTCTTCAGATCAGTCCAAAGCATTTCTAATGGATTGAAATCTGGTGATTGCTAAGGCCATTCCAGAACTTCTATTTTCATTTTCTTCAAGAACTCCAGAGTTGACTTAGTTGGGCCGTTGTTAACTATCTGCTAATCAACCTATGAACAGATGGTTTCATTGTACTTAGTATAATGTTTTGATACATGGCTAATTCACTCTTCAATCACTAAATGTCCCTGAACTGCTAAAACACCCTCATATCATGATCAAACCATCTCCATGTTTAACTGTAGGTGCAATGTTTTCTTCATTGAAGCTTTCCCTTTTTTCTCCAAACATACTGTGGCCTATTTGTGGGGATACATTATATTTTAGTCTCATTGGACCAGAGAATTTTGTTGAAGAATGCTTCAGATTCCAGTTCATATTTCTTCATATTGTATACATTTTCTTTAAAAGTGGTTTGCAGCGAGGTCTATGTGCATACATTTATTCTGTGTTCAGGTGCCTTTGTACAGTTATTTCGTGCAACATTATGCCTGATTCTTCTAAATCTTTCTTTTAAGTCGTTGGCTGTTAATCTTGATATTTTTTGAGCTGCTCGGATGATTTTCATACCTGCTGTACCCATCATTTTCATTTGATGTCCACTTATTTCAATCTTTTCCAGTTGAATTTGTTCTGTGGTACTTCTTGATTATTGCTCAGATTGTGGATTTTGATATTCCATATTTCTTTGATACTGTTCTGTAGCCATTTCCTTTGTTGCAGTTTGCTGCGAGTGCTTTTCTCAAACATGAATCCAACTGCATTGTCTTGACCATCTGCCTTGTTGCCAACATGTTCATCTTCAACAGATGTTGGAAATACAGTAATAAGTACTTTTTGGTTTTTTATAAATTGTTTAAACTACCAGAAATTGTGTATTTTGGTCTTTGTCATATTAATAATGGCTAATGTTCACTAAATGTTTGTATTTAGCTAATGTTTTCTTGAATTATCCGCAACCTGTATTTTCAAATGAATCAATTTATTTAAAGGAAAACTTGTAAAAGTATTTTTATTTGAAAATAAATCATTTAAGCTTAGAAAATCAAATGGGTCTTGTTTTTAAATGAGTTTTATAAGTTACTGTGAAAGAGCAGTCCATATCAGAGACATTTGATACTTTCAGTTCACTACCTCCTGTTTCTCTTCTTTCCAACTTTGTCCTTCGTGTTGTTGGGTTTGGTCCAATCGTTTACTTTTTCAATTGAACCTATCAACTGCACATTGATGATACCATCCTGTGGATTCTCATTATACAAATGACAGTGCTGTCATACTGCAGAGAAAAACACTATGGAATGAATTACCCTCGTCAGCCGATCTCATCCACAGGGTCATTAGAGGAGTGGATTTTAGCACCAGCCATCTGTTCCAGAGCATTGAGACACACCAATCACTTGTACAATATACCTATGTAATGCTGTACATCAGCTGAAATGTGTTAAGTCATTGTTGTCAACATCCCCCACTGTGAGTATTTTTAAGGTCATTGTTGGTATTGAATGTTGAAGTCCAGTTTTGCTAGTAGTTTAATAATGACTAATGTATACCCAAGTGTATAATGATGCTGTAATTCTGTCCAGGGTTTCTGGTAACATATAAATCATGAGTGCTTACTCTCTTAAAATACCGTTTTACTCAACTGACTGTTTATGAATGTGTATGAGGCCTTACTAATGCATTCAAAGAGGTTTTTTTTAACGAAAGGAAATTGAAGTATTTTTTGTTAAATGTTTGAAGAAACATATTTCCACCTGGATGAGGCTTGTTTTAAGTACTGTATATTAACATTATTTTGTAGTGTCCAATTTGAACAATTCTTGCTAAGTTAGAATTAAATTAGGGTAGGCTTAATCTTCTCATACAAACCAATGAAGTGCAATGTCATGTATTTCATTTTTATATATTAGAGTTTTGAAATTGTCATCCCTGCAAATGTTGAGTAGCTTGTGAGTGGTGCTTAAATGTTCTTTTCAATCTGATGTTATCCCTTGACTGCTGCCTCCTCATCAGAACACATTAAGTATTTTGACATATATCTTTAGATTTAAAAACATAAATAAAAAAATACATAACTTTCACGGCCACATTGTTTTCATTCATAACTTTAGGCCTCCATTTCAAGTCAGTTAGAGTGCTTGGTACATTTCATCCAACCAAAAAAAAAAAAAAAAAGGTTTTGTCTCTTGGCCACAGCAGTAGTAGTTAACCTGTGTAGGCCCACAACGTGTTCCATTTTAGCACCTTGTCCTTTGTTGGTGTGTAATTTCTAATTCATGCAGCTGTTTTGAGAACCATGTGGAAAGCTTAAGTATTAAAATGTGGTCCATCTTGTGTCCCTGAAGGCTAGTGTTTGCTCCAGCTGTGATGCTCTCAGACCTCGCTGTTTTTTTCTTAGAGACTTGCAGGCCACATGCTAATTGAGAAATGGTACATTGTCATGGTAATTGAGACATCTGTCACTGGAAACGGACATTTTTATGGGTCAGGATAGTACCCAGCAGTTTGAATTTTGTATATTTTAAAGTGCAACAAAATAAGGTGTACCTTAATATTTACAATACCTAGTAAATCTTGTGTCAGGCAGCAAAAGCTGACATTCTTATTACTGAGGGTGAACAAAGTGATGGAGTTTTATAGGGGCAGGAATATACATTTAGATGCTGTTTATCTATGCCGTGCTATCCCATGGTATCTTTTTGTCATAATCACTTATCATTTATATTCTCATCATTTACACATTTGTTATTTTTGAATATCTGTTTCCAGCATTTCCAAGCCAGAAGGGTTTTGGCTTCCAGCCAGGCTACTGCTAGTTGTGTTCTGTCAGATATGAATCAGAACATGGAAGCAGCTAGGTTTGTTGTCATATCACAGGAATTGATTATTGGTCTATGGGAGCGTGTCATGCATACTGTACAGACACGAGTATCTTGAACACAATAATACAGAAGCTCTAATGATTTCCGCTGTTTTATTTAAACATGATAGAACATGTCTGGGAGCAAAAACCTGCTGATATGGAACAGTTATGAAATGCACGTGCGGGGAGATGGGGAGACGCTATGAATCTTAGTACTGTAAAACTTCAAATAATTGCCGGGTCTCAAATAATCGCCTGTCTCCAATACTGCTAATAAGTGACGGTGATGAAAGTGACTCTCAGGATTAATAAATAATAATAGAAAACGTAATTTAAGGTAGACCTACATGTAATCCATATTTGTTTAATGATATTAAAAAAAGTTTTGATGGGGGCTCCCGAGTGGCACATCCAGTAAAAAGCACGAGCGTAAAAAAGCGGGCGGCTGACGGCACATGCTTCGGAGGACAGCGTGTGTTCATCCTCGCCCCTCCCGAGTCAGCGCAGGGGTGGTAGCGGTGAGCTGAGCCTAAAAATAATTGGGCATTTCAAATTGGGGAGAAAATAATAAAAACTAATTGGCCACGACTAAATTTATAAAAAAAAAAAGTTTTGATAATTTTAAGCGTGCTGAAAGTAGGCCAGATACAAACCTCTTGGTGTATTTTAATGTGTTTTGTTGTATTAACTTTGAGATTAAACAATACTTTATTTTTGATAATGACTTATTGCTTTTATTGTTCATTTTTAAAAACATTTTAGAAGTTTTTATTATTATTATTATTATTATTGTTGTTGTTGTTGTTGTTGTGCTGTAACAAGCCTGTGTTATGATATCTACAGGGCTGTCTTTTAGTGGATTTAATTATTATTATTATTATTATTATTATTATTAACAATGGTAGATCTAAATCAATTTTTAAATACAAATCTGTATGTCTGCTTGTTCATTTTTCAATGTTTTGCATACCGTATCCTTGTTAACCAGTGCATATAAAAAGACTATACTAATACTTTCGCTTTATACTTGAGGGTGTACAATACAATGTAATTTTGTCATAAAACAAAACTGTTACTTAGTTCCCACTGCCACACAACCTTTTAACAAAGTTGCTGGAATGTTTAAATTGAGTTACGATGTTGCTACAAGATTGTGTGTTAGCGGCTTCTCAGTGACGCATGAAAAAATGATTCTGGGAGTCATTTTTTTGTACCCTGCAATGCGTTCCCAGGACTGAAAATGCTGCGTCACCAAATGATCTCAGCCAAGTCCTTTGGCTAAGCTGCAAAGACTTAAGGACAGTCACTGGGTGAAGGAAATTGAATTGAATTTGATAATGATGCTGTGTGGTCCAGTGGTTAAAGAAACGGGCTTGTAAGCAGAAGGTCCCCGGTTCAAATCCCACCTCAACCACCGACTCATTGTGTGACTCTGAGCAAGTCGCTTAACCTCCTTGTGCTCTGTCTTTCGGGTGAGATGTAATTGTAAGTGACTCTGCAGCTGATGCATAGTTCACACACCCTAGTCTCTGTAAGTCGCCTTGGATAAAGGTGTCTGCTAAATAAACAACAAATAATAATAATAATAATAATAATAATAATAATAATAATAATAATAAATGAACCTGTATCCCATTTCTTTTTTAGTTCCAAGTGCTCCAGAAGTAGACATTTCAGACTGTCTGGTTGCTGACAACTCGGTAACAGTAGCGTGGAGAATGCCAGAGGACTCTAAGATTGAATACTACATACTGGAATACAGGAAGACCAACCATGATGGGCTTCCCAGGGTAAAAGATGAGCGCTGCTGGGAAGTTGTTGATAACATCAAGGCCACTGAATATTCATTGACAGGTAATATGAGCTTTGCTGTGTAAACCTGTGTAAAAAACTATCCTTGATTGACCGGTAAAAATACACGCATCATTCCAGAGTATTCCACTACACACACCGTTTACTTCACAAGCAGTCACTACAGCTGGCTGTAGATGTGCTTTGTTTTGGTTGAAATGTGTGTTTCTTACTGTAGTGAGCTACTTCTTTAGTTAGTTAGTAAGAAAGCTAGCACATTCAAAATAATTAAAACATTAAAAGTGAAGCAACATGTTTACCTGACTTCCACGAATCAAAACTATTAAATCTGAAAACACTTCCTCATTTAAAAAATAACTGAGCCAATCAAAGTAGACAGTCAGTATGATGTTTGCATCCTGTTCAATGTTAGTCTTCTTCAGTGAAATATACAATTGGTCTTTCAGACTTAAAGTTTGACTCCAAATACATGAACTTCAGAGTGAGAGCTTGTAACAAAGCAGCTGCAGGGGACTACTCCAATCCAATTACACTCGAAACTAGAGGTGGGTGAAGTCTTTTTATAAAACCAAATAAGCCCTGTCCTCTTTTGGGAATTGAATATGGGAATGTCCTCAGGAGTCGTTACCCTTGTCCATGGTACCAGGTTGTTATTAAAGGGCCGCTGATCTATTTAACCGACAGTAATTGATCAGTTTATTGATTTTATGTATTGGTTTATCAGCTTTAGGTTCAACTGTATATAAAAACAACAACAACAAAAGAAAAGTCATCAAAACTAATTATGTTGGTGAGTAACAATGTTATGTCTTTCTGTCCTGATCTTGAACAGCCTTTAACTTTAGTTTAGATTCAACGTCGTCACACCAGAACTTGAAAGTAGAAGATGGCTGTGTGGAGTGGGATTCTGCGGGGGGCAAAGGGCAAGAGAGCAAAATCAAGGGCAAGGAGAACAAGGGCAGGTGAGGCTTATTGTGTTAAAGTAGTATTTTGAATCTAGTGGTTAGGTTATAAAGCTTCACATCTGGTGGTGGTTGGTTTTATTACAGACTAGGTCAATGGCGAAATAAAGTCCTTTTTCATCTGAAGGGCCATGACAATGGTCAATGTTTTTTTAATGGTTGTTGTCCATAAAACAATGCACAGCACAGAAACTTGCTGGCTGTCTCTTAACCATTTAAGGACCAATGCAATTTACATTTTGGTATTGCTAGGCTGCAGTAAAGATGCCACCCCAAAAAGCCAGGAGACAGTTGCATAAAACACTGCAAGTATTAAGTTTAAGTATTAAAGATTAGTTTTCCCTTATCTAGGTGTGGCAGTGTGCTGGTTCACGTGAGTGTGTTGGTGTGGGGAATATTGGTTTGGCAGGGAGGGGGTTACATTTATCCCTGTCAAAACACGTGGGAACGTGGCTGCAGCTGACAAGTGAATAAATGATTAAATGATTAATTAGGCTCCAGCCACATGTGTATAAAATAGGTGTGCACAGGTGGTAATGGAGAGTTATTGGATTAATGCTGGTGATAGAGGTGGAGGTTTGTGTTGTGTGTTACTGTGCTGTGCTGTGCTGTTCTGTGTTCGTAAGTTTTTGTAAAACCTTTTGTTTTGGCCCTTGTTCCATTTATTTTGTTAATGTGTTTTGTTTAATGGTTATGTCCACGTTATTTTTGTTTAATTGATTATTAAAGAGAGTATTGGTGCATTTTAAACTTGCAGCTTTCTGTGTCTGAGTCTCTATCCCTGCCATTACCATCTGGGCTGGGAGGATACCGCGCCACACTAGGGTATTGACTTCAATGTGTTAAGCTGCTTTCTGAATCATCCGTAAACTAAAAAAAATACTTCAGGGGAACACTAAGGTGGAATTTTAACGCAAGGTGTTTTAGGCAACTGGCCACTGGTCTTCAAAAGGAGACCAAGAATCAGATGGGCACAAAGCTGAAACTGCTATCTCTTTTTCATAAAGTGCCAATTAACAGGCAGTGTTGAGACGCCCCTACTGCCTAATAGTCTTGGGCCAAAAAAATTAAATTAAACGTGTGCATATAATTTAAGTTAAAATAAAATATAAAGTCTGTCAACAACTTTACATGTAGTTCAGTTATGTATTATCTTGTCTTAACCTGACCTGTACATTTGAAGCTGTCTGTGAAAGAGAAGCTTTGTCTTCTTTGGTTTAATTAAATGCATTGTTCGTGGAACACAAGGCCTCATCCTGTATTCACATGGCGTTATCTACCTCTTTACAGGAGGTAAAGTGGCTAGTCACTTCTATTAGGAGAAAAAGGGAAAGTTGGCAGGATCACTTTCAGTTTGTGGATCAAATGTTTCTTTCTGTATTGGTGTGCAATACTCTTTTGTTTCATTTAAATTGTGGACATCTAACACGTTTCTTTTGTGCTGCTTTCATCACTAAATTGAAAAAAGGAGACCCACAGTTAGATTTAGGGGCATTCCACAATAAAGTAGACATGATAGTCCAGTGCAGGGGTCGACACCATGTTGAGTGGTGACTGACATTTTAAAAAACAAACAAAAAAAACATCTTGGCCACAGACAAACAAAACAGAAGTTCTATACAATTCTGTGTGTGTGTGTGTGTGTGTGTGTGTGTGTGATAGACGTATTCACTGCCCCGGACACTGATAACTTGCCACGGACATGTGTGTCCGTGTACCGACAAGTTGCCGACCCCTGGTCCAGTCACTCACATTTTTGTTTTTGTACTGACCGACAAGAACACATCCTAAAAAAAGGTTGTTCTGTTTCCATTAATCTATTCATTGTATGATAGCAAACAGCCTGAATTCACAGTTTTTAGCCTGGCTCACTGATAGGACTCTACCAATTACCCGGGCCAGTAATGAATGTTATTTTGAGAAAACTCGAAACAAAAATCTCTTCTCCAAGTCTGTGTCGGGCTGTGAAATGCCCTTTTAATTTTAAACTAAAATTGAACTTTACTGTTTACATTCCCCAAAGATAGTTTCAACTACAGGGATACAGTAATGTCATAAGTGGTTATGAAAGACATCCGCATCATCATATCCTACTGTTACAAGGCACTAGCGACAATGCATATGACTTTCTGGGCAATGTAATGAAGTGCTAGACCATTCAAATGCTTGTTAACCCATTGCTTATTTTTTTGTTTTGTTTTGTTTTTTGTTCACTGACAGCGGCCATGTTACCATTCTGAAGAACACTTCAAGGTGATCCTGTGACTCAAGCTGTAGGATTTAGCTTAGCTGACCACATTAGCAAGCTGCTGTGAACTGTAGCTTGTAACAATAGCAACAATCTTTAACACACTTTTAAAACTCATTTTTACCCAGCCTGTGTTACATGCAGAGTTTTATTTCCAGGGTAGCAGCATTTGGTTTAGCTGCTTTTAGTGAAAGCTTAGTAAAATAATTGTATTTCCCGACACATTCTGAAAACCTGTTTCAGAGAAACAGGAGTACTTTTTAAAAATACATACATTGAGTCTTCTGTGAATTAATTCCTTTAAAAATACAAAAAGCTTAAAGTGGCTGGTTAAAAAGGTTTGATCTGCAGTGTAAAAATGATATACGATGTGGTCATTTATAGATGGCATATATTATACTAGAAAAAACATGTTGAAAAGCACTTTGAGAATTGGGCTACAATTCCATGTCTACCCAAATCCATATGCTAAGTGTATAGTTGTTTAAAACCTTTTATTATTATTTCGTGTGTGTGGCAAAATACAGCAGCAACATCTATAAATGGCCATATGTATTACAAATAACTTAGCTTCCCTCCTATTAATTTAGTTTTCCTCCTTTCCTTATTTTTTCTTTCTTGCACAAGAAATGGCAACAAAAAAAGACAATAAATTAACAGCAAAGTTTGGGGTAAAGTTGCTGTTAATAACTTTTTTAATTGCTTATTTTTTTCATGCTTGCAAAAATGTTTTTGTTGGTGGTGAGTAAAAATGTTTTATTTATTTATTTATTTATTTTTGCCAGTATACTCTGCTTGGAATGCCTTGGATATTTGATATAACACAGCATGACTCAAACATGAGCAGAATTAGTGTATATTTTAGACACAGAACACTAAAACATACATACCTAATTCACTATGACATTAATTGGCAACTTATAAGCACCTGTTAACACCTCTGTTAAAATAAATTGCAGTATAATACAACATTTTTCTTGTGAATTTGCACTTTTCATATACACACATCTTGGTGCTCTTTACAGACTACAGACTCCTTGACAGATAAATTGGGTCTTTAGCTTAAAAGCGCCTGCATGTCAAATCTGTCTAGTCAGTGCCGTGCACAGCTTCTAACTTGGGGCTGCAGGTAATCTGCTGGCTACAGGCCTCAGTAAGCAACCAGGGGCACAAGGGGTGATTTTAAATCATAAAAGTAACCAATAACCATATCGGTCCTATTTATAAAAACAAGCTACCTATTTGAATTAAATAGCGCAAACTTTGTGGTAAATCTGTCTCAGTCTTTCATTTGACTTCAGGTGTTTATAAGAAGCATAGGTATGCAACTAGTGGAGCATCTTTTTGACACAAATTGATTGAATGTTCCTCAATTTTAAAGGTAGGGATTGTAGGGAAGGAGGATGCCAGGTCTCACGGTAGCCAGCATCACTGCCCATGTATATATGTACAGCATGTAATCACATATCTGTAGCTCACTGTTTCAACTTAAAGTGATACTTACAAGACTGACTTATGAAGGCATGTACTTTGCGGTTGTTGTTTTTTTTTCTCTGCCATTGTGACATATAAGTGTATGGTTAATAGGTAATTGAGTTGAATACATGAGTGCAGACCATTCAGTACCATTTACTACCCAGCTGTTCCTTGCCAATGTGAGGCATGCACCAAATGGGCCCAGGAAAAAGAGTTCCCCACACCCATCACATCAGTACAGCTGACATTCCAGAACTACTGCTGCAGCGCTGATACAAGGAGATATCTTAGCAATGCTGACCTTGTGAGGAGGAATGATATACATTATATAAAGAAACTAACAGGGTTTACATGAAAGCTGAAGCTTCTTGGCTCCTAAGCCATACAGATTTAGATCACAATAATCGCTATATTGTTTTACCTTTTGCATCCTGTTGCATTCTTTACAATAAAGAAGCCTGCTCACGTGTCTGTCTATGTACACCAGTACCAAACCTGGAAATGTATCAGACCCAAATCTAGTTACAACAATTAAGAGCATAAAACTCCAAGCCAATACCAATGTGAAATAGCCATTACACTACGTTACACTATGCATTGGATACTTTTGACTCAAGAGCAGGACAGCAGTTTAATATTAGCTGTTGCCCTGTTCTTACCATGTCATCCTTCAGTTTAATTAATATATTTATCCAGTAGTTTGTGTTGAACTTTTTTTCTGATGTTTCTAGAAGTGGAACTCCATCTCCCAAACGGACATCTGTCTCCTCAAGGCCACCATCAGTGAGAGGAAGCAGAGACCGTTTTACAGGGGAATCCTACACAGTACTGGGTAGGCTTTGTAAAACATTACTGACAATTACAAGGAAATCTGTTTCAACAGACCTGTGATGTGCCAGGGACACATAAAGCCACACTCACATGTATTGGATCTGTGACCATGACTAAACTGCAATGGTGAAGAAAATGTATTCACCACATGTCACTAAAATTTTGTAGTTAAGAGATACCACATGATGTGCTTCACAACATTTCAGTCCATATGTTGTTCAATTGCAACATCCATTATCATAAGGATGTTGTTAACAGCAGATCAGAGCATATCTACTGCAAAGGCCTGGTGGAAGTTTTGATTCCTGGCTGTAAGCTTTTAAAGCTAGAACAGCATTGCTCTTGTTGGCATAATAAATTGCTTATTTGCTGTTCCAAGGTCAGTATGTATTGTCTGTTCTGGACACAAATAAACTGTTGGCGCTCTAAAAGAATTTGAGGTGCATAGCTTCTCCTGTGGGGCACAACAGAGGTTGTGACAATGTGGAGCATATCATGTGGCTAGTCTACCTACAGTACAATATTCCAGTTCTCTGAGACTACAGGTATTATCCTCCATTACTGATTTGTCACTTTAACCACCCTGTTTTTTGAGGTCATGTAAAACACATATCCTACAAGTGATACAGCTTATGAAAGCCAAGAAGTGAAAGAGCGATGAAGAATGCTTTTCCTTTGTCTATATTGAGCTAACTGAAGGCATATTGCCTTTGTGAGTTTTCAGGTGACACATGCATTGACAATGGGCAGCATTACTGGGAAGTGAAGGCCCAAAAGGACTGCAAATCCTATAGCCTGGGTGTGGCCTTCAGAAACCTGGGGAAATTTGACCAGCTGGGCAAGACAAACACAAGCTGGTGCATCCACGTCAATAACTGGCTGCAGGCCACCTTCGCAGCCAAACACAACAACAAAGCCAAGACCCTGGATATGCCAGTCCCTGACAGGATAGGTGTCTACTGTGATTTTGATGGAGGTAATGCTCTTCCTTTTTGAGTAAATTCATACTTGGTTGGACAAGGACAAAATCTAGGGATTTTTTTAATAAAATCTGCATTTTTATTATTATTTATTTCTTAGCCCATTCTTCCAATTTAATTTATCTGTTGCAAGACATTATTCTGCATACTGTGACTTTGTCATGGTGACCTGTTTTATTCAATAAGATGAGCTATTAAGGTTATGTGTCTTGGGGAACCATTTTACAGTACACAGACATTTTATTACGAGTTTCAGTATTGTGTGCTGTGGTTACCAGCATTTTCATTGCCAGGTACAACAACTTAGTTGACAAATAGATGGACATAGATTACCTTACCATCCAAACCTAGCTTGGTTATATTACAGAGTCAATAATACAATCAAGGGGTTTCCGATGACATAATGTGAACTCATGAAAAGATATTGAAAACCCTGAGATCGGATTACAGACACATTATGCATTTTGCCAGCCAGATGATATGATTTAAAGTATATTTGGTTGCAGTTTGTTTATTTATTTATTTATTTATTTATTTTTACCTTATACATTAACAAGCTTACTCCAAAGTTACTTTGAATTGTTAAACAGCACAACAATATTTCTCAATACCGTTCCTAATTACCTTGTGCCATGAAAACTATTGAAACAAAAATTGCTTAAAACCAGGAGCATTAGTCTGTTTTTTGAGGATTATCGTCTGGCTTCAAAAATTCACATTGTGCAATTTTACCGTATTTAGGATCTCACACAGGTAATATTAAATATATTGTAGTGCTGGATAAACTTTCAGCTGCCTTAAAGAACAGTGTAAATGTTTTTTTTTTTTTCTGACTAGGGACTGAGGGGTTGTTTTCTTGTGTTTTGTATAATAATATAACTGTCATTTTGTTTCATTTTTTTCTTTAGGTCAGCTCTTATTTTACAATGCAGACACCAAACAGTTGCTGCACACATTCAAAACAAAGTTCACCCAGCCAATTCTTCCAGCTTTCATGGCAAGTATCTGTTTACCCTTTGGTTTCTAAACACTGGGGCACCCCTTTGTATCTAAAACCAGAAACAAATACTGGAAGCAGATCTCGTTCATTGCTCATTGTTTCTTTAGAAGCCTCAATGAAACACCAGCACACATTTTGTGGTGATGATTTTAGCGGTTTCAGATGTATTCTAATATAACTGAGTCTCACGTGATCTTGTAAAAGGCACGGCTTTTGGAGTTCATGCTGAACATTCGTTCAAGGGGCAGACTGAGATCAGAATAGCATAATATAAAAGGAGCTCCTCTTTCTCTTGTTGTACCACACCTGCAACACTGAGCTGTATGCCTGTCTGGGTGACTCAGTGGAAATTAACCTGCTTTTGATGCTGGGACCTGGTTTGAAAGGGACCAGGGGATAGGTCCATCGTTTTCTGGTGGCCTATTAACCCAATATGCAGTGGAGTTGCTTGAGGACTGATTGTCAAACTAGAGGTAAAAGTACAATAACCTGTTCCTGGTCTTTTTCTCACTTGGTTATCAAGCGTTTACTGTTTATCGGACATCTTTTAATGAGTGGGAGGGGGGCACCTAACTGCAAGTGACAATAACTGGCATGTATAGGTAAAATTATGTGTTTTTGACTTCTTGAATTGCATGCACTTCTGTAACTAGTGTCATACTGAATGATGGCTTGACCTGTGGATGTCATTGCAGGTCCCCTTTTACATTCACAGTAGTAATTCGGTGTGCTTTCCTTGCAGGTCTGGTGTGGAGGGCTGACATTGTTTACAGGACTCCAGGTCCCCAGTGCAGTGAAATGCTTCCAGAAAACAGAGAACGGCTTGAGTGGCTCAGCCAACAGTCTCAACAGTGTTGTACATTAGCTACCAGCAAGAGGATTCTTCCTTTCTTTATGCACGGTGCGGTTTCTATCGGCAGGAAAGCAAACCTGAAACCTGGATTGACACAAGGAGCGGTCAGACTGCTGCTGTAAAGGCCTGGTTGCCTTAGCTGTTTAAATACTGAATTCCCTTGAGTAATAAGAGTTTGTTTACTTCCCCTTGGAATTTTATTGAGATGCTAGAGACTTAGTCAGGGAATAATAGCTGGATGAAAGATTTGTGTGATTTTTTTTTTTTTACATTTTTTGTCTTGTACTTCCTTTTCGGTTTCAGATCAATTCTCACCCGAATGAATTGCTTCAAACGACTTTACATAAGTTCTGTTGCTCCAATATTGATTTTTAACTTATTTTAAATCTGCTGTTGAATGCTTTAGTGCCTTCTGTTTGTCACGTGATACTCAAACGTTTTCGCTTTGTTGGCTCTACCTACACTATATTCTACATTGAACAATATAGTTTAAAGGTCAAAGCATTGCATGCATTTCCTGGAATGAGGAATATCAGGCAGTGTCTGGGCCGTTATCAATCCTCAGCTTTAAGGGAATTCAATAAAAATCAATATTGAAGCTACAGAACTCATAAGTAAAGATTAGAAAGCACATTCAAAGGAATTTAAGATTTCATTCCTTGCATATTAATGATATCGTGCATTTATGGAATTTATAGTTTAATGCAGTTAGGTGATGGTGGCCAGTCAATGTTGGCAGCAGTCAAAAATTGAACAATTCTAGTGATATTTTTTTATAAGTGAGTGTGTCTGTGTGTGTGTGTGTGTGCGCTCGTGAGTGTGGCTTGGCTTCTTGCCTGGACACATGCTTAAAACTACTTCAGTACATTTTATGCACTCCTTTATCCTGATGCTTTTGAAATACCTCTGCCTCATTTTTGCTGGTAGGAAGACTGAAAGGAATGACGGTTCAGCTTATACTGATGCTCCTCTGTGGCTTACCTTGGCACGCCATACCTCAAGTTCTGATGGTCCTTTTACCAGGTCCCCTCGAGTTACTCGCCCTCCACTTAAACATAATCTGCAGTGTAAACTTGCTGCTTTATCATTTTACAAAATCATCCCCCTGTGCTAACGGTTTGTTAGACTAGCATACAGTACTTTACAAAATTTCTGACAGTGGTATTCCCACACACAGATATGGTAAAGACAACACTACTAATTCAAGCTCCTTGTGCACAGTTGTGCTGAATACTAGTTGTTGGAGTTTTTGTTAATGCTGGCTCATCACAATGTGGTGGTAGTCTCTTCAGCTGACTTGCATCTCATTCAAGGGGGGTCTTAAACTCAGTCGTATCACGTCTTTCCCCTGACAAAGCTTTGCATACAGCTTCTATATAAACCATTTCTCTTCAAGATATGTTGTTAGTCACGGGATAGACCTTGGAAGAAGCATACCCATCAGCCTATAAATTCAGGGATGATTCTAAGACATGCTTTAGAACTCTTGTCCGTTTGTGTTCTGAGCTGATGGTGATGTGATCACACAGACCCCAGTGGCAAATGGCATTTAGTCCTTATTGGGTAATGGAGAAATGTGACGTGGCACTCTGATGTCAGCTGCTCTTTGCTGACTTAGGAACAAGGCCAAGCAGGGAAGAGCTGCTGTATTAAGTCAGACCTGGCCGTATCTGCCCCCTGGTGTTTATTCAGAAGAACTACTTGGAAGAGAAGACCAAAACATTATTGGGGGACAGGACAAAACATATCTTTTCAAGATAGTAAATCAGAAGATGAATTGAGATATTGCCTATATCTTAATCCATGTAGGTTTACAAAGTCAAACTACAAAGATTGGACAGAACAATGATTTACATAAAGAATGTACAGAGGAATTGACCAGGACTGTAAGAGAAAATAAACAAAACAAAAACCTTCATGTGTTTAATCGCCAGTTGTTTAATATACATGTATTGATCTTGTATTCAGTAGTGATTTGCATTTATTCATAGCTTGCCTTTCTTTTAAGCTATTTTCCCTTTGAATCGGCTACGTCAATAACACCCAATTCAACTGTTCAGCGGTTGCATAGTAAGATAGACACCCGGAGCTTGATTTGCAAGCTGTGTAGAGCCAACCAAAGTATATATCAATATCTTAATTGACACAGGCTCTGAACAGGTTTTGTTTTATTTATTTCTAATGTGTGTTTTAATTTGAGTAGTTCAAAATGAATACTGTATTTAAATCCTGGTTTAAGTAATAAACTGGGCAGTTTGAACTCTGTATGCATTTTATTTACAGGGGTGTGTTGAATTGAAGTAGGAATGAAAGGGTTAAAGGTGTAATAACCAAAGTAAAAAATAATAATAATAATAATAATTTCTTACCTCAAACAGCATTCTCACAAGCCCTTTTTTTGACAGTTCTTTATTTTCAGATACTTTTATTTTTAATGTGTTTTCAGGTGAAACATTAATTAGACAGCAATGCTATGTGTGGAAGTACTTGCATTCCTTTCCCCATTCACTTCCTGTGTTACAGGTAATAGCACCCCACCTGACCCCATAAGTGTCCTTTGGGCAGCATGGAATGAAAATGTAGGCCTTAGATGGGGTCGCATTACTGGTACGGGACATGATGAGAATGGTTGGACATCTTTTGCTTTAAAATGTGTCTCATTATCCTGAACTATCCAAACTGTAATTACTGTGATTATTTGTTTGATCCCACCCCCCCTTTGATTTAAAATGTATATTTCTAACACAGGGTGCTGCTGTACAAGAGCTTTTATGTCAAGTGAAGAAGAATAGCAATCGAGTGAGTCGAAATGTTTTAAAGGATAAACCCTGTACAAAGATCTTTTAAATAAAAAATAAAGCTCATAATTTGAGATCTGAATACTTCTTGTAAAGGTACAGTAAATATGCTGTGCATACACACTACACACTTACAAACATGTACATGAAGTTTGTACAGACTGCAGCAATATGTTTTGACCACAAGGGGGAAGACTTGCACCTTCTGTTTCAGATGTATCTTTAAGGCAGTCAATAAAAATGGAGAGAATGAAAACCTTGTTATATATGTCTAATATTCCAAATAGAATATGCATTTATGAAATGCTGAACCATATTTTTAGTTGACAAAAAAATCAATAAAATGTGTTACAGGGAAGTTAATGTGAAATTTAGGAATTACTGTAAATGTATCTGAATCGTCTTGTCATGCTCCATACACTTTGGTTTTGTTCCATGCCTCGCTTGTGAGATGTATCAGATTTACACACAGAGTCCCAACTGTGCGACCCATTCCTGACACATATACTGAACTTGTCAGCTATTAACACAGGTACAAAGAATGAAAGTACATTAGTTTGGTAATATGCTTATGTCCTGTGACCTGATTTACACATTGGCTATTAATCCTGGCTGTAGGTGGTTGGAATTAATGTCTTGTCATTCGGTATGTTGTGCATACCGCAGAAAATGGCACTAACTAGGGGAAACCAGCCGTCAATCATAAACTCTGAGGTAAAAATAAAAGAAACCATGTCAGGTAGACAAACGACACTGGTAGCCAACAGATGTGTGTTCTTGACATACAGGGAGATGTGATCAACCTATACCCCACCTGAATAAGACAGCTTGATTGTATTGGGCATTTTACAGTAGCAAGGCACCCGCTGGATTGTATCACCTATGTGTTGTGGTAATCCAGATTTATCCACGGTTGGGTGATGTATGCAAAAATCAAGCTGTCTTAAAGGATTATAAATCAAATGGACCCCTCAGTTTCTTATAGGTTTACCGATGTGGAGTTCTGATTGGAGAGAGGCTTTCTCTATCCAGCAAAGAAATGATAAGGGACTTTCCAACATGGAGGAGAGTGACGGTCTATAGTGTAGAAGAGGCGTTTCAGAGTGAATTTGAAAGTATTAGAAATGAAATGCACACAATGATAAAATAAGCATTGAGAATGGCACTGGATCTACTGTAATACATTAAAACAATCTTTAATACCTTACGAAGTAAACCTTAAAGTCTTCAATTATATTCTGTATTCTGTAGTTGACCCACATCAGTATTCTTGGTAGTGTGTTACTGCTTTTCAGTAGATTGAAAAACAAGATGCATACCCAGTATAGCACACATCAGAGGTACGGATACATAAAGCAATAAACTGTGTAAGTATAAACGTAGATCTTCAACTGCAGGTTTAAATATGCAGAGATAGCAAATTACATTACACACAGGAGAAATGCATGCCTTGATGATATTGACACAATGACAAGAACACATGAAGTGGAATTTCACAGCTTTTTTTATGATAGGTCTTGACTGGAATATAAATGGGTGGTTTCCCATGCATGAAATCACTCTGCTGTAAAAGCTATGAGCAGCAGGGAGCGTAATCTACCCACTACAGAACCTCAGCTTTCCACAAAAACATTTATTTTGGTATTATTATTATTTTGAATAATGTTTTCAGTTGAATTTGGTTTGTACATTCACTGCATCTGCAATGAAAATTGAATTCTGACAATATGGTATATGACTTAAACTTACGGATGTATAGAGAGAATGTCTGACCAGTCCCTAAAGTGCCAAAGTTGGGTTGCTGGTAATGTAATCAAATGGAAAGCCAATTAAAGATAATGCATTTAAAGTGGAAAGAATTCTCAGGTAAATCCTCAATTGTCCAGCTAGCTCAGACCACTCACAGGCAGGGTGCATTACCAAATTAAACAAGTGGTGGATTGTGTTATCTCTCGGCATTGGCAACATTGCACTCATAAATGTTGTGCTGAACATCTTTTTGTTTGATTCATTTTATGTTGTACTTTCATTTCAAGCACCATACTGCTGCAAAATTAAATCTATCTCACTTCAGAGTCAGTAGTGCATATCCATTACCTGCCACTGTGCAGAGATCCCATAAACCTTCTGCGTCACTAGGTCACTAAATGGGCAACAGTAATAACAAGCTTATTTACACTAGCTTTGCAGGGCACCTTTAACATCATAAATGAAGGCACATACAAAATGAATTCCATTTTAAAGTGTAGTTGTTATCTTGCCAAGATCTACTAATACAAACAAAACCAACAGGGTGTTGCTGCTGCATCCTTTTCAGCAGCACTCAGAGTCTCAGCACCTTATCAACAAACCTTTAGTTTTAGGATATAGCCACGTGGTCTACTTGAGTTTGTCATGTGACGCTGGGTTGGAGGGTGCATTCACGACACTTTTATGCCGGCTAGATTGCAGACGGGAGTCTTCGCGTAACGGCAATGTCTGTGCAGACGGAGCGTGGACAGCTTTGGTAGATGAACAACAGTTCTGAGCAGAACCAAAATGGAGGTGGTGTTGAGAGAAATTCTAATCGCAGAAGAAGTGGATGCAATCGAAGTTCCTTTTGTGCTCCACCAGCTTCATAATGTACAGCATGATCAGAAAAATGTATAGTAGAAACAGTCCCTGCTATAAAGAGATAATATAAACGTATGTTTTGTGATGTGAGACAAATTAATGAGTATTATAACGGACAGGATTCCCCCCCCCCCCCCCCCCCAACCGTTTAGCTTTTTTTTTTTTTTTTACATGTTTAAACCTTTAGAATAAATATCTGAATATTTGAAAAGTATAATAACTGTGTGGAAAAAGAGTCAAATCATTTTAATTTGTATTACAAATCATTCATAAGATAATTAATGACATGACTGGAAGGCGATTCACACCCCCTGACTAGGTGGCAGTAGCACATGGAGTGAGGATTGTATCTGGTTGCCTACACACTTCTTTGTCAGCCACCGCTCGCGCAGTAACTCTTGAGAAGCTGCGCGACTGTGCAGACTTTTAAGCCGTGGATGCGTGACCTGGTGACGTCTTTTCCGGCTGAGTTCACGCAGACGATGAATTTGGACAGGTTTTCCGCAGAACCTGCGCAGACTTACCCTGAGTGTTTCAATGGACGCTATGCGATTTCTATTTTGTTATCATGAAACTGCACAGTAAGCGTTGGGACAGTAAGAATATGCATCTCTATTTATTCGTTTCATTTTCCCCCCACAACTGACATGTATCAATCACATTTCATGCAAAAGTTGACGTGTTGTGGAGGGTTTTCATTTCTTTAACGCATTCTATTGTACTGAATTGTTTTCTGTTGTCTCTAGTGTGCCGTTCCAGACATTATCGTCTCTCAATCGTATTGTAGTAAGGACAGTCAGGAGACATTCAGTCTTAAAAATCCCATAATACGTTTTAGTGTGCCGCTTATGTAAAACACATTTACCTACCTATGTTTATCGTGTTTTTCCAGTTCCATACCTCTCTCGGTGCTTTGTCGTGGTTGACTGATTTACTGTAACTGTGTTTTACTGTATGGTACACTGCACTGCAGTCAAGTTTTATAAGGGAACTAAGCTAAAGAACCAGAAAGAGTGCATCATTATTCATTGGGTATTTTTTTCTGTGACTAGAAATGGAGGTAAATCACATTTTAGTGAAACTGCATTAATCATACAAGCACACCGGTGGAGTATTAGAAATAAGTACCGCTATCCCTAGTATATTGCATCATAGTGCAGCAAAGGAAAACACAGCGTTGCATAAATTGAGATGTAGAGAGTACTGAAATCCACGGTGATGGACACTTGAAAGATATGTTAGTTAGTACCTAAGTCTGTGCAATACAGCTGAATTACACATTGCTTGTTGTTTATTAAAACTAAACGTTTACTGCTCAAAATGCAATGTCAAACTGCTCACATGGGCCTGTTCTGTTTGTGGAGTGTGACCCCGTAGAAACAAATGAACGCCACTACTTCAAATGCATCCCTTTCCTAACGAGTTTAATAGGAAGCTACAGTGCCTTACATAAGTATTCACCCCTCTTGGACTTTTCCACATTTTGTAGTGTTACAACCTGGAATTAAAATGGATTTAATTGGGATTTTTACCATTTGATTTACACAACATACTGAACACTTTGAAGGTGCAAAATATTTTTTATTGTAACACAAAAGTTAATTAAACAAAAAAAAAGACATTTGTTGGTTGCATAAGTATTCACCCCCCTGAGTCAATACTTGGTAGAAGCACCTTTGACAGCAATTACAGCTGTGAGTCTTTTTGGGTAAGTCTCTACCAGCTTTGCACATCAGGATCCGGCAATTTTTCCCCATTCTTCTTGGCAAAATTGCTCAAGCTCTGTCAAGTTGGATGGGGACAGCAATTTTCAAGTTGGTGAACAGCAATTTTCAAGTCTTGCCACAGATTCTCAATCGGATTGAGGTCTGGGCTTTGACTGGGCCATTCTAAGACATTCAGTTTTGTTTTTAAACCACTCCAATGTAGCTTTGGCTGTGTGTTTAGGGTCATTGTCCTGCTGGAAGGTGAACCTCCGCCCCAGTCCCAGGTCTCTTGCACTGAAACAGGTTTTCCTCTAGAATTTCCATGTATTTGGCTCCATCCATCTTGCCCTCAATCCTGACCAGTTTCCCAGTCCCTGCCGATGAAAAGCATCCCCATAACATGATGCTGCCACCACCATGCTTCACCGTGGGGATGGTGTTCTCAGGGTGATGAGCAGTGTTGGCTTTGCGCCACACATAACATTTTGCGCTAAGGCCAAAAAGTTCAATTTTGGTCTCATCAGACCAGAGAACCTTTTTCCACATGTTTGTTGTGTCTCCCACATGCCTTTTGGCAAAATCCAAACGGGATTTGATGTGGGTTTTTTTCAGCAATGGCTTTCTTCTCGCCACTCTTCCATAAAGCCCAGCTTTGTGGAGTGTCCGGGTTATAGTTGTCCCATGGACGGTTTCTCCCATCTCAGCTGTGGATCTCTCCAGCTCCTTCAGAGTTACCATTGGCCTCTTGGTTGCTTCTCTGACTAATGCCCTCCTTACCTGGTCACTGAGTTTTGGTGGACGGCCTTCTCTAGGCAGAGTCGTGGTTGTGCCATATTCTTTCCATTTTTTAATAATGGATTTAACGGTGCTCCAGGGGATGTTCAAAGTTTGGGATATTTTTTTATAACCCAACCCTGATTGGTGCTTCTCTAGAACTTTATCCCAGACTTGTTTTGATAGCTCCTTGGTCTTCATGATGCTGTTTGTTTAGATATGCTCTAACAAACTCCGGGGCCTTCCAGAAACAGGTGTATTTAATCTGAGATCATGTGACACTTTAATTGCACACAGGTGGACTCCATTCAACTAATTATGTGACTTCAAGGCAATTGGTTGCACCAGAGCTTATTTAGGGGTGTCACAGCAAAGGGGGTGAATACTTATGCAATCAAGACTTTTCAGTTTTTTATTTGTAAATAATTTGAAAAATATGTAGATTTGTTTCCCCGCTTCATTATGGACTATTTTGTGTAGATCAGTGACAGAAAATCCTAATTAAATCCATTTTAATTCCAGGTTGTAACACTACAAAATGTGGAAAAGTCTAAGGGGGGTGAATACTTATGCAAGGCACTGTAATCCATATTAACGCTGGAGAAGGTGATTTACACACTACTTTGTTTTTTTGTTGTTGTTGTTTTTAAATAATGCATAGCCTACATTACAGTTGATATGTACAATTCATTATGATATTTCAATCTTCATGATTTACAGTATTTCATTTTTGTAAGTTCAACAATGAATCATGTGAGTTTTGTAAAGGTTTTTATTATAAAGATTAATGAAATTACTCTTGTTTTTTATAAAACATTTTCAGTGTGTTTCTAAAGAAGCCAAATTAATTCATTGTTATTAATATCCGGATGAAAATATTACTCCCATTGCAAATGCATTTGAGCCATTCTGGGTTTTACTGTGGGTTTAATGAAACACCACTGTGCTCTTTACACAATGGTTAATAAAACACAAAAGCTGGAACTGTATGCTATGGGAGCTGTAATCCCAGCCCTATGAAAAATAAATACACCTTGTCACATTGTTTCCAACAGGATAAATGTCATCGAAAATATAAGTAAAGATGAACAAGAGCACCCCATACCATCTACTGTTTTTTCATAACAAAGAAACTGAGGAGGACTAATGCCTAGGATTAACAAGTCTGTGATTTTGGCCCTCCTGACTGTGACAAGTTCAGTATTCCTCTTATTCCAGCTGTATTATTATAAGCAGTATTTGTCAAAGGTATGCTGTTTTTATCTTTTTTTAATTAGTTTATAAATTGTGATGAATTGTGTGATGTCGAATGATGCCCTGAGTTTTTGTTGTTTTAACAGTAGTTTGTATTTACTGTAAATCAGTGGTTTTGTTAGCGAGACCCTTCAAATAACACATGATGTCTTATTTTTAGGATGGAGTGCGTAATTTTAATAGCCTGTCTGCAAATGATGCACAGTGGGTAAGTATCACACACATGTTGTTTTTTGGAGTTGATGTTACCTCTGGTAGAAATGAATTAGGGATTATCTTGAATGTAGTGGGGAATTTTAAACCGTCATATTAAAATAACATTTTGGGTATATTCATATAATACACTGAACCGTGTCACATGAACAACTGTGCTGTAAGGAGAGAATGCATGTACACATTTATAACTGTATCTACATCATTAATAACGAGTTAAGGGAGTGAAGTCACTAATTATAATGAAATGTACCCTCGACCACATGTTTGAAACCATCAGTTTGATTTCGGTCCTCCCTTTAGCAGGTGGTTAAAAAGTTCCTCGACTTGGTGGGCAGACACAACTTGCCAGTGTACCTCATCGACCCCGTGACCCTGGGCTTGCTAACTCCAGATACACAGCATCTGAGGGAGAGTGACACTAAAAGGCCAAATTGCAAGTATTTCTGTGCCCGGAGAGAGTTTACTACATTTGCACTGTTAGCCAAACTGTGGAAATATGATGTAAGTAATACACATTTCTTGTCTTGTGTGTATGTATAATATGGCTGTAAAAGGGGAGAGCATGCTGGGTTCAGTAGTTCTAGTTTTACCTGTAGAACTTATTTTCTATGCTATTAGAGGGCAATTCTGTAAAACATGTCATTCATAATACACATTTTGATCTTAGTGAAACAGAAGTTATAATCCCCAACACAACTAAAGTGGATCCCTCTTGTTTTGGTGACCAGGCAGCCCTGGCCAAGTCAGCTGCGGAGAAGGGGTTTGAGTTTCTAGAGCTGCGTGGGAAGGACCCTCGCCTGGCCAGCATGGATGACTTGTCTGGGACCGAGATCCCACTGCACTTTATCTTCAGGCTGCAGTCTCACGCCATCCACCTGGTGGTATTCTATGAGAGGAGCGGCAACTACCTCTGGCATGGACCCCTGCGGCTCAAGCCGAACATGGACAGGAAGTTTGTGCCCTTCCGAAAACTGGATTTTGGACACCAAGCCGGGGCGTATGACAGGTAAGCAGTTTATCAGCGTTGGTTTGGAATATACAGTGGTGTCCAACAATATTGACCCTCCCATCCCGGGTTTAAAAGGCATGTCGTATGCAGACAGGCTCAAAGAATTGAATCTATTCAGTCTTGAACAAAGAAGACTACGTGGTGATCTGATTCAAGCATTCAAAATTCTAAAAGGTATTGACAGTGTTGACCCAGGGGACTTTTTCAACCTGAAAAAAGAAACAAGGACCAGGGGTCACAAATGGAGATTACTTAAAGGGGCATTCAGAAAAGAAAATAGGAGGCACTTTTTTATATATAAGTATTTATATATAAAAAATATATACAGTATTTATAAGTTTATATATATATATATATATATATATATATATATATATATATATATATATATATATATATATATATATATATATATATATATAATATATATATATATAATTCTGAGCACTTATAGTATTCAATGACACTATTCTATTGAGTAAAACATCTGAATTTGAAATTGTGGTCAAATATAAATGTAAAAAAATACCCATTCCTCTCAGGTTTGCAGTTTTAATGTATTTTATTTATTTATTTTTATATACAATTGGTTAGATATAGTAAAGCTCTGTTTTTTAACTTTGAAGTCGTCCGTATCTCAGAAGCACAGTTGGTAAAGTTGGCACTGGACACCTTGGCAGTCTTTCCAGATTGTAAGAGCAGGCCAGTGTAAACAGACGCGTTGCCACTACTTGGGTAACAATACTCTGTGGGTTACTGTGTGCGTCACCATTTTATTATTATTATTATTATTATTTATTTCTTAGCAGACGCCCTTATCCAGGGCGACTTACAATTGTTACAAGGTATCACATTATACATTATTTTACATTATACAGATATCACATTATTTTTACATACAAATACCCTTTTATACAGTTGGGTTTTTACTGGAGCAATCTAGGTAAAGTACCTTGCTCAAGGGTACAACAGCAGTGTCCCCCACTGGGGATTGAACCCACGACCCTCCGGTCAAGAGTCCAGAGCCCTAACCACTACTCCACACTGCTGCCCTTATTACAACAAAAACACAAATAAATGTATACAGTATATAGCTATCTTTCCTAATGTTTCAGACCAGAGCTGCTGCTGACTTCCATTGATGGTCTGGAGATCCGCATTCCGAAGAACGTCTCGAGATTTCTGGGTGAAGTGGCCAATTCCAGGTTTCTGGAATGCAGATACAAGGAGGCACGGGCTTTCTATCAGGTCTGCCTACTGTTGCTTGATTTGGAATGCTGTATAATTATATAAAACCACAAAATACATTGATAAAGACACACTTGTAAATGCTTGTCTACGTTAACTTTTTTTGTATAACTGAAGAGCTTATGATTCAGTGTTTAAAGTTAAGGATGGTATGACCCTTGGTATTGGTTGTTGGTAAAAATCTAGTAACTGATGTTTAAAAAAAAAAAAAAAAAAAAAGTGACCACCAGGTGGCATATGTTTTATGCAAAAAGCACATTCCGAGAAACAGCCATTACAAGGGCATTAGAATGAAAAATACACATTTTTAAAGCAGGGAGAAGTGAAGCGAAATATCTCTTGAGCAACAGAAAATTGTCATACCTGGGTAAGATTGTGAATTCTTTATACAGTGAAATATTCAGCTTTGTGCAACAATGAAGACTTTAAACAGAACTTATCAAGCGCATAATTAGCTACCCATCTCAATACTTGTACAGTGTTGTTGTTGCACGGAATTCTTTTGAACTAAAAAAATTATGTTGCACAAATGGCAGTGCTACAGCTTTGTAGTAAAACAAAGTATATCCCCTTGTGGACATACAATTATGTGTTAAATACTTACTTTCTAATCACCCTGTATATAAAATAACTCTATACAAATGTAATTTAAAATAATGAGTTAATTTAGCCTAATGTTAACTGTAGGGGATATGGTAAATGTTTTGATTGAAGACCTAATGATTCTATTTTTTTAAGGGTGAATGTGTTTTATGGGAAATACATGCTTTTGGATAAATGTCTTTGCATAAATTCCCACTACAGCTGTACCCTGATGATACCTCCCAGGAGGCAATAGAGTTCAGGAAGAATGCCAAGACCTTGCTTCATCTGGCAGCCAGGATCCTGAACAGCCTGGGAATGAGGTTCTGGCTGAGCAGCGGGACCTGTCTGGGTAAGGGCCTGAGCTGGAACTAAAGAGTTAGAATCTCGTTGGTTGATTTGATCAGCCTTCACCCTGCCAGGATAAAGCCTCTACTGGATTTTGTTGTGCAGTTTACTGGATTGCATGTATTATTAGGGATAAACCCAGGATAACCATGGATAGGTGGTTCATGCAATTTACAGGGATTTCCACACTGTTCCCATGCATGTTATCTATCTGTCTGTCTATTTATCTGTCTATCCATCTATATCTATATTTCTGTTTTTTTGTAGGCTGGTTCAGGCAGTGCAGTGTCATTCCACACAGTAAAGATGTCGACCTAGGAATATGGATAAAGGACTACAGGTCGGACATTATCCCAGCATTCCAGAGGGCAGGCCTTCCGCTGAAGCACAAATTTGGAAAGGTATGCAATATAAAGGACTTGTGTAATGCAAAAAAATAATATTTACTGAATGTGAGGTGTCTTGTTTTTAAACTTATTGCAGCATTGTTAAAATAGAAGGAGGCAATTCCCTTAGTGTTTTAAGGGGTTCATTTTTAAAGTTGCATATGTTTTTCTAAACCAGCCGTGGCGGTTATTACAGTTTCTAAAAAACGTGGTCACTAGTTGTTGAGGATGAAAAGGTTTGTTATAAATCAAAAATATGAACCCTTTAAAGCTGCAGGGTCCCACAGTTGGTTGATTTTGCACTCAAATATAATTTGTTGGTGGCAGTTCATTCATCCATAGTTTTTCCTTTTGTGCAATCGGCTGTTTACAGTTTTTGCTATTGGGACAGAAGCTTCCTCCCCCCTTAACCAATTTGAGAGCCAAATAACAGCAGGAGGTTATACATGCCATTGGTTAGGTCTGTTATAGCTCTGGTAGCAAAGCATACTTTTATAAAAAACAATTGGCCTTTTATTTAAAATTGGGTTTTTATTATACTGGTAACATTTGATAACAAGAAGCATCAACAGGTCTGATATTTTCATATAATGTAGACAACTTTTTGACTATTAAAAAACACCTTTCAAAACATATTTATTTTGGATGATCTGGTCTTAAGCACCAGATGTGTTAACATTCGTGTTGAGGATTTACCAAGTGCTTCTCTGTATATTGTAGAAGGAAGACAGCCTGGAGCTCTCCTTCCAGGCTCAAGACGTGAAACTCGATATCTTCTTCTTCTATGAGGAGGAGGATCATGTGTGGAACGGAGGGACCCAGGCCAAGAGTGGAAAAAAATTCAAGTAGGTTCTAGTTCTGCCCCCCACCCTTTTTTTTATTTTACAAAGTGATTAGATACATTAAAGCTGCAGTTATATTCCAAAGATCCTGGGCGACTATGCAATTTATCTAAACTTCTGCAGATTTAAATACAGGCAAAAAAAAAAGCAAATGCAATTTTTGAGGAGTTTTAACATCAGCAGGCGTTTAACTGAACTGAACTGCATTTGATACTAACCAGCTGACCTGACCTGTGCAGGTACATGTTCCCAAAGTTTACCCTGTGCTGGACTGAGTTGGTGGAGCTCAAGGTCCAGGTTCCCTGTGAGACAATGGATTACATTGAAGCGAATTACGGTAAGAGCTGGAACGTTCCGGTGAAGACGTGGGACTGGAAGAGTTCTCCAGCCAACGTCCAGGAGAATGGGGTCTGGCCTGTGGGAGAATGGGATGACGTCATTCAAGTCTACTGAGTCGGGATGGACTAACAAAGAGCAGTTTAAACAGCATCACATGGAGTTTCCTCAAATGGAGCTTCAGGTTCAGTTCCTTGAGAAATCAAGAGAGGGGTTGCAGCCCAGCTGTATCCATTTTGTGCATAGGTTGTGTAATATGGCCATTGAATCATCAGTCCTTATTGCTGGTTAATACCTCTTTCTGAATAAAATAGTAGCTAAGGCTTCTCAGCAGCTTTGAGCCATCCTAGAATAGGCGTGGCCAATCTTTTTTTGCCATTTAAAATGACCCTGTACATAAGGAATATGTGTTTTTATCACTTGATGTTGGTATCTTGAATGCATAAACTCACTTTGGGATTGTTGATCACTATCTTCCACCCTTTAAGTACCCCCTCAATTTGAATAAGTACAAAAAATAGTAATAATAATAATTATTCCACTAGGGATGTAAATCAACTTTTAAACTCCTTTTCTGCATTTTCCATGACTAAGTACTCTGTTTTACAGAACTGTTATGTCTTATTTGGGCTTTTGCATTTTAAATATGGTGTATGCTATAGTCTTATAATATGATTAAAACAAAACATTTTTAATTGTGTTCATTTTTTCCTCAAACTGTATTTTATGAATCACGGAAGAACATTACGAACGTTATTTCCGACTCCTGGAGTTTAATGTTTGAGATCACTATCCTCCTAAATTGTTTACCACAACCCCCTTGCAAATGAGACCACGGTCTCAATTGGTTTACTTCCTGCATAAATAATAAACACATAAATAATGAATCAATGATGTGTATCTTATAAATATAATTTACTGATTTTATGTTCATTCAATAAAAAAAAATACTGTTAAAAAGTTTGTATTTCACTTGATGCCCATTTTTTACACCCCACAATTAATTGCTTGAGCAGCATCTTTAAAATCTGATCGGGGACTGCATTTGCTCAAAGCACATTTTGCAATTTGAGTAAATCCCTTTACTCACAGACTGAAGAAGCTGTCTCTCTTCTGTTTCACTCTTTGCTTGTTTAATATTTTCCATTTCGCAATTTGATCAAAATAATTTGCTCAAAGACCAGAATAACCTTTCGTTTTGTTGTTTGATAATTTGTAAATGCTCGAATCGAGACGTGGTAGTTTTTTTTGATGATTGACCGAATCCTGACTGAGTGTAACATATATATATATATATATTTCCCGGGGCTGGAGTGAAAGATTGCTACTTGGAGAGGTAGTTTGAGGAGTGGCCTCAGGGGATAGGATAGAAAAGTAAAGAGGTTCCCAACCGGCGGGAGCCTTTTTGCTCAGAGGAGGGAGCGGCCTCAAAGGCTGGCTTTTCAGCAACTTCGGGAACCAGAAAACACATAAGATAGATTGGCTTGGTGGAGGGTAGAATAGATTTGATTATTGTGATTAATAGTCCACGTGATTGGAATGTTTATCCTAAATGCTGTGATGCTGTATCATGATTGTATTTGGACAGAGCAAAGTAGAGTGGGCTGTGGATGCGCAGAGTCTGCAGGCTTTGGCTCACGAACCGCTGAAAATGCGGTTAAAAGAGGTCTAAAGTCAGGAAAATAAGATGGCGGCAGCTTTAGCAGAGAATGCTTTATGGTACTCATAGAACATAGTACCCCCGTATCTAACGGAGAACTCCACAATGTAGAATAAAGTATTGATCCAGTTCTTGAAAGTGTAACCCTGATATCTTTACCTTCAATTATTTATTTTCTGGTGTTAGGAGAGAGAGTGACACCTGATAGAAGGGGCTGTTGAAATCACAGGCAGCTCGTCAGTACAGGCAAGTGAGGCATGGCCTGCTGAGCGTCATCTATCTGACTATCTATGAAGACATTTTGCATATTCTTTATATAGTTATTATTGTTTTAAAATATATATTGAATACATATTGTAGGACAGTTAAGCATGTATACAAGTAAGTTAACATAGGTCCATGAGACGCGCCTGCAGTTTGATTTAAATGTCACAAATTCAGCGCATTGAACTTTCTCTCTCCCATTGTGAAAACACAGAGGCAGGAAGCTGGAAGATTGCAGTAGTGAGGCACAGAGCTCACAGAGCCACATGAGACTGCCTGGTTACCACGGCAACTTAATCATCCCAATGGTTTGTTTTGAAAGTGATGTTATGGGAATTGAAAACAAATTAGTGTCCTTACCCATTATGATTTTTTGTCAAAAACTTTTCACCTCTTACAAGGTGCAAACCATTGTAGAAGTGAGTAACCAAGAGCTGCATAAAAACACACCAGCAGAGACCTGTCATGGGCTTCAGGATCGCTGCTGTGGTACACTTCCTGATTGGCTCTTTTTGAGAAGAGGCAGCAACACGTTCGGAGGAGAAGGGCAAGACGAAGAAGACCCAGCATATTCAATCCCAGGGTCACTTTGTTTGGGATGCCGGAGGATGCAGTGCCACTCCGCAGGTCATCCTAGACCTAATAGCTGAATTGAGGGATGGGTTAGACCCCAGCGTCAATCTAGGGACCGCCATCCCTGCACATGTGAAAGTGCTGTGTTCTCTGCACTACTTAGCCTCTTCTTCCTTTCAGACCACAGTTGGAATGTCTGGAGGGATAGCGCAATCCGCCTTTTCCAGAGTGCTTGGCAAATTTCTGGATGTCATGCTGAAAAGGGCAGGCCAATACATATCGTTTCCTAAGGATACTCACATAACTAATGTTGGATGAGGCTTTTCCAAACAACTCCATTTCATGCTGAGTGATCTCAGCCGTAAGGACCCTTAGTGCTCCACAAATGTCATACAGCGACTACTGTTCTCTGTACTCCTAACTCTGTGCGGCCACTAAATAGACTGATGCGCTCATTGAGACCCTCATTGTCATAATTGCAGATTATTATTTGTGTGTGTTGAGTAATTTGCATTGCTCTTTAGCTTACATAGGGCACAGTGCAAAACAATTGCCTGGCCACAATGCAATTTGAATCTTGCATCTGCAATTATTTGCACTGCGCCTATACTTATATCACCCCCTATGGGCAGTAATCATTAAGCAGGGCTCACATATCCATCCATAACAAATTAAAAACCTTACAGATTCATCTCATCAAATCAGTACTGTCCACGGTGACCAATGACTATTGATAGCATTAAGGCAGGTGTTTCTATTCATTTGTTTCCGTGAAAAATAAAATGTATTGTAGCTTTAGCAACTTGTCTTTACAGTTTGTCCTCTTAAGCCAGTTTTCATTGGGGCTGTGAAATGTGCTAGTTCCCAGTAAACTGCGACATAAGAAAGTGTATATGACAAAGAAAAAATCTGTCATACTGACTAGTGGCTGAAAGCACCAGGAATGTCATCTTCTTACCATGCAGTGTTTAGGACCTCAGATTTCAAACTCTGGTATGCTGAGTTAGCCGCTGAGGTGGAACAGCAGGGGTGAAGAGTCCAGCTTTATCCAGGTGGGTTATCTGGGATTTGTCGCATACTCCATGAACCAGCTTCTCAGAAATACTGGATTCAATGGACAGGAGTTGCGGCGTATAGTGAAGGCTCTAAGCAAGGAGGCAGAGGGACCTCAAAACAGAGGTGATGGCGGAAGTTAACATCAATGGTAAGGAATGGATGGCTAAAGTAAGTGATGGATTAAGTTAACATCAATGGAAAGGAATGGATGGCTAAGGTAAGTGAACTTGGCTGGGTTGGGTGGGGGATGGAGGGGAATGGTGCTGGGACACCATCATCAACGTCGAGCATACCCGAGGTGTTGTGGACTAACATCGAAGTCGGGAGGTGCCCACCTCATGACACCTGCGAAGTGCCCCACTCAGCCCATTCCAGACGGTTTGGTTAATCCTTGGAGGCAGCATTGTCGCCGTTGTGTGCTGATGCGCCAGGGAGGCTGCAAATAGGCTGATCCCTGGAGCCACAATTACACTTGAGCCATCAACACCGGGCCAATAGGAAATCCTTGTTACCTGGCAGAGGAATAGTGCGGAAGGCTCATATATTACAACAAAGCTACATCTTGGTTGGTGCCCATCACTACTATCTCATTTTATCTTGGCAACAGCTGAGTCCAATATTAGCATGAAGTAAATAACAGCTACTCTCATGTTATAAAAATCAGAAATCCTGAGAACACTTTGGGGGGGGGGAGGGGTTGGTGCTCATGGTGGTTTCTGTTTTGGCATGCTTCAATGCCATTTTCGTTCTTTTAGACCTTAGTGCTGTATTTTATACTGTGGATCATGACATTTTAATTGATCTTCTTAAAAGCTGGGTTGGCCTGACAAACTGTTCTAAACTGGTTTAAGTCATATTTAACTAACAGATAATACTTTGTTTCTTAAGGGACATTACTTGTGGTGTCCCCCAGAGACTTGTGGTCCCATATTATTTCCTTTGTATATGTTATCACTGGGTGAGATCATTTGTAAACATAATGTACATTTCTACTATTTTGCTGACGACACACAAGTTTTCTGTTTCTGTAAAACCTGGCGAGTGTCTTACCAATATAAAAAGTTGGATGTCTCAAAATTTCTTGCAGTTAAACTCAGATAAGACAGAACTTGTTACAATTCCTTGCAAATTTCTTAAAAAATGATTTGACCGCTAATATTTTGTCCCCATATAAACGCTGGCCTTTTGTGCCTCCCAAATTAAAATTGAAAAGGAGAGGAGAAACAGCATTTTTTTTATAATGCCCCCAGATTGTGGAACTCATTGACCTTCACTATTAGAGATGCTACTTCAGTCAATATTTTTAAGTCAAGATTAAAGACTTACTTCACAGTTTAGCCCTTTTAACCTGGTTTTGATTTATAATTGTTTGTATCTATTTTATTTGCTTAATTTTGTAATGTTGTGTTTTATTCATCATTCTTATTAATTTCCAAGCACTTTGAGATACCGTGGTATGAAAGGCTCTATATAAATAAATAGATTGAAATTTAATTATTATATCATGTATAAAGAGTACAATGCTAACTAGTGACCAGAAGTCAGGTGAGATGTTGACTACTGATATGTTGAAATCACCAAATGTATTTTACTTTGAACACATGCCTAAAGAGGTGAAAAGCTAACCCATTATGCCATCCTCATTTTTAATAAAGATCCTTCCCATTGTGGGAACCACAATAATATCAGTCAATTACTCTACAACCCTAGAAGTCTGCATTATTACCAACAATGGCAACACAGTGGTCCTGATTCAGTAGCTATTATGATATTGTACAGTACCATGGTGCTACAGTGGATTGCCAATGTACAGTATATTTTCTAGCATCATTCATTGATCCCCTATATGCTGTATTGCCTGAATGAAAGGGAAATATATATAACGTCTCCGTCGG
Organism: Acipenser ruthenus; assembly: GCF_902713425.1. Classification (NCBI taxonomy): domain Eukaryota; kingdom Metazoa; phylum Chordata; class Actinopteri; order Acipenseriformes; family Acipenseridae; genus Acipenser; species Acipenser ruthenus. The sequence continues at coordinate 31,102,460 of NC_081190.1, read as the reverse complement.
TTTTCAGCCATGGTGATCTGCAATACCTGTGGGTCAGTTTCATTTTATACCTTCGAGATCATTTTTAATTAATGAGTCATAAGATAAATTAGTTGAAACAGTATTCACTACTAACGACATGACACCCCACTAATGACATTTGAAAACAATTTGGGCAAGAGCAGTAAAACGCATTATTAACCAACCTGGCATGAGGTATTTTGCTTTATTATAGCAGCTTAGATTCACTCGTGTAGCAGGTCTCTGCGCTTGGAAACCACATTTTCACAAAATTTCACTAGTAATCTTCAAAAACAGCAGGAGTACTTTATGCATAGCTCATTTACATATCAACCCCCACCTTTCCCATTCATTTGCATGACGTCGGGTGAAAAGTCACCCATGTGATACCATTGGTATCTCAAAATATGAAAAACGTTACCTGTGGTAGTAGTTGCCTTTGTTTGCCATTGCCCCATTGTACATAACCATTACCTCTATAGTGTCTATTGATGCCCTTTCCAGTAAAGGTCAAACCATGTAAATGCTGGATGCAAAGGGAACAGTCTGCCCCTCCCCTAGTTTGTTTTTTTTAAGATAAAAGAAGCAGGTGTACTAACTCCCATTTAAAGAAACTTAGGAATCCTGGCACTTAAAGGATAACTGCTGTGTTTACAAGTAATTAGAAGAACCTTTGCAAAACCAAATGAGAGGTTGTAAATGTATCACAACTGACGTTTGCTGAACATACTGACAAAGCCACAAAGTCTGTGGCTAATACAAATGTTTTGCATCATGTGTAGAAACCAGAGAAACCATTTCAACGTATCACTGAATGAAGTAAAAAAAAAAAAAAAAAGAATAATGATAACCACGTGACTCAATATCAATATTCATTTGTATTTCAATGTTTCCATTTCCATATGAATGAATTCAATTAAAAACAATGGCATTTGACCTGTTATTCAAATAAAATAAAAAATTGGCAGAAGGACAGAATTGTAAAATGTCAAAAATGCCCAAAACACATATATACCCCCTCCCTGAGAAATGCGAGTGAATGTTTTAGAAAAATATATTTACTGTTGTGGCAAAAAGACAGTACAAATTTATTACAAAACAATAAACAATTGAACCAAAGGTTTAGTTTGTAGGTTTGATCTATGACAAGCTGCTCTAAATAATGAGACCATGCAAGCACATCATTATTAACTGGCTTTCTCTCAGTATTGTATGCTTTACTTAATAGGAAAATCGGGGACCTTGCAACTGCTGTTTTGGATTAAGGTCGTTACAGCTGCATGAAAATTCAATTAATTTAATCACCTCAAAAGACTAGAATTAGTGAATGGTGTAAAATATATTTTCAGAAAATCCCTATAAAAATAGAGCAGTGCTTAGACATTTTATAATACAAATATCTTTTTTGAAACAGCGTGTTTAATATTGCAGTTAAACTGATAAGGCTTCCCATTACATGCTTAAAAAATAATCTTTTATTAACAAAACAATCCCCTTATCACACTCCTGCAGAGTGTTGAAAATGCTTATCTTCACGAGTCAGCAAACTGAATTGAGCTCGCTCTTCAGTGAGTGCGAAACAAAGGGAACCCTGGGGCATATAGATTCCTGGCAGAAACATCCTCAGCCTCAGTGCTGGAAACTATAAATAACTCCGAATTTTCATTTTTGACCACCATTTAATGTCAAATGACTCTGGCTATATAAACAATGAGTACAATTGACACAAAAGGGCATCATTTAAAATCTAAACTGCTGACATTAACCCTGGGTAAACGTTTATTTAAGGTAATAGTTTCATAATGACCGCTGTTGTCACACGTTGTTTGTTTTTCTTTTCTGGTAAGCGGTTTGTGAAAAATAAGATTCACTGTGTGAATAAACCTGCTGTACAAATGTAACTTTGGCTTGTTTTCTTTTGTTTTTCTTCCACGCACAAACTGGATCACTGAGCCATTTGTTAAATAGGTTGTCTTTTTTGCCCTTTTACTCTTTTTTTGCATGGCATTGCTGGTCTTGAACGTGCTGTTGTTTTGTAACTGAGTATGAGCTGCTCTAATTTCTCCTTAGCGCATCCACATTTAAGAAGGAAAATGAATGCTGCTGTGGTTTTTCATCCTGTTCTATAATTACTTAACTGTTTAGACATCCAGCTAATGTAACCACTTTGCTTATGTTGTACACGTCTCTCATTATGACTTCAGTCAATGTAAATATTTAGTGAGTTGGACCCTTACAAAACTCTACCATAATAAAAGCATAGAAAATAATAATAAACCACAGATAAGAATTGTAAAGCCCATAAAGGTCTGGTAAAGCCTAATGACAGACATGTCAAAAGGTATGCAAATGTATTTAACATAAAAATGAGATAATATAGCGGTATCTAGCAAGGCTTCTTCTACAGTAGCTTAAATAAATCCAAAATAAATTCAATGTGATGTTAAAGTCTAACTTCAAAGTGACAACAGTTTTTCCATGATAACCAAAAAATCTACCATCTGTATCTGTTGTATGATATCATTTGAATTTATACTTTTATTATTATTATTATTTATTTCTTAGCAGACGCCCTTATCCAGGGCAATTTACAATCATAAGCAAATACATTTCAAGTATCACAGTACAAGTAATAATACAATTAAGAGAAAGATAAATACAATGACTTTGGTTCAAGCAAGCACAAGTGTGACAAAATACAATTCAATAATACAGCAGATAAAAGTGTCAGTGATAGTTACATCAGGATATGATTAAATACAAAATACTACAGATTAAATCCTTGGCAGATTACAGTACTCTGAAGTACAGGATTAAATGCAGTAAAATAGGGGGCAGATACTTCCCTCACGTTCGCTCAAAAAGAACAAATTTTCCATCCTGTCATTATGCTTGATAATAGAAAATACTGAGTGTACTTATGGGCCACTTGTATTGCTTGGAGCATCTACATTTCTCATCTACATTTCTCTGGCAGACCCTGAATAACATTTTCATGGCATTTTTGCACAGGAGCAGTTTCTGAATGTCATGGCGTGACCAGATGAAGAATATGTTTTCTGCACCTTGTTTGAAAAGAAAAATCAGCAATGCGACAAAGCACAAGCTCAAAAAATTATGAAAAACGCCTTGTGTTTATGTGTGGTTTAATCATGTGGATTTAACATCATGCATACTCCCCTACGCCAAGAGAATCAAACAAAGGTGTATTGTTGTTCCTAACCTGTGGGGGATACTTATGGTCCTTAAGCAAATCCTAATTTGTCCCTAAAAAAATCACAAAATGAGGCTTAAATTGAAACATTTCAACATAACCAAACAAATCTGCTTCATCAAGCAATTATTTATTGATTCATTTTTTGCTCAAAAGATTTTGCCATTGAACATTGTAGTCTGAACAACAGCTTCATCTGTACAGTGTGTCTGTAGTATAAATACATACTGTACTCTATCCTCCATCACAGTATTTGGAGTTGTTGGAGAGCAGTCTGCAGTCATATGCTAGTCCTTAAACACTATGGTACTTCCACCTTGGAAAACCCTGTCTGAAAAGAATAACCACATACAGGTATTTGTAGTTTAAATGCACAACAGACAGAAAAAAATCTATTGAAGCCAAGTTTGTTGCAGTGAGGAAAAGTACATTTTTTTATTTTGAGTTGTTTATTGATTATTCCTGGTTGTTTTTTATCAATTATTCCCAGCTGTTTCATCAATGAGCTACTTCCTTCGGTTTCAAAACCAAAGAGTGTATTCCCAGAGATAAAAACAGTATGGTTTTTTTCAGCTTTAACTTGGCATGGTTTTCCTATTGCACTAAAAAAATTCTTGCAGTTCACACCAGTTCTGAATATCTGAAGTCTACATTCTGTTTTCTCAATTAAATTTAAATGTTCATCCCACGTTTACAAGTGATTTAATTGTTACCAGTATTTATGTGGATGTATACATTTGAATGTGCCATGCTGGTTCCTATGATCAGAACAGAAAATAGGAGGCACTTTTTTACACAGAGAATTGTGAGGGTCTGGAACCAACTCCCCAGTAATGTTGTTGAAGCTGACACCCTGGGATCCTTCAAGAAGCTGCTTGATGAGATTCTGGGATCAATAAGCTACTAACAACCAAACGAGCAAGATGGGCTGAATGGCCTCCTCTCATTTGTAAACTTTCTTATGTTCTTATGTTCTTATGATCTCTGGAGGCACCCTTGTAAACAGATTTAACTGAATGGATTTCTTTCAAGGTTAAATAATTAAATGAATAAATACAAATAAAAACAACCTTTCCTAAATATTTTGTGTGGCTTTCAGAGAAAAAGGGGTCAACTTAGCACTTGCAAAGGTGTGTTATCAACAAAAGTCAGTAGGGTGTTGTTTACTTTTGAGTCCACTGGCCAATAATCCCCAAAATAGCTATCCGCTTAGGAAGCAAATTGATATACATTTTATGTTCTACATCTTATGGCCAATGGTTAGGAAAACATATTTAAAGAATCTCAAAAGTAGAACAATTTCCAGTAAATGTACACAAAATAAAAGAGTGTCAAATATTCCTGGAGACAGTTCAGGACCAATCAGACAATACTTCCCATCAAGACAGGAGTTAGGCCTTTTCAGAAACCGATGACCCGTCGGATAAGGCTAACTGCCCTGGCTTTCATTTTCCGTCTTCTTGAGGATAATCCAGATGGATCAATTAAAGGCGATGCCTCCATAAAGCCGTTTATTTTTTCTCCTTGCTGTTGAATTTTTTAGATCCAGGAGGAGTGCCAGCCAGCGGTGCAGGTGCAATCTCTTGGCAGTGCAGCAAAGACAATGAATAGTAAGAATTCAACTCAGGCCTACAGAGGCTGTTTCGCAGGCCACATCATAATCCCCCAAATCGGATTATGTAAATTCCTACTCAGCAGAGAGGAGGGATTCTATGGAAGGCTGCATCTTTGAAACAACACACTTGAAGGGGGGGAAGTAACAATTGCCTAAACTAGATGTTAGTTTTTGATCTGCCAGCAGTTGAGGTGGAAAATAGGACCGGACAGGGACCTAACGATGGTGTCATCCCAGGGTTCTACCCCTACAATAATATAAAACTATTTGCCAGTCTGTAACCTTGGATGTATACCCTTCCCTCCATTGTTATTTATGTGTGACACCATGACTCAACAAGATTATCCTATTTTGAACAAAACCTGCATTGTTGAAATGTCAATCTGGATTTGATATTTTTACTTTCGAAACAAAATATTTTGGATATAAACTTTTTGACACTTGTCGGTCGGATGTTTCCATGTTTTCTTCAGGCTCATGTTGCCTACATTGTTACAACAAGTAACACATATTTAACAACGTTAGTCTGTTGTTAAACTAATTGAATGACTGATTTACATCAAATTAAATACACTCTAATAAAAAGTAAAGTATATGCAAAGACTATAAATTAGCTTAGTTAGCACAACAGGCAAATTTAAGGTTTTCAGGTCATTAAACTATGGATGCCTGTGTTTGAATAAGACTCAAGTGACTTAGCTCCGAGTGAACATTATTCCACATCACAAAACTATCACACAATTGGGCACAACTTGGCACTCTCTGTATGAGAGAAGCTGAGGGATGAATGACAGAGGGTGTTCAGGTTTGGACTGAGGTGCACTAGCAAAGCTATGAGGGGAAGCACTCATGTTACCTGAGAATAGTATGCCTGAGTGTTAGCAGCAACACTGTCCATCAAATTAAATGAGCACTAAACCATTTAAATAAAAACAACGAATGGGTTTAGCTTTGAAATACAGTGAAATGTAATTACATTGAAAACAAGTATTTCCATCTAAATGAGCTAAGATTCAAACCTGAAATCAATCCTAATGTCTCTAAGGCCCAGACCAAAGCAAAACTGTGACAACCCGCTAATCGCACTTAACAAAACTGTATTTAATAGCGTTTTCTTTTTTTGTAAGTATATTATTTCTTCTACTCATAAAAAGAAAACACTATTAAATACAGTTTTGTTAAGTGCGATTAGCGGGTTGTCAAAGTTCTGATTTGGTCCCAGCCTAAATCAGATTTGAGCTGTTTTGTTTTTTTCAGTGCCTTTCCTCAGTGGTAGCAGGCACCTTAGTGATCCACAGACACTGCAGCAAATAGATTATTAAAAAAAATTCAACATTGCCACTCTCCCCCAGCACAAAATTATGAATGATTCTCAATTTGAGTCGATCATATCAGTAATAATGGGAAAGTCATAATGACCAAGACAGTACTGCGAAACCAAGGTGCTTATTGAGATGCAGACTGATATTGTTTTTGAATCATTTTATATATATATATCATTTTTTTTTTTTAATTACCAGTACTGGTGTAACATCAAAATGAATCTAATTTGTAATATTTTATACACCCCTAAGTGAAAGCCTCAAATATTTCAGACTGCATAATCACATATAGGATTAACCAAACTGTTAATCTGCTACACTGCATGTAATTCAGCATATAAACTATCTGCTTCATGCAGCTTCTTGCAACATTTGCTATTTATCCGACTATTCTATTTCTCCAGCTATGAATGAATTGCTAAAATGTAACTCCATTACAAATCATTTTTGTTTCAGTTTTAAATGTTGTATTTTTTCTGCATGTATACTCCTACCTGACTATAGCACTTAAAGAGGTTACTGAGACAGAAACAATACCATACAACTACCTATCATGCTCTTCCAATATCTTTAGAGATTTCATATGTGCAGTTTTGAAAAGACATGTTATAGTAACATGCATTTTCATTGTTTAAAAAAGATATATGGTACCATACTACATTAAATTAAGCTTCCAGTTTGCACGCCCTATTCCAGGTAGTGGTATTGTTTCACTTCCTAGGTAATTTCACATCTGCAATGGCTTTGGGGGCAAACCACGTCCCTGGCTGCAAAGCATGTCAGTCACTAAGGAAAGCAGCTGGTTGGTTAGTGACAGGGAATGACGGTGTTGAAAGGCTTCAGAGAACTTTACTCTCCAGGGGAAATGGCTGAGGAAAGGTGGGTATAACAGACCTTGAAAATGAAGAGCTTGGTATTCCTAGGTTGCTTTTCCTCATCTATTTTGGCAGTTGAAAGCCTTCATACTGCATTACGTGCTGAAAATGGAAGACATGCACAACAAGAAATGGGGCACTGCAGCTTTGAGTCATATAGTCTTAAAACTCCCATACCAAAAATAGCAGGATTACAGGATGCGCCCTATAACCTGGAGGTCGTTGGTTTGAGTCCAGGCTATTCCACTGCCGACCGGGGACGGGAGTTCCCAGGGGGCGGCGCACAATTGGCCGAGCGCAACAGAGGATGCTGATATCCCAGTTAGGAGATCTGCTCTGAGGCAGGTCCTCCACCACTGAATTTGGTAGATTTTAGAATCTGAGTTTTTTTTCTTTAACTCAAATTTCAAATCATAAAATCTTTTTTTATTTTAAATAACTGGGTGGCCAGGGCACTAAAACATTGTAAAACATCTTGAAAACTAAACTGCGTGATTACTCAGCCTCTATACATTAAAAAGCACTGCATCATTAAACAAGTTCATACTCCCCTAATCATATAGAATAATTAGACATTTCTCATTGGCTTGGTTTACATGCAGCTGAAATTATAAATAATAAACAAAACAAAAGGCACGATGGCCAAAACAAACATTCAAAGAAAACACTGACTAAAACAAGTATTGTATCAAGCATAGCAATTGTCTTTTTCTCTTACTTGGTGCTCTCTCTCTCTCTCTCTCTCTCTCTCTTTCTATCTCTCTCAGTCTTTCGTTCCTCCTAACCACTCTCAACCCCGGTCAGCAAAAGCTGCTGGTTTTTATAGTGGTCGAGAGATTACCTCTTTTTATCCCTCAACCACATTCTGCACTGGATTTTTAATGAGAGTGGTCAACAGCCAATTTGTCAATAAATTATTAGCTGCCGACCACACATTCTCACAAAGGTATTTTGGCAGAGATGAGAAGCAAACATTGTCCCTGCCAAACTACATTTAAACACTAACAATAATAATAATAATAATAATAATAATAATAATAATAATAATAATAATAATAAACACAGGGGAGGGGTGTCACACATGGGTACTTACAAAGAACAAAAAATGTCTCAAAATATATAAAATTGGCATAGCTGGGAATTTGTGTTGTGGTCTCCTATATTACTGCGACAGCTCCATTCGTAGACAACCATAAGGATCAGAATTGCTGAAGCTACCATTCTGTAGGAAACCTTGTACATATTATATATGTATAATATGTATAGAAATACATATGCAGTCAAAAAATATTTAGCAAATAATGCATGGATAGTGCAAAGCACTCTCTTATGAAATGCTGCATGATACAGTAGTCGCGCAAGGCCAAATTAGAACACTGAATACTGATATATGAAGAAAACTACAAGTAAACTTACATTTCCAGAACTGTACTACCAAATAGCATGCCAAAAAGGTGAGACTTATTTCATGAATACCAGTATATGAGTTCTTCCTAGATACACTGCAGGCTGAATTGGCAGAGCTAGGTGGTGACATGCGTCACACAAAGAGGCTGACTGCCTATAAATCGTAAGGGGCCAAACCCCCCCCCCCAGCGACAGTGTCAGTGAGCTTCCATGTGAACTGAGAGGATGGGGATCTTTGCTTAGGAGCTGCTTGGATGAGAGGACTGGTCTGCCCAGTGCCTTAAAGGATATCTGTCATTTTAGAAAGAATTATAGTTCAACTTTCAACGCTAACAGGTAAGATGTTTGCATATATGGATGCATGTTATATATATATATATATATATATATATATATATATATATATATATACTATAATTAAATCAACATGTACATGTGTACGGTAGGATGTGTTCTTTTCATTTTCATATGTATTATCTTTTTTGCACATTACATGTAGGTAATCCTGTTTAGTTCAAATCTGCATTTACAGTTCATTATGTGAATGTCTCCTGTTGGTGGAGCCCTTTAGATTGTTTAATTGAAGTCTCAGAGCAGGTACAATTGTTACTAATTAGACAAATTAAAAGCTGATGTTGGTGAAATGTTCAGTTTAGGAGCACTATGTGAATTCAGTTGCATTAGTAATGGGTGTTTATTTGGCCGTGGTGTTTTAAGCTTTTATTTTGATGTTTACTTAAAATGTTTTAATATAAATTCCCTTTCAAATAATACAATTCCATTGGTAATACACCCAACATTCTGATGTGATTGATAATTTGGTATCAAAACATCTTGAACTCCATCGCATCGTAATTCTAGAATGTTTTTTTTTTTTATCATACATTATATGTATTGATTCCAATTTCCACTGAACAGCAGGGCGACATGGTTTATTTTTAACACTTGTTTAATATTGAATTGCAAAATATGTATTACGTATTTTAGCGTTAACAAATATTGGGTGCTTTTCTGAACATGAATGTTTACATTTAAATAGTTTGTGGCATAGTCTGGAAAAACAGACCACTTACCAGCGCTATATATATCTAAGAGATAACCAGGAAATAACCATATAGTAGCTAAAAATTGAGGTATGTCAGCCAAAATATGTAAGTGGAAAGTATTTTTTTTATATTTCCATATTTTTTTTTCTTTTAAGTATTTTCCCTATTAAATCCCTACGAGATTTATAACTTACACCTTTCCATCTTTACTTAAATAGATTACACTAGTTTGGTTTAGGTTCAATAAAACCTATTATACAAAATAAATAAATAAATAAATAAATAAAAACAGAGTTCATTGTAATGGGACCGATATGAAACCCATAGATTAGAAATAGGACCATTAGAACTTTATAGTTCAATACTTCATTATATTTGGAACCCCAAATTAAAAGTCTATCAAATCAGTCCCAGTTCTATCAAAAGCCAATGAGAGATGGAACAGTTTTGAGTTGAGGTTCCGTCTCCCCCAGTTAGGAATCAGCTAGCTTGATGTGGTCCTAAACCACAAATGGTAGAAAAAAACTGTCAATGGAATTTTACCAGGAAGGAAATACAGGAGGCTGGTGAAAAATGAGAAAAAATGCAAACACGATGCATAAGGATAATTGTTGGTCTTGGTATAACGCCCATTTTAAGACTGGATTGTTGACTGCAGATTGAATCTGGATGGGTTTATGATGCAAATAGAAATTATTTGAGGGCTACTGAATCTTTATGAAATAAAGGGTCACCCATATCAACTCTCAAAATGTTCTCATATTAACACGTTGCCCAAAAATTGTTGTTGTTATTTTAGTTTTATTGGAAAAATCATATGATCAGACCAGGGACATCCCAGCATACAACTGTCATCCTAATGCTAAAAAGTTCAATTCTAAATGCAGTATAAGCCTAATTCAGATTTCCATCTTGTTCACTGTAACCTCTGGGGCCTGGAGCCGACCTAATCTATCAATGTACACATTAAAATAAGAATAATACAACAGCTATAATTAATTAGCAACAATAAGCCGTACCAGTACATCACAAAGGCTCTATTGTAATTCCACTGCATTGTAGCTGTATGACAAAACTGAAATGTAAAAAGAAGCCAGTTATATTCTAATGGATATCTGAGTTGCCATTTCTTGGTATTTTTCTCTAAGACACATTCACTGAGTGGCAACATTTCATCTCCAGTGATGCCAATGTCGCTATTTGTATTAGATTTGTGTAAATATAAAAAAAAAATCAGAAAATAATAAATCTACCTCTGCAAACGGCCAATGCCCAACCCATACTTAGCTTATGAGTCCATGATTGTACACTCAAAAAAACACTTAGTATAATGATCTAATAAAGTGAAAAATAATTACTCAAATTACCCAAAAATCTGATTGAATGACAGTGAATGTCAATTACTAGTACAACGCTCCCTTTTTTTTGCTTTCTGATTTACACATTCAAAAACCTTTACAGTTTATTGTCAACATTGTCATCCGTGTATTAATCATGAAATATCAAGAAGCACTGTAATTACTTTTAATTGATAAGATTTATTTCATATTTTTAAATAATTCTGTGATTTTATATATTTTTTTTAATTTCTTTTTTTTTGTGTGTGTGTAAACCTATGTGAATACAATATGTTGCCTTGGTTGCATAACTTTCATTATCGGTTTGCTTTTTTATTAGATGGTTTATATTCTATAACAATTTTCCTTTTTGCAGACCAGTACAAAATGACCAGGAAGGTTTTCACAAACACCAGGGAGAGGTGGAGACAGCAAAACGTAAACAGCGCCTTCGCTGAGTTGCGAAAACTCATTCCCACCCACCCTCCGGAGAAGAAACTGAGTAAAAATGAGATCCTGCGTCTGGCCATGAAATACATCAACTTCTTGGTGCAGCTGCTAGATAGCCAGAGCGGCAAGCCGGCATCACACTCACCCGGGTCCCTCCTTCATTTCCTGAGGGGCAACGTTGAGCGCCTGAACTCCGTGAAGCAATGGGGGCTCAACAGTGACAATGACATCCCATCCCCTAGCTCAAGCTGTGGCAGTTCTGAATCCTGGTAGCCTCCATTACGTCTCCCTCTAAACAGACTGCTGTGATACCTGAAATTGGGAGTGTAACGGCTGCTGCTAGCCCCATGTTTGCTACTACACCCTTCTGGTTAACACAACTTGTACTGCTACTTAAATGTTGCAATAGTTTTGACTTTATTCTCAGTAGCCTTATGTTGTTCATCTCACAGAGGTGTATTGTGGTAAAACAATTTGCTTTGCTATATTGAGCTGCCAAATTTCTGAGTTCCTGGCCTGTTCTTCATCTCTCATGATTGTTAGTTAGGAAACTGATGGCACAAGGAGACTGATGGCAAATACTTCTATTTCAAGCTGTTGTTCCATTAGTTGTATTTGCATGGATGTTACATGGATATTACACAATCACCTGGTTTCTCCTAATTTGCCATCCCCCTTTCCATTCAGATCATTGGTTGTACTTTCACCACCCCTCACATAACCCCATCTTCAAATGGAACATAGTTCGGAGGCATCCTCAGCTACATGTCCATATAGAGGATACTGGTGAATCAGGAACCCTTATTAAGGATGGTTTACGGAGCTAAGCTGCAAAGACCACCCACCTTTCCAAAAAAAAAAAAAAAAAAAAACATCTATAGCTTATGGAACTGCCTCTAAGCCACCTAGATTGCATGTTTAACTTTCACATCTACTACATGTACAGTTCAAGCTGCAACAGTATATGGCAAAACCATCTCTTGGATCTTTAATAGGTTTGACTTGGTCCTCCTTTAATTAGGAATACAAGCGCATTCATTGTTCTACAGAGTTTTTGAGTAAAATCAATGTGTGGCTCTTTGAAGAATCTCTTGCTGCTTAGTCCATCATCTGTACTGGTGGTGGTCTTCTGTTGACCTGCCAGCTAAAAACGCTGGGATCTATTTTAATGACCTAAACAATAGTTGGTCTAAATACTGCCACCCTTTAACTCTACATGGTAGGCAACCTTGGCACTTTCAATTCAGGTCTTTGTTCCAACCAAGTCCTTATTTATTAAATGAAACCAATTAAACCCCTGACCAGGTCCTAAAGTATTTAATAATATAAGTATACCTATAACATGGAATAGATGGACTACAGGACTGGAGTTGCCTACCCCTGTATATGATTACACCTGTGGGACTCCCTTTTTAACATCACTAAATACAATGGAAATATGGTGGATAGAGAACGCTTTAAGGCAACCTTTCCTAGCAATGAAGAAACATTCTAAATACAGTTTTAGGTTAAGCAGCCTTGTGTTTCATGGGCTTCATGGCATTGGGTGATTATTGAGGCTTCTTGGTTGATTCCTATTTGTAATTTATCACAAGAAACAAACAAACAGAAATTCTAGTCTGCTAGTGCTATACTGAAGGAGAGATGGGATGCCTTTGGCAAATTCATTTTTTGGATTGCTCATCATTTGCATTCCTTTTCAACAATGCTGGATGGCAGGATCGAGGCCTAATGAATCATTTCAAAACTATCATTTCCATATATTTTCATCAATAATTGTGTATAAAGATCTTTGATCAGGAATCAACATATTGTGTTAGTAAAGCAATTTCAGAACCACCCTATGTAATTTGAATAGTTTTAGGGGGTAAAAATATTGAAATAAAACATTATTTAAATTCCATTCTGTACAGCAAAATACATGACATTAGCCAAAGATTATTGTTTGACCAATCCTTGACAAAAGGTGTTGTGATATAAGATGTTTGCCTTTTATAATGTTGTTCTGTGTTATTTAATTATTTATTGTGATTTATTTATTTAATTGGTATTGGTATTGTATAAAATAAAGTATCTTGTCACATACGATATGTATTGATACTTGTCCAATTATTATTTAGAATTACAATTACAGTATGTAAAAGTAACCATGAGGGAAAAATCAACCTAATTAAGTCTATCACTTTAGTTTTATTATAGTTTTTACAGGGTCAATCTTATTGAATGATCTTCAAGGGCAATGCAATGACATTACAACGCAATCTTACTGAACTAGGGTGTAATGGTGAATTAAAAAATACTAAAATAAACTAAAATTCAATGCAGATATTTATACTAGAAGTCTTGAGTACTATGTAGTGTTTAATAGCTATGGATAAGGAGTAATGGTAGCACAAGTGTAGATACAATGGTGTATCTACCTAGACTTGCACAAAAGGATTGCTAATGCTATGCCAAGTCAATAGGAAGATGGAATAATGCCAAATGAGGTCATACCAAGTAATACAATAATAAAAGATAGAATGGCCTGAATCACAGTACTTATGATCAAGGCATTGCTTTCATTTTTTAAATTCTGTTGTTATGTTATTTTTAGCTCCTGGTAAAACTATGTATTGTCATTGAAATATACATGCTCAAACCAAATAATTGGTTATCTAAAACAATTGTGTGTCTACTTTTATGGGCACCACTGTTATTTACGCATGTCCACCCATAGATGTTAGTGTGCAAGTGGTTACCTAGACTGCTAATTGTCCAACAGGAGCATTTTGAAATCGGTAAACACAAAAGTGACCTCTGTTTTCCATCCAAGTGAAGTGAAGACTGGAGAGTGAATGGGCAGCTTAACTCATGACCTTTGGGCCAAAGGTCACCCTGGAGTCATGTCCTTAAATCCTCTTCATCACAGAATCGTTAAAAGGACTTTAATCTCACGAAGGAAGCAGATGCTTCCTAAAGTAAAAAAAGTGTAAGGATTATGTTCCCCAAAATAAGACACAACAAAAAAAGATTAATGAATATGTATACATGGACAAGTAATGGACACTGTTGAATTATGAAAATATTGCCAGAAAACTGACACATAATCATAAAGCAATAATGGTTGTCAATGCATATTAGTCATATGTGGACCCCACAAACCAGCACATAAAATGCCTCTTCCACAAAAGGATTAGATGTGCGCTACTTCCCCTAAAGCTGTTGGTCTTTTCAACATAAGCAGTCAAATTCTGTATCACTCTACACCTCGTTCATGTAACTGCCATTTAACTTTTGTCTAATAACAGCCATCGCCTACACGCCAAAATGTCTCAAACACTAATCTTTGCTTGCCCACAGTCCTCGTACGTCTGTAAGCTGGAAAGTAAATACTGGGGTTGGATGCTTCACAGTCAGACAATTAAAACTGTAAATAGCTACTAAACAGACTTCTATCCAGCTGTACACACTCACACTGCAACACTGACCTGTGGGAATTAGCAGGTGCCTGAAAGTCCTGTAATAAGAGCATGCCAGGAGGACTGCTTAGTGACATTTTCTTTTACACATATTGTTGCATAAGCATTAAAAGAGTGAAATCCTAGGCTTCAAAATCATTACATCTTATTAGCGCATTATCACTGATCCACCATCTGTTCTTTTTTACTTTATATATATATATATATATATATATATATATATATATATATATATATATATATATATATATATATATATATTAAAGGACACCTCCATAGATAAAAACTGCTGCTTCCTATTACCAATTCGCTTCCCATGTTGCTGGACTACTGTATACAGTGTCATTCAATTAAATTGAAATATCAGCATTCTCTAGAATTTATAATGCACTAATTAAAACCACATACATAATAGAAGAACAACTCCAAATGATCGTATACCCTTCAAACAGATAATATTGATTTAACCTTTTTTTTCGGAATCTAGATCTACAAACCCAACGTCACACTGGCTTCAGTAAATAGGCGAGTTCTTTCTACATACTTGCCAAAGACATAACCACAGGGTAAAAACATCACTGGTTGCCACTACTGGCAAAAATCTGAGACATTTTTTCAGAGTCATTATATGTACAGGCTCGTTTTGTAAAAAAAAAAAAAAAAAAAAGTAATAATAATAATAATAATAATAATAATAATAATAATAATAATAATAATAATAATAATAATTCAATTGAAACCACTCAGCCAGAACCTCATAATTGTATTATTTATTTATTATAAATGTGTACGTGTGGCAGGGTGGAATGTGTGTGGAATATTGGGTAGGCAGGGAGGGGGTTAAATTCCTCCCTGCCAGAACACACGTGGGAATGTGGCTGGGGCCATAATAGAATAATTGATGATTAATTAGGCTCCAGCCACAGGTGAATAAAAAGTGAAAATAAGTGGTGTTAATGTTAGTGTGGGTGCTGTGTGCTGTGTGCTGTGTGCTGTGTTGTAGGGCGAAGGTACAGTTGTGCTTTGTCGTTTGTTTCAACTGTTTATTTTGGCCACTGTGCCTAGTTGTTTGTTTGTTAGTGTTTGTTATTTTGATAATAAATGTGTGCAATAGTGCTTAAACTGCAGCTTCTTGTGTCTGAATCTCTCTTCCTGACGGTAACAAGCCTTGACAGAGACGCTACCCTGTCACAGTACAATGTAGGGAATTATCAAACATGGGTCTTAATGGGGAATTACTCTGGTTAAAACAGACTTGCTTATAACGTATATACCGTTTAATACATACAGTTTTCCTGTTCCACACACATGTCTTGTGTTTAATACGTACAATTTAATGCATACAATACCGTTTAATATGTACAGTTTTTCTGTACCACAAAATGTAACACAAAATGTCTTGTTTTCAATCACTCTACAGCACCCACAGCACAAAAATGTTCATTAATGATCAACAAAATGAGAATATGTTAAAAAAAAAATGATACAAAGCTGGTACATTCGTATCTTAGAGAAACTGGAGAGGAATGGGGAATTAAAACAAGGTAAAGGCAATCATCCAAATAAAGCTGAAGCACTAACGGATAACAACATAAAAAGTCTGTACAGTACTGAAACACTACATTTAAAAAAAAACTGTGCTGTTGAACCTCGTCTTCTTTAATATTACCATCACAAGGGTATCCATGTATTATAAAAAATAATAGATGGGCCTCTTTAGTGAGTTACAGGAAAACAATTCCATCTCGGGTTTCTCGTAATTTATGACGTCACAGAAACCCTAGATGGGATTATTTTCCTGTAACTCACTGAAGCCCATATATATATATATATATATATATATATATATATATATATATATATATACAAAGCCCTGTCTATAAATAAAGTGTGGGTGGTGGTTGGTAGGGATGGGGTTAATGTATATCCCTGCCAAAAACATGTGAGAATGTGGCTGTTCCCAAATTAGATAATTGGTGTCAATTGGGAACAGCCACAGACTATATAAAAAGACAGCTTGCATCTCCATTAAGTGGGTGATCACCAGGGAGCTGGTTTAAGAGGTGAGGTGAGGTGAGGTGAGGTGAGGTGAGGTGAGGTGAGGTGAGGTGAGGTGAGGTGAGGTGAGGTGAGGTGAGGTGAGGTGAGGTGAGGTGAGGTGAGGTGAGGTGAGGTGAGGTGAGGTGAGGTGAGGTGAGGTGAGGTGTTAATACTTTTGACTGCTTGAATCTTTGTTCAAGACTGAATAGATTTAATTCTTTTAGCCTGTCTGCATACAACATGCCTTTAAAACCCGGGATAATTCTGGTTGCTCTTCTTTGCACTCTTTCTAGAACAGCAATATCCTTTTTGTAACAAGGTGACCAGAACTGAGCACAATACTCTAGGTGAGGTCTTACTAATGCATTGTAAAGTTTTAACATTACTTCCCTTGATTTAAATTCAACAATTCTCACAACACGATTGTAAGTCGCCCTGGATAAGGGCGTCTGCTAAGAAATAAATAATAATAACAATAGTAAGGTTGTCTCCCATTTCCCCCATAATGCAATTTAACTTGCAAACGTTCCAGATATACAGCACGAAGCACGGCAGACAGCAAAAAACTAAAATCTTTCTGTTAAAATGATAATCGATGTGGTGAACAGAGCAAGAAAAGGTGAAACTCAAGCAGCAGTTTCAAAAGATATAAATATAAATGCAGAATCTACATTGTGTGGATGGCTAAAAGACAAAGAAAAACTTGAAAAGATTGACTCCAAAGGAACAAAATGCGTTTCGCTAAAGATTGAGAAAAGCTGCTGTGTGATAGTGCAAGACTGTTTGTTGTTTTTGGTGTGGCCCAGGCTAATGGGCCAGGAATTATTGTCCCGATAAACCGTGTATTCGAGTACCTGCAAATTGTGTGTGTCTCCTTCCTTCATTTTACTCGGTAGGCTACAATGTTAATTTGGCTTGTGGGCCTTGTAAATAATTTCGGGAAGAGCATTATAATGGGATAGCAGTGTGCGTGTGTGTGTGTGTGTGTGTATATATATATATATATATATATATATATATATATATATATATATACTGTATATATAATTTTAAAGATTTACTATATTGTACTATATTTTAGTTGTTCATTTGTTTTACATATATTTGAAGAGCAGAAGGTTATATGTTTAGGAATAGCAAGATATTTAGTAATCATGGTGTGCGTCGGGTAAAACAGGCAACAACTGCCCTTCCCCCAGAACCACAAACAAGCAGGTTTTTAAGTTAAACCAGAATATGGTGCATTTTGATAATTTACTGCATTTTTTTTTTCAATACAATATATTGCACTGCACAGTACTTTTTCCTTGTAATGGATACAAAACAAGTCAACTAAACATGTTTTGGATCCTACTTTCAACGTTTTTTTACAGACTGCAGGTGTGATAAATTGAATTTTCATTGTGAGTTTTGTGTTTATTAAATATTTAAACTTATTTTATGCTGTTAAATCTCTGAGAATAGGTTGCAATGTTGCAAAATAAAGAGAAAACAAAATGAGGCTGTGTATTATTTATATGTGCTATACACAGTATATTAAGAAAAACACATCAGTATTCCTCTCTACCCTTCCTGCACATATATATTAGAAAGGCCATTTTGCTAAGAGTATCAGAGTAAATCTTTAGCTGAGTGCAAAGTTCCTTATCAATGGCTCACACACTGTCTGAAACTCTTATCACAATTGCCCAGATTACTGGCCCCAGCCTCTCTCCATGCTGAGTACGTATGAAAAGACTTTTCTCAACTAGCAGCCCTGAGCTCTTTATCCTTCTAAACCAATTCAGTTTATGCATGTTTAGATTCCCCCCCCACCCCTCCTGGAGCTCGCAGAGGAGGGACAGCCAGTCCGAGACGCAGGTGCAAGTTTGTGCCAGGGAGCCGGAGACTGTGCTGAATGGTTATTGGACAGCACCCTCTCTTGTGAAGCACTTTTTTATGGGGTACAATCCAGCATTATAATCAGATTATGCTAATTTATACTTCAAAAAGCAAAACACTGTAACAGACACCATGGGAGGAGGGTGACGAAGGAGCTGGTAATTCAGTAACAATCCTGTATGTGAGAATGCAGCCTAATGTGGGAATGTAATTCATATACATTTAAAAAAATAATACATGTTTTCACCATTTTGAAAAAAAAATTCTCTATTATTATTATTATTATTATTATTATTATTATTATTATTATTATTATTATATTGGTTGTTTGTAATTTGGAGCAATGCATGCGCAAATCCCCATAAGCAATCAGTGTTTGGGTTATTGTGATTATTTATTGATGCTTTTTTAATCCTCTACACTCTGAAGTTGCCTTCTTCCTCTGCCAGTCATCATTCTGTTCCAACTGCATGTAGACCAATCAGTAGTTCTGGATGTTTGCCATTCCTTAAAGACACAAACCCAGTGGTCTTTGATTTTTTTATATTCTCTGATATGTTTTATTTAACCCGTTTGTGGCAGGGTGGAAGCCCTGCCGGTGCACGTGTGTGTGTGTCGATGTGGGGAATATTGGGTTGGCAGGGAGGGGGTTATATTTCTCCCTGTCAAAACACTGGGAATGTGGCTGGAGCCGTGAATTGAATAAGTGATTAAATGATTAATTAAGGCTCCAGCCACACACAAAAAATGATTGGAGGTAATGTTGGTGAAGGTGCAGGTGTTGTGTGTTCCATGCTGTCCCGTCTTATGTTTACGTTCATTAGTTTTTTTGTATAACATTTTATTTTAGCCCTTGTGCTGTTTGTTTTGTTAATGTGTTTTGTTTTGTTTTGTTTAGTGTTGTTTATTAAAGTGTGCATTTAAACCGGCAGCTTCCTTGTCTCAGAGTCTCCTTCCTGGTTGGAACAGCTTGCCAGTGACGCTACCCTATCACACCATTTTACAACCAACTACTTGTCAGTTTGCTGCTCATACTGCTTATAAACAGCAGTGTCATTCTTCAATCCACTCTATTTCTTAATATTTCCAAATAAAGTGGTCCGATCTGTTATGCACCTCTGAAGAAGTAATGACCATGTCTTCAGTCAAGGGCATGGTTGTCTAAAGCCAAAAGAGAAATTCCAAAGAACAATGGATGCATCAAGCCTTTACACTGAGAAAAATATACTGTCTGCTTCCTACTTTCCTGCTCACAAAGCAGACACACTTACACATTCTCATATTCCATTTTTAAGTTGAATAAAATACAAGCTTCTCTATGATTAACTAAGTTCTCTGTAAGACAAACAATTGTTAAGGCATAGACAAACACTTCAATGATGTGTTTCATATTACAGTAACTTTCCATGTCCCAGTTGTGCATTGATTACAGTCCCCAAGAGCTATTCTTAGCTAAAAGGTATATTTGTTAATACACTACTCAAAAAAATGAAAGGAGCAAACATTAAATATGTCAAAATAAAAAAACATGAACATACACTCAAAGTTGTAAAGGCATTCACCAGGCAGAACTTTTATGTGTTCTACAATAAATTGTGATGGCTGTTAAGATGTATTTGGCACACGTTACTTCCCCTTAAAAGCAGGTACCCCCATTCAGACTTCAGATTTGACCATTTGTCAAGTGGCTGCTTAGGTGATAATATTGTTTGTTGTTGTTGGTTTGGGAATCATGGCTTCTAACGATTCTAGGTGTGGCAGACGAAGATTTTAACTGACGTCCAGACTTGCAGAGCTGTTTAAATGCTGCAGTTTACATAAAGACCTGTAGTTGGTCAATGGGATGTGACCCTTTCTGTTGTTTCTACATTGTGGACACATTCTCAAACCACAGGTTTGTACACCAGACGTCCTGGACAAAGTGTTGGGAGATCAACCACACCATACAGTACACTGGTATCTACACAATAAGGCAATGAGAAATGCCAGCAGCAACTGGAGTCACTATAAGCAACCAAACTGTGAAAAACAGATGCATGTCTGGTTTTGAGGTCAAAAAGACTAGCTATAGATCCTCCATTGACCCCACAACACAGCTGATAACAGACTACACCAGAACATGCAGCTCCGTCATTGGGCAGCTATTTTGTTCACTGAGGAATCAAGACTTCATCCGTCTGCTAATGATCAACGTGTTGAAATATGGACAACGTAAGTAGAGTGATTTGCTAAACACAACGTTGTTTAACATGACTGTTTTGGAGGGGACTAACTATTCTGTTGGGAGGTATCTGCATATGAGGCCACACAGATCTTATTGTGCTTCCAATGTCAAATGTACAGCTGTATGGTATATAGGTAGTCTTGGAAGATGTACAGTAGTAAGAAGATTTTCTGGCGCTTCTGATTCAAGACCTTTTGTCATACTGCCAGGGTTGTCATAGATTATCGTGAAGGAGACTATAGAGGTTATGGGCTGGCCATCAAAAAGTCTGAACCCTAGTTCCATTGAACACTTTTGGGACCTTCTACGCTGTTGTGTGTCCGCATGATAGCTCTCCACAGGACATCAGAGAACCTGGTGTTGCACTGCATGAAGAATGGTAAGGTTCCTTCAAGACGCCTAATTAGAAATACAACCAGTGACGAAGAGTGTGTATCAATTCCAGAGGAGCCTATACTCGATACTGAGACATACGGACCATTTTCAAACTGTATGAAAAACAGATTTCCAGACACCAAGACTACAGGCATTTTGATTTCAATGGGTCTTTAGATGCTTGTCACTGATGTGACACACATGCAGTAATACAATTCATTTGTCTGCTAATTTCAGTGTGTAAAGAGTGCTCCCTTGAAAAGCTCATATCTGATTCTTTTAAATTGTGTTAAGGAATAATTCAAGATTGAAATGTTAATAAAATATCGGAATGGTAATTGTCAACAATACATGATACACTGAGAACACTTTTTTATTCAAAAGCAAGAATAAAAAAAGTGAAGACTGTTCAGAAAAGCCATTAAATACACATATCCGCCCTAGCTGTTTATCCGCCATGATCAACCTCTTCAGCAACGTTAGTTTATTATTGAACAGAGAAGATTAGTTCAGACATTGTAAATCATAATGTTTTCGTACACTGTGTTGTATGTGCTCCGTGCGTTGCCATTGCTGGTGGTGTCACGTGAGCTGTTCAGTGTGTTGATATGTAAATAAATCTTGTTCACCTGCGGGGCGTATCAACTTCAACCTCCATCTCAATCTCCTGCCTGCCACTCAGTAGCGAATGCATGCATCCACACGGCAGCGCCTACTCTGTCACAAGCATTAATACACTGTATCTTTCTAAACAAGGGATTTAGGGGAGCTCCTTAATAAAAGCTAAATCTCAAAACAATAATTGTATGAATATAGTAATTGTTACAGCTGTGTATAATGGTAGTTAAAACAGGATTCATTCATCTGACTTTTTACATATCCAACCTTTCTCTGGTTCCACCACAGTCGGATATGCGATGGATTACTGTACAAATACAACATATTCAATGAAAAAAATGTTATTATTAAGAAGCAAGAAGTCTTTTCAAAAAAGACTTCAAATACAGCCGGAAACTACTACTATAATATATACATTAGTCTCCAAACAGGGTACCAGGGACATTAATTGAGGAATACGTGTTCAATTGACACTTTCTTAATGAACCATGCCTATTAATAATCGATAATTGTTGAATATATACTTATTTTGGTTAACTTACATAGCCGAGTCAACAATTTTCTGATTACCTGGTTTATATTAGATTCTCTGAGGAAAGTTTACTGCCTGATTAGCTAAACATATATTAAAAACCTTTATATGGCACTGTGAAGCCCTCACAGAAATGTCGATGTGTAAACTGAGTTTTCTGGCATTTGTATGCAGATTTTTTTTTTTTTCAAAGGCCCTTGAGTTTCTCAACTGGACCCAATTACAAAAGAAATCTACAATGTTAATGAGGTGCCTCAACGGTGCAATGAACAGTCTGCTGACTGTTTAGGCGCACACTCTATGGGGGGGTGTGGGGTTTAAATTCTACAGAAAAGAGACAAACAATACCACTGCCCCTACATTGCTGAGAGTCAGCTAGCATACCCTTGGACCTGACCTTAACTACTCCCTAAGGCTTTCCAGTGAATCAGCTGCTTCACTGAGCTGGTTTATAAGTTTATGAGCAAGGACAATAGTTTGAACACACTGTTTCTTTTTATTCTCTATAAGAAAAATGTCTGTTTGTTGCCTTTTGGGTAACAGAAGAAAAATAAAAACACCATAGCAAAATGCACCGCACTTCAGCAATGCATGGCTGCTGCATACACAGTATTTAGTATTTACTCAAGCATAGGTATGGAAGCTCAAGCTGTCAGTTTTTCCATTTCCATTTAAAAGGTTTTAGATGGCGAATACAAATGTAGGAACCATATAAAAACTACACAGTGTGGTTCCTACATTGTTTGCCCTCATTTATTTTATTCATAACCATAATAAGAAAATGTATCCAAAGGTAAGTTGTATCTTGTTTTGAAATACGTGGGGCAAACATTTAAAAGTTTAGTTTTTAAATAAACTGATTTTTAAATTTCTATTTTTACGTTTCTTACATTTTATAAAATAATTGTCTTTTTTTATGTTTGGGTATACTGTATTTTCAAACTTTCCTCTAGGCCGTACTTCACACTTTGCTTAAAGTGGTTGTAGCTAACAAAAATAAATCATACATATTTCCTGTTGTGCACTTTCATTCACTTTGTAGATACTGTATTATGTTTTAAAATGAAAATACATATTTGCAGGTGTTTTCTGCCTTCCAAAAATAGAAGTAAATTACAAATTGGAGTAAGCTCTTTCAAAATGGGTGCCTTTTTAAAACAAAAATAGTTTATTAACAACAAAAAGCCTTCTGAAAAAAATGGACTATGAAAGCACATTGCCAAGCAATGCCAACCATACTCTGATTTCTGAAGCAGCTTTACCTGGTTTACTACACTGCTCTTGTGTAAAACCTGTTATCAGTGTGGGGTGTTTATATGCCATGACTAATACCTTTATAAAACGTTAATTTGCAAGATTATTTTGCCGTTCGCCATGCTTTACATTTAATTATAGCTAAAGGTCATCAATACCAGTGCAGTGATACTAAGATTGTAATGCACTGATTCTGTATTAATGGTCAAAATGATACCACAGTGGTAAATAGTACCTCAGTGGTATGAGCCAATACACACTGGTCATCCAGTAGAATACTGTTTGTACTGTGCAATATCTGTTCCAAATCCATAGCATTGCGTTTGCTGGTAATTATCTACATCAGGGTAATACACTAGTATTCAAAAAAATCTGTGTAAAAAATCATTCTTTACCATACTTTTTCTTTGTTTACTGCACTGTGATAAGGTTGACTGAACTGCATATTTTCACATATCATACACTCTTTTTGTATGTGTATGCACATAGCTGAAATTTTTTACAGTAAAAACCACAGTGAAAATGTATTTTACTGCACTGGGGAATGCCATGGATTGCTTCAACCACCTGTTTTAGGTTATCCATGGATTACCGCTAAAAATAAGTGGCTGATACAAGCCAGAGGGGTGCATACAATTCTCTTAGAAAATCCAAATTTGGCTTATCCATGCAGAGTATAGATTTATAAAAATCCATTCATAAGAATCTTATGTTTTACCCTTACGATTGTGTGGATATGTGAATTTGGCTCTTCATTCACACAAGATATCAAAGCGTTACAAGTCGATGCACAACTGAACCATCAAACCTCCTCTGCAGTGCAGATATCTCAGGGATGGAACATGGCAGCCATGTTATCTTCTTTACAGGGATGTCAAGCCTCCATTTAATATTTGAGAATTGGCCAGGCCTGGGGGGTTATTTTATTTACATGTCTAACTGAATTATGTATCCAGGATACCAGGGTTAAAACCCATGCTCTTGATTGACAGAGTGCCATGCAGAGTAGACAGGACCACAGTGCCCACTAACATCGTGCTGTGGCATCATTTTTTGTTATTTGTTTTTTTAATTGGCAAGAATAACATGTTATTCATTAAATGTACAAATCAATGTTACAATTTAACTTAAAAAAATAAGGTGAGTGTGTACAAAACATCAGAACACCGGAAACCAAACATAATGCTGACACGTTTGGATTGTATTTAATAACTATATAGCTAGTGGGGTAGATATTATGGAAAATGTTAAAGCTAGTTTCTCTAACTTTATTACTAATATAATATTTAAATTAGAATGTCCAAGTTGTGAAGAATACCATGCCAAAATTAAATTCAAAATATATCACCTTGGATAATAAAAGTATTTCTTATGTAAACATTGACAAATCGAGTCAAACAATTGTAGTGACTCTTAAATAGAGTCTGAATTTGTGAAGGAATATCATTCAAAACATAACAGAATTATTGGTATGGAAATGGAAAATCATACATATGCAGAAACACTTTATATGTCAAAACAATTCCAGAGTCATCAAACGAATCTGAGATACACAAAATATAATTTTCTTTCCAAGACACATGCTGTGGCAGTTTGAGTGCCTCCTACAGAGCCACCACCATCACGTCTTACAGCACCGGGTTTTCATTGGTGGTCACGACACATCTAAGTACTAATCAGGCCCAGCCTTGCTTAGCTTCTCAGAGTTGACAAGATCAGACTCCAAGGTGGTAGGATAAGTTATTATTTGGTCCCAAATAACAAAAATGTTGGCTATGTTGTAAGTTGCTCCTCTTTGTATGCAGTAGGGGTAATTTCCAGACATTTTAATAAAAAATGATTCAATTACTTTTTAATACAAAAAACACTCTTTCAAGTTATGGAATGAAAATTAAACAACCTAAGGGCCCTTCAATTAAATACAAATGTACATGTTTGAAATTATAAAATGCTTGTATGAGATACACAAAAGAACCATCACATTAAAATCATTTGACAATGTACCTAACCATTTTTCCTGCTTTAGTTTGAAATAACTGTCATTAGACTGCCACCCAGTGGTTATGGATATCACTACAGGATCCCCCAAGGATTTTTGAAATGCAATTCTTGATGGCAACTTTAGGTCTGAAGTTAATTTTGTACAACACCTATGCTTAATTTTGTTACAGGTTATTCTTTAACCTTTGTATTTGTAACATTGTAGACATACCTCAGGGTTAAGCAAATTTGTGTCCCAAAAACAAAAGTCTTGGTTAATGTAAAAAAATAAACTGAAGACACTTGCATCCAACTTTGGACTTGTTTCTGAATTTTGGAAAAAAAAAAAAAAAAACGTACCTTTTAGCTATGAAAGTTTTTTTTTTGGAAAATATGAACTCATGATTTGTATAACATTTTTAATTTGTGCTAATCGAATATAAAATAAAAATAGTAATGTGCTCTGTTTATTGCTTGAATTTATATTTTCCTAAAAGGCTTTTATCGAATTCAAACTGCAGTGAATTAATTGGGTATGGTGGAGAGCACCAGGTCAAACTTACTTTACGCTGTCTGTTGCCCCGAGCAACTGGGTCATGTGGTTAGTGCACGCTTTACTGCGCGCTCCCGTTCATGTTTACGGAAGCTGCAAGTGAACATACGCGTACGGAAGCAAAAGTGTACGGATTGTCGAAAGTGGAAAGAGAGAAGTGTTGGCTGTCGGTCAGCGCAGCTGTCGCAAGTTTGTCACTCCACTCAGCTGAATCCCGGGCAGATCCAGGATAACCAGGCTTGCGCCACAGCTGGTGTGAAGTGCTGCCTTGAAATTGAATATCATATTAAGAGGGAAAGAAGAGCTAGTGAGGATGGAGCAGCTCTTGGGAATGAATTTTGATGAGGTCTCCCTGCAGTTCTCCAAGATCTCAATGTATCCCCTGTTCGATGCAGCTCATTACATCGTCTCTGTTATGGCACTCAGAGAACAACCAGGTAAGGATAGAAAGAGATAGATGTTTCCAAATATCACCTGTGTAGTATTATGTAACTTTTTCTTTTTCTTTTTTTATCCTGCATGACTACAAAGCTCGACATTCTTTTGTTGACTGTATCTGTTGTGCTTCATATCCTTCTTGTAGTTCACAAAATAACCAAACATTAAACTGGAGATTAGAGTAATAACATATTATGAAAGCTGGAAATAAGAACGAAAGGTTATCAAGACTGCTATTTTGGTTACGTGAATCATGCTAACATTACAGGTTTGCTTTAAAATGTTTTGTAACACTACTGTCCGGTGCAAAAGTACAGGTACTAAAGTTAAACCTAATTCCTGAACCAACAGTTTTGTGACCCTGGAACATATTGTGCAAACTTTATTTAAACACCGGTAGAATTGTCTTCTTTTTTGTTTTTGTTTTAATGTTGTTAAAGTACGTTTTGATGTAGTACATCAGTTATCGTTTACTGTACAGTAGCAAATAAATAAATAAATAAATAAAAAGGCACAGCTGAGTCTAGATGTGTTGATTCACAGACTTTTAACAGAGATGCCAAGCAATCATTACACGAGTTAAATCAAACAAATTCAAGAGGTCTTCCCTACTTTACAATGTGCATGCGAGAAAAAAAAACAAACAACAAAAATAAAAACGCGGGCTGTGAGGGAAAATCAAATAAATTGTAACGTGGAATAGATGGGCTTTGCATCAGAAAAGTCGGAAATCGCGTGTGATGGGTAAGTGTAATAATTTGTTTATATATATATATATATATATATATATATATATATATATATATATATATATATATACACACACAGTGCCGTGAAAAAATATTTTCCCCCTGTCTGATTTTCTGCATGTTTGCATATTTTTGACACTGAATGTTATCAGATCTTCAACCAAAACCTAATATTAGATAAAAGGGACCCTGAGTGAACAAGTAACACCCACATTTGATACATATTTCATTTATTTATTAAAGAAAGTTATGCAACACCCAATGCCCCCCCGTGTGAAAAAGTAATTGCCCCCTTAGACTCAATAACTGGTTATGCCTTTAGCAGCAATAACTGCAACCAAACACTTCCTGTAGTTATTTATTAGTCTGTCACAGCGCCGTGGAGGAATTTTGGCCCACGCCTCCATGCAGAACTGCTTCAACTCAGTGACATTTGTGTGTTTTCGAGCATGAACTGCTTGTTTCAGGTCCTGCCACAACATCTCAATGGGGTTTAGGTCTGGACTTTGACTAGGCCATTCCAAAACTTTAAATTTCTTGTTCTTCAACCATTCTGGTGTAGACTTGTTTGTGTATTTCGGATCATTGTCTTGCTGCATGACCCAGCTGCGCTTCAGCTTCAGCTCACGGACGGATGGCCTGACATTCTCCTGTAGAATTCTCTGATAGAGTAGAATTGATGGTTCCTTCAATGCTGGCAAGGCGTCCAGGTCCTGATGCAGCAAAGCATCCCGAAACCATGACACTACCACCGTTAGTATGAGGTTCTTACTGTGGAATGCAGTGTTTGGTTTTCGCCCATGTGAGGCAGAAACTGGGTTTGTTAGTGTTTCACTAAAATTGCTTGACATACATAAGTATTGATATAAAAAATATTAAGAGATTATCCTGTGTTAAAGAATTGTGAATGCTGTCGTAGTTTTGATATTTACTGTACAGATTTTTTTATTCCAGAAGGCTACAGGTACTGTCAGCGTTCCACTATCTTTTTCATTATAGGCTAAATGTACACTATGCTTTAAGATTGCATCTGATTTGTTGAAAAATAGTAATACAAAAAAAAAAGTTTTTAAACTGGAAGGCCAAATTAGAGCTGTAAATATATAATTTGATATGTAAACTGGAAATTATAACTATAAATCTCATCTGTTTATCTGCTGGTCTGGAGCTAATCCTGTTACAGAACACAGAAAATGAGGACGTGAGCCCAGATCCTGCACGGGATCCTATTATTGCAGTCTGGGCTGCCACAGGTGACTGTGCTGCAATAGGGAATTTCTACTATTGGCTTTTTATTTGTTGATTTAATTTGTGGAGGAGTAAGTCAGTGATCAAAAGAACAACCTTCTAGACTGGTATCGGCATTAACTTAATTGTTGGGTGTGCACTATTTGTAGACATTCAAGGAGTTTCCACCAGGTCTCTCTCTCTTCTGAGGTTGACTCAGATTTCATGCAAAGCCACATTTCCCTTTGAAAAACCATGCAAACCAAAGGGGAAAGGTCTTGGAGATATTTAAGTTGAGTATTTGTATAAATATGTAAATGTATTAAAATTAGCTGTATGACAGGCAAAATCAAATGCATCATTCTGTTGAAAGTAATGTAACTACACTTGAGAGCTATTGATGATATGGCAAGTATTAGGGTAAACCTGTAGAGAACACAGTTGTTAAAAAAAAAACAAAAAAAAAAACACTATTTTTGTGTGGTGTTGGAGCTCCTGTATTGTATTGTAGCCCCACGTTCTTGTCATAACTCAGGAGGATTGTGGTAAGAGCAGTGCAGAATGTACTGTATGCACTTGGATGCATTTGCTCTAGCATCCACAGTTCACAGTGTACTGTGACACTTGTCAACATGAAATAACTTGCAGTAGGTTAGTTTAGAAGAACAAGTGTATCATGTATTGTGCAGCATAGAAAGTAACTTGTCTGTTAGGGAGAATTATAGGCAGGCAGTGGACTGCAACAATTATTCTCATACCCTCCACTGAGTTTATTTGTATCCACTGTCATCCAGGAGGCATTGTTCATCTGTTGACTGTTTTCTTCTGAGTGACAGGTGTACCTTCGCTAGGAAGGCTTGACCTTTCCAGTTTAGTCTTATTGTTGTGCTGCCCACTGATAGCAGGTTATTTTAGACACAGAGAATAGCTTTCCTTGTTTGGTTCCCTTGTCATCAGTTTTCAGCCCCTTTCCCCATTGTCATCTGTCACACATTTCTGATATCAGGTTTTAAGTATGGCTTCTGGTCATGGTCATTTAAATGTCAAAGATTATTTCAGCACCATAGTTGTAAATGTGGAATGT
The DNA here is from genome assembly GCF_902713425.1 of Acipenser ruthenus. Classification (NCBI taxonomy): domain Eukaryota; kingdom Metazoa; phylum Chordata; class Actinopteri; order Acipenseriformes; family Acipenseridae; genus Acipenser; species Acipenser ruthenus. Next base: position 31,072,778 of record NC_081190.1, on the reverse strand, counting down.
ACCCTTTGTGTTTTGACATAATGTCTATCTATAATTGAGATAGAGTTGATTGTGCAGTATACGGTAACTAAATTACCGAAGGCTCAGATCTATGACTCAAAGATCTTAGTGTTCATGGAAGCTAGGATGAAAAATTGTTAGAAATGAACTAACCCTGAATATAGTACATCTTGACTTGAACGATGTAAGATAAGGGGTCATCACTAACTTTTAACAGGAGATGTTTATAATCATAGTTTTATTTTTGTTTGTTTGTTGAGAAATGGTAATCAGTGTTTTAATGAACACTGGATAAGTGGTAGACCCGCACTGAAGCAAACATTCCTGTTCTTTAGAATGTATCCAGGACCAATTTACAGATTTTCTGTAGTGCATGCATTTTCAACAATCATAATGTTTAAAAACTAACAGAAATGCAATAATAACGGTATATCTACAGGATATTAAAGTTTCAAAGTTCAGCACCATATGTGTCAAAGGAAAAAAAAAAAAAAAAAGGTTTTCTGGACCACGGAGGCTGGTTGTTCTGCATACAATATGGAGCAACTTCTCACACTGGAGTGGAAAATAACACATGTGGAAGTTAAATGGGTTTCTTCAGCCAACTTTTTTTTTTAATTGCTTTCCTCATTTTTCCACCCACACACGTCACTAATCATTTTTACATTAAACACTATAATACAGGGGTAGTCAATTATTTTATGTTAAGGTCCAAAATTCAGCAAGGACAAGGTCCAGAGCAACATTTTCACCTTGACTGCTATCCCAATATCCACAAACAAACCCATAGCTGCACAAATATAGTTATTACACATGTTGTTGGTTCTTCACTAGGTTAAAAGTAGTTCTTCTTTAGCATAACTACTTTCTCTTTTCCAATAGTCTGCCTTCCTTGCCGTCTTGTTTCTTCCCTACCAAAACCACAGAACTGTATGTAGGCCTAATTATTCTTCAACGGTTCTGTGTTAAGACTCTGCGGTAGATGTACTAAGATTGGCCAGTCGCAGCGCAAGCGTACCGCTATTTGCATTTTTGTGGGGCCCCCACCTTCAACCCCAAAATAAAAGATGTGCTTCTATCAAAAAGCTTTTCATAATCACACAGTAGCCAAATCACTCATTCTTGCTGAAGAAGATGTCTATGTTGCATTCACAGCGGCAATGGTTCGGGGATAGTGTTTTTCATACTGCCTTTCAAAGGTTTGCAAATTGTGATTGTTAAGAACTTTTGAAAGCATGTTTTAAACAAATTGATGCAACTGTAAGTGTCACAATTGCCGGCAGCTTTAGTGTATTTCATTTTAATATTTGTGAACCCTGATTTGTACTATCTTCACCTGCTTTTTGCGAATCTGTGCAGGAACACCCATAGTTACATATTCATCTAAGGTTGAACTGCAAAGAAAACTGTTGCCGCAAAGCATTCCCTAAAAAGTCGCTAATAGCATTGCGCTTGTTTAGAACATTTCACCCAAGACTTCCTGCTCGTTTGCGACTATTGTGACAGGCACAACACTTTAGTACATCTACCCCTCTGTGTTTCACTGTTGCAAAAACAAAGCAAATTGTTGCAAACCAAACTGAAGCACAAGAAAAAAAAAACATCTTACAAATAATAAAAATAGTTATTTTACATTCAGTACAAGTATAATAGGTTAGCACTCACAGTAAAGAGAAGTGGCAGGTCCTCAAAGGCCTTGTCATTGGTGAGCTTAGTTAGTAAGAGCAATATGGAGGCAGAGATTTACGTCAATCAACCTCAGTCAACGCTGCTATTAATAATGTTAATCTTGGGGAACGAATACATGCACACATAATGTGATCTGCAGATACTTCAGACTGGAAGCATTTTAATTGCATGTGTTTTAAGACTGGCTTAGATGGCAACATTTTACAATTTTGATCACCGTTACATCGGCACATTCATTGCTAAACTTGCACATAGCACGGTTTGGTGGATTATGGAATGATGTAATGTCAGTGTTAGGGTTGAAGTCTATCATGGCCAGAGTTCGGTCCGTTGTGCTTCCAGTTGTTAATTTGTATAGACTAAATCAGTCACTGTAGCTAGACACTGTTTAAAGTACCAGAGGGTGTCAGGTTGTCTTAATGTATTGTAAAGTACTGTTAACTGGATACCCAATGCTTTTTTAAATCAAATAGTTCCTTGTTGAAAGAAAAACCTGTACCATAGGGGATACTATAGAAAATTCCCTGTCCTATGTTATTTAAATGATTACCTTTTACTCCCTATAATTATAGCGTACAAGGTTGTTCATTGCAGGTAACTGTAATGTGTTTTGAATTAATGTTATACTGTATTGTAACAGATTGTTGCCTTGAATACAGTATGTTACATTATTAGTTTTACAGTAACAACATACAGCACAGTTTTTCTCATTTTTGACAACTTACCTTACACCAACAGAGTAGGTCTATACTGTATGCCTAATTTAACAAAAGTTATCACACATTTTCAGTATAGGGTTCACTACAATTTGTAAACCTGTGGTGTGTTGAGGTTTCTTACTGCATTTAATTAGATCTGTTATCAGACTGACTGGTATCTTTGGCCCTCTCATGAAGTTAATAAAAGATAAATTGCAAGCAAAATAAAAAATGGGTTATTTAGATGCCCTGAAGGAGTTCAGCATTTGTAATTAAAATGTGATTGATTTTAATCACAGCTCTAAAATTGGGGTTTACAAAGGATAATCCTGCACAAGCACCAGAACTCCATTCAGATGAAGCAGAGTGTAACTAAATAATGAGTCATTGTTGTGAACAAATGACTCAATGTTGTGATTGCCCCGGTTAGAATTGCTTGGCTGTATCCATAAGTGATAATGTTCTATAAATGTAGGTATGGAGACATTGGACCTGAGGGGGAATGATCAAATCCATACTACATGAATCTTCTTTTAATGCTCATTTTTCTCATGCAATTTACACAATTTATACCTGAAACCGTAGATTTATGTCATCCTATATTCTGTGGATACATTCTGTAGGTAGAGATCAGCATGTGTGCGAGTCCAAGTATTTCTGGAAGAGTTTTGGAAATTGCATCTCTACATTACATACCTGTTTGTCAAGGTTTTGATTCCTGAGGACATGTGATGTTAAATAGACCCTATTATTATTATTTATTTCTTAGCAGACGCCCTTATCCAGGGCGACTTACAATCGTAAGCAAATACATTTCAAGTGTTACAATACAAGTAATACAATAAGAGCAAGAAATACAAAATACTAGACAGTATTCATTCACTGTATCCACAGTATTCATTTTATCTGCCATTCTTGTTACCACTGTTGGTGTTGAAGAATCTGAACATTTCAAAAGGTTAATGAAGAGTCATTCCTAGTATTTGTAACGGTGTGCAGCTGTACCATGTCAAGTGAAAAGTGCTAGAGAGGGACTACAGTCCAAAGCTCACCCTACAGGACTCCTGAAGCTTTTAACACTTTCTATCTATTAAACAAACTCTAATCTGTTGCAGACAGAAAAACACTGTTGAACAAAAAACTACTTTAAATGTTACAAATTATGATCATGGTTTTACATCTAGATTTTTCTTTTTTAAAGGTGTGCATAAAGTTTACATAGCTTTGATTACTACACATCTAGATAAAACCAAGGTTTGCAATCTCCTACTCAAGTGTAATAATAGAAAGCAATGCTATTACTAAATAATTATAACCATTAATACCCTGCTTTTGATGATATTACAGGTTAATTCCATCAAGTACAGTGAACAGGTATGTTACTAAAATGTTTTTCTTACTTGCCAGTGCCTGAATCCCAGTGCTAATATTTTAAAAACAATGCTTGTGCATGAGAAGTACAGTAGTGTTTGTCTTTTGTGAAAGTGTGAATAAAAAGCAAAGTTCCCCAGTGAAAGTACTGTACACTAACTTGATAAATAAATAACAAAATAAAACCGGTGTGCAGTGTTTGCAAATGACCGTCCTTTTACTTATAACCCATGTTTCCATAAGACGTGCATGAGTTTGCAAACTAATTATTAGTTATTAAAATACATAATACCCAGTAGTCCCCAGTGTTCTTCTTGTGTAGCCAGATGACTACACCCTCAGCAAAGTGCCCTGTGCACTATGATAGTGTTCAGTGGCCTAAGACAATGGTGGACACTAAGAAAGCCTTTCATGCATTCTAAGACTTGGGGTAACAGGTAACAGAAGGACACAGGTTTGCAGTAAGCTGTGTTTTTTTGGTTAAGTTAGTTCCTATTGACAAACAGGAAATGTCAGCATGAAAACCACCACATCCCATGCAAGGGTGTTGCTATTTCAATGTGGTCTGAGCTCAGTAGATTATTTGCATTTTACCAGACAGTGGTCTCTCCTGCCTCCTGGACATGGGTAAACAAATACTCCTGCCGTCTAGAATACAGAATTCAAAATACAGAATCCTTGTATTTATCTGTTGACATGTACACATTATTCCTGTATGTATGCCATAGAGACCAGTCTGTACTGTAACATAGCTTTCTGGCTTTGAAGTTTGACCCAGGATGTAGAAAATGTCACTGAAAGGATACATTGCTTCTGTCACTTGCTGTCTTCTGAAACTGAATAGTGTAAGGATGTCTGCTTGGTTCTACTGTGAAATCTACTAAGTCACATGTCCCTTAACCAGATAATCTCGATTAGCTCCTTAAAGATTTAACTGTTGCTCACTATCGTATCTCCAGAAATAACAAAATGTGCAATAGGCTCATTTGGCGGTAATGCCCAATGTAACACATCATAATACTCCCTGTTTACAGTGTGTGACCAGAGTGAAAGGATGCTTAGTTGACTAACACTAGTGCCTGTAACAAATTCCCCTTCATGTAAAAGAGTGATATTTATATTCTTGTTTCATTAGTGGTAGTGAAACAATGGTATGCTTTTAAAAAAAAAAAATTAAAGGACCATACGAAAACATTATACAGAATTAAAAAAAAATAAAAAAAAGCAGCAGCAACACGTAATGGAGACATTTTGAAGAACCTGCTTTTGTCATCTTTGCTTTACATGTTTTGCAGCTCTGTACAGTATCTAGCTGAAGATCTTACTGTAAACAAAGGGCCTGGGTTTAACCTCATTGGATTGGTTTTAAAGTTAACCCCGCCTCAGCACAAGCCTGAGAACATGTACTCTGTAGCTACTTGGCTGCCTGGCCACAATGTTGGGACACTGTTTGCTCCTCAGTTCTGTTCTACAGTAGACAGACACTGACAGCATTATAAACTTGTTAAACCTGTTTAGTTTATGTGCTTGAGCAAGTGCTGCAATACAGAGCATGCGCTGTGGTATAGAGTGGAGTTGTTATCTTCAGTATTAATTATTAAACCGCAAGCTTTAGCTGGCAGTATTTCTAACCTGACATGACTTTTAATTCTAATGTACAAAAACCTTTGTTGTGCTATCAATGGTCTTACTGGTATACAGTTAGACCATTATACTTCTCTAATATATGGATACTTACTATAATTGAATCTCATCCCATATAAAGTTAGTACATATTGACCGACAGGAAATTCTGTGTATGTCTTTTTAAACTGCATTCGTTTCTATTAAAAGAATTCCAAGCATTGAAATTCCCACGCTAGAAGCCAGAGAATTATTCACCAGAGACCAAGAAAACAAAAACCCAACTAAGAAAACTTTGATATAAATTTGTGAAAGCATATCTACAACAGCTAGGAGAGACTAGAGGTTTGCATGACATTGGCATTGGGGAGTTCTATGTTCATTTAGCCAACCTTGTATTGTGTAAAAAAAAAAAAAAGAAAAAAAAAGAAAAGACAGGACTGAATATGAGTCAGGAACTGTGAGAGGTATCCTTGGGAGTGTAGAGCGCTATTTCATTTCAAGAGCACCACCTACAGGAAAAAAGCATGAACTGCCGCCTTCAGGAAAATACTTGCAAAGCCTGTTTGGATCGCATTGTATTTTTTAACAAATATTTCCCCACCCCCACCATTGCAGAAACGTTCAAAAGGCAAGTGCTAAAATAGATACTGACTCTGAAAGCGATTCATTTGTGATGTTTTACTGCGTTCTAAAATTAAAAACCTATTAATTTTAACAAAAGTTGTGTAATCTAGATATCATCAAAAAATAACAAACAGGGCTGAAGTGAATTACTTTACGGTATAGTTGCATCTCAGGGTTTTGGTGAACCCCTCAAGCTTCCCTCTTGAGCAATCGGAAGCAAGGTTAACGCCCTTGACACACGTCAAACACATGCCTCAAAACACATCACGGCTGAAAACAAGTGAATCATTTTATGTAGTCCCAGTAGTCGTGTCTTGCAGGTGGTGCATTTAGCAGCACCGAGACATTTTCTTTCCGATTATGCAAGTTGCATAAAAATAGGTTTATTAATAAGCAAAAATAAACCAGGTCATGCATGCAGTCTATATATCCAGCATTTAAATGAAAAATGTGCACTTTTTGCTGGCTTTTAAAAATGACACAAAAAAGGTTTGTTTGTTTGCTTTTATGATAATGTTTTGTTCACTAAATTGTTCTGTGGCACAAATCTGTGACAAGACGAATGTCTTTACATACGCATAAAGTGAACACATGCAGAGATTCACCAAACAAACAAAAATATTATCAAGGTCCTATTATTGTATACGTTGTAAAACAAAGCCAGCAACACGTTTGTATTCTATGTGACACATCCCAACATTACCAAGCTCATAGTTTTGAGCTAGTCTTGCATCTTGCCATGGCACACAACCTTGTTCTGTGTATAATTATTCATAAGTAAATTAAGTCAGAGACGGCTCAAACACTCGCCCATGATCTTATGCGTCACAGTCTTCAATAGCGTTTATGATAAAGTAGAAAAATATATTTGCAGAACAGCATCAGTAGTAATACAAGGTAAGTGGTGACTTGCGCATAATAACACGGATAATAATAATAATAATAATAATAATAATAATAATAATAATAATAAAGACAGTGATTATGTGTGCTTAACAACAACAACTTATTAATAATAATAATAATAATAATAATAATAATAATAATAATAATAATAATAATAATAAAAATAATAATAATAATAATAATAATGTTGCACTTTAAAATACTTAAAGAAGTTGATAAAAAGGATCAACGAAGGAATTTGTAAAGAAACAATTGAGATTGCAGTAAGTTATATATAAATGTATAAGAAAAAAATAATTTTGTTGAAAATGCCAGTTCAATTATGCTACTATTGTCCAGCTGGGCTTCAAATCAGACTACTACTGGTACCACGAGAAAAAAAAAATAATACCACGAGTACAACTGTACAGTTACTACCAATATATGATCACAATAAACCTGTTGGATATATAGGAATGTTCAATAACTCTGATCTATAGATTTTACAAGTCCAACCTTTATTTTACTATGGAGTTGCTGGAGGTCAGGGTGGTAAACTTTTATCAAAACAAGACCTGTTTTGTAATGGGACAGCCCATCTCTAGTATGTCCAATAGGAATGCACGGGCGGGGTCATGTATTTATTTCCAGTCTTTTGGATCGTTTCCAAGTCACGTCTGGTGTTGATTGACATTTGGCGACTTCAGTCGCTCGCGTCCAGTGTGGGTGCAGCTTCAGAGTCACTGGAAGGCAAGGCAGACGGGCCCGCTTCGTCCTGCCGCGGAGACTTCAGCCGTCGGCCAGGGTATTGTGCACAATATTCATTAAGTGTTTTTTTTTTTTTTCCTTGCGCCCCATTTTCAAATCAAACCTAGTAACTGTCACCGTAGACCTAAAGCAAAAGCTTATGTACACCTTAACCCGCTGATTTCAAAGTAGGCGCTTTGAATGACAGGCGCTGTAGCTGGCAAATGAGAGCATTCTAGCACTGCTTCAGGGTGAAATAGTAAGAGTAATAACAGACCACTGAGATGACTGACAGCGACCCCCAGCCATTCAGAGTGGAACGGAGACAGAACAGACAGCAAGTATAAAAACTACACAAACTAGAGATTTCTAAATTTATTATTTTTGGTAAGAAAATAAAAAATAGCAAGTATTTTTTAAACTCATATTTTTTGTGAATTTGACGTTTAACAAGCTTAACTGATTAATATTGAAAAGTAGCAAGCCTAGTTGTAGTCAGTATTTTACAATCCTCAGTCACTTTCAAGCAACATTTTTTTTTTTTTAATCTTCCTAGTCATCAGTGATCTAAAGAACAAAATATTGTGACTTTGTTCATTTAAGTGTCTCTCCTTTTATACTTCAGTAAAGATCTTGATTACTGTTTTCTTATGCTTGCAAAAACTTTGAAGCAGAATGAAAGCATTCGGACAGTTCAAGGCTGCCAGAGAATAGTCGCTGTCTAGACTTTTATATTGTAACAGTAAAGAATGTACAGTAGAAGTACACTGAATATCCTGGCTGACACAGGTAGGTGGCGTTGAAAGGCAGAAGAAGTGCTTGCACTCTGTGATAGTGCAGGGTATATACTGCCCACTGCAATCCAAAAGCAACAAGGCCAACTTTTGAAAACTGGAGTTTCAGGCTGCTGTCAGCTGGTAGTTCAATCAGCTACTTTTCTAAGGCTAGGGCAATGTTTGAAGCAACAGGATCCACTGAGAATGGATCCAAAATGCAAAGGTTGCCTTCCTAGGGATCTTCTGAGAATGGTTCTGACAGTTGACTTAAATGCTGACATACAACTTTGGAGATGTCAATGTAGGAATGTTCTTCCAAAAACTCACGTAGGAGCGGAAGCATTTCCATTTCTTCTTGAATCCCACCATGAACACACTACTGTATTTGCCTTGAATGGAAATATTTAGTTTGCTAACAGTATCAGATATGCCAGACATGTAGGCAAGCTTTGTTAAAAACACAGTCAGTAAAATGCAATGCCATGGTGGATTTTTCCTCTCTTCAAATAAGTTATTCAGCACCTTCCCTCTGGAAAGCCAAAACTTCAAAAAAACTTTTCAGTTTATTTCTCCACACCACAGTGTTTTCCCATCATGTAGCGCCTACAGAGCATACTCCTACACCATTTTTGTGTGAGATCTTAAGTAACATTGTTTTCATAATAAGAAATAAATATCTTTGCTCAATCTGTGTACTACACTTTGTAGGCTTGGAAAAATAACAACCTGTGATTGGTTAAACAGCATCACATGACTGTGTATATATAGTGTATAGTACGGCTTGCATACTAATGAGCCACTTCACACTGAATAAATCACTACACACCACTACATTCTAAATTCTATGACAAACTGCCATTTTATTTGTTATTAGTTACAAAACCACAGCCAAGAATCTGTGGCATTTTACCTATTTCCTTTAATATATTTGGGGATGAAACTCTACATAACTGGCACAACACCAACTTTCTGAGTGAAGACAGCAGTCCATCTGAACAGTAGACACAACAGTAGATGAGGAACAGCTAAATTAAATAGAAGAAAACAAAGACTGAAAAAAACTCACACACTAAAAAAAAACTACAGTATGGGATGGTTAATGTACTTAAAGAAAAAAATATGGACATTCATTTTATGGAAATAAGTCCAAAAAATCTCATACATATTTTAACAGTAGAAGTTTTAACATCTCTGCTGACAGCGAGTTTAAAACCAGCAATAATGTATTCCTTCCCAAAAGCTCATCTTCAGTGTCATTTGAAATGGGGACACTGAGTTGTTTTTGCAGCTGCTTCACACAGTAGTTCATGGCAAATGTCCACAGCATTTGGCAAAATAAGCTCTTCTCCAATATGCTGTTCCAGTTTTGAAGGCTTCAGTGCTTCATTGGACACCTCACTGCATTCCACACCCCGCGGCCTTGGCTCTGAATCACCAGCTGTAAAGCCAAACGTAATGTAATTGGGATCGGATTTTCTTGCAACTCGCTTTAGCACTTTTGCTGCCATTTGTGAACTTGCCACACCATCACGATCTATCATGTTATATTGTTCTACCCCATTTTCTTGTGCCAAACAATTCGAACAGTTCTCTGACCTTTTTTCTGTTCCCCTTATTAACTTCTTTCCTGTGTTTCCTTAAGGATTCAATTCTATATAATGATTCAAGTCTTTTTTCACACACTACCCGCTGAAGCCTCACAGTACCACCACTCGCAGAAGCTTGAGTCAGTGAAATCACTCCAGTGATGGGTGGTTCCCCAAAAAAATGAGGAGGCAGAAAAAAGGCAGAGGGCTTGTGGGGGGGTTCCCTTAAGCTCCCAGCAGCAGTAGAATCTGATTGACAACATTCTTCTTCTTCATTTGGCAGACACCTTTATCCAAGGCGACTTACAGAAACACACTGCCGATAAACTTGAATTAAAAACACATTGAGATTTGAAAGAAATATAATACATTTACTTGACAGTTCATTATTATTATTATTGACAGACACGTTCGCTTTCACTCTTTCAACCAGCTTTTAGGGCAGCATCTCATTGACAGCGGCCCCGCCTACGGCCCACTGGTTGAGAAACTGCTCTAGAACATTGTGTTAAGGTATGATCCTGTACTCTTGCGGCTGAAGAACTAAATACTGGGCAGGCAGATGCTAACGTGTCCTGTTTTCTTCATCAGGTGAATCAAAAGATCCATCTGTATGACATTTCTAAAATGCATTTATACCATCATATGGCATGGTACAGTATTAGGTGCAAGTGTTATGTACTGAGCAAGTTTTTTGTACAGTGAACTGGGATGGATAATTGTTCTTCGTTTTAGCAGTTGCCATTACAGAACTCTTATTTTGGAGGTAAAATTAAGAACAATTACTTTTATAAGGGTTTTTTTTCCCCCAAACACAGCAATCCCAACAATACTCATTCTCCTAGACGTATTAATAGCCATTGGAGGGAGACAGTGTTTTGAGGTAACTTTGTTATATTGTGCATGTTTTGTTTCCCCACTACAGTGAAGGCTATCCCACCCTGTCTGCCTGCATTGGTAGTAAATAGATAACATTTAGGATGCCACTACATTTGTGGAACATCTTGCTAAACACCCCACCCAGTTGGTCATTACTAGACACTTGTAACTGTTTGGGGTGGTCACTGCTCTTATGAGACTTCTTGCTTATTAAATCATTTACATATTGAAGAGTGCATGATTATCAACTGATGAATTTATTAGGGACTCAAACATACAGTATATTGCTTTACATCCACCTAACTAGAAAAGATTCAGTTGATTAGTTTCACTGCATCAGCAGCCAGAGATCATGCACAGGCATAGTTGTTAATCATTATTCATCGGGAACTTGTGTGTGTGTCACTATGTCACTCTGCCTGTCCTCTTTTATTTAAATTCAATTTATCTTCCCTTAAAAGCAGGCTGACACATTCTTGTGGAGGTGATTGCCAGCTCATACCATGTATACTCAATTTTATTTCACATGCCTTACTGTTGCAACAGAAAAATGATCTCTTGGTTGAGAAGGTTACAGCTTGGAATTTTGCAGAACAGCAAGTCCCTGCATTGTGTGTCGCTGCATTATGTCAGCAACTATTTTTAGGTGTCACCACACACAAATTCCACTGTCCTAATGAAACGATAAAAGGACAGGACAGATGAATACCCGTAGAAAGACAAGGGGTGTTGAATTGCCTATTTAGACCATCTTAGACCTTTCTTCTACATATTTATGCAAATTATTTTTATGATCAAGCTGTCTCATTGTGCAGTATTCTTCAAGTTCTCTTCCCCATTGTACTTCACTCTGACCTATGTTCACTAAATATCTTGGTATTGCTGAATAGAGCATCGTCACATCTTTTACATTCAACATGGTACTGTTTTTGGCAGTGGTACTGCACTGTATCTTATATATGGTTGCATTAGATTTTGAGAGTCTGAGTGGTTGATACTGTTTTTAATGCTGTATTGTATAGAAACACTACTGTCCATAATTTAAGTAAATACATTAAATGTACAGGAATATTTGAAGACATTTTAATGCAATAAAAATTAATTATTTTGGGTGATAAAGAATGAATAGAAACCCTTATATTTTTCTTGTTTTACGCTAGGCCTTATCTATTATGTTTATTCATGGCTTACCAGAGTATGCAATTGTATAAACGACCGTACACAGCTGTCTACCTTGGTTCCAGAAAGGATGACTTCTTACAACGACCTATAGTACATCATTCTTTTCTTAAAGGTACAGTTTGCAATTGAGATGCATTTCCTTTTCTGTATTAAAAGGCTGCTTTGCTTTCTGTGATTGCAGGAGCAGTAGACGTGGCACGACGCAGCCCCTTTGCATGCTGGATCAGTGCTATGATTTACTGCTTCGGTGGAGCAGTGCTGTCGGGTCTCTTTTTGGCAGAGCCAGCACTCCTACCCTTGTCAAACACCAGTAATATAGTATTGGCTTCAATAATCTGGTAAGTCATCATTTTATCTTAAGCTGCACTGTACCAGTTGGTTAAAACGCACGTATATTCAGAACAAATTTTAAACCAAAGAAGTGAGAGACTAGTGCAGCTTTTACACATAGAGATTAATAAAGCATTGTTTGAAAACCAACTGATAATGTATCATAAACCAGCTTGCAACTTCATATTTTCTGTGTTATGGTAAGTCCTCGGGCAAAATTAACCGCTCCTTTCACTTTGATGGCTGCCAGATTGGGCTAAAGTGACTGTGGTTTCCTGGTGATTAAAGATCCAACACTTCACGATACTGGCATTAATCTTGGTACACAGCTGTATTACTGGGGGGAGGGGGGGAGGCTCTTGGCAAGTTGCTGTACTCTACACAACACTGTCCTCCAGAGGAAGCAAAAGAAAAAGCACATATTTCTCCAACATAGATTGATGATTGCTCAATACCACCACAGTTTATGACTGTTGTACAGTTTAAATATGAACTGTGTTCAGGTCCCTTAGCAATTCAGTATATATTTTTAAATGATTCTTAAGACAGATTTCTGTGCTTTAGGGTTATGATATAACAGAATAATGTAAAACATTTATAAAAAAAAAAACATACCGATGTTTGTGTATTTCCTAAACCAATGTACACACACACTAGGCTTTTCATTATCTTGTTTGCAAAAAATGTATACAATTGTTTATTGGATTGTTCCGAATTGCAATCCGCAAGGACTATACAGTTTATATGGTGAGAAGATTTGTGGAACTGTAAATCCATGAAAGGCTCTATTTTGAATGAGGACAACACAATTAATGGATTCTGTTCTCGGACACCTACAGTGCACGTAACCCTGTCATATTTAAAGAATTATAAATAAAGAAAAGGCAGGTGGGTATAAAACAAGTTCTGTGTTTTGGTATAATTTCCTGTGCCAAACAAAGCCTGTATAATGTGACTAATCAGTATGTGTGGCTTGGTTATATTCACTAGATAGCACTGTTATTCTAATGGACCTAATAAAGGTTTAACAGGTGGCATTAAGTCACTCCTATGTCCACATCCTACACACACCATTGGGATTCTCTACGTGGGCTAGGATCAACGGGTCTGCCACAACTTTAAAACATAATCTAGACTCTCTTAATTGAATGTCATTAAAAAAGACTTTTAGTCAAAACGTTTTGTCAAATAATCTTACTACTGTAGATTCCTTTAGTATTTCTGCATTTTAAAATACAGTATTGTCTACTATTGTCTGGTACATCACACTACCTGCCTAGTTCCCTTATAGATAAGGCCCTGTGAAAATCATGGATACGGGTAAAGTATCGTATTTTGCGGAATATGCATGGAACTATTTTAGAAATTGTGTACAGATTATTATAATTTTAAACAGCAAATAGAGAGATAAATCCACTGACAATCATCAAAATGAACGTCAAAGTTATTCAAGCACTTCGCAATAGTTTGTGAAACGGTGTTGTAATTAACAGCCTGTAGGTAAAGTGGATCTGCAAGGACAGCTTTCAGTTTTTAGTGGACTTTTGGAACATGGAAGCCACCGTTTTGTGTTTCTTTGCAACTAAAGCAGTCACGGTATTGCTCTGGATTTCCGCCTTTCTTATTCGGTGAATACTTGAATCTAAATGCCTGTCAAAAATGATTTTCAGTAGTGATCTACAGTAATGTTGCAAGACATACAGAAAAGCTTACCTCCATCTCTGTGTAAAATTCCTGCTGGATACTGCTTTACGTGATCTGCTGCAGACACATTTTTAGAGAAATCCATTTTCTTGTTTACAGTGTGTAGTATTTTAATTTCCCGCCTAGATTGCATATAGTCACATGACAATCACTGCACATACATGACAAATAGTACATGCAGGCACACAGCAGAGCTGTACAGTTTAGTTAATGTGATTTATTTAATTTTTTTTGATGAAATACAAATAATTATGAAATTATTTATTTTTATTTCTTAAGAATATTGTGGTAATTTCACGATTTACACGCAGTCTGAAATCGCGATTTACACAGGATCTTACTTTATTATTTATTTATTTAGCAGACACCTTTATCCAAGGCGACTTACAGAGACTAGGGTGTGTGAACTATGCATCAGCTGCAGAGTCACTTACAACAACGTCTCATCCTCAAGACGGAGCACAAGGAGCTTAAGTGACTTGCTCAGGGTCACACAATGAGTCAGTGGCTGAGGTGGGATTTGAACCGGGGACCTCCTGGTTACAAGCCCTTTTCTTTAACCACTGGACCACACAGCCTCCTACTTATAGACAATGTTATTGAATATCAAAGGGGAAGACTATGGCTAGGTGGTGATGAATATAATAATACAACTGTACAATGAGCATTATTGCCAGGAACATGCATGGTACTTGTGTCCCATTATTCAAGAAACAATCCAGGCCAAGAGAAGGTAGCATAAGGAACACTGGATAACTGTGACACATGCCTTGTATAATGGACTGCTGAAATGGTGCCTAGAGATAAATTAGATTATAAATGAGTATTTGTTTTGGAGCGAGACTCTTGTTAAATTACATGTATTGCCATCATGGGTCCCCTGTTAACAATGAAATGGTTTTGAAGACAATAGATATGCTTTTGACTTGCAATCAACATGTGCCATACATAGTCACAATTTTTCAGCAAGAGGGTTGTGCTTAAAATTGGGGAGAATAATAGGCCTATGTACTGGAATTCATAATTCCTTTGTTTACTTTCTTATGATTTTACTTTACCAAATAGCTGATAAATGATTACTTTTATATATTAAATTGCATTTCTGCTGTTTAACTGCGTGACAAAGCTGTCCTCAAAATATGGTTTCTTTTGGCTTGTGGTGTTAAGTAGTTTTAAACGGCTGTGTGCTGTCTGAGTTACAGGGGCAAATCGTATTGTTAGTTCAGTGCCTATTCAGCTGTTACCAACAATTCAGTCTGCCCTTATTTGCCACAATATAAATAACTTCACTTTTATATAAAAATGCAAAATGTGATTTGCATTTTTAGGAATGTCTTCAGACCTTGAAACGAGCAGGCGAACTGTATACCTTACTACGTGTTACTGTGCTTGTGGTGATTTGTTCAGGCTATGGCACCATCTGCTGGAAGTACTGTAAATGTGGTATTTGTGTATCCCATGGTGTTCACTGCTAAAGGGTGCCTAATATTTTGAATACAGTCTAATAGGAGAAGGCATTTTCTCTGATGGAATTAAGATGTTTTTCACTTTTGTTTTCCACAAGTTAAATTATGCTGCATTGTATGGTAGTTTTGTATTGCGGACTAATAACCATTTGGGCTAAGTTTCACAAAGAGAACCCAGGAGGTTTCACCCTATACAGCGCATCCTATTTTTGTGGTCAATAGCAGTGTGCTGAGTTACAGTACAGTATTTCCAAAGTGATTATGTGGGAGCCTATGTTGAAAGAGCTATGTGAAAGCTGGGATTTAAAATGTGATGGTAATAAATATTATGACAACCGAGAGATTATTCATTCTTTATTTTAAAACTTCATCTAATCAAGTTTTAAATATTGTAAGATCTGTATGACAGTCAGTATTTTTTAAGCATCTCTGTGAGGCTAAGTGTGAAGTACATGTTATTCCCCTAAATGAACTTTCTTTCTAATGCACACGTGCTTGCTTTTCTCCCAGGTACCTTGTGTTCTACTTCCCTATGGACCTAGTCTACAAGTTCACTGCATTCCTGCCTCTTCGGCTGGTCCTGGCCAGTATGAAGGAGGTAACCAGAACCTGGAAAGTGGTAGGAGGAGTAGCTCATGCCAGAGCACGCTATGAAGAAGGCTGGCTTGTGATGATCGCTGTTGGCTGGGCTAAAGGTAAAAATGTGGAAAACGATGTTTCAGTTTTCTGTTTGCACTCACCCACACCAAATTCCAGTTCCCCTATCAGCATGGCTAGAGGTTAAACAGTTAATTCTGTTTCGTCATACAAAAGGATATAATACACCACCAAATGTTGCGGCTCACTCTAAATGTGATTTAAACATGCAGCTAAATCCATATAATGTTGTTGCACCAAAACTGAGCCGAGTTTAATTCCCTGAAAGATGTTGGCTGAAGGAGGCTAAAGGAGTTAATGGACCATCGTTTTATCATGGTGTTTTAACATGGGGAATCCAGATAAGGGGTTCTTCCGAGTGCACACTAAAGGTGGTCCTTAGTACATGTTTGACTGTATATTACTGTGGACAGGATGGTCGAGTGGTGATGTCACAGACCAGGAAGTAACCACACACAGCAAGGTACCATGGGGCGAGTCACAAATGCGCTTGTTTTTCTTTTATTATAAATAAGATATTTAAACAAAATCAAAGCACTACACAGAACAAAACAGCACAGTGGCCAAAATAAATAGACAGTAAATCACACAGAACAGTACCGTGCTGGTCAAAATCCAGCACGAATAGCAATTTTCAGTTCTTACTTTTGAAGTTCCTCTTCTGAACAACCCCAACCCCGACTGAGAGGTTCCTGCCTCTTTTATGCAGCTGTGCCTGAGCTTGATTGCTTGTCAATCATTCAGTCGTGCTCAGGCACATTCTACACGTGAATTGATTAGGCAGGAGAAGCAATTAACCCTTCCCTTCTGACCTAAAACAGTGCAAATAAAATATTATTATTATATTATTTAAATAATAATACAATCAACACGGGTGGGGTGTACCCTGTCACAATTGCATACGTTGTTAAAGTGGAGAAATGTAAAAAAAAAACCAAAAAAAAAAAACAATACAAAATAAATGGTATCATGACAAACAGTAGAACTTTGTAAAAATAAATAAATAAATAAAACACTGTCTGTTATGACCCAGACTCTCTAACTTGTCTAGTTATATGCTCTTTTCTTTGTTGGACAGTAATAATTGAAGCCATGACTGGAAGTACATTTTATCTTGACTTAAATCATAGGCATAGAACTGGAGAAGTATTAAACCCCCTACATTTCTTGGTCAATGCAATCATCATGGGCCACCCACCAAGTTAAAACCAGATTTTCTAAGCTGAAGACCAATCATTTGTACAAAAAAACCCCACATACATAATATCTATTTATGGAAGAAAATGCTACATTACTTTGTGCATAAGTTCTGAAAAGCATATCATCTGGATGCAAGGATCGGTGAGTTTTGATTTTTAAACATATTTCACAGATTGAAAAAAACTCTGAGCCAAATGAAAACTATCATTCTCTGTTGTGCATATCATGCTTCCATTTACCAATAATTATGATCAAATGCAGAAACAGGTGTTGTTTTCTTAGTTTTCTTTATTGTAGTGCCATGTGTTCTGCAGAAGAAAGTTTGTCCTTGTTTCAATAGTATTCCTTTAGAAAACATCTTATTGATGTAATCTCTGTCACACACACACACACACACACACACACACATACATACATACATACTGTACATATAAGTTAAAGCACACATTTCACTAGTTAAACAGGAGAAGTACGCAAGGTAGTAATAATCTGTTATAAAAAAGAAAACAGATAGATAAATTAATGCACCTCAAGACTGTATTTTGTCTATTATTTGTACTGATAAAACAAGGAAGCCATTACTTGGATCACGGTAATGTTTCGGTGAGCTATTTCTTAGTAATAATTATCTACCTGTTATGTGTTCATTTTTAGTGTGGGTGAAACTAGGGTTAACATTATAACAAAACCAGAGCTGACATTCTCCATGACAGATTAAATTAGCATTTTATAGACACTGAATAAACTTAATATCCTGTTAGGTCATTGCCTGTTATCTTAAAGAATCACAATGTTTTTACAGTTGAATTTTACTTTTGGTCTATAATATATATATATATATATATATATATATATATATATATATACACACACAATATCTAGAAATTTCTCGAAAACAAAGAATTTTAGGAAAAATCTTTCGTAGCAAAAGTTTTGCTTTTGTAGATGAGGAAAAAAAGTTACAAGAAATGGATGTCTGCAGTTATTTATCAGCATTTTTTTGCAAAACTCCAAAAATGCTAATTCAAAAGTACTCATACCCTTTGATGCTATGATAGTATTGTCTACAAGGTGCTTGAAATTTCAATATGATAATGCAGAACCTAACTCTAGAAAAGTCTAGAAAATGCTGGATTGTAGGTGAACATTCTTAGAGAGTATAAAAGGGTTAGGCATAGGATGATTGCTGTCATTACCAATAAGCCAATATGGGGAAAAAGTAAAGAGCTATCTGAAGACCTTAGGTAGAAAATGATTTATTGTCATAAAGCTGAGGATGCATATATTTCATATAGAGAAAATCCGGGACCAAAACTGTCTGTCGAATTAAGTGAAGGTGTCAAGTTATCCACCAGTCAAGTTAACCAAGGTTGACTATATTTTGTTTGAGTAATGTACCAATGTGGTGATTTGATCATTGTGGTTTACATGTGCAAATATTATTACTCCATGACTATTGGCCAAGGCAGAGCAAAGATAGCGCAGATCCCCTTGAACACTGTACAGACTGCAAGCGCAGTTCCATTTCTGCTTACATACTTCACAAAGGACCAGCTATACTTTTTACATCTCCATTCAACAGCTATACGCTTTGAAAAGACCTTTGAGGAAAAAGTCTAAGAGTTGCTTTGAATCTGTGCTAATAGTATGGCCTCAGTTCAGCTGCCTTTACTTTCTGAGACTTGTATCTGGAGCCTGGAGAATTGAACTGGCCCAGTGTCAACAGAAAAGGCTTTGAGATTCCGTACACTTGTGTGGATCTCGTAATTTGCATTCTTTTATAGCTGTCATATTTGAGGAATTTAGACTGAATTAACCACTTCTTTATTTTCCATATAACTTTACATCCCCAAGTTAAGTAGGCAAGCATTTTGGGCATTTTGTCCAACCTATGAATTGACCCAAAATAGGTTTCAGGCCATGAAATGGCTCTACAAACGACACACTTTCCATGACTTTGCCTTAGATATAGTAAGTCACTTGTGTTGCAGTAGTTTCAGGTTGGAAGGAAGGTTTTTATTTAAATTTTAAGTATTGGAAAGCTGTGTAGTTACAGATATTATGTTTGTGTCTTGTTGGTGAATGCTACAAGGATATTTTGCTTTTGATTATTCCTGGACCGTGGAGTTCTACGGGCTGTGAGACCGTGCTGATTATTCGTTCATTGCCTCACTGTTACAGCCCTGTTGTTTTATGTTCTGATTAACTGACACAACGTGACTGTGTTTCCTTTTTCTTTCTGTACAGGTGCAGGGGGTGGGCTGATGTCTAACTTTGAGCAACTGGTTAGAGGAGTCTGGAAGCCTGAAACCAATGAGCTTTTGAAGATGTCTTAGTGAGTAATTTTTAATAGATTTTAATGGATTTCGGTAGAACTGGGTGGTGTTTTGAGGGGTATTTTCAATTGAATTTGATATTTACTGTAGGTTCCAGTTCATATAAATAAGGCGATCGTACTATAGTTGAGGAATTTGCCATGTTTATGATTATTTCATTTGAATTAAAAAAACAATATTAAATTTCTTATGGAGGTGCAAGGGAGGTAGATCGTTTGCTGCCCCCTTTTTTTTTTTACCTCTCTCCCCACAATGCTATAATATCACCTATGGCATTTACATGACAGCCAGAAAGTTATCAGGTCCCTAAATCTGTTTTATTAGGGTAATAGGAGGGAAAGGTAACATTTGTTACATTTACTAAAATGAAAATAATAATACAAATGGTTTTAAAAAGACCAAATTTCCATTGGGCATGCATATATATATTAAGCAGAATGAGGCAACAAACAAGTGAGTACAGACGCAACAAACCTGGTTGTAATGGGTCAGGTCTCGGTTTTACAACAGCTGTTTAAGATTACACATAGCTACTGGTACTCGTGCTGGAAACACTGGTACTTGAGATGAAAAGGTTGAAAACCACTGATTCTTCTAGTGCAATGATCGTGTTTCCATGTACGGGACCTGCTACCAACCATACAGGTTTTAAAAAAATAATCCAGGTCTAAACAACAAAAAAAAACAACTTGGCAACACCTATGTATTTATATGTGTGTGTGTGAGATATATATATATATATATATATATATAATCTCATATCATTTCCAGCAGCCCGTCACTTCGACAGTGATGATCACACTGCTGAAGACATCACAGTCTGTGTGATCAATCGGTGCTATGGAACAAATGTTGCTCGAAAAAGGAACGAGAGTTTGTCTTCAAACTGGGAACTTTGGAACCTCTGGGAATGAACATTCTATTCTAAAAATCATGACACCATCCACAGATTTTTGTATAATTACAATTCTTGAATAACAACAAGTTTACTGCACTGTTTTTACTTTTCTTTTTCAACAGCTGAAGAAGGTTTTTTTTCCCGAACGTCCTGAAAATTTAAAGATTTTTTTATTTATCTTTTTATTATATCGTTTAAACCTTTTGTGTACGTTTTTTAAAAACCTTTTCTATATATATATATGTGTGTGTGTGTGTGTGTGTGTGTGTGTGTGTGTGTGTGTGTTGAGTGCCCAATTGAAGAACCTGTCTGTACTGTGTGTGAATTTTAGATGTGGTAAACCCTGCTCTTTACTTTGCAGTCCTGTCAAGGTAACTCTGGTAGGATCTGTGCTCTTCACCCTGCAACAGAGTCAATACCTCCCATTGGCCAAACATCAGCTTATGTTTATGTACACCATGTTCCTCGTTATCAACAAGGTAAAACATGTTGCACACTTTGTGTTTTGGAATCTGCGTCTATCAAAGGCTTAAACTTGGTATGTGTATGACATCTCAGTTATCTTAATAATAACACTCTGGTGTACCAGATGTATTTAGACATGTTTCTGTAAACAGAAAATGCAAGTGATTCTAAATGAGAAGAAGGATTTCATTTTTGTCCATCACTTGTGGCCTTTCCCCTTTTTTTTAACAATTTATTGTTAAAGACTTCTATGATACATACTTTACCAGTTTATTTTAGTATTATTATAGTTATGGATGGACATTTATTTAACAACAAATCACAATAATTTGCACACTACTTGAAAGACTGCTTCCTAACTGTTGTTCTTTTTCTTTTCAGATACGGATGATGATCACTCGCTCCACTACCTCTGTGTTTGCACCGTTCGAGGCTGTATTGTACAGTCTGCTTTTCCAGTGGCAGACTGGAGTCCAAGGACCTTCTGGTGCTCCCAAGAAGGGTATCAAGGGACGTAGAGAGAACCCCAATGATTCAACCGATACAAATGGAAATATTTCAGAATCTGTTGAAGAAAAGGGAAATGGTACAGCAGTTTCCAGAAATGGATATAGAAAGAAAACAGATTAAAGACTGGCCAAATTGTGCAACACTTTTCATAGACGTTTTTCACTTAATGCATTTGAATGACTTTGAACTGACAATTAAAAATATACAAATTTATAGTTACATACTACTGATATTCTATTTTCATATTTCTGGTGCATGTACGTTTTGATTATGACAACTGTAATGTGTGACAGTTGCAAGGGGCTTACTGGGTAGTGTTTAAATAACTAAACAAAACTTCCTTGTTTTGTTTGTTAGTTATATTATGAAATTTATAGATTTCTTATATATTGAATGTGATTTTACCAAAAAATAAGATTTTTATTGTTATTACTGCAAGATTAATATAATGTTATTTATACATAATTTGCTCTAATCGCATTTTTTTTTTTTTTTTTTTTTTTTAAAAGATGCAACTATTTTATGAGAGCTTGAGATACTGTGCGATAATAAAACTTGATTCTTCAGCTGTGTTGGTGCGGTTCAGTCATTTCACAATTCTAGGGAATGGCAATTCATATGTCATGAGAATAGATGTAAACAACCCACTCAATCCCTTTGGAGGGTCATGAATTATTTGTGGAAACAATAACAACGTTGATGTATCCTCTGTACACATTATGGGTCATAAAACAGAAGGAAAGTTTCTACATTTCCTTCCTCGGAAGACACTATTTGCCTCTGCCAAATCTCCAAGCAGTATTTGCTACACTAGGTGCCAAATACTGTCTCCAGCACAATTGTAATAATAAAGTAATAATATGCAATATATTGTGTAACCATATTGATTTAATATTTTAATTGTTTTACATTATTTGTTAAAATTATTATGCTAAAAATGTACATTGTAATCTCAGGTGGTAGCATTCATAGATTAATCTTTGCATGATAAGTATTTCATGATATGAAATCAATATATAGCAACATGGATGTTATTTAGAAATAGATGATTTGTTGAAGTACTGTGTTACAGTATAGTGTATGTAGCATAGTTAACAGATTCATGGTTCAGGGGGTGTGGAAACAGCGAACTGCAGTAACCTAATTTGAGATTCTCCACTTGAGAATTCCTCATAGGTAAGTGCTGCAAGTAAAAAAAAAAAATGAAGAAACAGGCCCATACTGAACAACAAAGATACAATTATATTCTGTATACTATCCACTGGATTAAAAAAAGATCAGTGACCAACACTATCTTTAGATTACCAGACAAAGTAAGTGGTGTTGTATTGTGTCTCTTTGTTCATTAAACCCTGTACAGCCTTTACCAATGTAAAGCATGTTGTGGTTTCTTGTCAATAGCAAAAGGGACAATTTAATGACAAGACAATGTACCTCATGACCAATGAAAGGGTTAAGATAAAGTTCCAAGGTAAAACTGGAAAAAAAAATATACAATTCTCAGCTTCACTTGACTGGATCTTGCATTAAAAAATCCATGATTCAAGTCTTAGCTTGTAACATGCTTATATATATATATATATATATATATATATATATATATATATATATATTTTTTTTTTTTTCTTAAACCTGGTCTGATCGTTTGAATTGCATGAGCCTGTTAATGCATAGTCAATGCCATAGTGACAACCCAGCACTTTCAGCAAACCTGCAGTGCAGTAAATGGAAAATAATTTACTTTAATAGCAAACTACCTCATAATGTTAATGCTCACATATGTTATCAACTGGGGAAATTATTCTTCGAAATTCCAGATGTGTCTCTTGATTGTGCCATTTCTTCTTGGGTCTTGGCAGGAATCCAAACCCAGCTAATGTTAAAATAATAGTTGTTATACTCTAAATCAAAGTATGTAACACATTATGTAAAGAATGGTGTTCACCTGCCGCTCTGCACCCGCTGTTGCTAGCACTTTGCCATCACTAATACATTAAAATTATATTGAAATGTATTCAAATGAAGAATAGTGCATGGAATTGGGTGGGATCCGGATACTTACCGGCCACAAACATTAAAATGTGATGTAAGGATTTGCCTTGCATTTAGGCAATTTCTGACCCTCCAAAAACTTTACACCTCGTCTTACAAGGTGCATGCCATTGTAGAAGCGAGTAATTAAGAGCTGTATAAAAACACACACCAGCAGAGACCTGTGACTGGCTTCAGGATGGCTGCTGTGGTACACTTCCTGATGCGGCAACACTTGGCTCTTTTTGAGGAGAGTCAGGAACACGTTCGGAGGAGGGCAAGACGGAGAAGACCCCGCATATTCAAACCCAGGGTCACTAAAGCATTATCATCTCACTCTGCATGTCATCCTAGACCTAATAGCTGAATTGAGGGATGATCTAGACCCTAGCGTCAATCTAGGGACCGCTATCCCTGCACATGTGAAAGTGCTGTGTCCTCTGCACTACTTAGCCTCTGGGTCCTTTCAGACCACAGTTGGAATGTCTCGAGGGATAGCCCAATCCACCTTTTCCAGAGTGCTAGGCACATTTCTGGATGTCATGCTGAAAAGGGCAGGCCAATACATATAATTTCCTAAGGATACTAACATAACTGATGTTGGCTGGGGCTTTTTCATGCTGAGTGACCTCAGCCGTAAGGACTCCTTGAGTTGATAAAATAGTTTTTGTCCTTGCATAGCTTTACTCCTTAATTTTTGTATTATAAATTAATGTAAACTCATTATAATAAACTCAAATGTGGGTTTAATTGTATCATAACTTTGTATGAGGTTTGGTTAGGTTAGGGCAGTGTATGCTTTTTGAACAGTTTTTTTTTTGTTTGTTTGTTTTTTTAAATATATAGCTTTTATGCACATGCCTTCCTGAAAAATAACTGTAACCACCAGAAATGTATTTTTTGTCACAGTTCATGATATTTTACTTGTGGCTGAGTAGAAAAAAGGATCCTCTAATGTTAGCACACTTTTCCTTTCCAGCGCACAAGAAAGTATAGAAGACACTGAAGCGTTAGCAAACTCTGGTTATTGTAATCATATGTTTAAAACTTTTGTTTGAATGACAAATAGCACAGAAAGACAGGACTGCACAGTTACATTAAAATGCAATTCATTCATCAAAAACCAAAAAGTTTTTATTTGTTACTGTATTCCTTCAGTTTGTAAATACCTGCACACCTCATTCAAATACAATAACAATACATCTAAAATCTGTTTATTATACCATACAAAAAGCTTATTTTAAACTAAATAAATAAATCTAGCTAGACTGAAAAATTCTGCCTGTCACGCAATACCTCAGTTTCATAATGAAATTGGATTACAAAACACTACATATTTCTTGCAATGTATTTGTAGTTACTAAAAAACAACTTTTTGATCTAACTAGACCTATATGGATACAATCCTGTTTGACACAAATATGTATATATTTTTTATATAAATAGTAAACACTCGCACATGTTGGGGGACTTCAGCTGCCTCTATCGGTCGATGCTATGAAAAATATGTATCATATATATATATATATATATATATATATATATATATATATATATATATATATATATATATATATATATATATATATATATATTATTTTTAACCTGCAAAAACAAGCTCACATCAGAATCCAAATCACACAGTGAGTTTGTAACTTTCATTAATACAGGAACAGCCTTGTTTCTAGCAGTTCAACTCTTCAGTTCATGTTCTGGTTCTCTGCAATGGTGAATAATTGTGCTCCTGTTAAGTGGATACTTGCTACGAATTACATCATCAGTAATCCAGAGGCCGAAATCACAGTTCAAATCTGCTGGGTCTTCTCACTCTTCTGGGAGGATCATCTTTCAAGAGATTTCCCTCCTCTTGATGTACAGCCCACACAAGCACACCGAAGCCTGCCATGTTCTCCACTTAGAGCAATGAATATGCTACAAACCAGATGTTTATGTTTACCAACTAGTAAATAGCCTATCCTGTTCAGATGAGTTACAAATAACAAAATAAATACTTAAATGACCTAATTAATGTCTGACAGGTATTAATTGACAGGTGTAGGTTGTTGTCAGTTTATCCATGTTGTCAACTCCCACTTTGGAGGAATTGAAGTCCAGTATAATCTATGGCTTTTGACATCCCTGGTTCACACTTGGGCATTGTGCTTATCACAATAACATCTTTGATTTTATTGAACAGTATGAAACAACTGTTGTGCTTTTTGTAAAAGCAAATTTGGTAGAGTGCATAATTTGGTTCTGCATTTTTACGATCTCATTTGGAAGCTCAGGCTTGTTTTGTTTCACTGTTCCAAACATGGTCAACTTTCTAAAGTACTACTAAGTGCTGCTAGATTTATGACGATTTCTAAATTACCTTTAATATGCTAATTGTGGTTAAAAGTACACCAGTTGCTTAAAGGTGTACTTGAGGCTATTTCTTAATTGGACCTATTAGGATACTGCAACTCTATGGCACTGAACCACCAATCATAGCTTTAGAAGATATTTAGGAACCAAGATTGATATATAGGAACACACTTTTAAAGTATGAGGGCTAAATGTAAAAAGCTTTTTTTTTAAATTTGTTTATTGGTTTTTGCAAAAGAAAATACAGGATACTTAAACAAAAATACATGTATGTACACAATAAAATTCAATTGAATACATTACATCATGTAAATCTTATATAGACAGGAAAAGGAAGACAAGAAGGAGACAGTAGAGACAAGAGTATCAGGAAGCAAAGGAGAAGTCCTATGCGAGTCATCAAGGTAATTTAGACAGGGGATTTGAGCTGTATCTGTCAAAATAAGTTAAAAAGGGCTGCCAGGTAGAGTAAAACCTTTCAGTGGAGCCACGAAGCGTAAACCTGATTTTCTCCAGGTGAAGAAAATTCATCACATCTCTCACCCAGTGAGTGAAAGTGGGTGGGCCAGATTGCTTCCAATGTAACAAAATCCGGCGTCTTGCCAGCAAAGTGGAGGCGGCCAGAGTGCCTAGCTGTGCAGTAGGCAGGGTTACATGACTGGGAACAACACCAAAAACTGCTATAAGAGGAGAAGGTTCAAGGGGTGTATTTAAGATCTGTGAGAGAGATTCAAATATAGAGTTCCAGAATTCAGCTAATTTAGGACATGACCAGTACATATGAATTAAAGTGGTGGGGACCTGTTTACATTTATCACAGGTTGGATCTAAATTTGGAAAGATTTTAGCTAGTTTAGCCTTAGACAAATTAATGCAGTGGAGGATTTTAAATTGTATCAGACCAAGCCTCGTGCACAGAGATGAGGAATGTATACAAGACAGCATGTATTTCCATATTTCCTCTGAAAATCCTGCTCTCATAACATGTTTAGAGTAGTCAATGAAGGAGACTCCAGAGACAGTATAGGGGAGTACATTTGGGATATTTAACTTTATAGTTTGGAGTTAATTTAAAAATAAAGTCAATCGCTGACTTGGCGGGAGGACAGGAAAATTCGGCACTTTGTTTCGTATGAAATCCCGAACCTGTAGGTAACGGAAAAAGTGTGATTTGGTATTTAAAATTTTTGGGACAGCAGTTCAAATGAAGCAAAGCAGTCATCGATGTACAAGTCTCTGAAAGATACAATACCTCTTCCACACCAAATGTGAAATGCCTGGCCTGCAACTGATGGAGGAAACAGGTGGTTTACGTTAAGAGGTGCATAGATACTCAAGGACTGAAAGCCAAAGTGTTCTCTAAATTGTGCCCACTTAACCAGGGGGTTAGTACTAAATATAGAGATTGAGAGAGGAAGGGAGGAGCACACTAGGGCTGGTAAAGAGGAGGAAAGGCAGGAGGATGCTTCCATCTGCAGCCCACATGGACAAATCTGTTGAACGTGGGATTGCATCCAGTACGAAATTATACGAATGTTAGTTGCCCAGTAATAGAACAGAAAATTAGGTCCCCTAATGCTTTAGGTCTCTGGAGAAAGGCTTTGCATATTCTAGGAGACTTTTTGTCCCAAATGAAGGAAGATGTAATTTGGTCGAGCGATCTAAAAAAGGATTTGGTAATAAATACTGGAATGCATTGAAATAGATATAAAAATTTCGGAAGAGAATTAATCTTAACAAAATTAATGCGACCAGCTAAATACAGAGGTAAAGTACACCAACGAGAAAAATCCTGTTTAGTGCATTCCAGTAAGGGAAGAACATTTTATTTTAAAAGACTGGTATGAGAACAAGTTACATTGATTCCTAGATATTTAAAATTATTAGTAACAATTTTAAAGGGAAAGTTGTCGAGAGGATACTTTTGGGTGGCTGGGCTAATGGGGAATATCTCACTTTTATTGAGGTTGAGTTTATAACCAGAAAATTTACCAAATTGTTCAAGGGTAGAGATTGCAAGGGTAAGTGAGGAGGCTGGGTCTGACAAATAAATAATTAAATCATCAGCATAAAGACAAACCTTATGCTCCTGCCCACCCCGTAGCACCCCCTGTATATCTCGACAGCCACGGAGAGAAATTGAAAGGGGCTCAATGGCAATAGCGAAGAGAAGTGGGGAAAGGGTCGCTTAGTGCCATGATGCAGTGAGAAATAATGTGAAAAAGTATTATTTGTGCGGACAGATGCTACAGGAGATGCTCTGGAGATGAAGATGAATAATTTAATCTATGAGATAAAATGTGAACCAAAACCAAATCTTTGTAAGGTGGTCAAAAAGGTAGTCCCATTCGACATGATCAAAAGCTTTTTCCACATCTAATGAGATCAGAACTTCTGGCAATGGCGAAGTGGATTTAGTATAGATAATGTTAGGTAATTGTCCAATGTTAAAAAAAGAGTGTCTGCCTTGTATGAACCCTGTTTGGTCCAGCGAGATCATAGAAGGCAGGACAGTCTAGAGTCAATGGGCCAGAGTTTTAGCGAGTATCTTAACGTCTACGTTAAGGAGAGAAATGGGACGATACATACCACAGTCCAAGGGGTCTTTATCCTTTTTTAATAACAATGATATGGATGTTTGATGCAGAGTTGGAGGTAGAGATAAAGATGAAAATGACTCATACAGAGTTCAGCAAAGGGGCAAGTTGAGGGCTAAATTTTATATAAAATTCTATGGGAAACCCATCCGGAACTGGGGATTTACCACTTTGCATTGACTGAATTACCTTCTGAATTTCGGCATGTGAAAGGGGTTGCTCTAAATCTGCTTTAGAATCAGGATTAATTACAGGAATATCTAAGTTATCAAAAAAGAGTTAAATAAGAGTGGATCAGAAGGAGATTCAGAAGTGTATAGGGTGTATAAAAGGTCTTAAATTCATTATTTATTTCCTGCTGGTCCACTGTGGTTGAGCCAGACTGTGTACAAATCTCGATAATTAAGTTGGTAGCTGCCGATTGACACAATTGATGAGCCAGAATTGTACTCGCCTTGTCCCCATGTTCATACATAGCATGGCAGGACTTATATAGTAGTTGTTTGGCCTGTTTGGTAGACAGGAGATTGAATTCAGTCTGTAGAGTTAACCGGCCTTTATAGAGGTCAGGTGTGGGAGCAATAGCATATTGTCTGTCCAAATCTGAGATTAGATCAGATAACTTTGATAGACGCTGTGATTGCTGTTTATTAATTTGAGCAGAATACAAGATGATTTGCCCACGCAAGTAAGCTTTTAGGGTTTCCCATAATGTGGCATTGCAGATGCCTGGTGTAGTGTTTGTATCTAGAAACAGACTTATCTGCAAAATAATAAACTTAATAAAATTATTGTGAGACAATAGTAGGGGACTAAAGCGCCAAGGACCTCGAGTTGGAGACTGATTATAAAAGTTAAGCATCAATACAACAGGGGCGTGGTCTGATATCACTATGCTGTCATAAATGCAAGAGTTAACAGAAGGGAGTAACTTATTATCTATAAAAAGTAATCAATTCCAGCATATGTATGATGCACAGGAGAGAACAATTAGTACTGTCTGGCTGAGAGGAATAAAAAATGCCAAGGGTCAGTGGCTAACAAATACTGGTTTCAAACCAGGAACCATTCAAATTCCATGTCATCATTTCACAGCAGCTGATTCCAGTTCCCAAGACCAAAAAATCAAACAAATCTGCATCAGGAATTACATTAGCACACATTACATTAGACCTAATCCGGCTTCCATTCCCTTTCCTTAATACTTGTGCAGATTGGTAGAGCTAGCTGATAAGAGCCTCAGATCAGTTCTCACAAACGTAAACCCTTTGCTCCAAGCCAGTTTATTCCTCCCATGACTTCTCTGTGAAGTGACAAAACTGATTTAATTAAGACTTCTGAGACCATTTAGATAGAAACCAGTGACATCAAATGGGACTGACTGACCAATAATCTGAGACTTGGAAGTGTTTAAATGATTGACTTATTGAGCTATTTTTCACTGCTAGGGTTAAGCATTATCTTAAAGCGTTTTCCACTCTCAGAGTAGTGGTATGTACTGTAGTTATTTGTCCCATTTGTAGGTCTGTGGCAGGGCAGAAGCCCTGCTGGTGTAAATAGTGTGTGGGGTATTGTTGTATTTAAGTTCGGCAGGGATGGGGTTAATTCCATCCATGACAAATACACGTATGGAATGTGGCTGGGTCTTGATTGAATAATTGAACACCAATCAAGTCCCAGCCACACGGTATAAAAAGAGTAGAAACCGTTCAGTGAAGGCAAAGGCCCCGTCTGAATAGTATTGCTAGTATTTTGATTTGTTTGTGAAAACCTTTTATTTTGGCCCTTGTGCCTTTGTTTGTTTGTTTTTGTTCTTGTTTTGTTAATTAAAGTGTGCTTTGCGCTTAAACTGCAGCTTCTATTCTCAGGGTTACCCTGCTAGAAAGTAACAGGATTTTGCTTTATACAAAAACAAACAAATACAATAGCACAAATCTAATTTGTCATAGCATCATGGCAACCAATCAGCATACAAGACAAACATTGTTATATAAGTTGGTATGTCATGTGTAGGGTGAGTCCTTTTTTATAAGAGACACCCCACACACAAAGTATTAACATATTATCACAAAAACTGATATTGTGGGGGTCCCTGAGTGGCTCACCTGGTAAAAGCACAGCCGTGTGGTGTGCAGGGTGTCAGAATGCCGAGTCGCCGTTCTTCATTGGGGATTCCAAAGGGAGCGTTGCATTGGCTCTGGAGCTCCCGTGGGTTAGGGAGGCAAAACTGGGATTGGACACCCACTGATCCGTCGGATCTCCTGAGCCGTGTGGGGTATTGCTGCAGTGAGGAGAAAAAGGAATTGGACATTCCAAATTGGGGAGAAAATCAGGGGTAAAATAATTGGGCACATTAAAAAAAACTGATATTGCAGCAGGGACTGCTATGTTCTATGCAGTCAATCATATTCATGAAAAATATCATGAGTCCTCAATCTAGTCAGTAACTTAGTAGGAAAATAATGTACAGTAGGATATATTGGTTTTTTTTGTACACAAGATAAATCAAGGGTTGTAATATGAAAACCTAATTCATATTGCTACTGAGTACCAATCGAAAACAAAGCATTAAGATGGCAGTAGACACATTATCTAAGGTAATTTCAGGCTGCAGTTTGGCTTTTAAACCCGATGTTTTTTTGGCATTTCATAAATGTTGCATGTGGCTGTTTTCACAGTTTCAACAATATTGATGATTTTAAGTGTGTTGATTTGTTACCACATTGATTTGCTGTCAAAAACTGAATACTTTCAGACACATTTTTCTTTCAAAGTGATTGTATTAATTTAATAAGAAAATATAACCAGGTTTTAGATTTTACAATAATTTTAAACACTAACAATAAATTTAAGGTAAGATCAGCGCTCCAGATAAGGTTTTGGGTCATTGTGTAATTTACTCTCCAGTTTAGACACTATAGGGTCTATTCATAAAGGGAGAAAGACAGGAGTGCATGATCAGATTTCGACCATAGCTGCTTATTTAACGAACATTGCTTTTCATAAGGGACAACTGGCATGTGTCATTAAGCCCCAAGGACATTTGTTTCTGAAAGAATTGAGATAAAGGTTAACAAATACCTCATTAGCATAAAGTTTTGATCGGTCCTGAACGTCAACCTGCTAATCATAAACCTGAACGACAGCAAAATGCTGTCAACAACTGGGTGTTATTGAACGTTGTGTGCGGTCAAGTCTAAACTAACAGCAGCCTCATCAAAAACAAGTAATACATTTAAACAAGGTCCTCCCCCAAAAAATAAATCTTAAAATAATCCATATGAAAAAAATATTTTATTATTGGACTGCGGTGCACTGTTATACAATTTGCTGTCCCGAGATGAACACTGCCTAATATTTTGAAAAATGAATACAGTAGGCATTGTACAATCTGAAGCAAAGCAACTACATCATTACATAATTATGCTGAAATGCCAATGTAAAAATATGTTTAGTCTTGAATTAAAAACAGGTGTTTTAGTCACCATCACAAACACATTATTTGAATCTTTAAAGCAGTTTTACTTACCTAACAGTCAGCCATCTCCATTTTCCTTTCCCATAAGTTTGTTATAAATGCGGCTGTTCTTAAAAATGAAAGACTGACCCGGGATACTTGGCTATTCCATTTGTAATTATTAACGGTGACTCACAAACAACCTGCACATTAATAGAATAGGTGTGTTTCCTATTCCTATACAGATGCTGAGAATGAACTGGAGGGGTTAGTGACACATGTGTGCAGTCTATTACTCCCAACACGTTGGGAAAACAGAAATGTCATAGAAATGTGTTTTCAAGGCTTGGAAGTACACACTGCTTTTAGGGAAAATAGGTATTTGGGTGTTTGCCTCAAAATTGTTTTGAGCACAACTGGTAATGCATGAGAAAAAAAAAAACAGACTGTGAAATGCCAACAACAGCTGCCACAGTCCCCTGAAAGGACCCAGAGGCAAGATAATGCAGGGTGGACAATAGTTTGACCACTGCAGGGATAGCATGGCTTTTCTGGCTGACAGGATGAAGGTATTCATTATCCTAAACAATACTGCACTTTTAATTCTAGGCTTTTGAGAGCAAGAACTGAGATTTCTTCACTTTGTTGACTGTTAAAATGAAAGGTATTATGATGGGGGTTAATGTAGCAATGACAGGCATACTGCATACATGACAAATTAACATGCTACATGTGTATGTTATTATTGTAAGAACATCGTCCTAAGTGGGAGACATGTAGCCGGTGTGTCATCGGGGTGTTGACCAGGGTATTGACCAGGGTAGTCACAGGAGGCGACAAGCCAGCAACATTTGTCGTCCCCTTGTTGCCGTTGACAAAAGTCGCCAGCATGAACAGACCTTAAGGCTGAACCACAAAGAAACTGCTTCCGCAAAGCACCATTGCGACAGTCGCAACACTTTAGTACATCTACCGCTATATGTTGAAGCATTTGGGGATATAAAGCTTAGACTTTATTTGTGCTTGCTAGCTCCAGTGCCTACTGTAACAATATATGTCACATGAAAAGAGAGTTTGGAATGGTAGAAGGGGAAAATGCAGGCTCATGTGTTGCTAGGATTACCAGATGACAGCACAGATATGGGATGGAAAGACTATCTAGAGAATTAGAATAGAATAACCAAGCTGGTTGATGCACTGTCATAGGTTATAATAACTCCATGTGAATATTCTTAGGAATTCAGTAGTATTTCCTTCCTTGTCCACTATTCCAACCATTCATGTGCAATCAATAACAGGGATGTTGTATTCTGATGTTTCAAACCATAGATTA
This sequence comes from Acipenser ruthenus, assembly GCF_902713425.1. NCBI lineage: Eukaryota > Metazoa > Chordata > Actinopteri > Acipenseriformes > Acipenseridae > Acipenser > Acipenser ruthenus. The sequence continues at coordinate 31,039,364 of NC_081190.1, read as the reverse complement.
GTTCCAGTAATTAAGAATTACATTAGTAGCACATTTATTATATCCTCTTAAAATAATATATCCCTGTTAAATACTGCTATCGGCAGATTTCAGATTGCAGAATGCAGACTTCCACAACTCCCTTTTTGACAAAGGGGATTTCCAAACTGGAACATATTTGTGCAATCTGTACTAATTACTCACAAAGTTTCACTGCCAGCAGAACACAGTTGTGATGCCAGATCAATGCAACAGTGCATTTTACTGGAACAGTTTCACAGAATTTGTCACAAACACATGTACACATAGTGTGGATGGACACCTTTAATTTAAAGCTGCTGTGAAGAGGCGTCTCATACATCTGCTTTTGGTTTTCATTTCCTAGAGTCCTGGCCTTTAGTGCAGTCTTTTGTAAGGACAGGACCTTTTCTTTTTAAAAACAGAACCATCTTTCATTGGCAGTGCTTCCTTTAAAAGACTATGCCAAGCCTGCTACACATCACACCCATAAATGTAAAAAAGGGAAGTACAAGGGCCTACTTCTGTTTTAACTAAACCAGATGTGAGTAAAGCACTTACTGCATGGCCAGAAAAACACTTGCACTAGAAATTTTATAACCATAGTCCTTTTCTTCTGTTGAAATCTTTTAATTCTTTACTTGGATGTTATGCCTCAAGAATATACAGATATTTCAATGTTATAGATGTGAAAATTGCTGTTGGTATGATATAACCAGGGCTGGTGCTAGGTAACTTGCCATCCTAGGCAAGTTATGATTAGTCAGGTAATGATTATTTTATTTCCTTTTAAAATCAACAGGCTTTTGATTCAGCTTGTATTGTGCAATCGCTCTGTGTGCTCATATATAACCTGGTTTCTGTTTTGAAAAATTGTACGGACCATGTACAGATTTTTAAATTGGGTTTCCCACGGTACATGGGCTTTTGAAATTATTGTTTCATAACTTCAATAACCTCATCATTTTAAACTGTAATATGAAAATATGCACGGGTTGAAAATGTATGTTTTGGCAAAAGCAGTGACGTTCAGAAGAAGACAACACTATAGGGAAATATCCAACCATTTTAAAACGGTATTTTGTGGGGCAGATAGTAATGTTAGAATAAGCTAAGCAGACCTTTTATGAAATATATAGCTTTTTAACTTAGCACACATTATGGATCACAATTGAACATTAATCTGTGCTAACGTGTTAGGTAACAGAAGTTTATCTATGGTGAAAACAGAACTATTTACATGACAATATTATTAAAAGAACACACTCTCAATGTATAGTACGTTTTAAAAATACAAACTTGTGCAAAAACAGCAGAAAGGGCAACACAGACATCAAGGCAACAACTACTTTCCCCAATGTCAGTCTAATTACACATAGCACTGTAAATAGACTAACTTCATGATTATAGAATACTTGCATACCCTTTTTTCTTTTTTTTAAGGTTAAGCACATATTATTCAACATGAACATATTATTCAACATGTATGCACAGCAAATACACAAACACGCAATACACTACTTCACTATTATTCATCATTACTATTATTAATACATTTCTCAGTTGTAATTGAGATACACAAATGGCTTATCAGGGATCAACTGAATAATTATTATTGGAGAGTAGAAAAATTGGAGGGAAACACAGAAAACCAGAAACTCAACACACCTGTCTGTTAAATAAGAACATAAGAAGAACATAAGAACATAAGAAAATTTACAAATGAGAGGAGGCCATTCAGCCCATCTTGCTCGTTTGGTTGTTAGTAACTTATTGATCCCAGAATCTCACCAAGCAGCTTCTTGAAGGATCCCAGGGTGTCAGCTTCAACAATGCATTGGTGATGATGGGAATCTGTAAACCTGAACTGTCTCAACCTGTCCTGGTGAACACAGAGCCGTCTGATCACCCTAATAACAAGTTATATGGGTAAGTAGGAAGATTTGAATATGATAGATTTCCATTACATGAGAGTAGGTGTTAAAACTTCATGCTGATATTGAAATCAGCTCTCACCAAAATAAGCACCAACTAAGGCATAGCTTATTTTACTGTAAACTAATGTGATCCATCTGCGTTTCCTTCCATCTGATGATATCCTTCTGCCTGGTGTTGATGGCTGAAGTGTAATTCTGGCACCAGGGATCAGCCTATTTTGCCTCCCTGGCGCATCAGCATGACAACCGTCTGGACTGAGCTGAGTAGGGTACTTCTCTGGGGTCTTCAAGTGGGCACCTTCCATCCTTGGAGTTTCGTCGACTAGCCCACGACACCTTAAGAGGGCTCGACAGTGATTCTGGCGTCCCAGCATCACCCCCCTCCACCCCCACTCAGCTAAGCCCAGCTTACTTACCTTCCTTTACATCGACTTTGCTTTCTTTCTACGTTGCTTGAGGTCCTCAACCAGAATCTTTTCATCTCAACCAGAGCCAGTTGCTGCTCCTCTCTGCTGCTTCAGATAAGTTCTTCACTATGTGTCGCAACTCTTGACCACTGAATCCGATGTCTCTGAGAAACCAGGTTGTGGAGTGAGCCACAAATCCTTGACAACCCTCCTCCACTGCGTAAACTGGACTCTCCATCCTCACTGTTCCGCTTCAGCAGCCAGTTGAGCGTACCGAAGTTTCTTTCTTTCATACGCCTCATCCACAGCATCCTCCCATGGCACTGTTAACTCTACCAAGTGAACAAGGCGTTTTACATGTACTGTATATTTACAGGTTAGTAATACTGCCAGTGTGATAGGCAAAATTCTGATTTAAATAGTTTTATCGATTGATTCCGGACTTCTGAGATCGGAATTGAACATGTTTTATTGGTATTTAATATCAAAATATCGTCAGTTTCCATTTAAAATTATTAAATTACCAAATTCTTGTCCTGTTGGCGGAAATTGATGCTTGTTTATATCGGCTTACTTCATCGCTGAAACATCGCTTCTCTATTAGGGATGATGTATGTCAGTCATAAAGCAATTTTCTCTGTAGAACGTCATAATAGATTGAACAAACTAAAATTAATATTGCTCACGCCATACCGTGCGAATTGCGAAAGAGCATGTTTGGATAGGATTCTTCGGTGCGATGCCAGTTACTCTGGTGCTACTGCAAACGTCACAGGAGTGGTGCTTAGCCCATAATGCAGATTCCTTGCTTTCATTTATTTATTTGCCACCCCCCTAAATTTACCACCCTAGGCTGCTGCCTAATTTGCCTAGGCCTTCCTTCGGGCCTGGATATAACTTTATGTGTTTCATTTCAGTTTTCTTGAAGAGATTTGACACAAGAAAAATGTGTCTGAAAAACAAGAGTACTGTACTTCTAATCAAAGTAAAAAGCAAGTAAGTAACTAACAGCAACACACAAAAAGAGGTAATAAGAGCTAAGAAAATGCCTTGGGGAAAAAAAAACCTTGGTTTGCACGCCTTGTGAAAGGAAATACATGACTGGTATAGTTTAAGGTATTACTTTATTTCATTCACTGCACTCCCTCATGTAAAACATGATCACAGGAGGTCATTTATACACACACATGTATACTGTAAATCTCTGGCAGTGAACCAGCAAGGATTTATTTTAAAGACCTTTTGGAATCATGGTTAAATATATAGAAAAACACTTTTAAAGTATGCTGAACATGTTTAAAAGGGATATGTTTTTCTATTGAAAATATTTGGTTCTGTACCAGAAAAAGACTAAAACACAAATACCTCAGCTGTGAATGACTGAAAAAATATGTAACGGCTGAAAATTGCAGTCTCTTTCCAATTGCATACAGTTATTATTAATATATAGATATGTTTGTTGTGATTACATGAGAGTGTTTATTGTCAGTTACAGATGAGTAATCAGAGTTTTCACTTGAGGGAGCTGTGAAGCTGGTAAGCACATCTTACACCTGTGCGTTCAGTACATCGATTGTTTGATTCACTGATGAAAAAATAAATGAATATGGTAGCACTTTGAAAGTATTTTTTCTCGAAAAAACACTTGGGTGCTTATTTTCTCAACCTTTTCTTTACCTGGGCAGTTATTTGGATAAGAGCGTCTATTTGAGAGTTGCCGCTAATTGGTCACTATAAAATTATTGATGGAGCACCACTTTTTGTTTTATATATACTATATAAGCCTCACACGCAGGTTTCGTATTTATAATAATATAATAATAATCTTTATTTTTAATATAGCACCTTTCACAATACAAATTGCCGCAAAGCACTTCACATTTATAACATTGACAAATATAAATAAAAGCAAGAAAAGCAATAAAAACAAAAGAAACACATAGAACAGTAAAACAAGGCAGAGAATAAAATGAATATCACTAGCATAAAAACACTACATTATAAAATTGTGTTTTAAATCTTGTTTTAAAAGCAGTGACACTTGGCAGATCATTCAGTTTTGAGGCCCTATAACTGATTTTTTTTTTAATTTGTGGGATAGTAAGCAACCTGACATGAGTGGGTGTCTAGGACTATATGGTATTAAAAGATCATTTAAATACGATGGTGCAAGGCCATTTAATGCCTTATAAGTTAAAAGCAACACCTTAAAATCTTTCCAGAATCGGACTGGAAGCCAGTGCAGAGATGCTGGCACAGGAGTAATGTGATCTTGTCTCTTAGTCCTGGTTACAATTCTAGCTGCAGCATTTTGTATAAGTTACAGTCAAGATATAACATGGCTATGAGTACCAGAGAATAGGGCATTACAGTAATCAAGAAGATACAAGAGCATGCATCAATCTCTCAGTATCTGAGTGGGAAAGAATACTTGTTAATGTGGCGATATTTCTTGGATGATAAAAATACATTTTAGTAATATTCCTGATGTGTGTCTCAAAAGAAAGATTTGGGTCAAAGATCACACCCAAGTGATCTCAACACTATGAAATGCTATGAATGTATAATTTTAAACAGGTTACAACAGGCTATAAATATAGATTTATATTGGAGATATATAATATGGTAACTGACTTACCAGAACAGGGATACACTGACAGAATGAACTTAGAGAGCTACCTATCTGCTATTCAGTCTATATTTTCCTCAAATAATGCAACATGTCAGTACATTTCAGTGAAAAAAAAATCATGACGTTGGGGCCAATGCACCGGAACAAAAAAAATAATGAATTAAATAAATAAATAAATAAATAAATAAATGTATTGACATCAATTAAACTAATGCACACTGCAGGCAAAGCGAACAACCCAAAATCTTAATTCCATAATCTTACTTTTTTCATTCAGTTTGAATGCAGTGTGCATTGGTCCTTCAAGCTTATATTACTCACACCATTCTCATGCTTGACCTAATTGAATAGGTATCTTAATTGCTGCATTTTTTAATGAACAACCAATTGAATTCAATCATAACATGTGTTTAAAAAATACCAAAATCAAAAAGTAGAACTCGCCCAATCCTAATCCTAAACCTAAACAAGAGACAGCATTAGCCATCAGCAGTAAATCTCAACACAAGTTGTAAAAAAAACAACTGAAGACCAGAGAGGTGACTCGCTCCTTGCTGTCATTCAGATACTCTAAGTCAATTATTTAAAAGAACCCCCCCCCCCACCCACCACCACCCAGCTTTTTACGTACTTCCAAGTTTTATATGCTATTTATTTTTTAAATAAATAAGGCATCACATGACATGGTTAAAGTGAAACACTGTTGTAATGGTATAATTAAGGACACTGACTGAAGCTTGTCTGTAATATGTAAATGAAGATGGAGTGGGGGGAATAACAAAGAGAATATACTGGTAATAGAAAACAATTTTTGCAACACTGTGTCACGAAATAACTAAGAGAAACTTCTGCTTATGTTTGTACATCTGCTATCATCACAAAATATATAGTGGGGGTTACTTCATTCCCCAAACACTCCTTCTGCTGATCTTAAACCTGTTGTTCAGCCATGAAACGGGAAAGTTGAAATATGGCTTTTTTTTTTACATATCATCGTAGATTGCAGGCTTGATTCGACATGGTAAAATATGCACTTTGGAGAGCGTGGGCGCTTTTTAACCTTTTGCCAGTTAAACAGGGCGCTAATATGAATAAGGGCGGACCGTCGAGACTCTGCACTGTATATAGAGCATATATGATAATTACCAATTACCCCTGCTTTAACGGTAACTATTTTATTATTACATGGAAACGGCCTTGTGAACAACATTTTGTTACGTCATGTAATTCCATGTTAACACCATGGCAAAGGTATTGCACAGTTATTCAACCAGTCACAACGTAAGAGCGGTTAACATTGGTAGTGACATTGGTAGTTACACTGTTAATACTATGTTATTACATTGTTATGCATGCCCATAATCTAGTGCATCCATATATTAAACAGACAGTTAAAAAACCCAGGGTGGAATTATGAGTATTTTTTTAAAAAGTAAATTATTTTAGAAGAATGTAGTGTTTTATTAAGAAGCAGCTCTGGATAAAACTAGGATACTTAGCAAATATGTAACTGGGATAATAATATCAGTATTAGGAAGGAAGTCATTCTCCTCTCTCTGGTACAAATTTATAACTACCAATAATCCCCACTAGGAGGCATTGAGTACAACATACCAGACATCGTCCTACTTTGTTCTATATCTCCTCTAGTGAAGCTTTATGTAGTCAGCTGCAGGCCTGGTGGAGTCCCCTTTCTCTAGTGCAATGGTAGATGCCAACAGTTACTGTGCAGCACTGATAACAACATATGTATGTGCCCTAGAAAACCACAAAGGAAAACTAACTTTAGATAGGTCACATGCCGGCATTCCAGGTTCATTTGCTTTTTGGTTATTTTTTCAATAAGGGAAGTGCAAACCTGTTAATGCTTTCCAGGATTGTATTTTCATTTAAACCACACTGTTTGTGCAAGTGCTTAATTTATACAGGCCAGAAACACAGTCTGGGAAACATTAACATTAATATTAGTATACAAGAGTATTTTTGGACCTGACAGTACAATTTTTAAGTAGTCTAAATTCTCCTAAATCCATAACCCTGTGCTGGGTGTAGACTCTTTCTGGCTTTGGTTTTGGCATGAGGAGTCAACCTTAGCTGCATAGCTGGAATGTCTGGGTATTTTAGTTGAGATCCTGGACAAACTGGAAGGCCTGTTTGCTGTTCATAGGAATGAGAGACTTTTTTAAAGTTAGATAATGAGGAGCACATTAGAACTGTTAGGAAACGTCCTCTATTGTATTAAATTATCTGTAGCACTCTCGTATTTCTTATTAACTTGTTATTCAAAACACGTGTATTCTGGAATATAAAAGGTGCATATCCTGTCGCAATTCAGTTTCTACGGTGGCCAGGACAGAAAATCTGATTGCAGGTGCTTCTGTACACAAGACTGCACAAATTACTGATATTTCACCAGGAACATTCTCAAAAGTGATAACAGTGTGGAAAACAACTTGAAAAACAATCTTGACTAAGCACAGCAGTTGTAAAAAAAAACATATATGATCCAGATTGTCAGATTAAGGGCCTTCCTAGAGCTCAGACATTGCTGTAAATTTCCACTGATAAGTACCCTGAAGGAATAAGACCAGCTAATCATTGAGTTATCTCCAGAACAAATCAAACATGCTGTCAAGTCGAATCGCTGATGGCCTGGCTACCAATGTGGCCCTAACCCCTATTGAGTGGTGTTTCAAAATAGTTGTCCAAACCCTGCATATTCAGTAGCACAGTGTCCAGCACCAACACTACTTACCCTGACAGCAGTGAGATTCAAACTAGCTCCCTTCAGATACAGAAGAGTTAATGGAATGAAGTAAAGGAAGAAACAAAAAAGAATATTTAGGTTTAGTTTCATTTTGCTTGGAGACAGTTAGATACTGGATACTAGCAATAGGTTTTTATACCTGAAATAATCCAGTGTTAAGGATAGGTTAGGGACAAACACTGCACATTGCCCTGGAGGCAGACAGACAAACAAAATGTTGTCTCCACTACAGCGGTTCTGTACGGCAGTCCATTTTATTCCAGCTAAATTTTGAAAACTAATTCAGACGGAGCCAAATGGAATGTATGTGCCTTCAGCGTCGATACTGAGGTATTATGGCAAATCTGTGCAAAAAATCTATGTAGGCTTGGAGAAAGGGAGTTAAAGAAAGAGCTACAGGGTTTCACTGTGGAGTCATATCAGGCCGATATGACAGAGCTGCAGTGATGCACAGAGGTTCTTTTCAAAGCAGCTCAGCTGGATGCCAAAGCAGCCTACTGTCTGAGGCAGTTCAAGATCCAACTTGTAAGAAAGAAGGAACAGCTGCAAGGAGAATGTGAAAAATTGAGCTGGTTTCTCATTAACAAAGCTGCCATCCAGAAACAGAAGATTCTTGTGCTAGAAAAGGCGAGGGGTCATAAAATGGTTGTCTGGTCCCTTGCAAGCTCCTGACTTTTAAAAACCGAAAGGCTTACAAACAATAGGTGAGATACTATCTGCTATATGCAGTTCTCATATTGAACAACATTGTGTTTTATGTGAATTTAGTGAACATGAAAGGTGTAGGACACTGGTTACAGTCAGATATGGTGCAGTCAATAATGCCCATTGGGTGCAATGTGGAGACTACCAAGCATGAGCAGCATGGTTTGCAGTTGTTCTGAGTTGTTCTGGGTTCTGTTACACTAATATTGATTGATAATATTTTGGCTTGCTTGAAGAATCATAATTGACACCATTGAACAGGCGTCATCATTCTAGGGCTGTAACAAAGGGTACATTTTGATCTTCGAAGGTTCGGAACACATTACTGAACGAAGGTTTGAATCTTCGATGGTACTAATTTGTATAATTTACTGGTGACGTCTCGATAGATACTACACAAGTTTACATTTGATTGAAATTCCTATTATCTTACAGATAATCCATATAAATGGAATACAACATTAACATGTAGTTTAAAATATGTTATATAGAACAGTAATCATGTTTTTATAAATTAAATAAAAATGCACGAGAGAATGTGTGCGACCGAAGCCTGGGAGTGGCTTAGAGCGGGAGCCTGAGTGAGAGACAGAGAGAGCCAGACAGACAGAGGGAAAGTGTAGGGTAGTGATAGAAAGAGATCATGTATTTTATTGTTTTTGTGGCATGGTCTTGGCCCAAACAGGGACCGTGTTCATTTCTACCAATAAATTGGTTTAAAATTGTACCTGGCAATGTCTCCGTCTTCTGCTTCATCTTCAAGGGCACGGGTCATTACAATATTTTGTTTACACTTAGCAAGTCAACATTTAGCTTCCATTTCTAACTGATAAATCTTTAAAAAAATACATGAAACATATCTTTTTTGTTTGTTTGTTTGTTTAAACCTGGCGATTCAACATTTACCTGACAGATAAATCTGAAAAACATTATCATTCAGCAATGAAATCTTGGGTTTTCACAAAATAAAGTATGCACATCGGGAGTGAAGCGAATGACACGAAAACAGCACGAGTACAAAACAATGATGTAGCTAGTCATGAAAAGACCATCTCCATTTGCTCCTTTTGTGGAGATGAAATAAAATAAATAAAACACAAAAGAGCATGAGTACACCACACACTAAAAAAAGGAAACACATCGGGGAATACCACCTGCTTGTTAAGAGCTAATGTGATTATTATTATTGGTCAACATTATTAAAACAAACAAGTGTCATTTTACAGAAATACAAAACCAGTGTGTGGTGTTCCCCATCACTTTGACTAAAATTAAGGTGAAATAAAGAGATAGACATACCATCAATTTCCAGTTGTTCTGCTATTTCTTGACATGTGGGGTCCTTCTTTTTATTGTCTTTATAACCACGGACATCATAATGAAAATTATATTTTTCGACTTGAATAATTAAATTATCATTGATGTCGATTTTTTTATTTCTGTGATAATCTCTGCGTGAGCGAGACACTGACAGTCTGACAGCCACTATCTTTGACCTTATTTCTGATTGGTCCATTGCGACACGAACAGCGCGTAGCAAAATACAAATAAAACAAATACAGTATATTTCTATATTTGCTCGCTTCATTTGCGCTGCTCGCTTCACTTGCGTTGTGCATTGCTCCATTTAAATCATTATATTTTTTATTTTTTATTGTTAACATCCTGACAACTTTTTACACTTATAACTTTAAAGTCTGTTTCAAAGCTCTTTTCAAAATGGCCGCTCTAGTGCACTGATAGCGTAAGGATTATTGCCCACATTATCAAACAGGTAACACAGCAATAACAATCCATGATGTGGTACGGAACAGAAAAGCCAGAGCACTTGTTTTTAATTACCCCTTAATTCCTGCAGTAATTTAGAGGACTGATCTCAAACCCCAGTGCACTAGAGCAGCCATTTTGAAAAAAGCTTTGAAACAGACTTTAAAGTTATAAATGTAAAAAGTTGTCAGGATGTTAACAATAAAAAGAAAACATATAGGTATGTTATTGGTTTGCCATCTAGCAACATGTAGGGATGTATAATGCTATATATTTCAGAATCCCACTTACACTTTAAGCAATATAGCACAGGTCGGGAGGGAGATTTAGAACCAAGAAGCATTGTATTTCTGTCACAGGAATACTTTTTTTTTTTTTTTTAATTAGTCAGACGGGAATAAAACAGTTTTACTTGTATTCGAAATTACCAAGGACACTTTTCATTAAAATATGCACTGGTGTGTTTAATGCCCACCAAGTAGGCAGTATCCTGTTTATTATTTTTATCCATAAGTAAACCTCTCACACTGTGCTGGGGCCCAAAGGGAAAAGTAACACACTACTGAGCTCAGCACTCCAGATAAGGTTTTGGGTCTGGGAGTCACTTACCCTCTAATTTTCAGGGGGTAAAATGCAACATTACCTTGAAGTCATGAGTAATCTCGATAAATACTGTACAATCTTAATGGTAATGAGGTAGGCAATAAAAAGAGCCTTCCATTTTAACTGCAATGTTACTTTGAATCACTGTACAACACACATGTGTTTTACAAGGTTCTTTATTCTGCTCAGCACATTTTTCTTTTCGAGTTATCACACTGACTCTGCAAATTACTGTAAAAACCTTTGTATAAGTCTGTTTTCTAGGTATTTTAGGGGGTACTAAAAAGGGGGTAGCGACTTATACACCAGTGTGACCTATAGGCTTTTTCCTTAAGTTGTATATCTCAAAAATGGGGGTGCGACTTATACACCGGTGTCTACGGTAATTACGTTACTTATATTTTAACATTAAATTCTTAAACTCAGTGAATATGTTAGCTTCAATATAAAGTCATACAGATAAATAAAAAAGGAAATGCATTAAAAAGTTATAAAAGCGGTTGCCTCTGATGATGGTTCCAGGTGGATTTGTAGCTGGACTGGGGTACGCTTCAACCTGTGTAGCTTCAAATTTTTCTTATTCTTACTCTGACTGGCTGCAAAGACAACAGGGCTAGACAGAGATTGAATACTGTTTGTTGGGTTGGTTTTTCTTATGTTCAGTTTCCTAGTAACTGAAGACATTGTATTCTGGGAGATGTACTTGTTGATGGAAGTTTTAAGGGGAGGCGGGAGGGGAGGCAGACATTGTGCAGCAAAATTGCTGTGCGTATTTTTTTGTTATATTTCAGTTTTTTTTAAAGTGTAAAAATGGCAGGTATGCAGCTTATCTGGACCACTGACTGAGCCACCAAATTCCTGCCACACTTGATTTTCTTGGAAGGTCAAACATCTACTGACCAAACCCAACCATTGAAATACCAAATATATCAACCTAAACCCTAAAGCATGCTGCATGACCAATGTAACCAATCACAGTTGATGCTTAGACTGCTTGAGTTTATAGTACACCGAGGTCGGCCCCAGTGTCACCTTCCAAGGCGACCTCACTTTAGGTCAGCATTGGGACAAACAACTGGATTCAAAAGATGTGTCTACTTTAAGAATAGTCAACTTTTGTCTTGAAGTCTATGATTTTAATGCTTCTAGTCTTCGGGTTTTGGTATCGTATGAGAGCTTTGCAAGCAGTAACCATGGTGACCTGAACTACGTATGCCCTTGTTATGAAAAGTTCTACATTGAAATGAAATGTATTTCAAAAGTAAACATACTGTAATTAAAGCTCTCATGCCTTTTTGATAGTCTCAGCCACTGAACCTTGGTCTAGTGAGTTGACAGTGAGGGGAAGCCTTTTACAAATATACACACCAGCACATAAGGCAGCACAGCTACACTACTTCTTCTGGAGGTCATAGAGAGGTGGCCATCTTATTTAGATTCCCTTTCTGTCCAGGCATCCCAATCCCTTTGCTCAAGGAGCTGTATGTGGTATTTCATTTCTATTTCTGTCTTGGCTACTTTTTTCCAGTCCTTTATGCAAAACAGGCAATGGGTTTGCCATCTATTTTATAAAGCAAAGAGATGTGTTTGAATCATTTCAGGCAAACCAGAGCTGTCATTAGTATTCCAGTAGAAGACTTATTCAGAGCGGAGACATCTGAGCACGCAGCAGCAGATAAAAAAGAAGCCATTAATCTGAGAAAGATTACTGGCACTGATACTTTATCCTGGAGTAATACAGCAATACAACTAGGCTCATTCCATTTACAATACCTTCTGAGGAAAATAAATATCTCACCTTCAGGAGAGCATGCCTCATGAGGCAAAATTACTGATAATTTTGGGCTGTATTTGCTTATAACTCTTTTTGTGAGAGGTGGGTATTGTAGGTGTATGGTGGGTTATTTTTGGAAGAACACACAGGGATACAGTTTTTGTTTAAAAAAAAAATGTAATGATATCAGTTTTAAGTAGTTTTACGATTAGGCGGGGGGCAAAGCTTCCTCAGTATTTTTAGTGTTCCCACCTGAACACTATTCGTGAGTTAATATTGAAAATAGATCTTCAAAAAATGCAGCTCAATTTTGGCCAAATCATGAAAAAATCACTGTCAGTGCAACATGCTTGGCAGTTTCTGAACAATGTAGCCAGTCAGTTTACCAAGTTTTCTTGACTTGATTTTTTGTGTGAGCGATTTACTGTAAATCATTTCTACTTATACATGTACCTAAAATTGCCATTAAGAAATAATGCTAGTTATTTCACGTTTCTTTGATTTCAGATCGGTATTGTTATGAAATAAGAAAGTGAAACTGTATTTGTATGGCTTTTTTAATTACCTTAAGGCTCAAGAAATAAATTTCTGCATTTTCTTCATGGTTTGGCCGCAATTGAGCTACATTCTCATCCATTTGAAACGCCAAAAGCATTCTTAAAACAGCAGTATTTTGAAGCTTTGGATATTACCACAGGGGAATTGAAACAGTGTTTTGCTAGCTGATCCAAGGGCAAAAGAAAACCTGCTGGTTTCACATGCCAACAGATGATATCAGCAGCAGAGCAGTTATTCCACAACGAATCAAGGTCAGTTATGCAAAAGACTTGGATTTTAGTCACCTAGAAAACCAGCTGAGAACCCTGCCGGATTTGATTCATGCAGCTAATAGGAATGTTTCATCACTGAGTGACAATGAAGTTACAAAAGTCACCACTTTAATTGATGTGTTTAAGGCTGTCCCATCATCAGATGTTTTGTTCTCGGAAATCCCTTCACTTGCAATTGTTCCTCACCTTGGCAATATCCAGTGCTACAGCTGAGAGAAGCTTCTCATGATGCTTGTTGATTAACTGAACATGACTAGCATGGCTAAGGAGTTTATTTCAGTTAATCACAGGAGCAGTCAGTATTTTGGTACATTTAAGTGAATCTGTGAAATATTTAATTTAAGCAATAGAACCGAAAGAAGAGGGCTTTACCTGAAAACTGATCTTCACTTCAGGTACCTCCTACATAAAAAAAAAAACCCAGCATGGTTTGTTTTTACCTACCTCTTAAACAAATGTAAAACATGTAAAAGAATAAAAGTATCTGTAGCTTTTTATTTTTTAATTAGGAGTTGAGCGCACGTTTGTGTATTTGTGTAAATGTAAGTTACCATTAGGTGCTAAAATGTATTGGCGAAAGTAAAAAAAGAAAACAAAAACTTTTTTTAGTAATTAAAAATATCTAGTAGACTACGTGTTAGTGATGATTGTGCTGTTTGTTCAGTAACGTGTTCACATGTGTTCATAAAGTTTATTCAAAGTAATCAGTCTGCATCCAGTTGTTTGATTTCTATGACTTAAATCCGGAGATTAGCTGCTGTTCCTGTTGGGCTTACTGTATTGCCATTGATTGACAGACAACATTCAGAGGGTGTGACTGGAACTGAGATTTTCTTTCATCAGCAGAAAACTCAATTTTCTAATATACAGATATACCTCTTACATGCCTTAAAGAGACTCCGAGTTGGGGTGAGAGACTCCGGGGTGCGAAAACATATCCCCCCCCCCCCCCCCCCCCCCCAACATTTTCATTTGGGGAGTGCCCCCCCCCCCCCCCCCCGCACGGTTCCACCGCCTATAGTTTTAAGTGTAACTTGGAAAAGGGGATGGGGGTCTTTAACACTAATTATCAAACGCCCTAACAGAAACAATATTAGAATATCATATGGACAGTCTGTGGAGTACTGAAAATTTGTTTTGTGTCTTGGTTGATTTACTGTATTTCAGTCAGTGACATTGCAAGAATGTTGGCTCCTAGCTGTGTTGTGTTTCTCTGGGTCTAAAGGCCTACTGAATGTTTCAACAAATGATGCCTGAAGATCTGCTGAAAGATAATCAAATCACAGAAGTAATTTAGTTCTCATAGAAGCACATTATGGTCACTATTTACCAAAGCTGTTTACTCCCGGGAGCAATTTTAGTGTAAAAGGAAACAGTAATATTATAAAACTTATTTAAAAAAAAACATATCAGTGGATATTGAACATTGCTGTTTTTTTTATTGTTTTTTTGTTTATTTTTTTTCACAAAGGGCGCATTTCTATTTGGTGTAAACATCTTAATACACATGTCCCTATGTGTCTAGATTCAACCACAGCACCTTAATACTGAAAGCATTGAGATCACTCATATGTATGCATTCCCATGAGCGTCCCTTTCTTCTCAGCTCAGCCATGTATAAATAACATCATACTGCTTATAAAGGGTCTGCTTTGTTTCAAAGACAACATCATATTAAGGTGTTGAGAAAAGAGAATGCAACCTTACAAACTCTCAAGGTTATCCCATCCCTCTGTTCTGATCCAATATTTTGCCTGGTGCTTCATCAAGGTAATACTGTGTTCAATACATCTGTGGAGGAAACACATTAGTTCCAAGTTACAAACTCTTAGTTTGGTGTACAACTTCCAATCTGGCTGCACTGAAGGTCCTTAATGACATCACTAACATTCACAATGACATCACTACAAACAGATGTGTAGAGTGAGTGTCTCTATACATTTACACAACAGTAAATGAGAGTATTATGTCCTCTTATTGAGGCCAATATTCAATTTGAAATTGCTGTGGCCAATTGACTATGACAAATTCACTGTAGTCAGCATGTCTGCATCTGTCTTCTTCTTAGAACTTTTAGCCAGGACTTTGAAGCAGGGATAGTTATCTAAAAATGCAGGGAATGTTTGCTTTCAGTAGACAAGAATTAACTTGTGTATCATTGTTTATTTATATAAAAGGGATACACAGTGGTTCTTAGAGGCTTAGTGGATGGAGATGACAAAACCAACAAGGGCAATGATTGGTAGGAGTAGGTGATCTATATAAAGATGCTTTTCTACAAAAACTACACTTTGAGTTACTTTGCCTGAGATCATCCGTCAAGTTCATTCGACAGGACTTCATTACAAGGTATATTTTGTATTGTGAAGCAGACAAACAGTGGTGTATTCTAACTCCAAAAACAGCTGGCACAGGAGTCCTGTTACTCCTCACAGCAAAGTTGAAAAGGCTACTTCCTTATGAGAATCTTCTCATATGAGAAGAAGCAGTTCAATCTTGGGGGATATTTAAGACCTTCAAAACTCCTTACATTCTCTAGCCTAGCCCCTTCCCAATGGGCATTGCTGATGTTCTCTGAATCAATTCAAGACAAACAGACAAACACTATTTCAGCAGTGATATTATGTTATTCTGACCAGAAATGTAACGGGCAATTGTTCAAAAGGTTATTGTCAAATCCCTGAAAGGTTGTTTCCTTTATCTGTGTGTTGCCTTAACCCATTGTAAGTGCCAAGGTTCTGGGCATGGTGCTGCACTTTACAGTACATGCATCAGTCGTATCTCTTTAATCATGGTAGGAAAGTACAAATAAAAAGAGACAGAGCCTTTCAAGTACACAAAGAGTGAATCGAGTGAGAGAGAGAGAGAGAGGCGGAGGGAATTGGGGAGAAACAGACTACTGCTAGACAGCCAGAAAATGACTGTAGCTCACATGTCCTGGAGAAAATTAAATCCTTCAGACGTGGCAGATAGTGTTACCATGAGAACTGCAGACCCAAGCATTGTGCAGACTTGCTCCAGCGACCATCTGTTACACCCATTTTCATTACTAGTAGCAACAGCAGCAGCAATGTGGCAGCTCTATGGAATCTCCCCACACTGAATCCAGAAACACTGCTAGGATAGTGTCTTTCATCTATGAAAATGAGATAGAGAAAAAAGTTAGGACAGTAACTCAAAGAGGTCAACTGAAAAAACAGAGCAAGCAGCAAAATAAAATTCTAAATTCAGCAAAGCTGTGGTTCAGGCAGGGAACTCACTTTTAAGATAGATTAAACATAAAATATATTAGGCACCGTCATTACCAGAAAATTTGTCGTCAAATGGCTCGTATCTCATTCGCCATTCAATAAACAACACGCCCAATGATCAGCTAGGATGTCATGTTGTCCATGTTGTATGTCAGTGTTCGCCTCCTCCTCCACAGCCTCCACCTGTTTTTTTGGCTTTGTCTAAGGGAGAGGGCAGCTATCCTGCCCCCCTGCCTATTGCTTCCCTACAGTCAGCCTCTCCGCTATCAGCAAACTAAATTATGGGCAGGGGTACCTAGTAGGGCGCGGCCAAAGACATGAAAATATGCATAACGTCGTTTCTGTTGCCTAAGCTTTCATAAATATTGTTCTTTCTACCGCATGAGTTTTCCTGACTGAACTGTAATGTACCTGAAACAATGCTGTTCTTTTATTCAGCAGGGACTTAAATTCTGCATTTTAACATTAATACAAGGTCAAAGGTAGCCAAGAGAAGTCTCAAGTCCTCATTTGTTTTCAAAACTCTGAATGATTAAGTTTTTCTTTTAGGTATTGGCAAAACAATTTAGATCAAAGCTATTTTACAAAAATAATTCTTGGAATCAATTAAGGTCTCAAAAAAGTCTCAATGTTTGTAGTGAAAAAAATATTATCTATGCATAGAATGTAGCTCAAAGACAATTTAAATGATGTGCTGGGTATTTTAATGTTTTTTATTTGAGGAGGAGGACCAGGCAGGGAACCACATTTTCCCATTCAACTGTGTGAAAATTCCTTGGATAGATTTACATAGCAATCTGTTTATCATGCATCTATCATTGCCTGATGTCAAACGCATTATAAACAAGTGCATATTTCTCAGAAGAAAAGCAAGGAAGCTTGTCAGAAGCTAGCAAGAGTGATGTATAATTCAGCGCTTCATAAATGGTTTTATTTGTGGCACAAGAAACTAACCAGGTAACAAAATGATCCCCCAAAACCATTCCCTGAAGAATCATTAAAGACAAATGTCTACTTTAATCTCGGTTAACAGCATGGATGTAATGACCTTGAAATGTAGATTTAATATTATTTCAAAATTACCTGTTTGATTGATAAAAAAAATATTGTCAGCAGGTAAGAAAGTCAACCGACTCAAATGAACATGAAGATAACTCTGACAGTTTTTGATTGCATAAGACAGCTAATAGAGATCAATATACAAAATGATAGCAATATTTAATTAATTAATTGCAAACATATTTTGCCAAAAGGGACAAATCCACTGTTAAAACAGCTTAAAATGGGCATCTAACATCACCATTACATCATCATCGCTGTTTCAAGGGCTCCTGCAAAGGACGCAAGCAAAGAGCAGAGCACCAGGGGGTGAAAGAAACCGCAGCAGCCACGCCCCGCCTGGTTCCTGCAGGCAGGGGTTTCTCACAGGCGGAGGTGGGACACAAACCCAGGACCTGGTCTGAATCATAGCGCCGATACCGCTGTACAAAAGAGCCAGCTCCCTTGCAGGCAGTGGTGTAGTCGAGGGTATACGCAGGTAAACGGCCTTTACCCGTTCACGTGAGTTAGGATGACAGAGGTGTGATCGCCATGGTAACCGTCACTCTTGCAGCGAGCAACGCTGACTGCGAAAGGGTGTTCAGCATACCTGTCAACACTGAGTGAATACCTTCTAAGACAAAACCATACAAATATAACACTATTATTTGGTAGAATGATAGACTGTGATACACTGCTCCTTAATTGCTTTTAAAAAGGAAAAATGTGAAACAGACAAAAAACCATAATGCTCCACAATCGAAACAAACTATACAAGGTAACACCACTTGGAAGTAAACATTTTGCACTTTGTTTAGTTCATATTCTGAGGAAACAAGTAGAGCAAAAACAGCCTTAATTTCTTTGTCCTAGTCAGAAACAGTAAAATTACTAATTAGTTATCGTCCCTGTTTTGCGATTGTATCACCTTTTTTTAAGTAAAAAACTGCATTGTGTTCTCAGCAAGATAATAGCAGAGTAGGCCTAATTTATTAGGTTGTGTTAGTCCATTCAAAAATAAAATAAACAATCTTATGGAGTATTTGTTTAATCATTCTGATTATGTGTTTATCATGTATAAGTAATAATAATAGCTGATCTATTTTTAAAATGTAGCTTTTTGTACATCCAACATGTTTTCTGATGACAATTGAGGCAGAGCAGATCCCTGCCTGTAGAAAATGTGTTGGGGGTTGGCAGGGATAGGGTTAATTTCTGTCCCTGCCAGATAAATGTGTGTGTGGGTGTGTTTGCACAGTCACAAGTATAATTTGTTTATTTAATTTAATTTGACTACCTGTTTAATTGTTTTATAATTTAATTAGTGTCACCTGCCTGGGATTAGCAGGCAGGTATTTAAACAGGGAAAAATGTTCTGGGCAGTCTGTGAAAAGGAAAGAGTCTGTTAGTGTGAAGAGTGTTGTGTGGTGTGGTGTGGTGTGGTGTGGTGTGGTGTGGTTTAAAAAGAAAGGTAGTATGTAAACATGTTTTTTTGGTCTGTGTTTGTAAAGATTTTGTTATCGGTAAATGGCTTAGCCGTCCGATGTTAGTTAGTACTGAAAGAAAAAGTTTAATTAGGACTCTGTGGGGAGTTAGGTTTTTGTTTTGTTTATTTTTGTTTGGTATTTCAAATAAACAGCACAAATGTAATGTGAAAATTAAAATTCCTGTGTGTCAATCGTGCTGTAAAAGAACCCGAGTGAGTGAGACCTTTCACACAGTATAAAGAAAATGAGATGCTATTGTCTGATAAATACACCCGGTGTTAAATTTAAATATTACTGTGTTATTATGCAATTTATTTGATCCAGACCACAAGACAATATCTGGTCGAAGTTTAGTGGTGGCAATCTCAAGTGGAAAAATAAGCCGTTGACCAACATCTGCCAGCATTTTCCAGTCTCTAGCAGCTTCCAGTTGTTCTGGGCAAGGATTGGTTTTAACACCTTTTCTTGGTGGTTGTTCTCCTGGGAGGAGGAATGTTGTCTTTTGTGTGTAATGTTTTGATGGAACAGGTGGCAACTTATTGGCCATGTTACGCTTGTCTTCCAATGCTAAGGCCAAATATCGCAGCACCTGGTCATGGCGCCAAGTAAACCGTCCTTGGCTAAGAGCCACCTTACATCCTGTCAAAATGTGCCTTAATGTTGCAGGTGATGAACACAAAGGACATGAGGGATCCTCTCCTACCCAGAGGTTTAGGTTCTGTGGTGATGGGAGAACATCATATGTTGATCTGATAAGGAAACTGTCCCTGCTCTGTTTCATTGACCATAGGTCTTGCCAGCCAATCTTGCGTTGTTCCACACTCTCCCATCTCCTCCATTCTCCCTGCTTGGCCTGGGAAATGGCCTTTATACACCTCATCCTCTCCTCCTGCTTTTGCACCTCATTGACTACTAGCTTCCTCCGTTGAGTTGGGGCTGCCTTGTGCCATGTAGGAGGAGCTGAACTGAGACCAAGACCCCCTCTTCCATGCTGAACTTGCCCCCTATCACCAATTCGAAGGGCAGCCTTTGCATCCTCCACAGCTTTCTTTGCCGCCCACTTTCTTCCAGTTTTCAACACAGGTACTGCCTACCTTACGCATTTGTCACGTGACTCTACTAATGTCATTTCCAGTCGGACCTTGGCGCACTTATACTCCTCGGTTAGAGCGGATACTGGTAGCTGCAGTATTCCTTTACCATAAAGTCCCACTCTGCTGAGGCAGCGTGGAACTCCCAACCATTTCCTGATGTGTGAACTGATTAAAGCTTCCTGGTTCTCTACTGTTGTCAAAGAAACCTCGTACACAGTCAGTGGCCACAGCAACCTCGGCAGTAGACCAAACTGAAAGCACCAGTGTTTTAGTTTGCCTGGTAAAGCGCTACTGTCTATGCTCTTCAACCTGTGTCCTTTAGATCCCCGTTGTACCATCTACAAGACTCTTCACTGGCTTCTCAGACACTGTTGGTATTGCGTCATCATTAATGAAGAACTTGTTATCTACTACTTTACCTTTAATTATAGAGATGCTCCTTGATTTAGTGGGCTTGAATTGCATTCATGCCCATTCAATGTTATTGGTTAATTTGCCCAATAACCGATCAGTGCAGGCTACTGTTGTAGTCATGGTTGTCATGTCATCCATATATGCTCGAATTGGTGGTAGTCGCATTCCAGAAGCCAAGCGCTCTCCTCCCACTACCCATTTTGATGCCCTAATGATTACTTCCTTTGCATGGTAAAAGCCAGTGGAGAAATGGTGCATCCTGCCATTATTCCAACCTCTAGGCATTGCCATGTAGTGCTGAATTCTGAAGTTGAAAAACTAAATTGCAAATCTCCAAAGCAGGCTTTCACTAAATTTGTTATTGTCATCGGTACACTGAAAAAATCAAATGCTGCCCAAAGAAGTTCATGTGGCACTAAACCATATGCATTAGCCAAATCCAGGAATGTCACATGGAGCTCCTTCCTCTCCTTTTTAGCTGATTGAATTTGTTGCCAGATCACATTGATGTGTTCTAAGCATCCTGGGAAACCTGGAATGCCTGCTTTTTGTATTGAAGTGTCAATGAAGCAATTATTTAATAGGTAAGTTGACAATCTCTGAGCAATAATGCTGAAGAAAATCTTGCCTTCTACATTTAATAGGGAAATAGGGCGAAACTGACTGATGCTTGTAGAATCTTTTTCTTTAGGTATAAAGACTCCACCTGCTCAGCGCCATGCTCTTGGTACAACCTGTTTTTCCCATGCCACTTTCATCAATTTCCACAGGATTCGTAGAACTCCTGAAGCACTCTTGTACACTCTGTACGGAACTCCATTAGGCCCTGGAGATGATGAAGCCCTTGCTTTTTTCACAGCTTGCTCTACTTCTTTCTACTTAGGTGCACAGTCCTCCATTTGGTATTCTGGTGGATTGATAGGTGGGATGTCTGAAGGAATTGACATAGGCTCCTGCCTTTTTTAATCTGTCTGTGTTTCCTCCAAATATCTCTCCAGCTCAAACTTAGATGCTTTTAGTGTGCCATTCTTCTCACTAGTGAATAACTTTTTTACAAATTTGAATGGGTCTTTATAAAAGTTAGTTCTCGCACGCTCCTTCTTTTTGTAGCGTTTCCATAGGTGCTCAGCTCTGCGCAATGTTGCAAGCTTATCTTTTATGACCCTTTGTAAGAGATTGAGTCCCTCCTTCTGACTTTGTTCTGCTCTTCTCCATTGCTTCCTCAGCTGTCTCCTTTCTCTAATTAAGCTTTCAATCTCCTGCTGCAGTCTAGACTTTCCAGGAATAGTTTGTACTTTTTCCTTCCTTTTTGCAACTCCAAACCTCTCGCTTCCATATGCGTAGATGATGTCCCCTAATTTATCCAGTTTCTTTTCAACTGTTCCACTTAACCTTTCCAATGCAAAGCAGAGATCTGTGTTTACTGTGTCCCATGCAGTTTTCTCACAAGCTCTTGGCCATTTAACTCCAGACTTGTGCCTGTTAAGGTTCTTTTCTCTCTTATGCTGGTTTGTCTGACTGGGTTCACAAAGATCATTAGGTTCATCACTAACTGTGTCCATGCAAGTCCTCCTCACATCTATGACAGGGGTGCTGATATCCTGCGAACTGTGGTTTGCTTCCTGTCAATGGATTTCATTCGACTGACTTGACTGACTTCGTAAGATCAATGCGAGGCCCTTGTCCCTTCTCCCTCAAGCATTTCATTCTCCCTTGATGAATCTTCAAACCCATGACCATTGTCGCCTTGCTCCAGCCGCAGACACAAACCTGGAGTTCCATGTCTTTGCTAACTGCAGATCTTGAACTAGTCTTTTGTGAAGTACTCTCCATACTCATATCCGTTTCCGTTCCTAAGTCGTTAACCATGTTGTCCAACGTTGAGTCATCTTCTGCCCCCGCTGTCGCAGACTCTAGGGGTATTTTTCTCTTTAATTTCTTAGAAGCCTTGGGCGGGTGTCTCCAGCATCCTGTAAACACAGAGCTGGATACTGCCGACAAGGGTAGCTAACCCTTACCAGCCCCAATGGGGTCTCTTTCCTCCTGTCAGCTGTCTCTCCAGGCTGTCACAAGGCCTTTCCCTTGTTGCCAGCTGCACTATTCACAGCAGTCACTGGACATATCCAGATCTTCATGATTTCCATTACACGAGAGTAGATGTTAAAACTTCATGCTGATTTGAACTTGGCTCTCGCCAAGATAAGCACCAACTAAGACGTAGCTTCACAGTAAACTGATGTGTTGTGCAAGATACTTATAAAAGCAGTAATATTACATTTGATTGTAAACTGGCACAATTACTGCTTGCTTTACTCATTCATGATGCTATTTGGGACAGACAATGCCCCCCTCCCCAATTTTTTTCTGAAATGATGCCCCTGTTTCCATGATTTAAGTTTTGTGACCTGGTAAAACTTATTCCACAACATCCTACTACCAACAATAACATTTCCATGCTTTCCCAAGGACACCCCTCACCTTGTATGTTTATCCTGTAACATGGATGCAAACCTTACCATGCAATTGTTTTGAAGATCTCTAAAACTGTTTTGATCACCAGCTGCTGCCACACAATGCTTGGTGTGAAGCATGCGGACTGCATAACAAACAGTGAAATCTACTACAACACAAAATTTGCCTGATTGATGTAATCCATCAATGCCAGTTCTGATCGCTAGAACACAGAACACAGAAGTAATGAGCTGGTAAATATGTACACTGTGCAATTCAAAAGAGCATAACCAGAGAAGATCAAGGCCAATCTATAGCCATCAAAAATACAACCAAGTCATTTCACCACAGCAATGTGAGGGTTGAAGCATCTCACTGGTACAAAAGCATGTAAGTAATTGGGGGAAGCAGTTGGTTAATTACAGAAAGGATATGGTGTAGAATGGGTGGAGACAAGAGAATTTCGTTCTCCTAGGAATGACTTAGGAAGTGAATGCAGAGCAGACTGAAATATCTCAAACTGAGGTCAGGTATAATACCAGATATGCATTTTTAAAATGAAAACATATATTTTTTCTTTCAAAACTACACATGTATAGGAAGAGTAGGATAAACAAAAAGTATGATGGCATTCAGTGGAGAGAAAAAGTTTTGTGAGGAAAATCATAAACAGTTTCAACTTTGTCTTGTGTCTTTTTATGCTCATTCTTCATTTTTGGGTTACCCACTTTGTATTCTCTGTGGTGCCTTCGAATAATACATTGACTTTATTGTAAAGGAGCTGTCAAACCTTATTGCTTTTCTCCTGGTACAGTACATTCAACATTATATTACACAGTTGGAAAATTATTGTTGATGGTGAACTGTTGGATGGGGATTTTGTTGAAAAGGTTATGTATGCTGTATAATGACAGTACTGTGTAGCTTTAAGAAAAATCAGATTAATTTTAGTTTAATCAATTCTGGCTTAATTTCATTGCTGATAAGAAAGCAGGTAAAGAACCTCTCAAGGGTTCTTTAAAATGTGGCCATCAGTCGTTTATCAGTGAACAGGTATGAAGAGGTTTGTCTGGTTCTAACAGGAAATATTGCTGAATAAATCCTATTGGCAGAGTCTTCCCTTGGACTAAAACCCAACTGAATGATCAACGTGTCTGGTTTTGACAGGCTGTAGATAAAAGACTGCCCTTAGGTATTAAATGTCATTACTCTTCACAAGGAAAGCAGTTAGAGTACTTTTATTGGCGCACCTTCTGTGAACAGAGAAATTCACAATAACAAAGTCTTTCTCATTAAATCAGCTTGTGCACCTCTGAAACACAACATTTCAAGCAGATAAATAATCCCAGCTCAATCTACCTGGGTCCCAGGGCTTCTAATGCTTAACATGGAAATCAGAAAGTCAAACTTTATATGTAACATGAACACACTTTAATATCTTTATTTTTACATGAAAATGGCATCAGAGGAGGGAACGAGTGTGATTGATAGCTGGATATTCAAAAAAATATTTCAAGCTGCAGCTTGACAAAACTTAATATCTGTGTCAAATGTAAACTGTGCCTGAGAAGTAACTATTTGTAACTGTGACTAACTAGTTAAATGTTTTTCAAAAGTAATAAGTTACTGTAACTAGTTATAATTTTGTTGAAGTAACTTGTAACTTTAAGGGATTACAGCAGTCCCTCGCTAATACAGTAACTGTTATGCCGTGCATTTGGATACACCGGACACAACGTATGTCCCCCAATAATATCCAATTAGGTGTGACATTAGGTAACTGTGAATTGCATGCGCCAAAGAGACACAATGAAAAAACAAAACGTCTGTTATACTGACACCAAAGACAGGACGAAAATAAACGGAAGAACAGATACAAGTAGCCTACTAAATCACAAAACTAAGTACATGATAAAAAGAGGGCATAAGAACTCATACTCTACAAAGTTTAATCTAACTGCGATCGATTGGTTGGAAAAGGGCACCTCGTTATTTCGGACAACCTGTCTGACTCCCGACATGTCCGGTTTAGCAAAGGACTACTGTACTTTTAAAAAGTAACTTCCCAACACTGCCCGTTGTGAGTAATTATAAATTGGGGACAGTCTAATAAGGTGATACCTCAGAAGACAGGGGACAGGGGAGTTACTGACAACAATATCTTGGCCTAGGCTTTGCAATATAATTCATAATCTTCACTCAATTATTGTGTTACTTTGGAACCAATGCAACCAGCTAAGCAACCAACTGGTGTAGGATGACCAAGATCCTACCATTTGTGCACTACAGCCACAGGACCACAGTGCAAAATGTTTCCAAATCCATCTTATTGCGGTACATGCTACTCTGATTTTCTAATGGATAATGGTTCTAGTAGGGCTAACTATATGTTTATTGCTTACATTTGAATGTGTCATTAATTACTTTTTTTTTTTTACAGAATCTTCCAAAGTTACTAGATGTAGTAATAAGTACAACGATGCACACTGTATGGTTCTAAAGTCAATAGAACTCAATTGGGCAGGATTTGTTGAATCTTTCTGTGGAAATGTTATGCCCTGCTAGTGTTAATGTTATTATAACAAACACTGTCCTTCTAAATGACTCATTTCTGAACATTACATTACATTTTTTTTTTATCATATTGACTCGTACTTGGAAAACTATCAACTGTGAAAAAGTTCTTGACTTGTCAAGAATTCTTGAGTGACAGTTAAATCTGCCTGACAAAACAAGCCCCTTCGCCTCTCAAAGTGCTTCCGAAATGCAGAGAATGGGTGAACTGCATAAATCAGCTAAGGTTCCATGGATGGAATCCCTTCTTTCGATGAATGGTTATCTTATTGAGCAGTAAAGCATCTCCATGATGGCAAGCCTGTATATTATAACTAAACCCTTGATACAGAGGGTCCTATTCACAACACTTTAAGAGCGGTTTTATGGAATATTCTCTTTTGTGGCTGTTTTTTGAAGGGCATTCAGTATAACAGAACTTCAAGTTTTCTGAAGAGGTCCCAGAATGGTGTAATGGAGAGGTTTAATTTTGTTGCAAAGATCCAGTGCATTTGTCCGCTGTTGATGTATCTCTCTCTTTTTGTTATATTTGACAGAAGCGACTCATGCCTTGTGTCTTATCTTTAGCAGCCAGCTGAGCTTTCAACCAAGTACAACTAACGTCTTTGCTTACATATCTAGTAGCCCAAGTACAGTATATTCAAAGAAATGAAAACTTGAAGGCCTAGTTAGATGTTATAGGGAAGCATTGCAAATGATTTTAAGTTTTACCTAATAAAGCACCTGTAGGTGTAAGAGCTGCTAGAAGTGAGATAAAATTAACTAAAATAACCAATGTGCTGTTACAAAATCTTCTAATTTAGACTCCTTATAACTCCTAGCTTGACATTTAGTGATATGCTTTAATCTAGCAGTCACCTAGGAGACATATAGTAGTTATAATGTAAACACATTTAATACATTTACTGTTCAGTATTTGCACTTTGAATAATGAAGAAGTAATGGAAACCAGTTGAACTACTGTTCAATTTTGACTCACGAACTTGCAGCTGAGACCCTAAATAACATTGATTACAGGCCTACATCGGACCGCTGCCTCTTAGAGTACAGAAACATCTATTCTTGTTTAAAGCAAGTTGGTTTATACACAAATTCTGTGGTCTGTAGAGAAATGGAAACCGGGTATAAAATCCATTGATTTTAGTCCCAGGGAAGTCTCAGTAGAATTGTCCTTGCTTAAGCCACTGGCCTGAAATTCAAAGAGCTGTATATATATTAGGGCTGTTCCGATTAACAGACTGAAGGGTTGATTGCAGATAATTTTTTTTACAATTTAATTGTGTGTTAAACGTGCATTCTGGGTAGAGAGAGAAATGCGTGCTGCTGTTTAAGGAAGTGCTGATTTGAAGCGCGCTCTCTCCCAGGAAGTAGTAAGAGACTGTGGTTTTAAACTTGTATAAAAATAGTTAAAGTTAAAGTTGTGTAAAAATCATAATTGCTGTCTTGTTTTGTACAAGGATTGCTGATAGTGTGCTACGGCTGTATATACGTACTTGGAACTGGAATGTTTATCTACGTTGATTTAAATGATGCCAAACATGTGTCTGCAAAGTTACTCGTGTGCATTGTAACCAGAACTGTTAATGCTGTGGTAAAATCCAAAGTGGCACATTTATCCTGACCAACATAATAATGTTGATAACATTACAACATGCTGATTTAGTTATAAACCTCAGAGTGTTTTTTTTTTTTTGTTTCCATGTTTGTGCATTGCTAATAATGTTTAGGGGTTACCCCAGACTGGTTAAACAGTACGCGTAACTGTGCTGCTCTGGCCCTTGGGGCTTGTGTGAATTATCAGCGCCCTCTTTTTATTAGGGTAATAGGATGGAATTTGTTACATTTATTACAATAAAAATAATAATAAAAATTATTTTAAAAAGACCAAAATTTTACATTGGACTTATTTTCTTTTAGATTCTATTGATTTAAGTATTACTATGAAGGACAGCCGCTATATGATCTTTACCTTTATTGAAAATGTGAACAGATTAATCTCCTGATTTAATCAACTAATGCCCATAAATAAACTGTTTAAAATTTTTCATCGAGTGACAGCCTTAATATACAGTGCTACCCTGTTATAACGCGACCCGTTATAGTGCAGAATCGGTAATAACGCGGTAAGGTCGTGGCTCCCATTTCCCCCATAATGCAATTTGACTCACAAACATTGTGTTTTATTGTTGTTTTACATTACTGTATTTAAACCCATTTAAGTTGAAACTGGGACACATAGTACTTATAAAGTTCCGTATTTTTTACTTTTTCTAAAAGTAAAATGTTACAAAACAAGTAAGAAACAATACAAGTGTGTATAAACGTCCTTGGATTCTGTGTTATTTATTTACAGTTTACAACATTTATTATAAAAAAAATATACAATTTAAATAAGAGTGGAAGCCCACATCAACGCAGACAGAGCTGACAGCTGAGTCAGACAAGCTGCTGTGTGAATGTGCAAGACTGTTTGTTGTTTTTGGTGTGGCCCAGGCTGACAGGGGCCAGGAATAAGCGTCCCAATAAACCGTGGATTCGAGTATGTGTAAATTGTGTATGTCTCCTTCCTTCATTTTCCATGGTATGCTACAATATTAATTTGGCCATTGTAAATTATTTTGGGAACAAAAATGCCAATATTCCTGATAAGGTGAAGCACAAATAACGCAGTCTCCAATTATGGACCCGACAGCTGCGTTATAACGGGGTAGCAGTGTGTGTGTGTGTGTGTGTGTATATTCAGCTTCATAATAAAACAACAAATTATTACATAACATGCATAAAATGAAAAATAGCATGCAAAAACTAATTTCATACTTTGACAAATGTATTTGGGCACCCTTACATTAGTATTTTGTGTGCCCACCCTTTGCTTCCTTTATAGCTTGCAGTCTTTTTTTGCATTTCTGGAGATATTTTCGCCCATTCTGCAACACATACAGCTTTGAGTTCTACAGTCGACTTTGGTTTCCTTTTTGCAACAGCAGCCTTCAAGTCAATCCACAACATCTTGATGGGATTCAAGTCTGGGGACTGATATGGCCAATCCATAACTGTAATCTTCCTTTTTTTTCAGAAATTCATTTCTAGACCGCAGAATGCTTAGGGTCATTATACTGCTGGAATACAAACTTCAGTCCAATATGCCTTCTAAAACTGGGTAACAAATGAGTGCAACATTTCTTGATATTTTGCAGCATTCATTGATCCTTCTACAATACAAAGGTCGCCAGTGCCTGAGGAAGAAAAACAAGCCCATACCATCACATAACATCCACCATGTTTAACACTGGGCATGATGAACTTTTCTTTAAATTCTTCTCCTCTCTTCCTCCAAACATAGTGTTGCATTCTTTGTAAAATAAAGTTATATTTTGGATATGTCAGACCAATAAAGTTGAAGAAATCATCGGGCTTCTTCAAGTATTCAATGGAAAACTCCAATTGCTTTCTTTTGTGTATTGTTTTTAACAAAGGTTTGCATCTTGATTTTCGCCCATGGACATTCATCTTGTTAAAGTATTGTTGAATTGTTCGCTTGTGAATTTCTTGACCATCTCTCAATTCTTGTATCAAATCTTTTGCAGTGATCCGTGGATTTTGCCGGGCTGCTCAAACGATTCTTCTTCCAGATTGTGCAGAAATATTTCTTAGTCTCCCACACCTGCAGCTAGCTGCAGTAGCTCCTGTTCTCCTGTATTTGTCAATAATAGCCCACACAGTACTTTTCGGTAAACCGAGTCTTTCTGCTATTTTTTTGGTAGTTTCTCCTTTTTCGTTTGGTTGTATCACTGCCAGTTTGAGATAGTTGCTGTACTCTTTAGATTGAACCATTTTTGTTGCTTTTAATTAATCACAAATTTCCAATTTATTTGTCAGCACTTGATGATTATGTATTTATTTATTCTATAATTGTCAACAGGTGTTGTTTTTCAATCATGATAATTGTCAAGAATTAGCAACGAAGGGGTTTCATACGAAATATGTTGATTTTTCTCAAAGTATGAAATTAGTTTTTACATGTTATTTTTCATTTTATGCGTGTTCTATAATAATTTGTTGTTTTATTATAAAGCTGAATCTCTACTTTAATTTATATTTGTTCTATTGAAAATTAGAAATTATATAATCACTTTCTTTGTGCTTGTTCTAATTTTTTTAAACTGCCCAAATACTTTTGTCTGTGACTGTATATATAGTGTAGCGGCGGTGACGACAGACTGCTCCAACCAGGCCACCTAGCGGACCTGGTTGGAGACACGCAGACATACAATTATAAACATTGTGATACATTTATGTAAATTAAGGCATTGAAAGGTAACCGATAGGAACACAGACAGAAAACAACTAAAAACACCCCCCCCTGACCCCCCCCGCTGTAGTGTCTGCACTGCTGAACCTGATAGCCTACATACATTTGACCAAAGTCAAATTGGAAGCTAACTTCAGTCTAATAATAGCAACAAAACTAAAAAATGTATGAAATTTTATCAAGTTCTGAATCTCGGGTTCATGTATGGAGTCACGCAATTCCTAGTCAATAATGCTTTTTGTCATCATACTAACTGCATTCTATCTTTCAAGTGAACTCAATAGCAGCCGTTTCCTCTCATGTTGCTGCTACAGGAAGGGGTGGAAGATAGATTATAAACATTTAGTTAGCACACTTCCTTGAAGATCTTGGTTAGCATCATAGCAAAATGTCACCATACAGATGATAATCCATATGGAGAATTTAAGGACACAGGCATAAAAACACCTTGAAATTGCTAATGAAGACAGGCCATGGTCTAAAAGCATGGCTGTCCCTGTCAGTGTGGTAAATGTATGTAGCTACAAGAGTGTATAACCTTGATGGAAGCTATTCTAGGCATGTTCTTCCTACAAATAGTCCTTCAAAATTCAGCCAAGGTTTTGAATATAGCAGAGCAGCGAACAAACTTATTTTTGAGTGCAGATGTTAAGTGACTGCATAACTGCTATTATAGTCTAGTCGAGGGCACAGTTCTTACTGGAGCAACCGTATTGAACATTCAGATGAAAATCAATGGAGCTCACACTGTCTCAGCATGTCAGGCTGATGTGCTGTGTGCCAGAGGTTTCTGGGTCTTAACTGCACCGCTGTGAAAAGTGCAAAGGCAAGGCTTGAGTAGACATTTGTCGCTTTTCACCACTGTCCTGAAGGGATAAATTAACCTCAGCCTTGATTTTGAGTTTCAATGAGAAAAGAGAAGTCAAATCAAACAGCAGCATGAGTACAAAATTAAAGTCTGCTTGATTAAATCAAGACGTGCTGGGAATGTCATGCTCTGCTGTTTCTTTTTATTGTGGTGTTTGTTCATTTAATTCTGATGAATAGTAAGGAACTGAATGCCCTGGAAATAATCAGTCATGGTGCAGGCAGGTTCTCAATGAGCCTCTCCACAGTTCCACACATGCACATTACCTGACCTGAAGTAATGCTCCTGCTCTTCGAATATGCACAATGTTAGACATTGTTTCAATTTTCTTCCAAAAGGCATTTTAATATTTCTTTATTATAAAACAGAAATATACAGAAGTCTATAGTGGCTCACCTTGTAAAAGCCCAACTGCTTGGCGCCCAGTGTGTGCCATGTAAGCGTGCCATTTTCTGTAAACCTGTATTTGTAACATAGTAGCCCTTAGCACAGGTCTTAGCACTCTGAGCAGAGTATGACAATTGTTCACAAGTGTGACATTTAAAATATTGCATTCCCCAACCCCAGTGTGTCCATCTCACTCGATTTGGCAATATTCATTTTATGATGTGTACTTGACTGACACTAACTTGAGACTCATTTGTGACCTAAGCTACATTTAAATCAAAGCATTCAGAGATGAAATATGAAAACATGGAGCTCCTACACCACCTGGTCTTCTCTGCAATTTTGATTTATATCCATTTCTGAATTATGAACTCCTATTCATTTCTGGGTTTCTGGTACTTCTGAAAATGTAAGGCAGAAGTACGAGACCTTAATGGTAACAGCATTTTCTAAAAGTAGTGCCAGGGCACAAAAGTAGGAACAGTAACAGAACCTTTGCAATTAATCCCTGTCTTATAAAAGACAAAGGGAAATGTGTGTTTTGGCGGAGATGGTTCAGTGAAGGTGTGTTGCCGAGCTGGAACGGACAGAGTGTGTCAGAGAAAAAGTATGAGAAATAGTAAGAGAAATAGAAATAACACAGTGATAGCTGTAGATTTGGTGTTGTTTTGTGTGTGAGGAGTTTTGTTAAAACATTTTATTTGTTCCAGGTTTTGTTTTGTGAGATTAAAAGTGTGCCAAGTTTGAGTTTACACAATGTAGCAGTTTAATATCCAGATGCTGAATATAGTTCCTTTAAAGGTGTTGTTGAGGTGAGTAGTGAAAGTACAACTGAGAGTGAAAATAAATTTGCAACATTATTTAGACAGGCAGATGTTCACATGAGGTAGCAACTGTAAGCAGTCATAATATTATAAAGTCACAGGGTGTTATGTAAAGCTCTAAAAGAATGCCAAAGAATCTTAAAACTATCTGTATATCAACAAACAGATATGCTTTCACCTATCTGCGCCAATATTAATGATTTATTAGACTGATAGCTCTTTGTGTGTTTGTCAGAATGAAGATTAAATGGGTAATGAATTGCCACTGAAAAGATTTTTTTTCATGAAATGAAGATGGCTTATATTCTCATGACAAGAAGCAGAGGGAGTGCAACAAAGCTGATTCTGTTCTGTCATATAACTTAAAAAAGACAACAATGCAAGTGTGTCTGTTGTCCTTGAACTCAAGGTTGCACATGGCAGAAAGCTGACAATAGGAAGAAGATTTCTTCAAACATGTCACACAGCAGCATTAGGTTGGTCTAATTTTAGTGTTTACTGTTCAAGGACTCTTTGATCATCGTTCACAGCAGCTAACATACCTCTCCAGTATCACTGATTCTTGATAGGAGCATCCTTTAACATTTTGGAATGTGTTGTGTCAGCCTGGCACCCTGTTCTGTTATACCAGTGTATAATCACATTAGCTGACTCAATGGATATAAAACAAATATTGCACAGGGATCCTGATATGGTAGCACACTGGTACTGATATGGTTTTGAAATTATGAAAAAGTAACCACTGAGGTACCACTCTAGTGTACTTAATAAAATACAACCATTAGTATGTAGTACAGATCAATTGCAACTGTATTTTCAGTGCATTGCCCTTTGAACCTTTGGTAATGGTTGTCATCCCAATTTACTTCTGTAAATGAAGGCATTAGTCAAGCAGGGGGTTTTGATAAGATTAGAGTTATCCTGAGCACAGAGAAGTCAAATTACTTCAGACAAAATGCATATTGTGCAACAGCATGACAGTGAATGGGTAATAACAGTCCAATAAAACCCCTAACATCACATCTGCAGTGCCAGTGGTATTTTTGATTGGAAGGGAAGTATGAAGCCCTAAGCCTTGGTCCTGAGCTGATTTGTATGTGAGTGGGGGCAGTGACCCTTACGCATTGTCACAGTGTAGAAAAGATATGATTTAAGGCTGTGTAAAAGGGAAAAGTACATTAGGTGGCATGCTCATGGACAGAAAGGAGAAAAACTCTGTTGCTAATGTTGAGCAATTCAAAGGCGTTCAAACAAATACTCTGGCTTATGAAGTATCAAGTAACCTTTTACAAGGCCAGATATAAAAGAAAGACCTGCAGGCAAAATAATAGTTCACAGGAAATTTCACAATGAGGCCAATTGCAAAACCATGATGAAGCCATTCATTTTTCTATGATCCTGTGAGTAAATATTAGACATCTTAAAGCAGGCAAACCAGGAAATTGGTTGTACAAACCTGTTAAAGCAAGATTGGAATAAAAAGAGGTTGAGCATGGGGATTGGCAGAACAACTGTTCAGAAATATGCTTTAACCAGACTGCATTATGTGAGTCATCCCACCAGGATGAATATCCCTGCTTCATCCTCAAAAAAATGTATGTGCTTTTGTTCTATTTTGAGTATAAAGAGATCTTGAATAAAAACAGGAATGGCATACAGCACAATCACAATGTACTAGGGCCCTACTTTGAAGCAATGTTGTTGGCTTCAATGTGCTGTTGATTCATTTCATGGCTTCCCAAACCACAACCTACCTGAGGAGCCAGGTCATTTTCAGGGACCCACCATCAATGAGACAATGGGCAATATACAGAGATCAAACCATTTAAAACCAGCACCATAAATAAAGCATACAGCATTAAGGATTTTCAAATTAGGTTCAAGAAAACTGCTCTGTGGCATAACAATATTTCTTAAAAATGTAAAGTTAATACTAAAAGACAAAAAAGAAACACACTGTATTGATTGGTGATGCATCAATTCAAGCAACAGTTTCACTAGTTAATAACAGTTGCTACATTTAAACAGCCGTATTTTAGGCCTTTTAAACCGTATTAGTTGCCTTTAATCAGGTAGTATGGTTCCAGAAGTGTGGATGCTGTAATACCGAACTACATTTTATATATATCCTTCAATATCCCCAAATGCTTTCTGATATTTTTTTGGCGCATGGACATTACAAATACAGTACTCAGAACAGGTCCCTGAAGGAGCTGAGAACGACTGTCAATACTGCTGTATTATTTTTAGGCTTATCTTGTAAAATGGTGGATCGTGGAGCGACACGGTCATATTTATGGCATGTTGACAGAACCTATGCAAAGCTTGCCTATGGCAAGACCGTTGTTGCCTTCTCCATCACTGATACCTGGTGTTGATAAGAAACAAACCCATAATGTTCATGCTAAGCAGCGCTATGTGTTCCATGGTCGTGGGGTCTAGTTGCAAGGTTGTAAACAGTGCATGGTGGGATACTATCGTATTAAGTTCCACAGTCCATTGTGCTGCTAGGAACTGTAACCAATTGTTTGTATGCATTAAGCCCGACTAAACATGAAATGGTACTTTAGTGTGGACGCTGTGAGCTTGATTAATTATAACATTTTTGAGTACGGTTCTTGAGATCGGTTATGTATAAATCAATATTTATACCATTTAGGGACAAACACTGTTGAGGGGGTTCTTGGGAACATACAAACATTACAAATCAGGTAATCTCTATTAAAAAATCACACACACAATGCAGCTCTACGGTTACAGAAACTGCTTTACTGCTGTTGGAAAACAGTTGCATACTTAACCAAATAATACTGGCTTAAGTTAAATTTAAAAAAAAAAATTGCTACCATACCAATACAACATGCTTGCTGTGTCAATCAAATGCATTATTAACACAGTAAATCTGAAATATCTGTACCTAGTATAAAAATGACCTACAACTTTGACAAAGCCTTTGATTCAGCTTCAAAGATCTATCATGTTCCATATCTTCAATTAGCCTTTGCTTTCCACTGTATTATTCAACAGCAGGACCCACTGTTTTTTTTTAAGCAGCTTTCTTACCATATTGTCCACACATACAGGATTTTTTTAAATAAAATAACATCAGCTCCTTATTGATCGTATGTGGGTTTTTTTTTTTTTACATTTTTTTCTTTTTTTGCCGAAAAATTAAGCTTGTCGATATTACTCTTCTGTTTATTTTTTTATAAATTAGTTAAAGATTTTTTGATAACTTTATCATCACAATGAATACTTACGTAATTGGGGAGGGGGGCGTCGTAGTAGTTGTGATGATGATAAAAACAGTTTTTTCTTTAATTAAAATTCAGGATATTTTGACAATACTGTCCTTTACATTGGTTTACACAAATATTTCTATGTAGCACCTATACCCTGTTCCATGACCCACCTTAGGACGTTTTGCAACTGCTGATTTAATTCATCCTCAATTAAGATTCAGTAGCATCAACTAGCAATATAACCGTACTCTACAATCAAGCAAAAGCATGATTCAACACAGCCAAGGTTAAATTAAACTAAATGAAATATCTCTTCAGCATAATAAAGTAGAGAGCTGTCAACTCTCTGCATTCTTGCAGGAGTCCCTCGATCTAGGTCCAGTTTCTTCTTTTTTCTTTTAAATGATTGTATGTTTGATCTAAAAAAAAAAAACAACCTTATATAAGGGATACACTATGGACAATTTCAGTACCAATTCAACATTAAGTTGCATATCTCCTTCAAATAATTTCTAATTGAACTGAAACGAGTTAATCCCTTTAATGAAAATACAAAATATATAAAATATATAGTGTTGACTGTTCTACCGTTTGAAAATAGAGAATTAGGTGGAGTTAGCTACAGTGGAATTATTTACTGTAGAGCTACTATACTGCAATCAACTAGAACAGGGGTTTTCAACCAGGGGTGAGCGTACCCCTGGGGGTACGTCTAAGGGTCATAGGGGGTACACACAACGACTCGGAAATGCACAAATAAAAATCAAAGTAAATAATGATTTTTTAACGGTATTAAATATTCTCTAAAACACTGTGTATAATTAGTTATTCTTTGTTTAGCAGCTCAAAGTGAAATGCAGATTTTAAAAAATCCATCACGTCTACATTTTCCACATGATAAAGGAGGCGTCTGGCGATGGAAAGCGCTCTGTGCTACTCATGATCTTTGCTGTTTTCAGCTTGTCGTATCAGTGTTTCTGAATATGTTTTCTGTGTTTGAAATGGATACATTTCTTACTTGCAAAAGAAAAACCAAGGAAGAGTCTACAGAAAGTGCAAAGCAACAGAAAGTTATACAGAGTCCCTTTATGCTGGCTTTAATGAAAAAAACTTTATCATTTTTAGTTATTATAGTTTAAACTTGAGGTTAATGTTTTTGATAATATAAACATTTAAAATGGCACACAGCATTATGCTGAGGTGGGAAGTAAATGTTAACGTGAGAGACATTTACAGTGCAGACTATTTTGCATTATTTATAATGACTTTGCCGAATAGAAAGCAAATGCGTTTCCAAAGAGATTACTAAATATTGTCTTTTAATTCTATGCATCCAAAGACATGTAATTAAGTTTTAAGTTTTAAGAAGAAGCCTACTGTTTGGTATTCTGTCTTAAACAAGCAGTTTGTCAGTCCCAGACTGTTGTGAACAATTATATATTAAATAAAAGGTGTTAATCATGTGTTAATCAGATTATTCTGTCTTTTGTTGCAACTGTGGTACCATTCAGTGAGCGAAAATTGTAAAATGTACTTTAGCTGAAACCTCCCGACAGAAGGGGTACAGTTTCAAAAAAAGGTTGAAAACCCCTGAACTAGACGATCAAATGATAAAGTCATGGGAATGTTTTATGCACTATAGGATTCTACGTGGATAAAATACTTCTAATCCAAAACTGCATCTCCGCCTAATCCTATGACCTGGGATTTCAGGTGAAGTCCTGATTTGACTATCAAGTGGATATGCCTTCAAAAGCCTGCCCTTCACTACCTCTGTCCTTGTATGTCAGAGCGCTGTCTCTGGTCTCATCAGGTCAGGTATATTTCAGTCAGATCCAGACTTCTCAGGTGAGCTTAGCAGTGGGAGTGCAGTCCTTAACAAGTGTTCAGTGCAATGGAGGTTGCTGTCAGTCATGGATAAAATGAAACAACTGAAGAATACAAGGATTCTGGGAGTCTCACTCCAAGGAGAGGAACGTAATATTAATATGAGACCTGTTCCAATGCCTGTGTAAGAAAATCCGTCTTAGCTTCCTAAATTATACCTTATTGCATTTTTATTCCACTATTTTCAACAAATAAAACTACAACATTTGGGAGTGAGATAGAGTCCCAATAATATAAAGCTGTGTCTCAATAAAACGAGGCGGTGTAATTGTACAACATTTGTTTTTACAGCCCTTACCACCTTGGAAAGGATTATCAATATTGCTTTTCATCAACTATCTGTCTTACATTTTCAATATACCATATAACAACATTCGGATAACCCCAAATACTTTATTTTCCCTCTTTAAAATGATGTTATATATATATATATATATATATATATATATATATATATATATATATATATATATATAGTTACAAGATCATGCTGTACTCATAAAATAAATCCAACATTTTCAGTCAGACTATGGCATATTCTTTCACAAGAACAGTTTGCATCAACATTTTTCAAGTCCTTAGAAAAACAGCCCTTTCAAATATATTATTAAAACAAAACTGGAACCTGCGTAATCTTATATTTGCAGCATCTTTGGTTTGCCTATATTGATGCAGGGCAGATCAAAAACATGCAGTTATATTAAGGGCAAAATAAGTGATACTGTGACTGACGTATTCTTTTGATTCTCAGTACTGGCCTCCACACTTTGGAGTTTTTTGTACCTTTTACGTTATGAATCATCTTGCAAATCAACATATCTTCATTGCTACGGCCAGCCATTAGTAGAATGGTCTCCAGAGCCAGGGCCTCTATTGGTGGAGCAGGCAGGTGCTTTCTATTACACAACTCAGTCAGCCACCAGAGTTCAGTACACACTCCTTCCTCTTTAATAAAGCCCATTGCAAGTGCAACCACACACTTCTTCACATCCCATTGCCAAACATTCATTGCCCAGTGCTCTCTGTGCTGGACAGTGTCCCGCAGTTTCAGTAAAACAGGATGTGTCGAGTTCAAACCTGAAAAAGGGCTCATTCTATTCTTCAAGGTGCCATTCAACATTGGGGAAAGGGCTACTATAATGTACTGTACTTTTCACAGACTATTCAATTGAAGAACATGTATTAGAAATTAAAAGACCACCTGCATAACATAATGGGAGCAGTACAAACAGTACTGAGTAGGACATTTGATTTTAAACCTTAGGGAGAGGACTACACCTTTAAGCAATCACTAAAAGGTAAAATACCTCTAAAATGTTCTCTTTTGGGTTCTGTAGTAAATTCTACAGAAATACAGTTTAGGAAAGGCAGTGACAGTAGAAATAAATCCAGAACCTTGAAAGAGGGTGGGAAATAAATGAAAAGATGACATGGAGTCAGGCTGTGTTACACAATCTGTGGAAGCTTCAGAAGCTGAGCATGGTTTACTTGTTCTGCCTGACAAGTCAATAACTGCTCCAACTGACTTCATTCCAAGAAACGTATGCAAAACTCAGCAGTTCCTGCCTTGGAGTGAAGCCAGGAGGTACCCTGGGCTGAAGAGTTTGTGCTGGTGCTTGAAACCATGAGTAGGAAGTGTGATTGGCAAAGGACTGGAACATAAACTTGCAACGGAACCTACAGTACTTCTGTGTTTTTGTTCTCAGTATTACTCATGAGCAGAAATTCTAAAGAAATTCTATAAAACTCCAGTAGCATAACTCAAACGGATATTTTAGAGGTTGGCACTCAGTCTGCCCAAATTGCACAGAAGGTAAATTTTGCTTAATTTCTAAAAGCAGAGAAGTTCCATAAAAGTATATAAAGCCCCCCTGGTGAACAACCTGCAGCAACTTCATTAAGTTATTGTAATTTTTTTTCTCAATTAAATATGTGGATAGTGTATTGTTCAACTATTATCCCCCACTGGGGGTGCACAACCCCAAAACACCCCAAAAACCCACCCACTGGCTATTAATATGGCAGGCACTGGCACCAGCCATCCACCAGTCACATCTGTTTTTTATTTTTTTTTCTACCACACTTCATAAAACACATTAACAAACAAAAATACTGAACTTGTACACTGTATGTTTTTACTTATCATGTCTTACTGTTTCTGCATCCTAAGTTGTTTCTTGTTGGTTTTATACTGTTAGAATTGTTTAATTCCAATCAGAATTTACCGATGCCCATTCTTCAAAATGGGTCCAATTTAATTAATTATTGTGCTATCAGGCTCTTTATTGCTTAAAATGTGACACCATTTTTATGTCAGAATTAAGGGCAAGAAGCATACATTTGAGATGCTGTTGGTGTTTGTGCAGTGATGGGAATTGTCAGCAGGGCAGTTGGTAAACGGTCGAGCCAAGAGTAGTAATGTTTAAAATGTACATAAACAGATTTATTATCAGGACATTTTGGACAATATAAACTAATGAGTTGTGTTAGGCCACTATAAAAAATGACCACTAGCGATGTGCAGCAGTAATTACTTCCCACCTGGAACTGTGTTGTTGTTTTTTTTTTGGTTTTTTTTTAAACTTAATGTGAAAAGAGGGAAGAAATTACCAGTGCATCCCCCCAGTGGTCATTCTTCATAATGGCTCCATTTCAGAAATCCCACCTTGCACAGACAAAAAGGTAAAGTATTCTGGTAACTTGCCAAACATCTATGAGTAAGAGTAAAAAAGCGAGTACAAACACATGTGTATAATAAATGGATAACATATTTAGAGGGTATAAAATATGTATTTAAGCTTTAAAGTCTGAACAAAAATCATTCTATATGTATAACAGCAGCACAAACTTAAAAATACATGGCAAGACAGATCATATTTTATATTTTATTGGGAAGGATTTACACAGTCCTGTACAGTTCTAGTATGCATTAACACCTCAGGGATTTTGAGTGTGTGATATTGTCTTATTTAAAAAAGTATCCAATTCAAGTATAATTAGGGCATGTCTGATTGTTTTATGTAAAAATACCCGTCGTGTAGGCCTACAGCAATTGAAATTCAAAAGCATTTTCACTGATGCAGTAGCAAAACACTGATCCCATTTTTTTTTTTTTTAAATAATGTGTCAATCTAAGGAATTAACTGCATCTGTTTTTCAGATAGCAGTGGATATATAATAGGAAGTGTTTCTAGAGTCTAGAGTGATTGATACAGTAGAACATTATTAATAATATCCCACGTATTGTTAGCTGCAAACATAAAAGGTAATAAACTATAAACAATAACACAATGCTTATTACTGTGTGTGTTCTCACTTGAAATCATAAATCCATATACTGGTACTTACTTGACTGATTTTTTTTTTAAAGCTCAGGATTAATAAACCTTTTACCAAACCTTTTTTTCAAATCTTTTAGAGAAAGTTAAAAATATATTCTCAGGTTCAAAGAACTGTTTAACCTAATTAAATCTTTATAATAAAAAAACAGTCCTTGAAACAGTATTGTGAATAGGACCCTCAATTGTGAAATAATTTTTCTTGAATGTTGTTCTCAGCTAGTGTATCTTGGGGATTCATATTTTGTGAGTTGGAACTATTAAGGCGTGCTACAAAATAATTATTTTTTATGAAAAATGTATCTGAAAAAAATTGGAAAAGCTTTCTTTTTGCAACACATCAACTCCATAGTACTCTAGAACTAACTCCTACTAGCAACAATTTAGAATCCTATATTGCACAATTGATCAAGAAATATCACACAAGTACTATCCATGGGTCTCCTGGACCCAAATACCCACCTGTGCAGAAACTCAGAGCCAGCACAGCAAGAACGCCGCTCTATAACTGGCAGTGACTTAAACTAGTACTAGAGGATACAGTGAGAGACTGCGCGTAGCAGAAGGGCATTGGGCATTTTAAAAGTGCTCTGGGTTCACAGGACCTGTGGATTGTGGTTATGGGTGAGTCATTGTTTTCCATGAACGTTTGTGATTGACTTTGATTGACTTGATCAAATCAAAGGCGT
This sequence comes from Acipenser ruthenus, assembly GCF_902713425.1. Lineage (NCBI taxonomy): Eukaryota > Metazoa > Chordata > Actinopteri > Acipenseriformes > Acipenseridae > Acipenser > Acipenser ruthenus. Next base: position 30,998,089 of record NC_081190.1, on the reverse strand, counting down.
GTTGGATTTATTTAAAAATTTGTATTTATTCCCGTAAAATGCAAAAAACCCCATCCACCGGCTTTAGATCTATGAGCATAATGATTTGTGAGTGCACGTTGTCATTATATGGTCGGACAAACACCCTTATTTTGGATTGACATCTTTATTTTAATATGCAAAGTAAAATCTCATAACACATGGTGTATGTCTGGAATACTTGCCACAGCCTGTCATTCTGTAACTGTTACTAACAAAAAACTGAGACATTTGGAAGCTGTCCCTCAGATTAAATCTTGACTTGATGCAACTGTTTCTTTGCTTTTGAAACATCTCAAGATCAGTGGAATTTCTATAATGATATACTAAAATAATTAAACCTTGATAAAAAAATGTTTAAAAGTCAATAAAACCAAATTAGGACTATAATTGAAATGCTTCCTTCACAGCACTCAATATTCTGAGAAGGTCAATGACATCATTTTAAGGCAAGTGCAAATGCAAGGAGGAATACAATTATTTCTACAGTGTAAACTATCTAGAACAAAAACTGCTAGAACTGCTCCTTCCTGCAACTAAGTTGTTTCTTGTTAGTTTTATACTGTTTTTTTTATGTCAGAATTAAGGGCAAGAAGCATACATTTGAGATGTTGTTGGTGTTTGTACACTGATGGGAATTGTCAACAGGGCAGTTGGTAAACGGTCGCACCATTTCAGAATACACTTATGGTACCATATAAAAAAATCTAATTATAGAGGAAAAAAGGTGATTTATTCATAAAATACAATAAAATCCCGAACACAGTAGTAATGTTTAAAACGTACATAAACAGACTTATTATCAAGACATTTTGGACAATATAAACTAATTATGGCATTGGGGAATGTTTTGGTTACTGCAGCTACAGAGCTCTTTACAGTACAAAGGAAAGACACAGAGGGAAAGATGTGTAAGGATTTACTTCCCAGAAGTATATTTTGTATAATTAGGATAGTGTTCCTGGTGCAGGACTTTTTGTGTTTATCGGGAGTAGTGCATGGTCAGTCTAGGCCACCTTTTGTTTTGTTTCTATTTTTGTAAAACGTCATGTGTAAGAGCTGCTGAAGGAACAACACCACCCCAAGTGCTACCATAGTTAGTAGCTTGGTGGTGGTGCATGGTATTGCACATGACTGTTTCAGTATAAAATAATAAATGCTGGCAGTGGGGCAGTTTACAAGCAAAAACTGAAACACGTGACAACAGATCTCTCGCGCTTTTTTGGTCATGACAGTTGTGCTTCCACGTTTACATGAGAGTTTATTTCAGTGAGAGAATTTAATCGTCCAAATGCAAACAACCTCATTAATAATAAAATGGTGGGAGGGTTTATTTAAATATCACCAAACGCGCTGATAAGAGATGCTGCGCGATAAAGGATATCGTTCAAATAATGCATAGGGGCTTTACGAGCTAGGAAGAGATGAAGAGAAGGTTACCCCCCCATCTGTCTAGAATGCAAACGTCTTGCAGTTAAAACGGTTCATGCTGCCAAGAAGAAGAAAATAATAATAGTTATTACTATTATTGTTTAGAATTGTTTGTTCTAGGAATGGTACACGTATCATGTGTACAAAAACTGACAGCACTCACCAATTCCCATTACTGCTTTTCTTATGCTTCTTAGGCTACTGATGTCCTTTTACACACCCATATATATTAGTCTTAGCTAACTGCGTAACTGTTAATGTGCTAAACAAAATTAGTATGCGTTCAGTAATCACAAATATGCGTTAATGTGGAACAAATATATTAAAAACAACTCATGATGTGTTGGTTTCAAACACAGGTACTTTGTTGAAATATTAAAATTAATTATGCAGAAAACGTGGAAACTTACACAAATGCTGTTAATATAATAAATACATAATTTGTGTGTATTTGCTAATTAGTTATAAGGTTATATAAAATCATAGGCCTACTTACAACGTAGTTGCGACAAAAATGGATGGATGGAGAAGACGCAGACAAACACTGGCTAGATTAAGTCTTCTATGGGAAGAACTCCTTCAGTCCCATGCAATGTGTTTTCAGGAAAAGAATCGTGCATTTATTGTTTCTTATCTAAAGCTTTCTTTCAAGCAGAAACCTTCTTCCACTTCGTTCCTATGTACAGACCTCTATTTGTGTATCGACAGGAAAGACGAATGCTGGCGCATCATCGTCCCTCTGTTTGGTGGGAGGAGGTTGTGCTTCACGAGTCTTTCTCTGACGAATGGATTGAAACATTTCGGTTCATCTGAGCTACGTTTGACCAACTGGTGGTACTTGTACGGGTGGACATGGAGCCGTCACCAATACATGTCCGTACACCGGTGCGCTGCAGAATTGAGTGGGTATTGCTCTGTACAAACTTCTCGGACCGCTGATTCGGCAGGACTGCGCACAGCAGAACGAGTGCCCTCCTCAGCGGGAAATTCGGCGTGCAACGCAACCACCTCTTGGTGCTGTTGATCAGCGTGGTCCAGCCTTTCCAAAAGGTGGCTGTATTGCCGATCCTGCCTGCCAGCGGTGCGTGCAATCAGACGGTACATCCTTCTATATTCTAGGCGCATCAGACGATGCTCTTGGATCAGCAGCTACAGCAGCTACAGCGTTCAAACCATCTTTAATTTAAAGAAGACCAGTTGTGAATGGCTTCACAGCTTTTGTTTTACATGTGAATCCTAAGAATAATATGTGAAAAACAAAACATATCGCATATGCGCACTTACTTAGTCTGACATGCGTAAAATGGCTTGATATCCCCAACCATTTGTTTTTTCACAAATTATTCTTAGGATTCACATGTAAAACAGAGACTGTGAAACAATTCACAATTGGTCAATCTGATGTTGCGTGCTGTCAGAAGGGGTGGAAGCTTGAAACATCCTGCGGGGGAAAAAAAATGCTACATTATTCGTAGTTTTATTATTATGGTAATAATGCTGGTCATAACGATCTAGTAGTTTACATGTATCGTTCATAATACACTGAAATGAATAAATAATGGTATAAATCAACATCTCTATATGCAATTTATATGTAATTTAGCCGCGACCCTCATCAGGAGAAGCGGATTGATAATAATGGATGGATGTTATATTTAACTGATTTGTATTAGTAAGACTCAGATAAGGAAAATCTTACTTACCAGAGGAGGACAGAAAGACCGTATCGCACAGAAGAGCGTTCTTTTACATAGGGGAAGTGGAGGAGGTATCGTGTTATTTCATGAAAGTCTATCGTTAATTATTTTGCACGACTGTGGAGTTTGTTGCTATGGGACTAATGAGGCCAATTAGCGCGCACTTTACCGTGCTTTACCAAAGTGTAATGACACTTGAGTCACACACTTTTTTTGCCGTGCACTTTTGGAATGAGCACAATCATGCGTCATTTGCGCGTGACAACTAGCGCGATTAAAACTTGCATGTAAACACCGCCAGTGTCAACCAAAATCTCTCTTTCTCTCTCTCTCACTCCCTTTTACAAAGTGTTTTGACTGACTTTTTATCATTTATAATTTATAATTTAAAGAAGGATAACATTTGACCAGAATTACATATTTGCTTATGACAGCAGCCACTGACTGACACATTTTTCATAGACCCACTTACAAAGTCTCTTTCCACCATCAGGGACTTCATATCCTTTTGTCTTTGACTTATATAAATCTTCATGGACGTCTACAGACACTGTGTAATAAGATTGAAAATCGTAACATTTTGTAAGTTATAAATGTAAATACCCAAAAAAGATTTATGATGGTGGCTCCATGACACAAATATATATACATATATATATATATATATATATATATATATATATATATATATATATATATATATATCGAGAGAGAGAGAGAGAGAGAGAGAGAGAGAGAGAGAGAGAGAAAGAGAAACAATGCTACAATTGATTGTGTTTGTACATAACACCTACCTTTTTTGAGATATGTCAAATCATTATGGATCATTTTGTTCTGAATTAAACAAGTGTGTAAGACCAATCATTTCTCACCTTATGACTTCCAGGTGACAAGGGTGAGAGATAAAGTCCCTATTTTACACAACAAGGACATATACTGTACAAAAACTGCTCAGAAAGGCATTGGGTGCTTGGGTTGCCCTTATCTTGTGGGTATGTTTTTGTATTATGTTGGAATCATATACAGCCTTAATGACAGTTCACTGTTAAACACCACAACCTTGTGACAGGCAAAGATTGGATGTGCATGTATTTTTCATTTTACATATTTGCTGTGTAAGTACCTGTTTATTTATGCAGATTCAGAATACATTATTCTAGTTAAGAATAAAAAGGCTTTACATTAATTGCATTTCAGTGTTGTTTATGAGGTGAACTACATAGAGAATGGAGGTACAGTACCTACAGTATTGGGAAAGGAGGTACGAACAAGCATGCATATTCTAGTTCATATTGATTATATTATTGAGAAAACTAAAGTAAAAAAATATAAAATCGTAATACTCTCTATATTAGTAATTGCTAGAATTAGAGGCCTCAGTGTCCAGTATTATTAGTTATGTAACACTTGGTGGTTTGTGGATCTCTGCACGGTATGTCACATTACTGGAGATGCTGTATTTTTTTTCCTCCAGTGCTATAGCTAAATTCTTCCAATAAAATTGTGGTAACTTAACATACTAACAGTATAATATGGTAACAACACAACAACAATGAAGGTAAGCATAGCTGACGTATCTAGATATAATCTTAGTTCATACTCTACGTCATGTAAGCAGCTCTTTTCATAACATTGAAAAGGTTTCATAACGGAAATAGCACCCCTGCCTGAAAAATGCGTATTTACACAGTGTGATTTGCTTCGAGTTTAACTAATTAAAGAACCAGCCCTCAGGAACAAGTGGCACGCTATTTTTGAGGTTGCTTCACAGATGTGTCATGAACAGACATTGGGATATAGCTATTTATATGAACCACTTGACTGCCACTCAAAGTTCAGTTCAAGGGATTCACCTGTGTGCTACAGTCAATTCAGTTGCAAGCATTCTCTTCTGTCAGTTCAACACTGCTTGCTTCTGTATGGGCAGAGATTTTGAAAGTAAACAATCTTCTCTGATGAACGAAAAATTGGCTTTGAGGGAATAAGATGGATTAAAAATCATATAAAACAGAATGCCACCACCTAGCACAGGAAATGAAATCACATGTATCATATCTAGTATAAGTGAATTCCTGTTCAGTCACTGGTTTCTCCTCTCTCAAAATTTACATTTTTCATTGGTTGAACTAGCTGCCAGTTGACTGTGCCGTGTCTACCAAATTCGAAATGCCAGATTACTTTACCAATCAATGAGAGATGTGTAGCAAAAATAAGAATAACCAGGAATTTAGCTACTTTCTTTAAAAGGAATAAAAGATAAAGTACATATGCTTTTTTTCACAAAGGGATGGTGGTGGCATTCTGAAATTACTTTTATACAAAGCTGTTCATAAGGTACTAATCCATTGGAAACCCCACCCCATATGGAAGCACACAGCTTGAACAGACGGGGGATACGGACAGTGAAAGCTTCATGAAAAGGTGTACACAGGTGAATAACTTTGACAATCATAGTCATTTTCAGTGTTAAGCTAAACTAAATGGTGTGAAAGAAATCAATTAACTTTTAGACCTTAATGGAAAACATAATATAACGGGTGACAGTCAAGGGGTTAAACCAGTTGTGCATTATTACCTTTGTCCACCATATTCTAACAGGAGGCACCAAGCATTCAGTTAAACAGTCACAGATTCCTTTGCACTTCTATATCAACAGAAAATCTGTCATTGTTATGGAACCTAGTATGGACAACTGTTTACATACTTTCTTGACAGCATCAGAATCCATGACATGTGAATGTACTTATTTAAAAAATGTACTTACAGTAAAATTGTAACCCGAACCCTAAACCTAATCAAACCAGTGTGGATCGGTGCCTTTGTGATATCATTGGTATGTCAAAATATGAAGGAAAAAAATAATAATCAGAGAAAGAATATTTAAGCAACTGTTAACATTGTTTCATAAGCAGAACAAGTCAGCAACATGTATTGAGTAAGCCAAGTGCACTTGTTTCATGACCTATTATTATTTATCTATGTATCTATTTATTTAAGTGGTTATCATCTCATCATGTAGCCTCGGCCTGTTGCTACATAAATGATGCTGCACCTCTCAACAGACATTCCTGTATAGAAAGCCATAAGTCACATACTGTATTCATTTTGATTAAACAATGTACTAGTATGTTCATGTGGCTATAAAAGTGTTACTTGCCTCTTATTGACACACATGAGTCAGAAGCACAACATAATGACTATTGACTTCCCAATTGAGTCACATCACAAAGGCAGAAAATCTTTTTGAAATGATGCCAAGGGCATGCCTGCTTGAGGTATGTGGTTTATTTTTTATTTTTTCACATGTGTCCCTTGTATTGATATTGCAAGGGCTGAACTTTAGATACAACTTAAGACTTTTGTTTTTAATGTATTCTGTTATATACTCAAGTTTTTACTTCCATATGGATGTAGTAAAATTATGTTGAATAAAAGTACAGTACCTTAGTCTCCATCTTGGTTGACTCCTATATTTAACAGCTTCTTGCATTCCACTTCTGATGAAATTCAGAAAAAAAACATAAAGTATGCCTCTTGTAGAGTATATGTACAGTATTATAGAACTGAAAGGGCAGAGTTGTCATGACCCCTCTGAAAGACAGTAAACACACATATGGCTGCGCAGTTACAATGCTTCATCACAAAATACATCTTCTGTAATTATAATGTATGTGCGTATGTGGTTCTGTAACCTCAATTTATAATGGCTTGGCATTTCAGCCCATTGTATTGGAGAGGCAATGGCTGGACCGCTAACCTCATGGTTCAAAGATGAATGTCTTAGAATTAAAATAAAGAGCAAGCTCTGTAAAGAGGCAAGTACATGTCGTATGCTCATTTTTTTATAACCTTGTTTTTAAGATGAATGTTTTACCATTCAACTAAAAAACAAGCTCTCCGGGTGAGAGGCAAGTATGTATCATCTGCTGACGTCAGTATTATTAACTCATCAACTGCTAAGAGGATATCCATTACAGCATGCAATTACAGAGCTATCACAGTTTGATAAGATAGAGTTAAATGTAAACTGTTTTCTTAACTTCAAATTAGAGGCATCTTTACCTCCACCATTTCTAGTAGGCTGAGGAATTATACTAAATTGTTCTAGCCTTGAAATTACTGGATTGTCCTGAAACATTGAGGGGCTCTGGAACCATCTAACATCTCTTGAAACAGCTTAAAACAATGCTAGCTGTTGCTACACTGTTGTCTCCTACACTGTGCTGCAAATAAATGAAAATGGTTCTGAATTTAATACAATATTGTTACTTTTTTAAAAAGAAAATGTATAGAAAATCTAATATTTTTAGTAGATCACCAGGGCAAGTGAACAGAATGACAGGTCAGTTCTCAGATACCTGCCATTTAAGTTTTTCTGTCTGAAAGTTTCGTAGACAGTAGAATTGTCACAGTGTCAATTAAGAGCCTCCATGAAGGTCTTTTTCATGATATGGTATTTTCTAGGATTAAGGAACTTGAATATTCAATGCAAATGCTTTATTATCAAAGCTGATGGCACTGTAAAAAAATAAGCCTCATACTCCCTTAGGAATATCTCATTGTGAGAAAATATTTTCCCAAATCCTCAGATAGGCAAGCTTGCTTACTCATTTTAATATCTGAGATATTTCTGTCATTGCACATGCCCTAAAACCTTCTGTTCATTATAGCCACATGTTCCTAGACAGGGGAAATATCTGTTGCATCCCAGGTTAACCCAGATTCCATTTTCTGCATTTATTCTGAAATCTGCCATAAAGCTATTATTATACCATCACTGCCCTACTTCATCTGTCTTTGCCTCTGTCTGCTTCCAAGGCAACCACTCAGACTGCCCTGAAACTACCATTATCAAGTCTATTGAAGATGTCCCTAAAGCCGGGAGAAGTAAATTAGCTGAGAATCATCAACAAAACCCAACAGTGAGTCACTCCACACATGCTAATGCACTTGCAGTTTGGGTAATAAAAATGTGGCTTTCATGGTCGTAACTGTATGGCGATACCAGCACATACAGCACAAAGCCAGTCTGATATGAAAGGAATTAAGTGTAAAAGCACATTAATGACCACTCTGATATGACATGAAGCAGTTTAGTCACCTGCAGAGGCCTCTAACAGGACATGAGAGAGAATGCCTAGTGGTGCAGTGGCTGAGTTCATATCAGGAAGTCATGTGTTTAATGCCCCAAGCCAAGGGTTGTTGTAAGAGAAGACTCTTCTTTAACTAGCAATGACACCTGTTTAGGGAAAAAGGAGAAATATTTGGCAGCTGGGACACATTTCCATGCCACAGTGTTGTATGGGTGCTACAAGAATACAGTGTACTGTTTTTATGAATATATGCCAATACGCCATTAGCACTAGTCATGCAAGGAACAGTTCATTTACACAAGTGTGTTTTTTCCATTGCCAAGTGATGTACAGTGTGGGACATCATCAGTGTGCAATACAGAATGTGCTAATCTTAAAATGAATAGAAAGCAATCTATCAGAGGAGGTGGATCTGAACACTGAAGGATAAAATTGCTCCTGTGAAAAATTGAGATGGTCAGAGAAAGATTATCTAAGCTATGGTAAACACTGTTTCATAAGGAGAACAACACAGCAACATTTATTGAGTAAGCCTACTACAGTGCACTTGTTTCAATCGGTTATTGTGGTTATTAACAATAAAACCATATGAACAAATGTGTCCTCGCTTACTGAAGTCATCTAATTACAAATGCAAGGCCTAACTGGAATGCTAACGTACAGACACCCATACTATAATTAGAATTACCTTTGGCGGACATAATTATGAATTAAATATTACAGCAAGTTATCCTGTTCAGTGGGTAACTTATTATATTGAAAATATCAATAGGAGGCTAATTGATTGGGGTTTTATTTTTTAACATTCCTTTTTCCTAATGTGTTTCTGACTACTGCTGTGCTCTACATACTACAATGTCTAATCAGTGGTGTGAAGTTGTAGTCTCAGCAACAGTATTCTTCACCCCCACCCTCCTGCTTTGATTCAAATGGACTCATTCTGGTAAAAGAAAGCCTGTGGTAGCTTCAAGCCCCTTGTACTCATTGCTTGTCAACACAATGCAAGTAACCATACAGTTGGCAACAAAGAACACTTGCCTTTGTTCATCCTTTATGAACTTCAGACAGATAAAGCAATATTAGATTGCTCTCCTAGCAGTAGAGCAAAGTCTCTGCTGATACTCATGGAATCCATCAAGAGACAATAGCATCATCATGAATTCTGAGTCTCAGTGTTAACCAAAAAAATGTGTTCCGCTGATCCAATTTCTAGCTCTTAAAGTAGAAGTAGTACCATCTTTGTCCCTGTCTGCTTGTGCTGATACAGTGACAGAAAGCACTAATATGGTGGTGCATATATTCATCAATAGTACAGCCTGCATCATCAGAAATTCTAGTGATGTGCACTGCCTGATATATACACCTAGAAACTGCTTTTGTTGCAATTCCACGCACCCACCAGGTGCACCCAATCAGAGAGATGAATTGAACTCTCAAATTCCCATGTACAGTGTATCTGGAGAGGTTTGAACCTCAGATCCGTAGAGTGATGGTAGATTCTAAAGAATTTTGAAACTTACATTTTATGTGGCCTAAGTTCAAGCAGCCTAATACAATCTAGTTAAAAAAGAAAGTAAAAACAACAACAACAAATAATTTAGTAAAACTTCATTGTAATGCCTTTTATTGGACTAACCAAACAATAATTAATTACAAGCTTTCAAGACCTCAAAAGGTCTCTTCTCCAGGTGAAAGTAGGAAAGAGAGATGAATGTTTCCATTGAAAGGTGATTCATTATTGTTTAGTTAGTCCAATAAAAGGCATCACATCCCTTTCTCTTTGTCTATCATCATGGTACGGCTACCATTTCATCTATCAATCTAATAGTTGAAAGGGATAAGTATAAATATTGTAGGTTGTCAGGTGGTCCAATCCTGCTGTATATCGTTGATAACAAACTTTGCGTGCATAATCGGTCTTATCGACAGGGTTATAGAATTAAGTACTGGTACTCTAATTTTCCATGGAGCTAGAACAGCAACCAGCAGCTTTACAATAGATTCCCTTCCAGTGCAGACACATGCCCTCGTCAAGACTAGACTTAATTACTATACGTATATCGCACACACAATCCATGTTGATCTCCTTGAAGTATTAACTAAGTTCCCAGCTCCAACCAGTTCCCTTAAAAGATTAGTATAGTTCTAAAATACTGTTTAAGAAGGTTTTTATCAGTATTAAAGACAACTGTTTGGGAAAAAAGGCCTAGTCATGAAAGAAACATGCCTATTTAACAAAGTACAGTGCTCATAATTCAACTGTAGATGAATTTAGTAAACACAAAGTGTAAAATGGAATGTAGATGTGGGCTATTTCATCTTCAAGCTGTAGTTTGAGCTTTTTCATAGAGACAGATGGAATGGCTTGGATGCTGAAGTTCATCAGCTGCAAAACACGTACTGTAGACAAATCTAATTATATGGGTTTTGAAATGGGTGTAATCCTAGCTTTGTGATCTTCATCTTTGAATATTTTGTTCTGGAACTGTAATGGACACTGGAGCATTTTATTTTTTAATAGTCCTTCCAATTATACCCTGTGTCCATCTGCCACAGGGATCAGAGGAGTTTGACAATTGGTCTCATTGCTTAAAGAGTAAGTATCACCGGGCGCCTGCGGGCTTGCCTGTAAGCTGCCCAGAGCTGTGTTGTCCTCCGATGCTGTAGCTCTGAGGTGGCTGCACAGTGAGTCTGAAAAAAAACGGTCCGCTGACGGCACACGCTTCGGAGGACAGCGTGTGCTCGTCTTCGCCACTCTCAAGTCAGCGTGGGGGTGGTAGCAGTGAGCTGAGCCCAAAAAATAATTGGGTATGCCAAATTGGGAGAAAATAATAAAATAATTGGTGATTTACTAAATAAAAAAAGAGTAAGTAGCATTGAAGCATCAAAGCCTAAGCCCCTTATGATGGATTGTGTGTCTCCAATTGCCATATCACAGGGTAGAAAAGTGAATCTAATTAGGAACAGGAAAGGCTAGTTAAGCAAGAGCAGCTAATTTACTTTTTTTTTTTTTTTTTGAAGCACTTTCAGAACATTTCACCTTTTAAAAATAATAACAGTTGTAGTCACAAGCAGTCTGCTTGATCCTCTAATTCAGTTGATCACCTTCATGACATCCTGCTGCGGCAGGTAGTATGGGAGGCGTGCCTGCTTGGTCCACAGAGTGAAAGAGTTGGAAGAAAGCTTTTGGAGAATGCTTGAAACATGCGTTTAGGGACTGTATGAAACCAGAAAGCCAAATAAATCTTCTAAGGTTTAAAGCTGAGTAAACTGAAGGGTAAATTATAGAAGAATGTTGAAAACAATCATCAAGTAAGTAGTAACATTTTAGTATGGAACTGAACATTGCTGTGATACCTGTTTGACAATGTGGACAATAATCCTTACACTATCAGTGCAGTAGAGCGGCCATTTTGAAAAGAGCTTTGAAACAGACTTTAAAGTTATAAGTGTAAAAAGTTGTCAGGATGCTAACAACGAAAAGAAAAATGACACTTAGGGTCTGAGCTATTTTCGCCTGTGTTTTGCTGTTGTTAGATGTGTGGCTATAACTATTTAACTATAAAGGTTACAGGTACATGTCATACATGTGCACACACTAGGCTTCCATAAAAAAAAGTGAAATAGTCTGAAACTAACCCTGTTCAATACAGATAGCAAAAACCACAGAAAAAGAGAGATGCTTTTTAGAAAATAAACATTATTTACTGTTTGTAAAAATTATTTTAGCATGACCAGCTCGAATCTGACAGTGTACAATGAAACTTCAACATGTAAGGAACATGGAATTTTTTTTTTGGTTGAACAAATTGGATAATAAATAAAGGAATTATGGTCATATACACAAAAGGGATCAAAAGCAACCAAAAAAAAACTGATGTGCAAAAGAAAACAAAAAGAAAAAAAACATTCAAATTATTCATCCCAGGCACCCTGATCATGTAGCACAAGATGGGGCTGTTCACTGTGGCTTGAATGGCCAGCAAGGTGGCGAGCAGGGCAACGTAACCCTAAACAACTCTGGTCTCATGCATCTGATCCACAAACACCAAAAGAAATAAAGGGCCAGGTCGCTGGTGGGATATTTAACATTGGGTGGACCCTAAAAGGAGAAAAAAAGGAAGCCGCACACTCAAACATATTCCTAAACGTTTACAAAATGTATTGAGAAAGAAACCAACGTTTCGGCAGCAAAGCCTTTATCAGGGTATGAACATAAGCAACCAACCAAAAATAATAAAAAAAAACATTTTTAATGTATTAATTGGCTCAATCACTATAGGGAATTTAGATAATATGTTTAGTATGCCCCTTTCAATAAATACAAGTAGAACCAAATGATATTGCTTGGAGGGCCTTTGCATGTTTCTTTGTGAAGCACATTGATGCTGAAAAACCAAATACAAAGCAAGCTTTAGAGAATTTGCTGTCCACCCAATTACTTGTGCTCAGCTCTTACCACAAAGTCACACAACCTCTTCTCCCTGTGAAACTTTTGCAAACAGCTTACAGAAGTAGAAACAGAAACAGCAGACTGTTGTTTCTATTGATGTATCTGCTGCTCCAAAATAACTGAGTAAACTTTCAGTATGCCTTTTATAGGTGGAAAGCTGCATTTTTAAAGAAACTATGGTGATGAAAATCTTAAAAAATGGTAAACAGAGCAGAGTTGCTGTATTGATAACATGGTTTGACATTAAAAATAATAGCTGGGATAGAGGTGTTTCTGTGAATGCCAGAGCAGCGGCTCCTTTATAAATGAAGGTCATGACTTGGCACACAGAGAAGCTGGGGAGTGCTGGTATTTGGAACCATAACATTGATTCTGAAAGGGCTCTTTCTTGATTGTGCCTGGAGAGGCAATGTTTAAAGATCATTTCCCATTGGTGAGGAAAGACTTTGTCTGCCTAAGAAAAACATTTCCAGAACTCAGAACAAACCCTACAAAGTAAACAAGCTCATGTGTGGTTGAAGAACAGGTCTGGTAGAGAACTGTGGTGAGGCCTGTACTACCCTGATGTTCTGTTGGTGTAAAAATAGCTCAGGAGGTTGAATGCTTAGTTCTGGTTTTGGTTTCATAATAACCTAAAGATTATTTGCAGCTATTTTTAAATATATCTAAACAGCTGCATAATACTAGTAGTGTCCCTGGACAATTATAATTATCACAGTTATATCGGGACAGAAGCCTTCTCTTTACAATGAGAATGCATGCTTAAAAATGCATGTTGTACATGAGCAATAACATTCCACGTGAGCTGCTGTACCCTTGAGCAAGGTACTTTACCTGAATTGCTCCAGTAAAAACCTAACTGTATAAATGGGTAATTGTATGTAAAAATAATGTGATATCTTATAACAATTGTGTGTCACCCTGGATAAGGGCGTCAGCTACGAAATAAATAATAATATATATTACACACGTGGTTGCACTAATTGGACAGCGTCTTTGAACCTTTACAAAGGCTATGAGATGGATAATAAATGGAAATAAGCTCATGAGATCCAACCAGGGTGGTTGTGCTGTGATTTTTATTGGTCTTGGTCAATCAGATCAATAATATGGAGGGTTAAAGTAGAAAACTTTGCCAAATCACAGGGTTACAGTAGATTTATTATGCCAAATAGTTTTTAGTTTACTCCAAATACTAATAGTTTATTATATATTGTATGTATCTATTTTATTTATCCTCTTGTAACAAAAATCTAAGTTTGGGCAAACTTCACATAATTGACTTTAAGTTGAACCTCAAAGTCTTTTACAATGTCTTCCAATGTACTTATTGTATCAAAATATATGTTTGAAAATAAGGCATTGTCCCCCCTCCCCTGGGTGTATTTTGGGTTATTTTGTATAGTGTGGGTTTTGTAGGACGGGTGATTTAAAATGTATGTTGGCATGTGGGCATGGGGAAGTCACAGTCACTTCACACACAGACTGTGCCAGGGCCAGATTGAATGATTAGCAATCAAGTATTGGTGCAGCTGCTTAAAAGGAGCATGGTTCTTGCACTCAAGGTTGGTGTGTTCACAGTGGAGAATGGGAGAGAGAGGAGAAATAATCAATCAAAAATTGCTACTCTTGCTGGAAAGACTAGCATGGTACTTGTTTCGGGGTTTGTCTGCTGTTGTTTGTCTGTCTATTTTGGCCATCGTGCCGTTTATTTTGAGTGTTTCTGTTTTGTTAAAACTGTTTATTTTACTTTAATAAATACGAGAGCCGAAAGCATTCTTACCCCAGTACTGTCCCTGCCTGTGTATCTTCCTGGTCTGTGACTTCACAACACCCAGCCAACCTGCTACATGCATGTTTCTTTCAAAAACAAAAGTATGCACTGCACCTTAAATGGCAGCACTGGCAAGTAAGGGAGGTAAAAGCTTACTGGAATTAGGCATTCCATTTCATTGTTGGTGTAATGTTGTGACAGTCTGGCTCGCAGTGGTGTGGTGGATGACGTCACGGACCAGGAAGTAACTGACTCCAAAACAGTGGATGGGCGGGTGAAACTGAGTGCAAAAGCACTCAGCGTATTTAATAATAAACAAACAAAATATTTAAACAAAATACAAACAAAAGGGCACGAGGGCCAAACGAATAAATAAACAAACAAGTAAGTGCCGTGCTGGATTATCCAGCACGTATTAGCAATTGTTTTTTAAATATTATTCCTTCTCTCCGCTCCCCGTACTCTCTACTCCAACACCCCAACATCAAGTGCAGAGAGCTGCAGGTTTATATACTCTGGCCGAGGGATTAACTAGTTGGTAATTATCTTATTATCCCCCGGCCAGAGTCTGCACGCGTTTGGTAAGGATGCATGACTGTCAGCTATTTAAGTAATCAGTAGCTGATCAGCCATGCATCCTCACGGGGTTTTTAAATAATAATAAAAGACGCGGCGCTTTTACCCGCGCCGCAAACAAAAATACAAATAATAATAAATAGGGGCGGGACACTCCGCCACAAATGTGTAAACATTTTAAGAAGGACAATGGTAATAAAACCATATTTATTGATTTTAACAGCTACATTTGTTTTCAGGTCCCTTAATATTTTTCTTAAACATAGATTATGTATCATTTTTATGAAAACATGTTTTTTATACCATTATCCCACTCCCATTTAAACCAGTTTTAAGATGTCAAGTAGTGACCCATGAAAACTGGCAGAGTGTTGTTTCCTAAGGCTGTCTCTGTGTCTGTGTGTATCACTTGGCAATAATACTGTTGAAGTTCTGAAGTAGCTCTTGAAAATGACCCTGATGGTGCAGATACAGTAGCCAGCTGGCTTAGTAAGAGGAGATACAATACCAGAAACGTCATACCAAGCTGCTGCAGCCTTTGCAACCCTGAATCTTGACGGGGATAAACACTGTACAAGCCAACAGGATTGGAGCTTTAGAAAAACTAGGAAACAAAGCACCAGTTTAGAGCTTTCTAAAAACAAAAGCAGAAGAATTATATTTTCACCATAAGCAAATGTAAGGTAATATAATGTAATTATTGCAGGAGACAATTGATGAATACTCAGATATCTAATTTATAGCCTATGTGCTCTTCAAAATCTTTAGTGTCTATTTACTTACGTCATTATTGATGTGTTTAGTTGGCTATGTCTGTATTTTATTCAATTGAATATCGCTGTTTTTTTCTGACAAATGTACTTGCTTTTAAATATGTTTTATGATTAACTAAGACTCTTTTCTACTCCAGCAAATAACGTGCAGAATGAAGGCGGCGGAATAAAATTAATTGCTCTGCATTTTAAGTAGTGCTTTTATAATGCAAACACATAATTAATCTTCACAATCATTATTCATTTTATTTGATGACTTTAGCAAGGGTGAAGTCTTTGTTTTATGAAACCGTTAGTGTTGTAGCTACAACCTCCAAGCAGCGAGGGTAAAGTGATCATCGCTGGTTTTAGGAATGTATAGGCAGGCAGCACGCTCACAAATAAAACCCAAAAACCAGTAACCCTAAATATCCGTTCTGGTTTATTTAGAAAAATTTGACTTTTGCATTTGAAGTAAGTGGAATACTTCAAGGTTTATTTCAGACAGTGCGTGATTGACACTGGTAGTTGAGTTGAGGGTTGTGTGGAGTTCATAGGGCTGTGGTTTGCAAGGAGCCTCGCAGCTGGCCAGTCATATTTATAGAAGTTAAATGCATATTCATGAGTATAAGTCAGAGTACAGCCAAACACCCTATCAATTGACTGGTAGCCAAAAAGCTTGAGCTGCAACCTGTGAACTACACATTGCTTATTATGTGCGTACAACTGACGCAGCTAAACTCTCCCCGTCTTGTCAACCCGCTTAAGCTCATTTTATTGCTGAATGTGATTTTATAATGAATATCAAACTTGATGTATACAAGCACTCTTGTCTTCTCTGTATTTTAAAATTCAAGTTTAATAGATTAGGATTTAAAACTAAGTATAGTGTCTACAACAAATATTCTGGCATTGCTAGATTTCTTATTTTCTTTTATATTTAATTAGAATGTTGCAAAGAAAAAAGCTAATTATTTGCACTGTACAAAATCACACAGGTCCTGCAAATTTAGAACCTCGGGTACTCAAAATTTTTACATGATTACTTTCACATTGTAGAGTCCGTTCTAACCGAGGAGTTTAAGTGCGCAAAGGTCCGACTGGAAATGACATTAGTAGAGTCACGCGACAAATGCGTAAGGGAGGCAGCACCTGTGTTGAAAACTGGAAGAAAGTGGGCGGCAAAGAAAGCTGTGGAGGATGCTAAGGCTGCCCTTCGAATTGGTGATAGGGGGCAAGTTCAGCATGGAAGAGGGGGTCTTGGTCTCAGTTCAGCTCCTCCTACATGGCACAAGGCAGCTCCAGCTCAACGGAGGAAGCTGGTAGTCAACGAGGTGCAAAAGCAGGAGGAGGATGAGGTGTATAAAGGCCATTTCCCAGGCCAAGCAGGGAGAATGGATGAGATGGGAGAGTGTGGAACAAAGCAAGATTGGCTGGCAAGACCTATGGTCAATGGAACAGAGCAGGATCAGTTTCCTTATCAGGTCAACATATGATGTTCTCCCATCACCACAGAACCTAAACCTCTGGGTAGGAGAGGATCCCTCATGTCCTTTGTGTTCATCACCTGCAACATTAAGGCACATTTTGACAAGATGTAAGGTGGCTCTTAGCCAAGGACGGTTTACTTGGCGCCATGACCAGGTGCTGCGATGTTTGGCCTTAGCATTGGAAGACAAGCGTAACATGACCAATAAGTTGCCACCTGTTCCATCAAAACATTACACACAAAAGACAACATTCCTCCGCCCAGGAGAGCAACCACCAAGAAAAGGTGTTAAAACCAATCCTCGCCCAGGACAACTGGAAGCTGCTAGAGACTGGAAAATGCTGGCAGATGTTGGTCACCGGCTTATTTTTCCACCTGAGATTACCACCACTGACCTTCAACCAGATATTGTCCTGTGGTCTGGATCAGCACGCCTTGTTCACCTGCTAGAGTTAACAGTGCCATGGGAGGATGCTGTAGATGAGGCGTATGAGAGGAAGAAACTGCGGTATGCTCAACTAGCCACTGAAGCGGAACAGCAAGGATGGAGAGTCCGGGTTTACCCAGTGGAGGTGGGCTGTCGAGGATTTGTGGCACACTCTACAACCCGGTTTCTCAGAGACATCGGATTCAGTGGCTAGGCGTCGCACAGTGAAGAACTTATCTGAAGCAGCAGAGAGGAGCAGCAACTGGCTGTGGTTGAGACGGAAAGATTCTGGCTGGGGATCTCAAGCACAATAGAAAGGAAAGCTGATGTACGGGTAAGTAAGCTGGGCTGAGTTGAGTGGGGGACGGAGTGGGGTGATGCTGGGAAGCCAGAATCACCATCAAGCCCTCTTGAGGTGTTGTGGGCTAGTCGACGAAACACCGAGGATGGAAGGTGCCCACTTAAAGACCCCAGCGATGTACCCTACTTAGCTCAATCCAGACTGTTGTCATGCTGATGCGCTGGGGAGACCACACTGTGGTTGATCCCCGGAGCCAGCATCGCAGCCGTTGTGTGTGCTGATGCGCTAGGGAGGTAATAAGCTGATCCCTGGAGCCAGCGTTACACTTCAGCCATCAACACCAGACAGAAGGATATCTACATCATCATATGGAAGGAAGCGCAAATGGATGGAGACACATATGGATCACATTCGTTTACTGTGAAGCTACGTCTTAGTTGGTGCTTATCTTGGCGAGAGCCAAGTTCAAATCAGCATGAAGTTTTAACATCTACTCTCATGTAATGGAAATCATAAATCCAGACAAATCAAGAGTGAGAAATGTTTGCCATTTAGATGTGTTATAATTCGCAAATTAACTCATTACTGAGCGCATGTACATAGGCCTCCTTTTAATATTGCACACCCTTGGAAACATACTTTTGTCCAGAGTTCTTCGATTTCATTTTAATGTAAGTTTCCATTATTGAAAATGTTAATTCTGGCACAAAAGATAGATCATAATCGCTGTAACTATTAGCTGCCAGGCTTGTTTTGATTTTATCCCTACTAGCCCCTTTCTGAGACAAAATTAAGAGTGGCCTATTATTATTTATTTCTTAGCAGACACTCTTATCCAGGGCAACTTACAATTGTTACAAGATATCACATTATTTTTACATACCATTACCCATTTATACAGTTGGGTTTTTACTGGAGCAATCTAGGTAAAGTACCTTGCTCAAGGGTACAGCAGCAATGTCCCCCACCTGGGATTGAACCCACGACCCTCCGGTCAAAGGTCCAGAGCCCTAACCACTACTCCACACTGCTTCCCATGCCTGCTCTTTCCAGTGAGGCCCTGGTTGTTTTGCTGTCTCTTGCAGCGCCAGTAAAAATTTTAAATATACATATATATATATATATATAGTTTTACTCATAATGCATGAGATAAGCTTAGGAATGCGTGAGAGAGTGAGATAACATAGTAATGCATTAGTCTCACGCTGATCTTTATATATTCTCCTTTTGGTTGTTCCAAGATTTATACAAACCATGGTGGCCAATCTATTGTTTCTGTTTTTATGTCTAAATTAAAATATAATAATCTTAATTTAACCAGGGAAAAACACCTATTTGAGATACAAGTGTAAAGAAATAGCAAATATCATTATGGAAATTGGCAGTGGAAGTATGAAGAGCCTCACCGTATTGCTGCATCCATCATCAAATCCCTCAACATGCTTTGCTGCTTTCTGTTCATCTTTCAGACATTTTATAGATTACAAATTATTCTGTCTGGAATGCTTTTAAAAAGCCCAGGCAGCATCTTTTATCCAATGTTGTTGTGTGCATACACTGCACAATGATAATGGAAAGATATTATTTGGCATCATTCAAAGCACAATCCAGTACACAGTGCAGTAGATGAATAGAAAACCTTGACACTTGTCTAGTCTCTTGAAAGTCTTGCATTATATATAGAAAATGAGTTTTTGTTCAAAGTAATGTAGTCCTATTTTGTTCAATCCATTACAGAACTTTACAAATACAAGGGTCGGTCAAGTGAAACATACTCTGGAGATGGTAGGCCAAATGTAGAATTAATTCTATCTCTTAATGTATTCTCCTTCCTTCTCTATACACTTGTACCATGGTGTACAAATGACTGGATGATGCAGACCTGAACCTTGACCATCAAGATCTGATTACCAAGCCTGACATGTATTTAAATGGGTTACCCTTCTAAAAGTTTGCTTTAAAGGTCTCTTTTACTAGATATTGAGAGGGGAAAAGGCTAAGGGATAGATGTACTAAGATGGGCCAGTCACAGTGCAAACATACCACAGTTTGCATTTTCGTTACGACAATTCGCAAAGTGCACATTTTGTCGTATGTACTAAGAAAAAATATGTTCATGAAGAGAGCCACAATATACTTGTTTAAATATTATTTGCATCATCTTAGTGAGATCGCTAGCGAGAGTTGTGCGGCAGCTTTTCAAATAAAATAACGACAGTTGAGTTGTGGTTTGCTGCAGCAGAGGGTGCCCGAAGATTTCCATTACACGAGAGTAGATGTTAAAACTTCATGCTGATTTGAACTCGGCTCTCGCCAAGATAAGCACCAACTAAGACGTAGCTTTACAGTAAACTAATGTGATCCATATGCGTCTCCATCCATTTACGTTTCCTTCCATATGATGATGTAGATATCCTTCTGTCTGGTGTTAATGGCTGAAGTGTAATGCTGGCTCCAGGGATTAGCTTATTTTGCCTCCCTGGCGCATCAGCACACACAACGGCTGCGATGCTGGCTCCGGGGATCAACCAAAGTGCGGCCTCCCCAGCGCATCAGCATGACAACCGTCTGGATTGAGCTAAGTAGGGTACATCTCTGGGGTTTTCAAGTGGGCACCTTCCATCCTCAGTGTTTCGTCGACTAGCCCACGACACCTCAAGAGGGCTCGACGGTGATTCTGGCGTCCCAGCATCACCCCCCTCCGTCCCCCACTCAACTCAGCCCAGCTTACTTACCTGTCCCCAGCCAGAATCTTTCCGTCTCAACCACAGCCAGTTGCTGCTCCTCTCTGCTGCTTCAGATAAGTTCTTCACTGTGCGACGCAACTCTTGGCCACTGAATCCGACGTCTCTGAGAAACCGGGTTGTAGAGTGTGCCACAAATCCTCGACAACCCACTTCCACTGGGTAAACCCGAACTCTCCATCCTCGCTGTTCCGCTTCAGTGGCTAGTTGAGCATACCGCAGTTTCTTCCTCTCATACGCCTCATCTACAGCGTCCTCCCATGGCACTGTTAACTCTACCAGGTGAACAAGGCGTGCTGATCCAGACCACAAGACAATATCTGGTCGAAGGTTAGTGGTGGCAATCTCAGGTGGAAAAATAAGCCGTTGACCAACATCTGCCAGCATATTCCAGTCTCTAGCAGCTTCCAGTTGTCCTGGGCGAGGATTGGTTTTAACACCTTTTCTTGGTGGTTGCTCTCCTGGGCGGAGGAATGTTGTCTTTTGTGTGTAATGTTTTGATGGAACAGGTGGCAACTTATTGGTCATGTTACGCTTGTCTTCCAATGCTAAGGCCAAACATCGCAGCACTTGGTCATGGCGCCAAGTAAACCGTCCTTGGCTAAGAGCCACCTTACATCCTGTCAAAATGTGCCTTAATGTTGCAGGTGATGAACACAAAGGACATGAGGGATCCTCTCCTACCCAGAGGTTTAGGTTCTGTGGTGATGGGAGAACATCATATGTTGACCTGATGAGGAAACTGATCCTGCTCTGTTCCATTGACCATAGGTCTTGCCAGCCAATCTTGCGTTGTTCCACACTCTCCCATCTCATCCATTCTCCCTGTTTGGCCTGGGAAATGGCCTTTATACACCTCATCCTCTCCTCCTGCTTTTGCACCTCGTTGACTACCAGCTTCCTTCTTTGAGCTGGGGCCGCCTTGTGCCATGTAGGAGGAGTTGAACTGAAACCAAGACCCCCTCTTCCATGCTGAACTTGCCCCATGATATCACCAATTCGAAGGGCAGCCTTTGCATCTTCCACAGCTTTCTTTGCCGCCCACTTTCTTCCAGTTTTCAACACAGGTGCTGCCTCCCTTACGCATATATCGCGTGACTCTACTAATGTCATTTCCAGTCTGACCTTGGCGCACTTAAACTCCTCGGTTAGAGCAGAGACTGGTAGCTGCAGTATTCCTTTACCATAAAGTCCCACTCTGCTGAGGCAGCGTGGAACTCCCAACCATTTCCTGATGTATGAACTGATTAAAGCTTCCAGCTTCTCTACTGTTGTCAAAGAAACCTCGTACACAGTCAGTGGCCACAGCAACCTCGGCAGTAGACCAAACTGAAAGCACCAGAGTTTTAGTTTACCTGGTAGAGCGCAGCTGTCTATGCTCTTCAACCCTTCCACTGCTTGTTGTCTAACTTCTCCCACACGAACTGTGTCCTTTAGATCCCCGTCGTACCATCTCCCAAGACTCTTCACTGGCTTCTCAGATACTGTTGGTATTGCCTCACCATTAATGAAGAATGTTTTATCTACTACTTTGCCTTTAATTATAGAGATGCTCCTTGATTTAGTGGGCTTGAATTGCATTCGTGCCCATTCAATGTTATTGGTTAATTTGCCCAATAATCGATTAGTGCAGGCTACTGTTGTAGTCATGGTTGTCATGTCATCCATGTATGCTCGAATTGGTGGTAGTCGCATTCCAGAAGCCAAGCGCTCTCCTCCTACTACCCATTTTGATGCCCTAATGATTACTTCCATTGCCATGGTAAAAGCCAGTGGAGAAATGGTGCATCCTGCCATTATTCCAACCTCTAGGCATTGCCATGTAGTGCTGAATTCTGAAGTTGAAAAACTGAATTGCAAATCTCCAAAATAGGCTTTCACTAAATTTGTTATTGTCATCGGTACACTGAAAAAATCAAATGCTGCCCAAAGTAGTTCATGTGGCACTGAACCATATGCATTAGCCAAATCCAGGAATGTCACATGGAGCTCCTTCCTCTCCTTTTTAGCTGATTGAATTTGTTGCCAGATCACATTGATGTGTTCTAAGCAACCTGGGAAACCTGGAATGCCCGCTTTTTGTATTGAAGTGTCAATGAAGCAGTTCTTTAATAGGTAAGCTGACAATCTCTGAGCAATAATGCTGAAGAAAATCTTGCCTTCTACATTTAATAGGGAAATGGGACGAAACTGACTGATGCTTGTAGAATCTTTTTCTTTAGGTATAAAGACTCCACCTGCTCGGCGCCATGCTCTTGGTACAACCTGTTTTTCCCATGCCACTTTCATCAATTTCCACAGAATTCGTAGAACTCCTGAAGCACTCTTGTACACTCTGTACGGAACTCCATTAGGCCCTGGAGATGATGAAGCCCTTGCTTTTTTCACAGCTTGCTCTATTTCTTTCCACTTAGGTGCACAGTCCTCCATTTGGTATTCTGGTGGATTGAAAGGTGGGATGTCTGAAGGAATTGACATAGGCTCCTGCCTTTTTTAATCTGTCTGTGTTTCCTCCAAATATCTCTCCAGCTCAACCTTAGATGCTTTTAGTGTGCCATTCTTCTCACTGGTGAATAACTTCTTTACAAATTTGAATGGGTCTTTATAAAAGTTAGCTCTCGCACGCTCCTTCTTTTTGTAGCGTTTCCGTAGGCGCTCAGCTCTGCGCAATGTTGCAAGCTTATCTTTTATGACCCTTTGTAAGAGATTGAGTCCCTCCTTCTGACTTTGTTCTGCTCTTCTCCATTGGTTCCTCAGCTGTCTCCTTTCTCTAACTAAGCGTTCAATCTCCTGCTGCCGTCTAGACTTTCCAGGAATAGTTTGTACTTTTTCCTTCCTTTTTTCAACTCCAAACCTCTCACTTCCATATGCGTAGATGATGTCCCCAAATTTATCCAGCTTCTTTTCAACTGTTCCACTTAATCTTTCCAATGCAACGCAGAGATCTGTGTTTACTGTGTCCCATGCAGTTTTCTCACAAGCTCTTGGCCATTTAACTCCAGGCTTGTGCCCGTTGAGGTTCTTTTCTCTCTTATGCTGGTTTGTCTGACCGGGTTCACAAGGATCATTAGGTTCATCACTAACTGTGTCCATGCAAGTCCTCCTCACATCTATGACAGGGGTGCTGATATCCTGCGAACTGTGGTTTGCTTCCTGTCGCTGGATTTCATTCGACTGACTTGACTGACTTCGTAAGAAGTACTGATCAATGCGAGGCCCTTGTCCCTTCTCCCTCAAGCATTTCATTCTCCCTTGATGAATCTTCAAACCCCTGGCCGTTGTCGCCTTGCTCCAGCCGCAGACACAAACCTGGAGTTCCATGTCTTTGTTAACTGCAGATCTTGAACTAGTCTTTTGTGAAGTACTCTCCATACTCATATCCGTTTCCGTTCCTAAGTCGTTAACCGTGTTGTCCAACGTTGAGTCATCTTCCGCCCCCGCTCTCGCAGACTCTAGGGGTATTTTTCTCTTTAATTTCTTAGAAGCCTTGGGCGGGTGTCTCCAGCATCCTGTAAACACAGAGCTGGATACTGCCGACAAGGGTAGCTAACCCTTACCAGCCCCAATGGGGTCTCTTTCCTCCTGTCAGCTGTCTCTCCAGGCTGTCACAAGGTCTTTCCCTTGTTGCCAGCTGCACTATTCACAGCAGTCACTGGACGTATCCAGATCTTCATGATTTCCATTACACGAGAGTAGATGTTAAAACTTCATGCTGATTTGAACTCGGCTCTCGCCAAGATAAGCACCAACTAAGACGTAGCTTTACAGTAAACTAATGTGATCCATATGCGTCTCCATCCATTTACGTTTCCTTCCATATGATGATGTAGATATCCTTCTGTCTGGTGTTAATGGCTGAAGTGTAATGCTGGCTCCAGGGATTAGCTTATTTTGCCTCCCTGGCGCATCAGCACACACAACGGCTGCGATGCTGGCTCCGGGGATCAACCAAAGTGCGGCCTCCCCAGCGCATCAGCATGACAACCGTCTGGATTGAGCTAAGTAGGGTACATCTCTGGGGTTTTCAAGTGGGCACCTTCCATCCTCAGTGTTTCGTCGACTAGCCCACGACACCTCAAGAGGGCTCGACGGTGATTCTGGCGTCCCAGCATCACCCCCCTCCGTCCCCCACTCAACTCAGCCCAGCTTACTTACCTGTCCCCAGCCAGAATCTTTCCGTCTCAACCACAGCCAGTTGCTGCTCCTCTCTGCTGCTTCAGATAAGTTCTTCACTGTGCGACGCAACTCTTGGCCACTGAATCCGACGTCTCTGAGAAGGATAACGTCTATACATGCAAGGGTGCAAGAATCAAAATAACATTGTTTTTGTTAAATGTAAATGTCATCTGTACAGTTAATTCTGTTCTGTCTTCATTTTACCTATTTTAATACTGTTATAGGTATTTAAAATGAAAGGCAGTTTAATCTCATCAGATTCTATAGTGGGGCCCCAACCTTCACCTCCAGAAAGCTTTTCATAATCATACAGTAAGTAGCCCCTCGCTAAACCGGACATGTTTGTCCGACATAAGGAGGTGTTGGGTTTAAAAACAATACAATGAAATCATACACACATACATTAACAGTATTCTATGTATTTTAAATAGTGGCACATGTGTGCAGTCTATTGCTCCCAACACACTGGGGAAACCAAAAATGTCATAGAAATTTGTTTTCTTGTAAGTACACCCTGACTTCAGTGAAAATTAGGTGTTCACCTCAAAAATGCATTGAGCACAACTGGCAACACATGAAAAAAGCAGACTGGCAAATGCTAGCAACAATTCCGACTTTAAAAAGTGCTTTCAAAAGTTCTTAACAAATTAATGCAATTGTAAGTGCCGCAATTGTCGGCAGCTTTAGTACATCTCATTATAATATTTGTGAACCCTCATTTGGACTGTCTCCACCCCCTTTTTGCAAATGTATGCAGGAACGCCCATAATTACATATTCATCTAAGGTTGAACAGCAAAGAAAAACTGTTGCCACAAAGCATTCCTTAAAAAGTCGCTAACAGCACTGTGCTTGTTTAGTACATTTGAGACTCCTTGACATTTTACAATATATTTTGGGGACTTTTTCCTCCCAGTTTCTTGTGTTTTCCTGTACATTGCCTGAAACTCCATACTAGATGGTTTGCATCGGCAGGAGCCTGAGGCACCATTGTGACTATAATGGTAATCACCATCAGACAGCCAGATACTGTATACACTATGTGATTGCTACGGGCAAGACTGGGGTTAAATACAATCTGATCTCCATGGCTCCTCCAGGTGTCTCATAAACTAAAGCACATGAACTCAATCTACTGCGTAAGATATAGGCCACTGTTTCCTGTTTGTATGAAAATATGTTTTCATAAGCAGTACAGCACTCCATTTGGTAAGTTATATCTGATAAAAAACCTATGAATGCCAGCAAAGGATACTGAACAATACGAAAGGGACTTGACTGCCAGTCGAGTGAGAGATGGATGTGTGTGGTCTCAAATATCCTATTTACACTAGCCACTATTATTTATTTATTTATTTATTTATTTATTTATTTGCCAGGTTCCTTTATCCAAGGCAATTTACAGGTGTTACAGGGCAGTACAGTATTACAATGCAAGATTAATAATTAAATACAGTATAGTTCACAGTAAGTGCAAATAATACTACTAAAGTACAATATGAACTAGGATGCAACAAGTAAGGATTACAGCTGTGTGGTCCAGTGGTTAAAGAAAAGGGCTTGTAACCAGGAGGTCCCCGGTTCAAATCCCACCTCAACCACTGACTCATTGTGTGACCCTGAGCAAGTCACTTGACCTCCTTGTGCTCCGTCTTTCGGGTGAGACGTAATTGTAAGTGACTCTGCAGCTTATGCATAGTTCACACACCCTAGTCTCTGTAAGTCGCCTTGGATAAAGGTGTCTGCTAAATAAACAAATAATAAAGTTATATCTATAAAGAGATATTAGTAGTCCAAGGATGGTGCATTAGCTGAGTTTCCTGTAACGTGGCGCTTAGGTCAGGCAAATCCAGTGCGGTGCATAGGAGGAGGGGTAGATCAAGAGATCTACAAGTGCAGTCTACACAGATGGGTCTTGAGGAGGTGCCGGAATGCAGTGAGAGACGGAGCAGTCCTGAAGTTCTTCGGTAGCTGGTTCCACCACAGAGGGGCTAGAGAAGAGAAGGAGCAGACACGGGAGGATGGAGAGTGGAGGGAAGGCATGGGGTGTAGAGAGACACAAGGGATTGGAGGTGGGGGGGGGGGCAGTGTGGTGAAGGGAATGGTAGGCCAGAACAAGGGTCTTGAAATGAATGCAAGCAGAGACAGGTAGTCAGTGGAGTGCAAAGCAGAGGGGTATCATGAGAGTGGTGAGGTTGGGAGAAAACAAGACGAGCAGAAGAATTTTGAATGACCTGGAGGGGACAGATAGCCAAAGCAGGGAGACCAGCAAGGAGAGAGTTACAGTTGGCCAATCTGAAGAGTACAAGAGCTTGAACCAGGAGTTGGGTGGAATAAGTAGTGAGAAAAGGACGGAATCGGTAGATGTTGCTAAGAAAGAAGCGGCAAGTGCGTGTCAGGGAAGAGATGTGTTGAGAGAAGGAAAGGTTTTTAGCAGAAGGAGATGGAGAGAGAGTGATAGCCAAGGGATATTTTTAAGCTGGCTTTGAGGTGGCATAGCTCCTAGGACGTCTTTTTTTTTTTTTGTAGTGCAAACACCGCTGTCCTAGTTCCAACAGTCACAAATGTGGCCTACTCCAGAGCTGGCTTAGCGACGGCTTTGGTCTGTTTTTTCTCTACTGTGAACACATCTGTCCTTAAGTCAGCTCATGCAGAGGCACGTTGTGAGCAACTGCCACAGTGTCAGCTTCACTCAGCCGTCTCATTAGGAACAGAACGCAAATACTTACTCTGCTGAAGCTGCGGATATGACCGACCAGAGTGATAAGAGCTGATGCTTGCTACTATTTTTTTTAAATCATCTATTCTGGACAGTTTCACTCATGCAGTGGATCCTGGACATTTATCTTGGCAAACCAGCTCAGGTCCGAGTTTTAACTGTAAGTGTTGTCTGAAACTGCCCAGTGCTCAGCGTGCAAAGGAAATATTTTATTTGTGACACAGTTTCACCTACCCTACTGTATTGAACAGTTGTGGTGAAACCAGGTACAGTAAAATGCACTGGGGATTTTTTTATTCTGACATACTAAGAACTTGAATGTGACCTATTTCTGTGCCCCACTTAAGCTAATCTAAAAGGTTCTTCTTGAAGCATTTCTCTTTCATGGGTGTTTGCTGAACAACCTCACAATACAAAGATAATGATCATTGCTTTTATTCAGAAGCAGTTTTTCATGCTTTTCCTAGTGTGGCAGTATTTGCGGGCAACCAACCAACGGTATGATACATTATCTGAGATGTCAGGTCTGTGTTTTAATGTCTAAGGTTGAAACACATATTTAGGTAATTGATATATTAGGGTGTTATGAGGTTCTCTTATTATTAGGGCACCAAAATTGGTATCTAAAGCCATCTTCAATTACTTATGGTCATGTCAAAGTGAACTTTGGTAATTCCTTTTAGAAGCCGACCATGCTGTGAGCAAGATTCTCAATGCTATTACTTAAAATTGTCAGAAGCATGTTTTTCATAAAGGGTGTTTTCAAAGAGTAAAGTGCAACCAATGAAGTTACCAACCCAGAAGTAAACAACTTAGACATGTAATTGAGTGTCTTGTAAGTAGTCTTGAGTTGTTTATCATGATTTATTTATTTCAGAAAAAATGTACTCATGCCGATTTTGACTAAATCTAGCACTTTTTCTTAATAAACGGATCAACTGTACAATTACATTAACATAAATCTCTTTTAGAAAAAGAGGAGCACAGTATAAACTGTTTTGCCAATTCATTTGAATCCAGACATTTTACTGGCATACCATTTTTGTCAGTGGGTTCTTTTCATGATGCCATAATTGGTAGTATTGCAGTCACAAAGCCTAGTCTTTCAGTGTTTCTGGTCAATCTGAACTATAACATTAAAAGCATATATTATGTTAAAAAACAGATATGAGCAGCTAGTACAAAAATGCATTCATCCAAAAAACACCAAATGTTTTTTTTTTTATTCAAAAGAAAAATAAATCAGAGACTTCAGAATAATGACACTTTCAAAACCTAAAACAGGAAGCCCAGTTAATGTTTAAAATCTATTTATCTGGATAAACCAGTTTCTACTTAATCTAAATAGTGACCTACAAAATATTCATTGTCCTGTCTGCAGTTTTGAAAAAAAAAGTGAAAAAAAGAAAAGAGAAGAGGATGGAAGAAGGTCCGTGGTGCCTCACCTGTGCAAAGACAGGGTACTATACCATGTGCCCCGCCCCGCCTGTGGGGAGTAGGGGCACTTCCTGGTTAATTGCCCCCTCTCCCAGGAGGTGGAGGAGTATGAATAACTGTTGGATAGCCCCACTGAGGTCAGCATTGCTGCTGGCAGCGCCACCACTGCCAGAGTGCGCAGCACCATCGCCATAGCCGGAGTGTCCCGCACTGAGGGCAGCATTGCCGATGCCAGTGCCACCACCAAATCTGGAGTGCCCAGCCCCACTGTCTCCAACGCCACAGGGAGAAGCCCCGCTATCTCCAGGACCACAGGGAGAAGCCCCGCTGTCTCCAGCACCACGGGGAGAAGCCCCGCTGTCTACTGCGCCTCATGGAGAAGCCTTGCTATCTCCAGCACCACATGGAGAAGCCGCACTGTCTCCAGCACCACAGGGAGAAGCCTTGCTGTCTCCAGCACCACAGGGAGAAGCCCCGCTGTCTCCTGCGCCTCAGGGAGAAGCCTTGCTATCTCCAGCACCACATGGAGAAGCCGCACTGTCTCCAGCACCACAGGGAGAAGCCTTGCTGTCTCCAGCACCACAGGGAGAAGCCTTGCTATCTCCAGCACCACATGGAGAAGCCGCGCTGTCTCCAGCACCACAGGGAGAAGCCTTGCTGTCTCCAGCACCACAGGGAGAAGCCCAGCTGTCTGCAGTGCCACAGGGAGAAGCCCCGCTGTCTCCAGCACCACAGGGAGAAGCCTTGCTGTCTCCAGCGCCACAGGGAGAAGCCCCGCTGTCTCCAGTGCCACATGGAGAAGTTCTGCTGTCTCCAGCATCACAGGGAGAAGCCCCGCTGTCTCCAGCGCCACGGGGAGGAGCCCCATTGTCTCCAGCGCCACAGGGAGAAGCTCCGACAGCGGTGTTCCATGCTGTCCCATCCTGTGTTTACGTGGTCATAAGTTTTGTAGAGCCTTTTGTTTTGGCCCTTGTGCCTTTTGTTTTGTTAAGTATGTTTTTGTTAGTGTTTTGTCCATTTTGTTTTATGTGTTTATTGGATTAAATGTGGGCATTAGCACTTGAAACTTGCAACTTCTGTGTCTGAGTCTTCCTTCCTGGTTGTAACAGCCTGGCCAGTGACACTGTCCTGTTACAGAAGCTCAGAAAAAAACAAGCCTGACAGAAACTGAAATTTAAGTGGTCTGTGACCTAATTTTTTCTACAGGTAATATCTGCACCAGGAGCTCTTTG
Organism: Acipenser ruthenus; assembly: GCF_902713425.1. Taxonomy (NCBI): domain Eukaryota; kingdom Metazoa; phylum Chordata; class Actinopteri; order Acipenseriformes; family Acipenseridae; genus Acipenser; species Acipenser ruthenus. Next base: position 30,967,771 of record NC_081190.1, on the reverse strand, counting down.
ATGTATTGGTGTTTCTTCTGTCTACCAGGTTATCTCAAATAATTTCAAAATTGCTTTGCTTTGACTAGTTTAGACAACAACAAAGGTGTTCTGTGACAGGGATCGAATTATTCTTGGTGTTAGATCTCCACCCTGGCCTGTGAGGGCGCTGTGTAAAGGGATGGCCTGACAATTCATTCCCAGGGTTTGGCGGAAGTCGGCCATCTAGAAAGAGGGCGGAGCAACGGTACACTAAACCATTGACCCGGAAGGTTAACAGCGTGGCATCCGCGGATTGGAGGAGTGGATGTGCTAGTCAACCAAGAGGTCATGGCTGACAGTATAAAAAGGGGATGTAGTGATGTGATCTGTTCCTTTGTTGTGGTTATGCAAAAGAACTGAAAGGACCAGTAAACTGTGTTAAAAAGAACGTAAGTGTTTTGTTTGTTTTTGTCAGTATGTCAATATCATCTTGTTTGTCTTGTGTATTTAGACTAGATGACTAAACATGATCCGGAGCTGTTGCCCACAGCCAGCACAAAACCCGGACAACAACGCACTGTTCACTAAATAACATTGTAAATTCACTACGAGCACTACAGTACTTACTGGGAGAGGTGACTATGTTTGTGTTTGGGTATTTTCATTGGGATTATTATTCATTGTAAATGGGACTGCAACCCATTATCATTTACTGTGCAATACACATCGTTGTGTATTGCCAGCCATCATTGTTTGTTTCTGTTTGGTCATCAGACCCTTGGATTAAAATAAACAGAAACCATTTTCACCCATACTTTGTTTGTCTGTCATTTCTTGTTGGATTACTGCACTGCACCTGCATGTACCACTTACCACTTTGCCCCATGTTCCCATCTTCTTACAAGGTTAACCCTTTTAGTGTTAAGCTTCAGCGATACTGACAGTCAATAGGCAAAGTCATATGAGTAGGCTCTTCAGTTTAATATGCAAAATATGCAAGCCAATGACACTATGTACATACTCTATTTTCAGAAACACAGGACTTTTTGTATGTGTTTGCATTCTTCTTCTCCATCAAAGTAACTCATAGAAGGTAATGCACTACTGCCAGTAGACTGATACCTTGCACATTTGGACAGTGAAGCCTATCAATATAGCAAGTAGTTACACGACAAGGACAGTGATCTATTTTGATTACAGAGACTTCTGGGATCAGCAGTTCACACACAAAAAGAAGCTCAATAGAAGAGGTAGACATACTTTTTCTACGTTCTAGAGCAGTTGTCAGCAACCTTTCACTAATAGCGGACCAAATTAACACTGCTCAGCCCTGTGATGGGCTGGAATGTATAATTTATTGTGGTGCTGATCTGCCCGGAGGAGGGGGTTGTATGAGGTTTTGAAAAGAAGAAAGGCATTAAATATAATATTGTGCACTTCTTTCTTTATTACAAATATAACCACACAACATCTGACACAAATGCAGCGGAGGGTGAGAGACAAAAGTACTAGATGCACATACATACATACATACACGCAGATATAATACATACATATATTTGTTCACTAAGCATTCTGATGCTCACTACAAAATGTGAACACTGCGGTTGCATCTTGCTCGCAAGAGTGTTGACATCAACATTTCACAGATACCCTTAAAGCCTGACGCAAGTGATCATCAGTCAATCTTGACCGGAATTTAGACTTGATTATTTTAATTCTTGAGAAAGTCTGTTCATAGATGTAAGGGCTCCCAAAAATTGATATCATGCCAGCAGCAAAGCTCTTTAATTACGAATATGTTGTGGCTGGGAGACTTGAATAAAAGATGATCAGGTCACTTACTTTGTAAGAGATTAGATTATGATTATGTATCATTTGCTTATGTATCATTTGCTTGCAGATCAGCTAGCTCCATCTGATAAATTTCAGGTGCCTCCTTAATGTCAACTGCGAATGGGCTTTGCAGAAAAGACTAATGTCTTTTGCATACCTATGGAAGTCCTTAAACCTTTCCTGGAATTCCCCCAGCAGTTACTTGTAAGGTCTCAATGAATCTGTCCTGTGAAAAGTCCATATCGATTCCCTCATCACTCGAAACACATTTCCTGTTAGGAAGGTGTGAAAAGTTTCCTTCACTGACATGTTTGATTAAAATCTTGATCAGTTTTGTCTCAAATTCTTTCACGTCAGCGAGCATATCAGGCACTAGTTTTCTCTTCCCCTGAAGTCTCACGTTCAGATAATTCAGAAGTTCCGTTACGTCCACTAAAAATGGTAAATCCCAAATCCATGCAGGATCAGAGAGTTATGCTTTCTGCTTTCCCTTTTCTGTGAGAAAAAATAGCACTCTCATTCCGCAGCTTGGGAAATCGTTTGAGCTACCTCACTTCCGTGTGATACATGATATCTCCGTATTCTGCTTCAATTTCAGCATGAAGCGGCGATGGTTCAAGCCATGGCCCTGGCTGAAATTCACACTTGAAACAATTATGTTCATGACAGATTCCCACCATAAAGCTTTGCTGCACAACGATTGCTGGTGTATGGTGCAGTGAAGTTGCATGGGAAGGTCAGCATTACATTTTTGCATTTCACTGTTGATGGGTCCTATTACACTAGACTTGCTTCCTGTCGTGTTTTGCGCACCATCCGTTGTTATGCTTTTCAGTTTCTCCCAGTTCAGTTGAAGCATGTTAATTGTTTCACACACTTTAAGAAATATGTCTTCTCCTGTGGTTTTCCCCTTCAAACTCTGAAGCTCACCAAGCTCCTCGGTCACCTCAAAGAGACTACCTGCTGCTCCCGCCTCCACCGCTAGAGGGAGACTGCCTGCTGCTCCCGCCTCCACCACCAGAGGAAGACCGTTTGTTGCTCTCACCACCACCGCCAGAGGGAGTGCCTGCAGCTACCATCTCCACCGCAAGAGGCAGACTACCTGTTGCTCCCATCGCCTCCCAAGGATCAACTTCTGCCCGAGCCTGCAAAGCCTAGGGTTGCCACGTCTGCACCACCTAGGGCTACTGAGCCTGCACCGCCTAATGCTGCCAAGCCTGCACCGCATAGGGCTGCTACACATGTAATGCTTGGGGAGGCCTGCATGCAATGCCTGGGGAGGCCTGCTCGCCATCGTCTGGGGAGGCCTGCTCATCATCGCCTGGGGAGGCCTGCTCGCCATCACCTGGGTAATTGTTGATTACACACTATTGGAAACTTTTTTTTAAATAAAAAGGCATTTTGAGGTCTCTTCATCGGTACATTGAAAGACACTAAAGATTGATGTGGGCCCAATGGAAAAGTGAACGTAAAGTGTAAACATTCAGTTGATACGCACAATTGAAGTGTGCTTGAAATATCTGCACTTGCTTCCAAGAGAGTACCATTTTGTTTCAAGGTTTTTCTTATCAACTGCAGCTTACTGTACCCGAGCAAGCTCATAAATCCTAGTGTCCTAAGATGAAATAATTCACCCTATCTTCTGGGGTCTTCATGAAGGCTGCTATAAAAACTCAATAAGTATGGATGGAAATAGTACATTGTAAACATTCCTTTCTGGAATTCTTTGTGAAGCCTCCAAACCACTGAATAAAAAAGAATAAAAGATCATGAGAAAAGAGTTTGGATTTTGAAATGACAGCCAACAATGAACTTATAACGGTTAATATAGACAGACAGCATTGCGTCAGATTATTGTGAAATAAAAGAATAGACAGTAAGCCTGCTTGAAGTCAGCAAACATATTGCCTGACAAATGAGATGAAACAATACAGAAGCAATCTATCCTATTTGAACCTGACAACCTTCTGCTGGCTGTTGATTTTGGGAACAAATAGGCTTATAGATTGTTACAAATAATGCATATCACGCTCCTTAGAGCTTTATGAAAATCTTCATCTTCACTGTAGCATTTAGAATAGATTTTATTTATTATATAGCATACAAATCTGTCAGACATTTTCAACCATTTAGTAGGCCAAGCATTACAATTGCTATGCTATTTATTTGTGTACATTGTGCAGTACATGTCATTTTGAACATCTTCAAGTTGTTTAAATTGTTCAGAATGGATAAATGTGAATTGGATGGATACATGCTCAATGCTCAGTGACTACTGCCTCTGCTTTCTTTATGGAAGTTGGGGGTAGAAAATGTAGATCATTCTTCATGAACCAAAATGAACATGTACTCTCAGGTACCTGCTGATTTATGCATCATATATTCCTCTTGTTTCTATTTAGTAAATCTTATTGCGTGTATGTAACAGTTTCATTGTGGATTGCTATTATTGTGTAATCATTATGACTCCCAGTTCACTGATGGAAAAAAACTGGTTTTCCCTCTTTGAACTTCTCATTGTAAAATTGTGTTTTTAAGTACTAGATGATTGGTAATAATGGTTAAAACCTATTAGACACTGCTGCATTAGTTACAACCTAAACATGTTTGTACAATTATAGTAAAGCCTTGTTCTTGACCAGGCTCCCAATTGGATCCAGCCCTCAAGGACATCACTTTGCGGGGAGTATCAGCTCTCTTATTTGATCTTTTCAATTTTCAACATCACTGCTTTTCATTTTCATTTATACTTCACTCACACACAGCAGTAGGGGGCACTTACAGACAGACATTAGAGAGATATACATAAACATTAGGCCATAATTATCAAGATATTTTCTCCAAATATGTATTTTCTCCAAATGTGCATTTTGCACCATTCTTTGGGAGACAAAAAATGAAACTGTTGATGTTTCAAAACACCAATTTGTGCTTCCAAAGTTGCATGTTACTAGTTTGTAAAACTAAAACGCATTTTGGTGTAAATAACCATTATACATCTTAGGTTACTCCAGTGCAATCTGCCCCTATTTTTAAAAGAGGCTTGAATTGTGGGTGAATGGCACGCAGTGTGTCTGTTTGGAATGAAGAACAAGGACTGTAAGCTGTAGTTCCTTTCAGTAGGGCAGTTACAATGTCAAAGCTTTACAAATATATGAATCCACTTAAAGTTAGTACAATAATTTAACCTGCACAATGTTCTACATCCATTATCTTCTCTTCTATTTAATTTGTGTTATTGTTAAAAACCTTGACAGATGTGATACTAACCGGAGTTTTCAGTTGCTCCTGCATAGCTTTTTCAAACAGTGATTTACTGTACATGTTTAGCTATTAACACAGGTCTGCAAATTGATTTCCTCATTATGGACATGCTGCCACTAAAGGTTAACCACAGATAACTGCAGAATCTGTTGTATAATAATACTGATAAAACATTCAGCATGTTACATCATTCCACTGATCAGTTTGGGTTCTCTACTGCTAAAAACGTAAGTGTTATCAACGCTTCCATTTTATATGTGCATATGAGTGTGTAAATGAAAATGATAATAACATTTGAATGATAAAAACACATCATCTTATGTGACTGTACCTTTGTATCTGTGATCTCCAGAGAAAGAAAAGGTGGGGAATCTTTGTCTTAGTTTCCTTCGTCAGCTCTTTTCCTGTTTTGGAGAACTTGGCTTCCCTTGCTTCACGACAAGTGCCTGTGCTCACATTCCTTCTGGCCACAGCCTTGAAGTATTGGAATGCTCTTAGATGCCTTTGTTAATGAGCTTGATGATGAGCGCCAGATTTTATTTATTAATTATTTTTGTGTATTTTAATTTTTTTTTTTTTTTTTTTTTACATTTCATTACAAATACTGAATTTTACGCAACCCCCTAAAGGGACATGGTGTGAATTAAGAAAGAAGGCTAGTATCTCGTAAGAATGAGTTAATATCCTGACTGCAGCAACATGGTGTTCTTGTAGATAGGTTAGGAGACAATCGCGGTATTTTCCTCTGAATTCCTCAAGGTGCCTGGGAAAGGCCTAGCTCATCCCTTTATGGAGTGCAGAATGACCAACACCAAAGTACTGCATGGACAACAGCATTACTGTTTTTATTAATGGATCTAATTGCAAAACTCTATATTGCAAATCTATCTATTGTATTTTTGTTATAAATAAAGCTTGTTTATTTTGTATGTAAATTTGGCAGGGATGGGGTTAAAATCCCACCCCTACCAAATCCCTGTGCAGAATGTGGCCATGTGTTGATTGATTGATTGATTGTCAATCAGCCGTGGCTACATGTATATGAGAGGAGCCATATCTTATTTTGATTTTTACAAACTTTATTTACAACAAAAAACACACAATATATACATTTTTTTAAGTGCAGAGCCTCAGCCCTGCCAGACAAGGCTATTCTCAGTTCTTAAATATTTGGTTAAGAATGAACCGCATTGAATGCATCAGCAGTGAGTAAATCTTGAAATGTTGGCTTCTGATTTGTGAATATTTGGACAATCATGAACATCCCTCAAACGAGACACAGTGATTGCTGGTTTCTTTAAAAGGTTCCAGAAGATACGGTAGAGTTCCCAATAACTCATCTGCCTTTGAAACTTCCAATAGCTGTATCTCTATGGCCCATTCAGGTGTGTGATCGCCATAATTGTAAGTCACCATGATATGAGTGAAATTGGTATAAGAGTATTTAACATAACGTTTTCAGCTTCCCTAAAATCTGACAAACCAAAAACTGTTAGCCTGCATATTTCCTTTTATCTAAAAGGTCATCTTGTTGTTTGATTAGGCTCTTTCTAAGTTGGTTAGTGGCAGACGGAGAAGGTTAGACTAGTCCACTGGGTAATGTTTGCCTTCTTTGAGTGTGGAAAGCAATAACATTATTAATCTTTATATCACTTTGAAAAGTTACCAAATACACTGTAAAAAAAAAAAAGTAATTCATTAAGTTTGCTAATATACTGTAAGTAGACATTTCAGTTAAGCATCTTGTAATTATGTGGCATTGACAGAAGTACATGTGTAATTAAGAGGGTCATCTGAACCTACTGAGTGTCCAGTGTGCTGTATTAACTCTACCCTAGGGCCCTGTTAGAACTGTTCACAATCCTTAAAGGTCATTATTGATATTCCATCTAAGTACATTGTGAGTTCAGTGTAACATCACTTTACAGTCCTAAAGAGCCAGTAGAAGCTTTAGTGAGGTTGTGGACTGAGGGAAGTGTAAGGAAAAGCAATATAAGATGTCTGTGTAGCATTTAAGATGCATGTGCTGCAAAAAGCATAGATTAAAAAGTGTGCTTACAGTTAGCTAGCTGTTTTCAGACTGGATTGAAAGGATTCCTATGTTTCTTGGTGAGTAACCTTCAACCTTTAGAACATAAAAGATCCATATAATCTAGTAAAACAAATGTAATTCCGTTTTTTGTACAATACATTTGTGTAGTTTATTTTGCTATGGATGAAATATGAACTTAGAATTCAAAGATCACGAGGCAGCATTGATACAGCATCTTCTGGTGCGACAAGACCTGTCTTCAAGTGAGGTGCAACCTCCGTTGTCGATCAGAGGTCAACCAAGGCCGTGTGATAAAGGACCACTGACTCCCAAGAAGGGAGAAACAGTTGCAATAGTTTAGTGGGTTGAGCCTTGACCATAGAATTACGATAAGCCTCAATAGTAAGTTTGAGTATTCTATGTAAATGAAATATGAAACACTGTTCATCAGGGTAAGCATGTATGTCTGCTGTTCATCTATCACACTCTACAATACATGGTTAACACAATAACTGCCTTGATTTTGCACCAATCATCACCACACTTTTGCCATACACTCCTAGCCTATACACATTTCAGATTGCATTTGCCTATAATACAATAAATATATACAAATATATTTAACACTATACTACTGTTTACTATAAATTGTATTTCACCACTTGCACGTATAGCACTGACTCTGGGCTTGTGATCGTGTTTGTGTTCTGTGTGTGTTTGTACTCTTATTATTATTTCGGGACTGAACCCCGTGGTTTTAACTGTGCAGTACACATTGTGTATTGCCAGTTACTATTATTTACGGTCGCCAAACAACCTGGATTACAAAATAAAGGATTGTTTGGACTATGAACTTTTTTGTTTGGCCTTTGTTTGAGCATTGCATGACCTCTATACCTGCGCACTGCAAACCACTTTGCCACACCTATACATTCACTCTTTCACATTCTTATCTTTAGCAGTCCAAAAGCATCACATAATCACTTTATGCCACATGCACACAATGTGTGTGCACAAAGCATAGATGGGAATAGTGGTCAGAAGTTAGTGATGTTACCTAGGGATCTACAGTACACTGTATTGTTCATTGTACAATAACAGACTGCTTCCCAAAGTAAAAAGCCAGGGAATTTAATTAAGGGATTGATTGTCATTTCAAAGCCAAAATGCCATGCATTTATATAATCTGAGATACTGTTATCAAATGTATCTTTTCTTTCTTGTGACTTCCTAACAGGACTACAACGCTGATAATACCAGGTGAGTGTGGAGAATAATACATCGACAGTTGCAGAGAAAACAAAAAGCAAAATACACAATTTCTTGTATTTTAACAAATAATCTTTATGAAAAAACAAACAAATTAATTTTATTTAAGGTATTCATTCATGACAAAAGTATTTGCACCCCTGCTTTTCATGTGTCCCCCTTTTGCGTTTATTACAGCTTTCAGATGTTTATGATAATTCTTAACCAGTATGTTACATCTTGTTGGTGAAATCGGGTCCCATTTTGTCTTGCATAGTTCCTTTAGCTCAAACAGATTGGACACACAGTGCTTGGATTCAGCTTTTGTCTGATCAGTCCAAAGCATTTTTTTAAATTTTATTGTGTTCAATTATAATTTTCCCCCCTGATTTTCTTCCAATTTGGAATGTCCACTCGCTTTTCTCCTCACCGCAGCAATTCCCCAAATGGCTCAGGAGATCCAAAGATTCAGTGGGCGTCCTCTGATCCCACGACCAAGCCAGCTTCCTTTTTCACCCAGGAACTCGAGAGTGGATGTCAGCGAGCTACTGACCTCTGGAGGACAAAGGCCAGCCCTGCAGGTGTCCGCTCTGAGCTGACTGGGTGCCTGCCGAGCAGGGTTCGCTGTAGAGCGATGAGGAGAAACAGACTCTGCCGGTTTTACCTCCCTAACCCACGGGAGCGCCACAACCAAAGCGATGCTCCCTTCGGCGTCCCCAGCAAAGACCGGCCTACTTAACACAGCCAGGACACGAATCTGCATTGTATGACTCAGCCTACACACCATGAGGCTGTGCTTCTACCAGGTGAGCCACTCAGCGACCCCTGTCCAAAGGATTGCTATTGGATTGAGATCTGGAGATTGTGAAGACTATTTCAAAACTTTTATCTTAGTTTTCTTCAAAAACTCCAGGGTTGACTTAGCCATATGCTTTGGGTCGTTGTCGTGTTGGAAGATAAACTGTCTGCCTACGAGCAGATGATATCATTGTACTTTGTAGAACGTTTTGATACATAGCTGCATTCATTCAATCTTCAATTACATGAATGGCTCATCCCTGAATATCTAAAACATCCCTACATGTTGATCAAACCACCTCCTTGTTTAACTTTTGTGCACTATTATGCCTGCTGTTTCTTAATCTTTCTTTAAGTCCTTGGATGCTAATTGTAACAGGGTTAATCTTTCTTTGCACTTTATTTTGTATTTATAATTTAAGATGTGTCTGTTTTTTATTGCATTTTGATTATTTTATACTGATATGTTGTTTTTTTTTTTAAAGTAAGGACATTGCATTGTCATTGATTAATCAGTCCAATTGTTTGTAGCCGAATACTTGTAGCAAAGTGGTTAATAGTGTACAGGTGCAGGTGATTAAAGAACAGACAGACAATTGTAATCCAGGTGCAAAGGTTTGTTTTATTACTTTTTGTCCAGTGCCTGATGGCGAAACAAACAGTAAACAATAATGAAGATAAGTAATACAGCAGCGTGTATTACTTAAGTTATAATCCCTGAGTTTGCCCTGCAAATAATAGTCCTGTTTTTATTATACACCCACACAAAACACAAAACACATACAGAAGTCTGTTAGTGCGTGAATTAGTGCTAGTGGTGTAAATACAGTTATAGTGATACGAGTGCAGTGCTGTTCCGGGTATAACATTGCATTGAGCCCTATTTATACCGTCACTCATGACCCCTTGGTAAACGATTGCAGCTGCTTTTTATGATCTGCAGCTGCCACATCATTTCCCCTCCAGGTGAATGAGTTAGTGTACCGAAGCTCCGTCTCTTCTCTAAATGACCGACTTCCTTTTACCCCTCGGAACGAAGTGTCAGGCCAAGTAGTCCAGAGTACTCTGTTCCCGTTACTTAGCGCCCTCACAGTTCGAGAGAGAGATTTACCACCAAGAATCATTGTTTTTCTGTCACAATACTTTATAAAGCTTCATTAAGAAGTATGAGGAGAGAGCTGGGAGGACATTCAGGATAACAAGCAGTTTGTGTGTGCATGGATGCTGGGCTGGGAAGTAAGAGCAGTGGTAGGGTTTTTTTTGAGAAACTGCTACTTTGGTGTGAAGTTTATGAACTGTAGCGTTTACTGGCTGTGGTGTGTATCCACATACAGCATATAAGCTCATGTGTTGCCACTGCTGCTACAGGGGTAGGGGGAGATCTAGAATGGCTCCTATGTGATTATTTAGCCTGTTAAATGAAAATCCATTTCCTTTCTTTGATAGCTGTGAGAATGGGATTATTTAGTTAATGGAATGCGTGCCTTATGCTCAGTATCTGAACTCCATTGGACGTGAGATTGAGGACTTGCTAGGTTTTGTTTTGTTTAATTGGAGTACTGCGTTATTTTGATTTGAATACATTTTGTTGACTGAGTCCTCAACCACACCTCCAATTCACCAATGCAACTAACTCTGGATTGTTACTGTTTGTTAAACTACCAGAAAATGTGTATTTTGGTCTTTGTCATATTAATTTGTGGCTAATGTTCATTAACAATAGCCACTTGTATTTAGCATGCTTTCTTGATCTTAACTTATATTAGTGGTGAACCTAATGATCCTTGTGAACCCGGTCAGATGAATCAGCGTAAGAGAGAAAAGAACCTCAATGGGCACAAGCCTTGAGTTAAATGGCCAACAGCTTCTGAGAAAACAGCGTGGCACACAGTAAACAAGGATCTCTGTTTTGCATTGGAAATGTTAGGTGGAACAGTCGAAAAGAAGCTGGATAAATTTGGGGATACCATCTACGCATATGAAAGGCAGAGGTTTGGAGTTGAAAGGAGAAAGTACAAACTATTCCTGTAAAGTCCAGACGGCAGCAGGAGATTGAGTGCTAAGTTAGAGAAAGGAGGCAGCTGAGGAAGCAATGGAGGAGAGCAGAACAAAGTCAGAAGAAGGCACTCAATCTATTACAAAGGGTCATAAAAGGTAGGCTTGCAACATTGTGCAGAACTGAAAGCCTACGGAAACACTACAAAAAGAAGGAGCATGCAAGAACTAATTTTTATAAAGACCCATTGAAATTTGCAAAGAAGTTATTCACCAGGGAGAAAAATAGCACACTACAAGCAACGAAATCTGAGCTGGAGTGATATCTCAAGGAAACGCACACATATTCAAAAAGGCAGGCGCCTATGTCGATTCCTTCATACATCCCACCAGAATCAACCCACCAGAATACCAAATGGAGGACTGCGCACCTAAGTGGAAAGAAGTAGAACAAGCTATGAAAAAGTCAAGGGTGTCATAATTTCCTGGGCCTAATGGAGTTCCGTACAGAGTGTACAAGAGAGCCCCTGGCTTTCTACGAATCCTGTGGAAATTGATGAAAGTAGCATGGGAAAAACAGGTTGTACCAAGAGCATGGCGCTGAGCAGGTGGGGTTTTTATACCTAAAGAAAAAGATTCTACGAGTACCAGTCAGTTTCACCCTATTTCCCTGTTAAACATGGAAGGCAAGATTTTCTTCAGCATTGTTGCACAGAATAATAGGTAGTGGGAGGAGAACGCTTGGCTTCTGGAATGCGACTGCCACCAATTAGAGCATACATGGATGACATGATAATCATGACTACAACAGTAGCCTGCACTAATCGGTTATTGGGCAAACTAGTCAATAACATTGAATGGGCACAAATGCAATTCAAGCCCACTAAGTCAAGGAGCATCTATATAATTAAAGGTAAACTAGTGGGTGAGAGGTTCTACATTAACAGTGAGGCAATACAAACAGTGTCTGAGAAGACTGTGAAAAGCCTTAGGAGATGGTATGATGGGGATCTAAAGGACACAGTTTGTGTGGGAGAAGTGAGACAACAAGCAGTGCAAGGGTTGAAGAACATAGACAGCAGAGCTTTACTGGGCAAACTTAAACTCTGGTGCTTTCAGTTTGGTCTACTGCCAAGACTTCTGTGGCCACTCACTGTGTATGAGGTTTCCTTGACAACAGAAGAGAAGATGGAAGTGTTAATCCGTTAATATGTCAGGAAATGCTTAGGAGTTCCACACTGCCTCAGTAGAGTGGGACTGTATGGTAAAGGGATACTGCAGCTGTCAGTCTCAGCTCTAACCGAGGAGTTTAAGTGCACCAAGGTTTGATTGGAAATTACATTGGTAGAGTCACGCAACAGATGTGTGAGGGAGGCAGCACCTGTGTTGAAAACTGGAAGAAAGTGGGCCGCAAAGGAAGTTGTGGAAGATGCAAAGGCTAGTACAGCATGGAAGAGGAGGACCTGGTCTAAGTTCAGCTCCTACTACATGGCACAAAGCAGTCCCAGCTCAACGGAGGAAGCTGGTAGTCAACGAGGTGCAAAAGCAGGAGGAGAGGATGAGGTGCGTAAAGACAGTTTTCCAGACCAAGCAGGGAGAATGGACGAGATGGGAGAGTTGGAACAACGCAAGGTCGACTGGCGAGATCTATGGACAATAGAACACAGCAGGATCAGTTTCCTCATCAGGTCAACATATGATGTTCTCCCATCACCACAGAACCTTAAACTATGGGTAGGGTCATCAACAGCTACATTAAGACACATTTTGACAGGATGTAAGGTGGGTCTTAGCCAAGGATGGTTTACTTGGCATCATGACCAGGTGCTGCGATGTTTAGCCTTAGCATTGGAAGACAAACACAGCATGACCAACAGCTTGTCACCAATACCAGCATTATATGACACACGAAGAACAACATTCCTCTGTCCAGGGGTGCAACCACCAAGAAAAGGCATTAAAACCAAAACTTGTCTATGACAACTGGAAGCTGCTAGAGACTGGCGGATGTTGGACAACGGCTTATTTTCCCACCTGAGATTGCCACCACTAACCTTCGACATGATATTGTCTTGTGGTCTGGATGAGCATGCTTTGTTCGCCTGGTAGAGTTAACAGTGCCATGGGAGGATGCTGTGGATGAGGCATATGAAAGGAAGAAACTTTGGTACACTCAGCTAGCTGCTGAAGGGGAACAGCGAGGACGCAGAGTTCAGGTTTATGCAGTGGAGGTGGGTTGTCGAGGGTTTGTTGCACACTACACAGCAAGTGGCTCTGGTTGAGATGAAAAGATTCTGGTTGGGGACCTCAAGCACAGTAAATTAAAAAAATGTGTCGTGGGCTAGTCGACGAAACATCAAGGATGGAAGGTGCCCACTTGAAGACCCCAGAGAAGTACCCTACTCAGCTCAGTCCAGACGGTTGTCTGCTGTCACACTCTACATGGGCAACATAACTGCCTCCATAAATTATTTATTATAAAAACAGTTATTTTATATTTCAGTTAGGATCGTGACTTGCGAGTAGTTTGAGAATCAAGTATTGTAATAGAATTGAAATCTCAAAATGTTTTTGGTTCTTCCGTTGTACTGTGTTTCATGCTGCTGACATACATCCTGTTAAATGAGGTGTTTCTATATCAGCTGGCCTCTCAATATTAATGTCAATAAAAAAAATACATTCATATATAAATTAAGTGGACTCCCTGCTAATTTAGAGGAATTGCTGTTTTGTATCTCGTGAGTATTACATGTGTTGGAAACAATATGTATTTTCTCATTCTCCCAGCAGTAATGCTGACACTCAAGCAATGCATCTTGACATGAGGACTGACTTATACTGCACCAGTACCAGCAGGGCTTGGAAATGATTCTATTGCAAAACGAAAAACTGAAAGGAGCTGTCAGACTGTGGGGTGGAATGAAGTGGCTTCTAGCTGTACACTTCAAGTTGTCAACTGATGAATCACAAAGTTCAGCTATTAGTGCATAATTTAATTAATACCATTTTTTTTTTTTTTTTTTTTTTTTTACCAAATCTAAGAAACAAATCCAGTCAGAATATCTTTTCATGTATGTGTTACAATATCATTTTTAGAATACAAAATCCCTTTGTCACATTTAATTAAAAAAAAAAATCATGTGGGTTCTGGGATTATATATATATATATATATATATATATATATATATATATATATGTGTGTGTGTGTGTGTGTGTGAAAGGGAGCAGGGCTCCTCACAAGAATTTGCAGCCCCAACCTGGCTAATATCACCAAATGTAACTAATGTAGTCTGCCAATCTACGCCACCCAGTGTTTTGCAGGGCACTAGGACCCTAAATAAAATAAAATAAATACTAGATAGAAATATGTCCCCCTGTGACCACAGGTTCAAATTCTGACTAATTTGGAGCAGTTGTGTTACCACAGCAAATACAAATGCAAAAAAAGAGTACAATCACAAATAGCAAGACAGGGGTAAAAATGATCCTTTTAAAATACAACAAAACTAAACTTGTGCAAGACTTCTCCATTTATTTAGCAGCAGCTGCAGGGGATACGGTTCTCCGCGGCACAAGGAACTGGTCACTGTAACAGTCCTGACCACACTCCTCTTCTCTTTAGCTTGCCGTTTCGCCGTCATTGCTTCTCCCTCCTGTCCGCTGCTTCTCTCTGCTCAGGTCCTTGTTCCGTTCCGCGCTGTCTTGCTCTGATGTACTACAGTTCCTTCTCTTAAATAAGTGAAAATTCAAATACTACCAGGTGCACGTAATGCCATTAATTGAGTAACAATGAGCTGGTAGTCAGTTTACAGGTCCTCCGATTCACTATGTTAAGTATCAGGTCGGGATTTCTAATTCAGTTTACTCAATACCAGGGAGTCATTTAAGAATGCAGCACACACAGAAGTAAATAAACACAAATATCAAATAAAGAAAATAAGCACCAAAAACAAATAAACACATCCAAGCAAACATAATTCAATGCACACTTCACATAATTACATATACAACCATATACAATAGTAAATAATATTAATAATACTAAATGCTGCTGCTTACAGTATTTGCAAAAAAAATTAAAAATATATTTCCGGTAAGTGTAGAAAGTTTATCAAATGGTGTACAGTACAATGAAAAGTGTCAAACCACAGTTAAACCGCTGAGCCACCAGTGTTATTGAAATGCAACTATAAAAACTTGTCATCCAACACTTAGAAACCCGCAGGAAGAAACAAACAACAATCTTATGTCCTTTGAAATTCTACTTTGTGAAAATGCAGACAACTACAGTATATTGCATTTCTGCTCAGAGAACATGACAAGTATAGTTGTCCTTTAATATTCTGATCTGAGAAAATGTTGACACATATATTTAGAATTCAGCACTGTTGACAGGGGGACTTGTCTTTGGAATTCCTGCAGGAAAGCTCAGATGAGAAGCAACATCTTCCTTTAAAGTAATTGTAGCTAACCAAATAGCTCCATAACATTTCTCTGCCATGCACATCAATTAATTTTATAGGTCTCAAATGTGGAGTTTTGAAAACAAAACGTGTTATTCAACACATGCTACCTGGTACTACACTAGGTTAAAGAAAACTTTATTTGGAAGCCACACTTTTTGTCTAGGATTCTTTCCTATCAATAACTAATAAGATGCGTCCCGTATTTCAGCCAGTAACATGCTTTGACCCAGAAGATACTTCTCAGGTGAAATGACCCAGGAAGTACAAGTGCAAACAGATAACCCAAGAAAAAGTCATAGAAACTGAGAGATTTTAATATAATTTATCTTTGTTTCCACAAAAAAAGGCACAGCGGCAGTGTGAAAGCCTGTGTGGGGAGGGGGGGGGGGGGGGGGGGATATTAGGTTGGCAGGGAGGGGATTACATTTTTCCCTGTCAAAACACATGAGAATGTGGTTGGAGCCGATAACTGAATAAATTATTAATTAGACTCCAGCTACAGGTGTATAAAATAGGTGTTCACATGTGTTAGAGAGAGTTAATAGGATTAATGTTGGTGATAGAGGTGAAGGTCTGTGTTCTGTGTTCCGTGCTGTGCTGTCCTGTCTTGCTTATGTTCGTGAGTTTTTGTAGAACCTTTTCTTTTGGCCCTTGGGCCTTTCGTTTTGTCGAGTGTGTTTTCTTGAGTGTTTTGACCATGTTATTTTTGTTTATTTTTGTTTATTAAACTGCGCATTGGCACATTTAACTTGCAGCTTTCTGTGTCTGAGTCTCTCTCCCCGACAATAACACCTGGGCTGTGACGCTACCGTGCCACAGGCACATATGTGAAACTGGAAGAATTTTTTTTTCACTTTATACTTACAATCGGGGTTAGATTTGTTTTGCTTTACCATTTGCAGTTCACGCATGGCAACAGTTAAAGCTGTTTGAAAAAATCTAATTGAATCAAAATGATTTAGATTCACAAATTAACCCATCACTCTTGGCATTCAAAGTACAATATGAAATGTTGAATAAAGAAATGGATACAGTGTGCATTGGCCTAAGTCAGACATGAATGCATGATTGCTGATGAGATGCCTGTTTCGACAAGCTCAAAGGTTTCACTATTTGAGACTCAGGTATACAATATGCAGGATTTCTTCAAGCCTTACAGTTGTTTAGATGTTTTTAGTCACATGGCTGTGGTCATAGATTTGTTTTGAACATCTACTTTTGTTTAACATTGGGTTCTTGCAAATTTAATATCAAGGACATGTCATTAAAGATATTAAAACAATTATGTTGAAAATTATATTGCAATAATACATACAACGCAGCAAGCCACAACGCAAGTTCATTAAATCTTTAAAGTCAGATTTTTAACCCATTTAAAGCTACATGAATATATTATTGTATGGTCACGTTACTGTTATTTATATTATACTGTTCATACTAATACATGTATATCTTCTTATTTAAACCAAATGCAAATAAAATAAATATGTTTGTACTAAAATCAAAACTTTTTTTTTTTTAAACGTACTGGTCGCAGTCTCAGTTAGTTTGGTTTTTTGACATTCTACTGTAATACCAGTGTAGTATTTATGAAGGGAGAATTTTGCACATCTCTTTAAAAGTTTGTGGTGTGCAGTACTGAGGCAAACCATAATTACAAGTAATAAAGCATAGTGAAAGCACACCAATATCTTAGACATGGCAAAAGTGCATAAATACTATCAAAACTACACTGATTGGCCAGAGTATATTATCTAATGTCTACTTGTTGTAGATTTATCAGAATTACTAATCAATTTATTTTAGATTATGGATGGTTTTTACAACTGGACAACAGGGAAACAGTGATCTCAACATCGGTATCTAATGTGGTTGACCTGAGAAATCAAACAAACATTTCAAACTAGAAGAGAAAAGAAAAGTCAGTTAACTATTAACTATATGTTAATTAACTACAAAGGCAACTACAGTTGTTTTTTTTTTTTTCTGGGACAACTGATTTGTATGGTATACTGTACACCTCAGTTTCACACTGCCCTAGTTCTTTTACAAAATAGGCAGACAAAAAAGCCAATAATTCAAATATCCTTACATTTTAGTTTGTTGCATCCAAGCTCTCAACCTTCTCATTTAGAGAGGCAACACACTGGGTCAGTGCTTTGCTTAGTTACTGTTCTGATCTGTAACCTTGACATGTTTTGCTGTGTCTGAGGTATAAAATATTGCATATTTGGCAAACACTGTATATACCTCACCTGTATGTGCATGAAAGGACTTTAGTAGGAGATGCTGTTAAGGGTCTGACAGCAAAATGGATTAAATTGCATTTGCTGACTGAATACATAGTAAATCTGCAGTTCATGTTTGCAGTTTAGGTATTTGCAAGACTTATAACTTCTGCAGAAGCTTTGGATCTTGTCTCTTTCTGTGCTTCAGAGGAAGTGAATGCTCTCTTGATCA
This sequence comes from Acipenser ruthenus, assembly GCF_902713425.1. NCBI lineage: Eukaryota > Metazoa > Chordata > Actinopteri > Acipenseriformes > Acipenseridae > Acipenser > Acipenser ruthenus. The sequence goes on along the minus strand of NC_081190.1, from coordinate 30,949,710 downwards.
CCTGCATCTGAAATGAGTCACCTTGCAAATATATGAATAGCAAATACAACAATCTTGAGCCCGGCTTCTGCATCCGCCCATCTGCATACATGCCAAATCCACGTGTTTACCACTGAATCAGATCTGCACCTTAGAACTGTAATCACACAGATTGAATTCTTCTTCCTTTCATTCAACATTCGGCTTTGTTTTAAGCAAGGAGCTAAAGCAAGGGCTGGACAATTTCAGCATGGGCAAGAACAATGACACACCTTTCACCTTCCTGACAGGGTATATCAACCTGCCTCCTGTACGATACCCGATGGGTTTAGATTGAAATCCTTCACATTCTCCATTCTCTAAGCCTCTATAAGCTGAGAAAAATTAGCTACTTTGCTACGTAGCAGCTTGCTTTGCATGATGCAATTTAAACGAGGTAATGAGGTAACACTTTATTTTAGATGACATTGCACTCTGTTACCATGGTTGCATAAAGTATGTCACATACTATAGTATTAACTAGGCATGCAACTATATGCAGTGATAATGATTTGACCATGATTTTTTTAAATGAACAATCCTCTTAACACAATATGAGAATACCAATATTTTGATTTCAATATTCATTTCTATCAAAAATTGATCCTATGGTACAAAAAAAGCAGGCCTAACATCCCATACACATTCCACCAAATCTTAATAACTACAGCATAGCAAGTTGCTTTCATATACGACACTTTGAAACTTAAATCACCATCATAAAAAGGGTCATTTGATTGGGGTTACCTGTCATCAACATATGTTGTATTATGTTTGGTTAATCTATCTTGTTATACTGATATCAATACAAAAAATCTTGATTGTCCTCATACAGTATGAGAACAAATCCGCACTAACAGTATGCATTCTCTGTGATGAATCCCCAGATTTGAGTTAAATTAAAAAATGTATAGATTAAAAGATCAAAGTATGAAAACATATCACTCATATTTTAAAGAAGGATCCACTTTATTGATGTCCACTATTTAAATTTTAGTGATAGGTGGACGTGATGTTGTTTAAAATATACATTAACTGAGAGTAAAATGCACAAAATAAATACTCTGCCTACCACAAACATAAATTACAATAAAGCTTGGTTAACAGCCATCTATTTTTATCGCAATACTAACACATCTTTATGTTATTATGTAAAGGTAATCAATCCTTAAAATGTCAATGAAATTCATTATACCTCTTCAAAGCAATCCTGGGGGTTCTTTTTATATTTATATGTATGACAATGATCTTAATATCTCATGTCCAGTAATGCTGCTTGGCAGACAACTTGCCAATTTTTCCATAACAACTATTGATTAAAAACGGCATAATCGATTTCCTTGAAATTTTATCAAGTAATTATCCTTTATCTGTTTTATAGGTCAGATTTATTGGCTGAACTAGCTGAACTGGTAATATATATATAGAATAATAGATTGGCTTCAGTGAGTTACAGGAAAATAATTACATCTAGGGTTTCTGTGACGTCATAAATTACGAGACCGAAGGTCGAGTACTTTGTAAATTGTCACAGAAACCCAAGATGGAATTGTTTTCCTGTAGCTCACTGAAGCTTTCCTGTAGCTTTCCTGTAGCTCTATTATTTTATATAATACATGGATACCCTTGTGATGCTAATATTAAAGAAGACCAGATTCAGCAGTACAGTTGTTTTTTTTTTAACTTAGTGTTTCAGTACTGTACAGATGTTCTATGTCGTTATCCGTTAGTGCTTCAGCTTTATTTGGATGATTTCCTTTACCTTGTTTTAATTCCCTGTTCCTCTCCTGAGATACGAATGTATCAGGTTTATCATTTTTTTTTTAACATATTCTCATTTTGTTGATCATTAATGAACATTTCTGTACTGTAGGTGTTGTCAAGTGATTGAAAACGAGACATTTTGTGTTTGAATTGAAACTGATATTTTCAGGACATATGTTTAAAAAGAAAAGTAAAAACAGTGCAGTAAACTTGTTGTTATTCAAGAATTGTAATTATACTTTTAAAATAACAACAAGTTTACTGCACTGTTTACTTTTCTTTTTAAACAGCTGAAGAAGGACTTTTGCCCGAAATGTCCTGGAAATAAAATATTTTTTAATCTTTTAAACTTTTTGTGTACATTTTTTAAAAACCTTTTCTTTCATTCATATATATATATATATATATTGTGAGACAGCAGGGAGGGGGTTAAAACCTCCCTGCACAGAAAACATGTGAAAATGCACACTGGTTTTAGTTTAATTGTATTTGTTTATTGTTTAACTTAAATTGGTTAATTGTTTTATTGTTTAATTATCCCCTGCACCTGGTGGTTGTTGTTAAATTAGGACCAGGTGCAGGGTATTTAAGGAGTGAAGCCAGTGTGCTCCCGGGGGCTGCTGAGTAGAAGGAAGCAGGAGAGGTGCTCTGCTTCTGAGCAGTCCAGAGAAAAAGGTACAGTTTAAACCTGTTAAGGTTTGGGGCAGGTAAACGGCTTAGCCGTCCTGCGAGTGAGTCAGGTTCCAGTGTGTATAGTAAGCGCTCCTAAAACGGAGTTAGGAGTTTGTTTGTGTTTTGTTTGGTTTGTAATTAAAAAGAGCGCAACCGCGCGTTTAAAATCCATTTCTGTGTGCTGGGTCAGTTATTAAAGGGGCAACGAACCTGAGTGAGTGGCAAGCTCGCTCACAATATATATATATATATATATATGAGATAGAAAAATGATGGGTTTAAAATGTCTTTATTCCTTTTAAACAACAACACTTACAAGGCCCATATGTTGGTTTCCAACTCATTTTGTAAGGTCAAGCTCTGGGAAGTGTCAGGAGCCATGAACGTTTGGGACATGTTGGAGAAAAAAACAACAACAACTTTATAACGTCACTTGTCATTATTATAATATACAGAATGGTGTCAGGACTTGTTAATATTGAGTTAAAGCTGAATTATGGTCCATTAAAGAACAGCAGCTTGGAAATTTAAAACCTGATATAATTGGAGAGAAAAGCCATTCTCAGCCATGCATCCTTTTTATGCTATTCCCTTTCATATTCAATAAGAGTGCAACCAGCCTTGGATCATTTATTTGCTTCGTGAACTTGTATGCAATTAAACTGTATGTGAACGTATCTGACACTTTGATAATGTTATTATATGCTATTTTGTAACTACCCAGTAGGCAGAGGAGACCTTTTATCCCAGGCTATTAAAACGGCATTGTCTGGATGAATCTTATACTGTATTTTACTCAGAAGCTTAAGTATCAGTCCTCCTGACTAGAGCTCAGTCACAGTCCCAGCATTTGAGAATCGTGGACATTAAAAAAGGGTATTAACCGCGGTTTTCTAACCAAATCTTTTTGGACCTGCAGTTTGAACTATTCCAATAATGGTTGCTTCTCCATCGGCTACCTCTCTCTCAGTTGCCTCTCCCCATCTCTGTCCCTTTTCTCTTTGCTTCTTCCAGTTTATATAGTGGGGAGGGTCCTCCCTTCTAACTTCCTGACCTAACATCAGCCACCTTGTATTATTAGTCACGTACTTGATCCTATCGCAGGCTTGTTTCCTACATATCTCAATAAAAACGACATTACCCAGCAGTCTCACTTCCTATAGCTGCTGTCACGTCCTCACCACCTCATACAGACCAGTGCCATCTACAAAAACAAACAATACTCCGTGATAAGGGATGTGTAAATTATAAAGTGAAAACAACAATAAAAAAACTACATTTATAAAACATCTTCCAATTAATAATCTAAATCAAAAGGTGAAGAAAAACTAACACAAATATACTCCCAATTAATAATGTGCCAAAAATAGTGCTTTATAATAGTGCTCTATGAGGTGGATAACAGTCACTGTGTAACAAAAGCACAGAATAATAAAATGACTGAACAGGCACAGTCATATTAGGGGAACCCAAGGTGTACACTGTACACTGTATATATAAACTACAGAGATGGGATAGTAATTGTGACAGGTCTTTCGTGGTCTCCCGATTCCCCAACATCAACAAAAAAGAAAATGTATGGGATGAGTTCATGTGACTTCCCTTTGCAAATGTATATGATAAGCTAACTTCTTGCAATGGTCAAGGAATAGTCAAGTATTCCTCCTGGTGTATATCTGAACCTGATTCATTGTTATCTAAATAATTTTAGAACATACATATATGCATATTGTATTGAGGTCACAATATGGATTCTGATTAGTTCTAACTAAAATATATGTTATTGTGTTACAAGGCCTGACTGGAATTGTGTCAATACAGAGAACCTGAATAAATTTGGTCTGACAAATTCTTTGACAAACCTTGCATTTGTTTTGTATAGTTGGGTGTATTAACTGTACTGTATTGTCTAATGTATGCTACTGTAGCCTGTCTTGATTCCCCAGGATACTTATGGAAACAAGATGTTCCTACTGTACCACTGACTTCATCATGGTAAATAAATCAAGTAAAAGAAAGGCAGTTTATCAAGCCTGGCTACAGTACTATTATTTTTGACTTCTCCATTGATCAATCCATTCAGGATGGTCAGAGGGTGTTTAATAAGCTTATTCAGACAGATCCTGCTTCAGAATAGCCTTTTTGAAACATATTTATACTGGGTCTGCAGATTTCATGGCTCCCCAGACTCTAGCTTCTACACCAATCAGAAAGAAATCAAGGCTATATCCATCAGTCAGTGGCATATGAACCACTTTAAACTGAACGTTATCCCTAAGGATTCAGGGCATTTATTTGGTAAGACATCAAAACTCTCTCCCTAAGCTCCCTTAATTGCACGGACTGCCTGTTCTTTTCTTTGTTTCATGACCTTGTCCTGGGCTATAGACACTGGATTTGTATTTGAGAATGAGATGGTGTGGTAATTCAACCTGCACTTTGTCATTTCTTTGCAGCCATTACTGCAAGAAAGCAATTTGATTGATAAATACCTCTACTATGTGCTCATTGCATACATGCTGAGATGGAGGACAGCCTGAACAAAGTTATCATGTCTGAATTTTAGGAGAAAACAAAGGACCTGCAATCAATCACATTAAATCCTTTACTTACACCAGACCCCATGATTGGACATCTTAGTTCCTATGCTGTAGGTACCAACATGTACTACAAAGCAAGTGTATTATTAAAGAGCGATTGAAGCATACACACATATCTTTGCTACCAAAATTAATTAAAGCAGACCATGTCTGATGGTTATGAGATGTTCTTTTTTTTATTACATGTGGTTTGTTGAATGTTCGTCCATAATGACCTTCACAATCTTTAACACAAGCACATTTCATCAATGAAGTGCATTAATCTAATAAGCTTAATAAAATGAAAGATATTCCTCGGCCGTTTAAATTTGGGAATTGTGAGAACAAGCTGGGACTTATTTCACTGAGACTGGATGTTATAAATGATGCCACTCCTGTCACATCATACAGAACACCAACATTGATCTTAAGAGCAAATGGCCATTATAATGCAAGGATTGCAGCTCTAGCTTCTAATTGTTCTGTATTGTGGACCACTGGAAGTCAACCACAGTAGGAACTTCATTGTAACACAATCACATACAATTAATATTGGTATTAAAATAAAGTTACAAACCGAATCCTTACATGGCAAGACTTTTTTTTTTTTTGAAAAGCTGACAGTTTTAACATCAGTACTTTTTTATTACTCACTCCATGCCATCTATTTCTATAAACATCTTGATATGGGATAAGTATATTGTGAACCTCCTTATCCTTCTTTCAGGGTGTGCAGCTAGTGGTGATTCAATTGATGACATGTCATTACCTACCTCATTACTTAATGCTCCTTATTGTTTAATCTGCTGTTGCCTACCAAGCACTGCATGTGCAAACAGGCTGTCAGTAAGACACATATATAAAGCTTCCATCTCAGTGATTATGACAGGCCGCTCTCATTGTCAGCTAGTTAGCTGGCTAGCGCTGGGAGGTTAGCCACTCTTCTCCAAGGCTCATGAGATCCTCCTTTGTCTTTGCTGAAATGTGAGCTGCTGGCAAGAGGCCATTTTCCTGATGCTTTTCATCCTGGCTTATGGTGGAACCAGCCCTGGATGATAAACTCATCAGACTGGCTTTTCTGAACAGGCATGCATTTGTCTATGTCGTGATCCACATATCAATTGCAAGTTTGCTCCATCCCTTTGTAGAAGATCAGTTGTGTTCTTTGATTTATGCATTTTTATTTGTTTTCAGAAAATACCAACACAGCAGATGCTCACAAAAGCAAACAGTTACAGAATAATACTTACTGACTCTTTCTGACATCTGCTACCCAGCTATATTGGCACATTCTGCCAAATGGCATGATTATTAGTTGCAAAACAAATACTTTTTAGCACACATATTCTGCCATCATAGTTGTGTGGTCATTCTCTTAGCATCAGATGGCATTGTGTTGGAATCGCATCAATTCCCAGAAAGGACTCAAATGAGATGCCATTTTATGCAGGCAAATCATCAACTGCCAAGTGCCACCAAAGAAAATGAACAAAAAAAACTCATGTTTTCATGATTTGTGGTGTAAAAGGGTTAAAGACCATAGTATGTTTTAGAGGAGGTGTTTAGTACTTAATAGCCTGTAATATTGAGTGTGTTTTTAAGGAGCTCAAAGCTAGGACATAATATAAAAAAAAAAAAAATTAGGCTTTCTTTCATACTGCCCTCCCTTTAAAGGATATTATATGGTAGCAATCTTTGAGTCGGGGGTAGTCTCTAAAGAACTACGTGAATTTTGGGGTGACCAGTCATGTTAGCCCTGGTAGTCAGGGCACTAGCTTCCAGCCTGATATACATGTCTCTCATAACACTTGGCTTGGGGCTCAGATACCACAATACCGTAAGTTCCTTAACACATTTCCTACACTCATTTTCTCTCTCAATGTGAGTCTATGCTCAATTAATTTCTGTTTGTTCATTGTTTTTAATGGTGTCATTCACTCACGACAGTTGCAGGAAGTAAATGCCAGGTAAGGGTCCTCAGTGGCTCACCTAGCATGGAGAGCAGGATGAGTCATGCAAGCATGGTTCATGGGTTAAGGTCAAGATTCAGCAACCCTTACTAGTCAGGCGCTCGACAAGCCCAGGCAGATAGTAGCCATACTGAGTGTCACCTCTGGGGTTCAGTATTTTGAGAACTCCTTAAAGGTAAGTGAGTTGCAGAATTGAGGCCACCTTCACATTGGCTATTTCAAATTTGGCCAGATACCACAAATGTCATAAAAGTACTGTAAGTGTATAAACCTGAAAAACCATAGCAGAACCTAGAGGATAACTGAATTACCATCAATGGTAACACAATTTGTGTTGGTTTATACCATTGTGATATGAACATTTTGAAATGTAACCAATATAGTTGTTATCATTTCTTCCTTCTCCTACAGAGCTAGTAAATTGCCATTTTAGTGTCACTGCACTTGGTAAGGGCATCATATTCATTTATGTTTTTGGAATGCTCCATGGAAATATGTTCTCTGAGCCTTAATGTATTATTTTAGTTACGGAATACAATGTTCAACAAGCTGGCATACCACATGACCCCCTTCTTTCATAAAAAAGTTTCTCAAATTCCAGTTTAAATGGTGAGATTGGGGGCTCTTTGCCAAATTGGTTGCTATTCATTTTACGCAAGGTATTTAGATTTATTATGAAAAGACAGTGGAAAGAGGTTTACTAGGCAGGAAAAGCCCTAGAGCTAACCTATGCTGCTCCTACTGTATACTAATCTGCAATGATTTAATCCCAACAGACACTGAAACTTGGTTTTCATGGTGGTTAAAAAAGGTCTGGCTTAAAAGTTTAATTACATCAAATAAATAAATTGCTGTACAGTAACTCAAATTTTGCAAAAAGACCAACTCAATTTTATAATTACCAAGTATATTTAAAAGCAGTTTTTCACCCTTGCAAAATGAAAAGCAACAAAGGTCATTTATGTTGTCATTATGTTTCTAAATTAACATTATTAAATAAATTTGTGGTCTTATTTGAATTAATGCAAATTACAAGAAGACTAGCTGTCTTCCATGGCATACCTAATTTAAATATTTGAGCATTTAGGAACAAAAACACTTACAGCAGGTACATTCTAAACAAATTCTAGTTTTATAGCATTACAATGATTGTATTCTTTTCAGGAAAAAAAACCTGCCTTTGGCCTTGTTTCCAAAAAGAGCCTGTAGTCATTCGAAGAAGTCTCTTTAATACTATTTTAATTTTATTTGTGAATAGAGTCTCAAGATTGAATACCCAAAAGGTTAAACTGAACCTTGAGTAATCATGCTGTATTTTCACTTAATTTGTTTGCAGGTAATTATTCTGCTTATACTGTTCGGCGGTAACCTCCTTCTGCACACAAACTAGGCAGGTAGTATGGAGATTGCAGTTGATATGCAGAACTTTTATTCAGAACCATTATTAATTTGTTCAAAACCATATTGGCATTGTATGGCCTTTGCACATTACTTTAAGGACAAAAAATGTACCTGCTCTAAAAGCAACACCACAGCGTTCAACAAGGGCCTCCACGGTTTATTAACAAACAGGCCGTGCAGGTTACTGCAGTTTTCAGTTAAAGGTTAGGTCTTGAAAACTCGTAAGGTTACCTTCCCCTCGATAACCTGCCCACAGACACTGATATATCACATTTAACTCAGTGACTTGGTGGAAATAAGAGCAAAACATACCATCTATGTGCAGATAGTAACTCTTGGTGCCTTGGCTTTCTTTGACATAGACAGAGGATGTTAGGACATTAGTGTTGAGTAACTAGTAAGCTCCAGTTTCAGGATTAGAACCTCTTCTGTATGAATTTGTGATTCAGTTATTTATATATATATATTTTTGCTGGGGATGGATTAAGATAAGAAAGAAAAAATGCCAAGAAATAGCCCCTTACAATTTGGTGTCAGGGTGTGTTCTATCTTTCAGATGTTTCACAATCCAGGTAAAACCAGGATTTAAGTAGAATGTTATTAGACTTGAAAGACCACTGCATGTAGACACAAGCTGCATCAAACTATTTCTTTGGTTGACCATATTCATAATACAGATGAAGGCCTTACAGGCTCACTGTCGTTTTTACAGTGTAAAACTGTGAACAGTGCATAGCCCACTTTCCTTCTCTAAATCAAGTTTTCCTTTCTATTCATTTACTGTCGTTTTATTTAATAAGGGGTTCATTCTTTATTTCATCCAACTTACATAAGAACACAAACCAGAACTGACAGGAAACTATTTTAAGAATTTAATATGAAGTTGCCCTTTGTCACAAAAATATGTCTTGCATTATTTTTTATTGTCTTTTTTTGTGTCATTCTCTGCATGGTTTGTCCAGACTGTAAGCTCCCAATAAAAATATGACTTGGTTAATGCAGACATACCTGGCTTCATGAAGCTTTGCTACCACAGTTATTTATTTTCATACCAAAGTTTGCTTTACTCATTGTGACAGAGATCGAATGATTCTTGGTGTTAGATCTCCCTCTCGACCTGTGAGGGCATGGTGCAAGAGGAACAGAGTACCCTTAATTAAATGGCACGACAATTTATTCCGTAGGGTAGGTGGAAGTCGGTCATTTAGGAGAGGAACGGAGCTACGGTATCCAAACTCAATGACCCCGACAGTAAACGGTGTGGCATCCGAGGATTGGAGGAGCGGATGCGCTCGTTAACTTAGGGGTCATGAGCGAGGATATAAATAGGGGGGTAGCGTATGTAATCTGTTCCTTTTTTGCATATGGTTAGGAACAACCTAGAAAAGGAGCCTGTATATTGAATACCGTGAGTGTTATTTGTGAGTCTGTGTGTTAACACTGTTTGTCTTGTGTTTGTTGTATTCAAAGAATACTAACCCACACGATCCGGAGCTGCAGCCGCAGGCCAGCGTAAAAACCGGACATCACTGCTCACCTTTTCCACTACAGGAACCGTCTTTGCACCACTAACGAAATCACGCACTGTCTGTGTATATGTGTTTTGTGTGGGTGAAAGAACTGGACTTTGGGTTACGGGTCAAACCCGCTGAATTATAAACAGAAGTGTTACACGCCGCTGTACCACTTCTTTCATTATTGTTTACAGGTTTTGCCTTGAGGCTCTGGACATTTAATAATTTAAATAAACACCCTTGCACCTGTACAACATTGTCTGTGTGATTAATCCGCTCTGCACTGCACTCACCTGCACGTATTCACCACTTTGCCACACTCATATATGCAACTGTAATGCTGAACTGGGGTAGAGGTAAAAGGTCGTATTACAGGACATGTGTACAGTATATTGCTTTAAAAAATAATAGGAACAACATACCTTGCATACAATGACGCATGACATGTCTGTTGTTGAAAGATGCACCCTGACATTTGTATTGCTTGTGTGAATTGTTTTATGGTCATTAATAATACCATGACAATGAGGAGGTTGTCTGACAACATAAAGTAAAATAAACATTTTGGAAAACTCCAATTTATTAAACATAAGAACATATGAAAAGATATAAACAAAAAGAGGCCATTTGACTCATCACTGCTCGTCCGGTTCTTGAAAGCTGGTTGATCTGCAAACTTCAGTCCACAGTGGTAGCATTTCCATTTGGTATCATAATAGTAGGAACTACAACACACTTGTAATCCATTGCAATATCACTGAACAGTACTTGTTCTAAATCCATTGCGTAACAATTGCTGGTTATTTTGTGGTCTGCTAAGGGTGCTACCTGTAGTACCCAGGTATTATAATAGTTTCCCATTGTTGCTCTATTTAAAAGGTAAATTCACACTACATAGTAAACAGTATATTCTTTATAGCTTGTTTTTAAGTTACATGAGTCTGAAAACTGTTTCTGAAAATAAATTCTCAATGGATTTTGACCGAGATTTATCTGAACTCAACTGACACACACACACACACACACAAGTCCCAACAGTGCTAACTGCCTGGCGGTATTAAAACAACAAGGACATATCCCTAATCACCACAAATTTGTTTTGGTACTGAAACATGGCAGCTCCACCACCACAACACATTTTAATTAAAAGTTATTTGTTATAAGTTTTTTGACAATGCAGTGGACCTACTTTTTAAGCTAGAGGAGGCTGAGAAGTCATTTGTTATCTCTGATTTAATCATGCACACTGTTCTGGGGCATTAATAAGATTTGTATGTGTTACTTTGCAAATCTAAGATGTTGAAAGTAATGGTTGGAATATATTAGACGCTGCTTATAAGAGACTAATCTGTTCCTAGCTGATTTGTCCTTCATAACCCTTGTCAGTTTGACCACTCATTCGACAGTAAGGTTATATTATGCTTCAGCACGCTGTAAAGTACAGTACTTCTCTAATGCAATAGTTATAAACAGAGAGACATACATCTTATTACAGTATTTCCACAAAAATATATATTTTGTGTTTTATGAATCTGTTAGATTCCAGACAACACGTGTATGCATTTACTTATGGCATAAAAGAACTTTAAAATGTTATGGCTGACTGTGGCAATGTACATGTAAGAAATTATTCTCATCCATTATTCTGATATTTATTTTGTCTGACAGGTCTTTTGCCTTACAGTGAAATCTTGTTTGTGGACTCTAACTGAAGTTGGTATTTGTTTAATGTGGGATTCCCATAACACGCTCAACAGGAAAGTACACTATCCTTGAACTAAGTACCGAATGCTACAGTAAACCCTCAGTACTTGAAGGATAGTAAAACCTGCTTGGTTCAAATCAGTAATTAAGGACTTGGTTGGAACAAAACCCGTCATTAGGAAGAGTCAAATATGAGTATCACTGATGTACAGGACTGGTCAGTTTTAAATTAAAAATAAGATTGTCTTTATAATTTCACATACTGTTATTTATGTTATGTATGTTATTGACATACTTGCTTTATAACTATTCTATTGAACTTCAGCCATTTCATTTAAAGAATCATTTTTATTTATTAATTTACGAACAAAACAATATATGAAGCGATACTGTTTGCTGCTGAGTCAAAATAATGTAAAATAATTCCATAATCTTTTCACATCCTACAATGAATTTAAATGTTTATGACATAGCCCCCTTACAAGCATCTCTCTTACTGTGCAATATCCAAGAAAGGAATGGATTGATTGCTGCCCCTATATCAACCTGACCTGACAGCTCAGCTGTCAAGAGTGTATATTGTAAGAAGAGGCCATGTTAGGTTGCATGTTTATTTATAGAAATAACTTTCTTAGCTTTACTTGGAAAATGTATTTAATAAGGTGTGCTTTTTTTCTTTTCAGAAATGTTTTATTATACAGTGAAACATAACAATTATTTCATGTTGCTCAAATGTTGTACACTGCTTGCTACCTGGACAGAGATCAAGACCTTGGAGGGACACGGATGCAATGAATTCTGATTGAAGATATAGTTTTGTTTCTTATACCTAGACTAAATCGAGCAGCTAGAGAGTACAAGATTTTTGTGGTACTTAAATGGTCTTGTGGAAAATGTTCTCAATATGGGTTTTGTACATTCTGGTGCTCTTAAGGTCTGATTACACTGGAAGCGGGAAGCGGTAAACTGTGTGGTTTTTCATATTACACTGGCGGCGGGAAACCTTGCAGTATATGTAAATGTATTATCACATGTTAATGTTGAGAAAAAATAAATAATTGTTGAAGGATGTCAATAAATAAAGATTAAATATATTTGTGTAAGCTATACTTGTGTATGTGTCTTTATTTAAAAAAAAAAATCTTGCAGCATTTCACCTGTGCAGCATTCTGCAGAGTGACCATTATATTTATATTAATAAACATTATATATTATACAGATGTGCTCAAATTTGTTGGTACCCCTCCACAAAAAACCAGGAATGCACAATTTTCTCTGAAATAACTTGAAACTGACAAAAGTAATTGGCATCCACCATTGTTTATTCCATATTTAATAGAAATCAGACTTTGCTTTTGATTTTTTATTCAACATAATATTGTAAATAATAAAACAAATGAAAATGGCATGGACAAAAATGATGGGACCGCTAACCTAATATTTTGTTGCACAACCTTTAGAGGCAATCACTGCAATCAAACATTTTCTGTAGCTCTCAATGAGACTTCTGCACCTGTTAACAGTCCCACTCTTCCTGAGCAAACTGCTCCAGCTGTCTCAGGTTTGATGGGTGCCTTCTCCAGACTGCAAGCTTCAGCTCTTTCCATAGATGTTCGATAGGATTCAGATCAGGACTCATGAAGGCCACTTCAGAATAGTCCAATGTTTTGTTCTTATCCATTCTTGGGTGTTTTTAGCTGTGTGTTTTGGGTCATTATCCTGTTGGAGGACCCATGACCTGCGACTGAGACAGAGCTTTCTGACACTGGGCAGTACGTTTCGCTCCAGAATGCCTTGATAGTCTTGAGATTTCATTGTGCCCTGCACAGATTCAAGGCACCCTGTGCCAGGCACAGCAAAGCAGCCCCAAAACATAACCGAGCCTCCTCCATGTTTCACTGTAGGTATGGTGTTCTTTTCTTTGAAAGCTTCATTTTTTCGTCTGTGAACATAGAGCTGATGTGACTTGCCAAAAAGCTCCAATTTTGACTCATCTGTCCAAAGGACATTCTCCCAGAAGGATTGTGGCTTGTCATGCATTTTAGCAAATTCCAGTCTGGCTTTTTTATGTTTTTCTTTCAAAAGTGGAGTCCTCCTGGGTCTTCTTCCATGGAGCCCACTTTCGCTCAAAAAGCGACGGATGGTGCGATCAGAAACTCACGTACCTTCACCTTGGAGTTCAGCTTGTATCTCTTTGGCAGTTATCCTTGGTTCTTTTTCTACCATTCGCACTATCCTTCTGTTCAATCTGGGGTCGATTTTCCTCTTGCGGCCACACCCAGGGAGGTTGGCTACAGTTCCATGGACCTTAAACTTCTTAATAATATTTGCAACTGTTGTCACAGGAACATCAAGCTGCTTGGAGATGGTCTTGTAGCCTTTACCTTTAGCATGCTTGTCTATTATTTTCTTTCTGATCTCAGACAACTCTCTCCTTTGCTTTCTCTGGTCCATGTTCAGTGTGGTGCACAAAATGATACCAAACAGCACAGTGACTACTTTTCTCCATTTAAATAGGCTGAATGACTGATTACAAGATTGGAGACATGTGTGATACTAATTAAAGAAACTAATTAGTTTGAAATATCACTATAATCCAATTATTTATTATCTTTTCTAAGGGGTACCAACAAATGTGTCCAGGCCATTTTAGAATTATCTTTGTAAAATAAGCAATAATTCATCTCTTTTCACAGATTCTTTGTTTTATTCTATGACATACCAAAGGCATGCAAGTATACATGATAAAATAGCTTTTAATTTCATCACTTTTCAGGAGGAATGAAGCATTATTTCAATGAGCTGTAAGGGTACCAACAAATTTGAGCACGTCTGTATATACATCACATTATATTATAAAAACCTCTACAAAAAAACCTCCATGAAATACTGCAAGAAGCCCGTCATTATTTAGGCCTCTTTTTTTTCAACTTTGAAGTGTGTTGCTTGGAGGTTTATGGCATACAGTACGCTATATAGTGTATGTTTTCTGTTGCTCTTCAAATGTTAAAATTTTACCTGACATGTCCAGTTTGGCCGCTATGGTGTCCCAGATGTCTTGCTTCTTTAGCGCATCCTTATAATCTGGACGGGACGCATCATAGTTGAGGGTATTTTTCGTTCGCCATCTCTCACTGTACATAGTGCAGATAACGTCACACAACAACACTTCAGTTGATTGGTCTTGATGGAGATTTTTCCCGCTCTGGTTTCTATCCCGCGCGGTGTTCGCCGTGCCGCTTTTCTGTTCTGTGCTCAGTGTAATTGCACCCATTCAAAACAAAAGATTCTATTTTATTTATTTTTTTGCCACATGGTTTACTGCTTTCTGCTCCCATTGTAATCAGACCTTTAGGATAAACTACAATAATTGGAGAGTACAAATCACTATAATATAAACTGAAAAGTAAATACATGATAAATACAAGTTAATTAATTAAATAATAATAATAATAATAATAATAATAATAATAATAATAATAATAATAATAATAGGAAATAAGTTGGTGATATGACTTAAGGTAGTGCAAGATTATCTGATTTTAAGCCAATCAGAATTTGAGATTTCTGAAAAATATACTGATACTTTGATTTTTTTTTTCAAATGACCAAACATGTAGACTATAACATACAGTATGCTTCTTTCATAACTGCACACATGAGATATAAAGTATGGTGCAGTATGGTAAATTCCTAGTAACTAAATGCTGAGCTTACAGTACATATTCTTTCCTTTTAATGTTACAGTGAGCCATAAACAAACCTGGAAGGATTTTTTTCAAAATTGCACTGACTGCATCTAGGACGAATGCATTACTACCTTCTTTCCAACTTGCTTAAAAATAAAATCATAAAAGTGCTTGCTAACAGACTCTCTAAAAGCCTGTATACGCATTGCAACATCTCAAACATTGTCAAACTTTCTCAAGCTTAAAATATGTTGCATTGATATTCAAAACAGTGTGCCGTTCTTCCAAACAATAATCCCTAATTTTCACGTTAGGATCACTTTTCATATTTTACTGGTCACAGTTGTTTTGTTTTCCATTTTTATTGTATCATATTTGTTGAATCTTCTCCATTGTTCCTTTGTTTTCACACTATACTATTCCCATGCATCCAAGACACTGCAGACATATCTGGATGCACACATTGCTGTTTTGTAGTTTTGAAAAAAAAAAAACTAATCTCAGCAATTTACTATGGGGGCCGAAGTAGAGATACATAAATAAAAGACACTTATACTATTACAAAAAAATAAAATAAAAACATTACTCTTGGTAATGAAAAGGTATATCATAACTGATTTATATTTCTAAAATAATAATTTTAAACCTTTAGTGTCCACCTCATACAGTAGGTTACAAATCACGGTCCTGGAGTGCCATTCCACTCCAGGTTTAACAGGTATAATGAGACAATGAACAAGTTCACAGTCTGGATGGATTTTTATTTGGTTCAATGAAACAATTAAGAACAGGGTTGGAACAAAGATCAGGACTGGAAGGGCCAACTTTGGCCACACCTGGTTTAGGTGCTAGAACAGATAACCTATCTGTTTGGGTCATGATCCAAGCCCTTGGGACATTATAGATGTACCAGTGAAAGAATGGCTAAGACATAGAAGCAGTTTAAATAGAATCTCTCTCCACCACAGGATCACTGTTATGCTCAGACAAGGACAACCCTGTTTGCCATTGACTCAGTAACAAAATACATTTTTGATTCTGGCTATTGTAGTTATAGGGTCCACATTAGAGTTAGCTAATCAATAAATTACAATTTTGCTAATGTATCAGTAACTTCAATTTCTGGTGCTGCCAAAGAGGTATGTAATAGCAATGAAAAAACAGCAGAGCAGGAAAGGGGTTGAATGACTTCCACCATACTTTTGTGTCTTAAAAAATATATCCATGTAAATGAAGACACATGTAAATTAAAACAAAACAATACAAAAGCTTAAATGATTGTGCTACCCAGAATATGTTGGCAAATAGTTATATAATAGTTATATTCTTACATCTGCATAATGGCCATCACCCCCAGATATCTGAAAGCATTAAACCAAGCAGTTTCTGTAACTGGCCAGTCTTCCAGATTCTGGAAAATGATAATTGTTTGTACTGGGAAGGTTATGGTTCCTCTACACTTTAAACAACAGATGACAGCCAACGTCTTTTGTAGCAGGGCTGTGTCAATATAACATGCATGCCCATAATACCTCCAATTACCAAGTCCAGTGAGGGAACGTTTTTTATGGCTCTATACTACTGTCACCACAAATTTACTCTTCAATTGGAGCCATGGTGTTGAGTGGCAAACTGATCTCCAGGGTTAATTCTTCCAACTAAACAGGGCTATAAAATGGCAAAAACAGAGGGAGTAATCTCTTTGGCTAACAAGTGTTCCAGCCTTTGCTGTCAACATACCAGCACAGCTTGGAACATTGTCAAGTTTGGAATGTTGTAAAATTGTAAAGTTTCTTTGCACGATTGTCTGTATCTTTCTGTTGGTCGGGTGGTAAGTGAGGACCAGAGGGATTTTATCATCTGTGTGTTGTATATTGTTATTATATAAAGCATTTTTTCTATTTATATTTGAAATGCAGGATTTAGCTTTAGTGATGATCTTGTCTGGAAAGCCACAATTTCCAAAAAACACACACATTTCCTCGCTTTTGGTGAAGAAATCTTGATGGTTGCTGCAAATATGTCTGAGTCTTAACAGTTGTGAATAGGGAATCGAGTCATGGGAAGCCTTAGGGTGTGAGGAGTCATACTGCAGATATGAATGAGAATCAGCTGATTTGTAGTACACAGTGGTGTTAATGGTGGAATTCAAAACTGTGATGGAAATGTCTAAGAAAGATACACTATTGCCAGTTTCTGATATGTTCTTTTTCTTATTTATACCAACCAGCTGGGAATGTTCCAACAAACCTTTATCCTTATGATTCAGGACTGCAGAGATAACTTGGTCCAAGATTCAATTCATTTTATTTATTTTATTGAACAAATTTAAAAACATTTCTGATCCACGTCCATTTCAACTTTTAGTTTTCATCAATGTTAAACAGGTAACTGCAGTGCACTACAATATTTTTTTTAAGTGAGTAGGTCCAGTATTATAGAGTCTACAGTGTCCAGAATATGGAGTTTCTAACTGACAGATATTTAAGGTAAACACATAATAGTGATTTATTTTAGAAGAAGTGATATTGTTTTATTATATTGCCCATTAAATTTTCAAGTCTCTTTCATGATATTTGAAATCCATATTTTTTGCTTAAATGGGTTACATAAATATTACTATTTTCCACATTACATTTTAGCACATGTCAGAAGTTAGAGAAGAGTGTAAGAACAGACTTCAGATATTGAAAAAACTGACTTGTTGTAGCACACAGCCTTACCTCTTATTATACCTAAAATACACTCTTATGGAGAAGTTTCGTTTCATTCTAATGACCTGAAGCACCTTGGGTTTAATCCTCATTACATTAAAATGTTTCACTCACATGCAGGCTTAAGTTATATATTATCATATTCTTAGTTAGTTCTGAAGTGCTAATTCACAACACGTCCAGCACTTTCTATTCCCAGTTTTCCCTCCTTGACATTTCATCTATAGTATCCTCTTGATCCCCTCTTTGATGACCTCATCAGACAGTGGAGTTCTTTTGTCTCCTTCAACTCCTAAATGTCTCTCTTCTGCTTGTCTCTTACTTCAATAACTCTTTAACCACATTATGTACAACTTACAGGCTAAAATTGGTTGGTGTCTGGCTTTTCCAGTCTGTCCAAGACCTTCCATATTAATCAGATTTGCTTTAGAGCCGTATGTTATATCAGCATGATAAATCATTGTTTCAGTCAGCCACATATTGAAGCATATTGTGTTCCACAGTTTTTAACGCAGAGGCAGGTTTCTTTTCTACATACTTCCCTTACATAAATGTTTGAAAAATACCACTGGGATACCAATATAATACAGTTAACTCTCATTAATACGAATTTCAAGGGATAAACAAAAAAATCTTATTATGAGTTTAAGCAAAATGCATATTGTCAGTTTTTATTACAGTACAATGAAAAGTATTATACATTTAAAAGTACTGTGCATTTTAATGACAATACAGTTTTAAGTGAACAAAAAACATACATTACAAATGAACTGCACTTGAAATCAGTCCCATTCTTCCCATTCTGATAACGGGCATTTTTAAACAGTTGTTGATATGTTCAGCAGCATCTTTCTTATTCATGTACCGTGTTGCATTATCCACCGCTTTCAACACCCCCACTGTTATCTGCAAGGATAATACATTTTTTGCGCTGCTTCATGGAAATGGCATTGATGCGTGAGCACTATGGCAACTAAAAAAACTGTCTATGGCAACTCAAAATGTGCCCTAGGATCAGTGGTCCCAAAACAGTACTAAAATACAGTACAGAGGTGCTAATTTAATCCAAGTTCATTTTAATGAGAATTGACTGTATCAGTATGTAAACTAGAAGAAACAAGTAGAGCCACTGTCAGACCACAGCATTACCAGCAATGAGACAATGAATTTAAATCAAATACTGCACATTGGCCTGGATGTGGTGTCATTGGTATTTACTAAATTGTAACTGATAATGTGCTACTATTGACCCTTCAAAATCCTATTTTTGAAAAAATGTAATCTTACCAAGAGCTATTATGGTCTAAACTTGGATTCTTATTTTTTTGTAGACAGATTTATCATCTGAATCTATTGCTATCATAGAGCTTGGCAACCACATTGTTACAGTATTCAATGAATCAGGAAGCAAAATACAAACTGAAAAGGGATGTCAGGAACTCAAGATAGCAGGGTGAATGATTAGCTGTATGAGGTTTGAATTCATTTTGACTAAAGCAAAAAGGGGTCCATGATTCGTTTAGAATAATGCAAACAGGAACTAAGAAAAATGTACAAAATTATTTTGTCGTTCCCTATATGTTAATATACCAGAGTACCAGGAAAACAATAAATGACACCATGCCAATAAATATTGCTGGTAGTTTAGGTCAATTTATCCAATATGGCTGCCAAACCATGTGACCAATCGTGTTCATTCAGCTGTGGACATTAGTTCCCATTGGGGTCCACAACTCTGACATTTCAAGAGTTTTCGTGCAACAGTTGTCATTTTATGCAACTTTTAAGGTTTTGTTGGCGGAAAGAATAATAATAATAATCTTAACAACAAAAGGCTTCCAAGCCATGTGCTTGGAAACATAATAATAATAATAATAATAATAATAATAATAATAATAATAATAATAATAATAATAATTATTATTATTATTATTTATTTTATAGAAAACATTTAATACAATAAACACATTTATTAAAGTTATTACAGGTATAATTATGAATATAATTTGTAGGATCAAGCACAGCCAGTGTCAGGTTTAAAGCAAAGGAAGCTCAATCTAGGCAGTGTGAGAGGTTTCCTGGGAAAAAAGTAACTCACAGGAAAAGTAACTTTATATTATATGAACCCAGGGTTAATTTAACATGTAACAGTCTGTAGGTTATTGATGATTAAATTAAAACTCAACAGCTTTGAGCTACTGTAACAGCATTCAGGAGACATGGTTTTTGTACAGTATGAATTTCTGCAGAAAAATAAACTACATAGAGTTGCAAATAACAAAGCATTGTGAGATGTCATTTTTAAAGGGACTCATTGCTCTCATGTAGCATTTAAATTAGTTCTGTGTGCTTGTGTTCTTGAGAATTCCTAATGCTGAATGGCTCAGTTACTTAACTCTGTCATCTAGTCACATGTACTACAGATTACATAACAGTGTGTCCATGTGTCCTTTCCTGAACCTTTCATTACTGATAACTGGACGATATATTATAGGCCTTATCAATTAATGGCAGGTCTAAATGCCTGTGGCAAAGTGGTTTGCAGTGTGCAGGTGTAGGGGTGATGCAGTGATCAAGACAATGACAAACAACAAAGTACTGGTACGAATGACAGAAGTAAATTACCCCTGGTCACACCCTATAAAAGACAAAGGAAATGTTTGTTAGGGGAGAAGGTTCAGTGAAGGCACTTTGTCTAACCTGAACATGGAGAGAGAAAACAGAGAATGAGACACCGAGAAAGAGACACTGAGATTGGGTGTGTAAGAAAATAAGAACATAAGAAAGGTTAGAATCGAGGCCATTTGGTCCATCTTGCTCGTTTGGTTGTTAGTAGCTTATTTCAGGTTGAAAAAGTCCACTGGGTCAACATTGTCAATACCTTTTAGAATTTTGAATGCTTGAGTCAGATCACCACGCAGTCTTCTTTGTTCAAGACTGAATAGATTCAATTATTTTAGCCTGTCTGCATATGACATGCCTTTTAAACCCAGAAAAATTCTGGTCGCTCTTCTTTGCACTCTTTCTAGAGCAGCAATATCCTTTTTGTAGCGAGGTGACCAGAACTGAACACAATATTCTAGATGAGGTCTTACTAATGCATTGTACAGTTTTAACATTACTTCCCTTGTTTTAAATTCAACACTTTTCACTATATATCCGAGCATTTTGTTGGCCTTTTTTATAGCTTCCCCACATTGTCTAGATCAAGACATTTCAACATAAACTTCTAGATTCCTTCTTCAATTTCGGTATCTCCCATATGGTATTCATGACATTTTTATTGCCTGTGTGCAGTACCTTAGACTTTTCTATGTTAAATGTATTGGAGGTGTTTTGTTAAATGATTTTGTTTGTTCCTGTTTTATTTTGTTTTGTTGTTCATAGCAGTGTACAAGGAAGCATTAAAACTGCAGTATCTGAGTCTAGGTTTGCTATTTCTGCCACAGAGCAGCCTTGACCTGGGAAACACCACAGTTATGCACAGCAGAGTTGCTTCATGTTCTTGGCCAGTTGAAGTCCCCTGTGTACACTCTTCCAATCAGTCATCATCACACTAGATTACTTCTTAGATTACTTCTTAGTCTGGTAGACTACATCCCCAACTTTAAGTACCTCATCAAAATATATGCAGTTATACAAGTCTTTGTCAGAGTCTAACACAGCAGGCATTGATTAAACTATATTGTCCTCCCATTTCAATCCAGGATTTTGGTTAACCAGGCCTGCATCTTGTAGATTCATTCAGAGCCAAATTCTCCAGGAACATCCACGCTTCAGGGAGCATCTATAAATAATAACCTTCAGTCTGGACTGGAAGAGCTACATGTGAGTTCCAATTATTTATGGGTTTCTAACATGGTGCACAAGTATCCAAATAAAAAAAAAAAAGAAAATGTGGTGGCAGGATCTCATTTTGACATCCATCATGCTTATAGACTTATGCAAACTGGTGTTCTTTATCTCAACACTAAACTAGACTCCATTTAAACTCTATATCTAATTAAATGCTTTTACAAATTGAACACATTTACAGCTCCTCTACTACAATGGAGTCTGAAAAAAACAAACCTTTCAAATTTAAAGACATATTGATATACAGTATGTTGTGGCTGTAAGTGGTTGACAGAGTTTGTGTTCTGCATGTTCCACACATAACTTAATTTGTACTTCTTTACATGCTTACCTTTATTTTAACTGAAAATAAAGTATTTTATTCAGAGCTTTGTAATATAAAGTTTTTTTAAAACTAGATTTTGGGACAATTTAAATACATGTATCAAAGGGCATCATTTGAAAGTGTTTCCTCTAATATTTAAAGGATAAAATTCCATGCTAATGCTACAAAACTGAGAAAGAAACAGCTTGGGTTTGCTTATTAACTTTCCACAAAGACAAATGTACTGTAACTAATTAAATACTTTTAGTGTCATACAAAAATACCAAGCCTGGTTAGCTGGTCTGCTGTTCTGAGTTGAGTTATTTTTCCTAAACCGTCTTTGGAGGTTTGCTTGCAGTGATGAAAGAGTTGAGGAGTCTTGAAATATATACAGTGCCCTCTGAAAGTATTGGGACAGCGAGGTCTAACCTGTTATTTTTGCTTTACAGTCAAGCAATTTGTATTTGTTATCATGAGATTAATATGAATAATAAGCACAATAATATATGTTTTATTTTTTGGGTAATTCCATGCATACATTTGATCATATTAGAACAAAAATATACTTTGTGTTCAACCCACTGATTTCAAGTGACCATAAGTATTGGGACACATTCACTTTAAGTAACTTTCAGGGTGTAAAAGTCAGTATTTGGTTGCATATCCATTCGAGGCAGTAACTGCATGAAATCTGCGACCCATTGAGCTCACCAAACTCTTTGTGTAATCATCTGAAATGCTTTGCCAAAACTTCAGAATCCATTCTGCTGCTGCCATCATTAGTTACATCATCAATAAAGATCAGTGAGCCAGTTCCAGAGGCGGCCATGTATGCCCAGGCCATGACATTACCTCCACATGCTTCACAGATGAGGTGGTGTTCTTTGGAGCATCTGCAGTTCCTTTCTTTCTCCACACTTTAACCTTTCCATCACTTTGGTAAAGGTTTATCTTGGTCTCATCTGTTCATAAAACTTTGTTCCAAAACTCTCCTGGCTCATCTTTGTACTTCCGAGCAAATTCTAATCTGGCTTTTCTGTTCTTGGTGCTGAGGAAAGGTTTACATCTTGCAGTGTAGCCTTCGTAATTCTGCTGTCTCAGTCTTCTGCGAACTGTGGATTCTGATACCTTCACCCCTGCACTCTGGAGGTTGGTGGTGATTTCACTGACAGTTGTTTTAGGGTTTTCCTTGACAGCTCTGATAATTTTTCTTGGCTGACCCGAACTTGGCTGATTGGTAATTATACCTGTGGTTTCTTTCTTCTTCAGTATATTCCAAATTATTGATTTTGATATTCCCAATTTCTGTGCTATGGTTCTGATTGAGTTTTTCTTTTTTTCAGCTTCAAAGTTGCCTGCTTTTCTTTAACAGAAAGTTCTTTGGTTTTCATATTGATTTTCGACTACGGACTCCAAACACTGATGTCAAAGCGAGACAGGTTGATAGGATGTTCACAGCTCTTTTATGAGTGCCTAATTACTCAACAACAAACACCTGACCAACAAGAGACACCTGTCAGCCAATTGTCCCAATACTTTTGCTCTTTCAAAATAAAGAGGCTTAACACTATCAATTTGTTTAATTGACCCAAGAGGGTAGAAATGAATTGACTTTATTAAAAATAAAACACTTTGGAGTTGTACTTATCAGTCATGTTTTTTTTTCAGAAGAAATTATTATTATTAGAGTTCATAGTGAAAATCCCACTGTCCCAATACTTTTGGAAGGCACTGTAACTTAGCTAGCTGGTTCTAGTTTTGGAAAAAAAAATAGAACAAAAAATTATGATAACAGGTGCTTTTCTGTATACAAAAAAGTTAAAGACTGGAATAAATTATTTGATTTAGTATTATGGGCACGTACCGGCATTACAGGAAAAGTAATCATTTCAATCTGTAGGTGCATAAATTGTAGGAAAAACATCCTGAAAGGACATCTGTCAAAATGGCTGGTGGCTCAGATACAGATTTTAACAACAGCTACTGATTTGCTGGAGACCAGTAATGGATATGATTTGAAACTCACATAAACAGCACATGTTTTGCTTACAGGAACTAGGAACACATTTTTGTGAAGAAAATAGTTCAGATGAAAGAATAATTTTAAATTGCCTGTGTGTTTACCATCCTGCTTGGATATCCAGCTATTTATGTGCAGCAATGACATCTTTTGAACCAGTATTACCAAATAAAACCTGTACAATCACCTTTACCGAATGATGTATGATGTGACTTCAGTCTACACTCTCAGTCTATCAGTCTCTCTCTGATCAAGGTGACTGCAAAATAAACATTGCTGACTCTTATCCTGTGAAATACATGGTCCAGAATACCACAGGAGACCTTGCAGGGATATAT
This sequence comes from Acipenser ruthenus, assembly GCF_902713425.1. NCBI lineage: Eukaryota > Metazoa > Chordata > Actinopteri > Acipenseriformes > Acipenseridae > Acipenser > Acipenser ruthenus. The sequence goes on along the minus strand of NC_081190.1, from coordinate 30,925,168 downwards.
TTCTGTAGATTCTGTGCCCAGGCATGTCCAAGGTGTTAAGTCTGCAATAAGTGGCCAATTTTGCTACTTGTTAGGACCACAGAAGGGCGTGCTAATCTAACCTTTCGCAGGAAAGGTTAGTGAGTCCTCTCTCAAGAACTATGACATAAGGCAATCAACATGCTGATTCTTGCACCAATCATTTTTGGATTTGTTTCTTAATGACTCAGGTCATGGCAACATGGGACTGTAGGCTAAAGTCACCTCAAATATCCTAATTCTCTACAGGACCTAAAGAGTGGTCATTAAATAATACTATTTTAAAATAATTAAAATATAATCTCTGAAAGTGTATGCAAGGCCTACTAAATGTACATGTAAATTAACAGGGGGCCCCTGTTTTATTATCTAAACAATTGGTGTATCTAGATCTGCTACTTTTTATAATACACCTTTATTCCCCATCATAGAATCTGTGCTAAAAAGGTTAGGGTTAAAGTCAATGTTTTCATTATCATTATCACCTATGTTATGGGAAACATAGGGTTGGTTAACATAATAAATACCAGAAAAGGACAAATCTGATTATGTAAGCTCATGGAACCCTTATAGATACGAGATACATTTTACACTTGAAATAACAAGCATGCCCAGTTAATCACATTTTGATGCCAGAGGTAGCTGGGTATTGTTAGATAGGTGGACACATAGTGTGAGAAGACTGTACAAAGTCTCTCTCCAAAAACCAGATGAGTTATTTGGTTGTGGCTTCCACAGATCCTCCAAGGTGTCTAAATCTACATTGACAGTAAAATACAGTATGCAGAGAAGATTAAATACAAACATGAGCAATGATGAACTTCTCTTTTGGTTCCAAAGTAGCATACTGTATGATCTCCTCCCTCTTCCCCTTTATCGAAACAGGATGTCCTATTTCCCTACTCTGGAAGTTCCCCTTTGTTCCCAAATTGTGTGGGTGGTTAGAGGCATAGACATCTCTCTTTGTATAATTTATGATTCTCTTGTTTCCACATCAATACACCAATGTAGTCCTCATAAAAGCTAAATCTGGCATACCACGGTGTAGCAGTGTAGCAGTGTATGTGTTGGAGTGAAGAATAATGGGTTGGCAGGGAGGGGGTTAAATCACTCCCTGTCAAAACACATGGGAATGTGGCTGGAGCCAGGAATTGAATAAATGACTAAATGATTAATTAAGCTCCAGCCACAGGAGTACCAGTAGGGTGATCAAGGGTGTTAGTTGGGTAGCATAGGATTGATGTTGGTGTTAGAGGTGGAGGGGCGTGTTCTGTGTTGATCCATGTTGTTCCGTGTTGTGTTGTGCTGTATTTATGTCTGTGTCTGTGTTTGTTTACGTTTGGTGAGTTTTTGTTAAACCTGTTAATTTTGGCCACCGTGCCTTTTGTTTTGTTCCTGTGTTTTCTTTATTCTTTTATGAATTGATTAAATGTGTGCTTTAGCGATTTACTGCAGCTGTTTTGTGTCTGAGTCTCCCTTCCTGGTCTAAACACCACTGCCTGTTACTCTTCTTCAAATCAAAATGTTTACTTCTGATCAAACAAAAATGTTTTTTTTAAATTAAAACTCAATATATATATATATATATACATGAAGAACAGGCCTCACTGGACCAAGGAGATACTAGACTGGATCCCAAGAGATATAAAGTGGCCAAGAAGAAGATCTCCAGGAAGAGTGGATGAGGGACGCAGCAGTGAGGCTTTTGTGGAAAAATCTTGGGGAGGCTTTCATCCAGCAGTGGATTGAAAAAGGCTGATGATGATATATACTGTAAATATGTATTACCTACCTGTCTATATATTTACATTTCCCACCTACTTCAAGGGAGAAAAATTATTTAAATATATGAAAACGTTGGTAATGACAGTATTTTGTCTGCTTTCATTTGACGATGTTCCATTAATCCCTTAATAATCAATGAGAACTTCAGCATATTGAGATGGTTTACAGAAGCAAATTGTGTATGTAAACATGACCATTCTAATATAACAAAAGAAAGTTAAATAAACCTTGGCTCTTGTTTTACCAATATGATCGTATACACATATAAGAGTGCAATATAAAAATGTCATATACAAAGACTGTTTAAAAATATATGAAAGATATGTAATTAGAAACTAATACCCTATTCACACTAACTAAATAATGCACGATCATCATATTTTGAAAATGTAATTGTGAATGAAGTGAATGGCTGTCATGTGGTTTCAATGTGTGTTGATAGCGCAATAAGGAAATATGTCTTTTGGTTCAAAATTATCTATTACCATACCTGGTTGTGTTTCAATTAAAAATATTACACTATTTTGGATAGCCAGTACAGTACAAACTTTGCACATCTCTAGCAGTAATGCAAGGTAATTTACAATCAAGCATGGTAAATCACTGTGAAGTATGGGAAACCATGGTAAAGCATTAAAAAAAGGAACTCTTACTCTATGCCTGGTGTATATGGATTTCTGGAACTTTAAATGTCTATTGCCTTGACAAGTCTAAAAAGTATGGGTAAGTTCTAATTGTAAAATATTTTAGTGTCAGCAGCTTCAAATGTAATTTTGCTTTTATTTTTATTCACAGTTCCCTTACCTTTTTATGACATTTACAATCATGACGCAATGACCTAACTGCTGCTGCCACCTTCTTTTTTTAATTTGAATCAAGAAGTACTCTAAAGAAGCAGGCAGCCATGAATCTTCAGACACTATAATTCAATATTGGATCATTAGCAGTCAGAGCCACTCAGAATTATTGCAAACATCAAACAGGAAGGATAAAACAATAAATTACATCTTAAGTCACTTACCTGTCAATAAATAAATAATACAATACTATAAATACCTTTACCACGGACGCAAATACGAAAGTGAGGTAAACCACCATAGGAGTAAATGCAATCACTTTGATTTCACAGCATTTTATTAATATGATATCAGTTTATAAGTATAATATATATATATTTTGTATTTAAAACTGTTCACACTAGTTTTATAATAAATGTGAACAGTATGACAAGAGACTGTTTTAAGTAAAACATAAATCGGTTTTCTTGTATAGACCAGTCTATATTTTTGCCTAGATACCAGCTAAGAGACATGGCAAATTTGACCAAAGTTCCTCTGGTTTTCATGTAAAGAAAACCTAATGAACAAGAACATGATGTTATTATCATGAGCTACCTACCGTCCATTGGAATAATAACATGAAGTTATTACTCTACACAAAAAAACCTAATCAAATTCATATGTGCACAATGTTGATGTAAAACCCATGTTTAATCCAACCACAAAATACTGAAATGATCACAAAATGAATAGTGTAGAACAAGTTCAGGGAATGAGGCCCTACATGATAATTAAATAATCATCCAATTTAAAATATAAAGCATTGTGAAAACATAGCTGGAAAGAACAGATAAAGGACTGGTTAAATTAAAGCATTACACTTTCAGTGATTGTGATACTGTGTTTCTTGAAAATGAGACATTGTACAGGATAATGAATCTCCATTCTGAAAATTCTAGTGCTGGGAACTGGATGTGCTGTTTATCGTATTTGTATGGGTGTGCATCATGCAAATAAACCTCTAGTACATGTTTACAGCGTTTCAGTGTGTGCACCACTGCTCCAGTATAACACTTGTCCTGGGTCATTGAAAGGAATGTTTCTTTCTTTCTGAACAAGTAAAACCAGCTTTACAACCAGAATTTCAGACTCTTGTACCAGCATAATCTTTTGAAAAACAAAAGAACCCTGCTCTGATCAGGATAAACCTAACAATGTACCTAGGTTATTAAAATGACAAAAACATGAATAAAGTTGATGGGAATGTTAGTAAAGCATGTTAAAAATGTGATATACTTTAATGTCTGAATGTAATATGTACATTCATGCAAATTTACTACAATAAACTTTACTCAGGGTCTTTTTATGAACAACCCTATTAAAGGTTAGCTTTCTTATACAACAGAACATTATTGAAGCCTGATATTGAAACGCTGTAACCGTAAGTCAAGAACTTAAAAATACAATTACTGGTACCACTTAAAAAAAGTTGAAATAACCATTTATTTATGACTAATCAAGAGTCCCATCCACATTCTTGAAACCACGCTGCGAGTGACATCACAATTCTTAAAGGAGAACAATATGTCTTCAGATGACCAATTTTATTCTGGATTTTTCTTCTGTGAATGTTTTTCTTTCTACCCCTAAGCAACAACCTATACATATTTCATACAAATCCAACTTTAAGTAAAAGATTTGTGGTTAAGACCTGTAGTTTACTAAAAGACTGGCATGACAATTAGTATTGTTGAAACCAAAGCATACATTTTTAGAGATGGCCTTTAGCATAACTAGTGGAACAACAGGCAGTATAACATTGACAGAAAAAAACAATCTCTCAGTGACATACAAAATATTGAAATCAAAGACTTTTTAGATAGCTTGCCAATTTCAGAGACACTTTGAGTTTGTGTCATGACAATTTTAGTCACATCAGAGACAGACTGTTGAAAAGTTCTATTGAAATGCATTGGGCAGAGAGATATGAAAAAAAGGCAAATATTTCAAATTCAATGAGGGAGTTTCCTCCTAGAGGTGGATTTTAAGTGTTTTGCTACCAGTGACAAATTTAAGGATTATTTGGGGACTTCCAGTCTTGTCATTTAAAAGCTTTTGTTCAGAAATGACACTGTTTTGTATTTGTTGAAGAAAACAAGTCAACTATTAGGACTTGTATCAATCACAGTGATGGTTATAAGAAGCATCTAAGAGGACAAAGTGATCTAGATGGATTCCCAAAGCTTTAACTCATGACTTATATATAGACTAAGAAGCTTCACGTGTCATTTTACATTTCTCTTCTGTTTTATGGTGTTTAAGGTATTAGCAACAATTCTCAGTGGTTCTCAGAATGATTGCAAACATCATAAAACATTAAGAGAACTTTTAGCATAAATAAAATACAGTTTGATATTCATGAACTATGCTAGCCTGGAACTTTTGAGTTATGGGTTTGTTGAAAGAGCTCTAGCATATGATTCTTGTACACATTTAATAAGTTGAAGCACACACACACACACTTTTCTTCATAGTGTACTGAGATGAGGTGGATCATACTTCAATCCTCATACTCAAAATGTAATCTAAAGCCCCTTTCACACTGGCATGCTCTACCCGGGTCAGACCCTACCCGGGTTACGACCGAGTGTTATGCAGGTTGGCTATGTGATTTCACACTGATTTTTGAGAAACTTCTCTGGATTGAATCTTTGGCCCAAATGTTGATTAGAGCAAATTTTTCTTCATCCCTGCTACAATCTGGCTCTAGGCTAAACAGAATAAACAGAAATGTTCCTTGTGGAAGTGAGACCTTCACGCAGGCATGGCTGTGTGTTACTTCGTCCACTTACGAATGCCCATCATGCATTTTGTCAAAGCGTGTCGACCCACACTTTAAAACCTACATTTAGGTTGAACTTGAAATGATTTGTAGGGTACCCTTGTGCTGGGAAAAGTTTTAGGAAAATAGTCCCAAAAATGTTCATAAAGGATCACATACACAATTAGAGAAAAAAAATTGTGATGCGGTAACGTTCCAGTAGGCATCTACTGTCTAATAGAAGCCCGCTAGAGCTGGATGCTGATTGGCTGATGATACTCAATCGTTTTCTAATCCATTTTATTTTACTGTGTAGAACTATTATCAATTGCATGACATAATGGGGGTTAAATGATTGCATGTGTCATATTTAGCTATTATTTTAATGTACTGTAAATTAACTGTACATTATATACTTACTGTACTACTACAGCTTTTTGAACTATCTTAGACATAATTATTAACCATTATAAATGACGGCTTTGTTTGGAATGGTTTCTACCTGGTTATATAAAGAAACTGATTGAAGAAATCCAACATGGCCACACGTGGAGCACACAGTGAAGCTGACTTAATTAAAACATTTTGGGTCATATTGGCTTTTTTTTTAAATAAAGGTGTTTTGAGATGATTAAGACAAACACATCTACTTCTTAACCATTAAAAGAGACAGACACGCCCCAATAAATAATCACCCCCTCTTGAACCTCAAGAAACTGATTCTGGTTTTCTTTGGTTGCATGTGACCAGTATTGCTTAGGTTATGGTCTTTGCAAAAAAGGGATATTGATACTTTTAAGGGTGCCCAAACGATGTTTTTTAAGCATAGTCCAAATTTCTAAACTTAGATATACTGGAATGTTTTCTCATAAAGAAGTCTATCCAGGCTGAAAGATGTTCTGTTTAATTGGGGTTGATTGCAATCTAAGAGGCTTCTGGATACACCACATTGTCCATTCCATCACCATTGCAAACTCTTGTGCACCCCCTGGTGCTTGCTTGTCTCCAAAACTTCTTTGTGTTGCCTGCTTTGCAGATTGTCTTCCTTGTCTCTGGTTGCTCATTATTCAGAGAGAGGATCTCAGGTCATCTGCAGCTGCAGCAAAGGAGAAGCAGGAAAGATGGCGATCACCCTGTAGACCGGGCACACGCATGAGACACAAAACAACTTTTGTAAGATAGCTTTTTCTGGACAAACCAGTAAGTAAAACGTGAAACCAAAACGTTAAGATCTCGGCTTTGTTAATGATCCATTTAAGCAAGACGTTGTGCAATCTGGACAGCGTCTGTGTAATCAGCTGGAAGAAGCTGAAGGTTTTTTTTTTTTTTAGTTTAGGACCAGTCGTGAAGACTTGGATCACTGAACGAGAGGGAGAGCGAGCGAGCGAGCGAGAGAGAGAGAGAGAGAGAGAGAAAAGAAAGCTTCTCCGTTCTGGCACTCAGACACGTAGAGCCAGCCAGATCGTGACCTCTTTATTTTTTCAACCACCCCTTTATTTGTACATTCTTTTGGAGATCGGGACACGGAATTGGACCTCCCTAGAGCTTGAGTTTGCGATCTGATCCCCAGGAGGGTTTATTTAGGTAGGTCTGATCACGGAATGTCTTGTTTTCTTGTTAGCTAGATTGGAAAGAGAAGCCATTGCACGCTTAGCTCTCTTCTCCCAGCGCCAGTCAGAGCTGAGCCTCCATTAACGACAGCCTGCTTCTGGTCCAAGTCCAGACTTACTCAATTAAAAGCTCTGTCCAGGTTTTTGCAGCTCGCGTTGGACCACCTTACTCTGTTAAAACCATAAAGGCTGGATTTTTTTAACGTGCTTGTCTGGAAGCTCCCCGTTTTCTGGGGGAGTGGGGGAGGTGGGGTGGTCTTGAACTGCAGTTGGTTTCTTTTTATTCTGCTGCTGGCTGGGGTTTGGATGTTTGTGCTGCCAGAGCTAAAGTCAGGTATGTCATTGTGGGCTTCACCATAAAATGGAGGAAAGCACAGCAGACAGTCTTAGGGGAGAGCCTGAAGTGAGACAGAAATTCTCAAGATTCATGAAACAAGGGTGGACTTAAGATTTGTATTTGATGTTGTCTTGAGCTTGCAGATCCCACAAGGGCAGACAATCTTAGGATATGTTTATTCACTTGTGAAGGCTTGGTTAAGTTTTGTGACAGTGGACCTCACTAGAAAATGGAGGATGATTGTAATGTTTCCAGACACAGAAAAGCAGACCTGATAGAGTTGAGGGTGGAATGAGCAGCCTCAAGAGTTTAGACTTGGATTTTAAATATTCATTATGCAGATGTTGAAC